>NC_059227.1:13418346-14124596 GCF_020615455.1 Coregonus clupeaformis | reverse complement strand
GGTGGACATTCCTGAACTCAGCATGCCAGTTGCACGCTCCCTCAAAACTTGAGACATCTGTGGCATTGTGTTGTGTGACATAACTTTAGTGGCGTCTTTTGTCCCCAGCAAAAGGTGCACCTGTGTAATGATCATGCTGTTTAATCAGCTTCTTGATATGCCACACCTGGTTCTGACACTTTTTTATCTTGGCATTTCAACTCATGAAACATGGGACCAAAACTTTTTCTCAGTATCATTTTTAAAATTTAGAATGGCCCACAAAAAACAAACGTCATGCATAGCCTGCACTCGAATAGCGAATGGAGGTTACATGCGGTCACGTTTTTAATATGCCTGGAAGGAGGAATAATGGTCTGGGGCTGTTTTTCATGGTTCGGGCTAGGCCCCTTAGTTCCAGTGAAGGGAAATCTTAAAGCTACAGCATAAAATTACATTCTAGATGATTTTGCGCTTCCAACTTTTTGGCAACAGTTTGGGGAAGGCCCTTTCCTGTTTCAGCATGACAATGCCCCCGTGCACAAAGCGAGGTCAATACAGAAATGGTTTGTCGAGATCGGTGTGGAAGAACTTGACTGGCCTGCAGAGAGCCCTGACCTCAACCCCAATGAACACCTATGGGATGAATTGGAACGCCGACTGCGAGCCAGGCCTAATCGCCCCAACATCGCGACAATGTTCCAACATCTAGTGAAAAGCCTTGCCAGAAGAGTGGAAGCTGTTATTTCAGCAAAGGGGAGACCAACTCCATATTAATGCCCATGACTTTGGAATGAGATGTTCGACGAGCAGGTGTCCACATACTTTTGTAGCGTGCAGCGCATTCGGAAAGTATTCAGACCCCTTGACTTTATCCACATTTTGTTATTTTGCAGCCTTATTCTATAATGGATTCAATATTTTTCCCCCCTCATCAATCTACACACAATACCCTATAGTGACAAAGCAAAAACAGGTATAGACATTTTTGCAAATGTATTAAAAATAAAAAACTTGATTGGAGTCCACCTGTGGTAAATTCAATTGATTGTACATGATTTGGAAAGGCACACACCTGTCTATATACAGTGGGGGATAAAAGTATTTAGTCAGCCACCAATTGTGCAAGTTCTCCCACTTAAAAAGATGAGAGAGGCCTGTAATTTTCATCATAGGTACACGTCAACTATGACAGACAAAATGAGAATTTTTTTTCTCCAGAAAATCACATTGTAGGATTTTTTATGAATTTATTTGCAAATTATGGTGGAAAATAAGTATTTGGTCAATAACAAAAGTTTCTCAATACTTTGTTATATACCCTTTGTTGGCAATGACACAGGTCAAAGCGTTTTCTGTTAGTCTTCACAAGGTTTTCACACACTGTTGCTGGTATTTTGGCCCATTCCTCCATGCAGATCTCCTCTAGAGCAGTGATGTTTTGGGGCTGTCGCTGGGCAACACAGACTTTCAACTCCCTCCAAAGATTTTCTATGGGGTTGAGATCTGGAGACTGGCTAGGCCACTCCAGGACCTTGAAATGCTTCTTATGAAGCCACTCCTTCGTGCCCCGGTGTGTTTGGGATCATTGTCATGCTGAAAGACCCAGCCACGGTTCATCTTCAATGCCCTTGCTGATGGAAGGAGGTTTTCACTCAATATCTCACGATACATGGCCCCATTCATTCTTTCCTTTACACAGATCAGTCGTCCTGGTCCCTTTGCAGAAAAACAGCCCCAAAGCATGATGTTTCCACCCCCATGCTTCACAGTAGGTATGGTGTTCTTTGGATGCAACTCAGCATTCTTCGTCCTCCAAACACGACAAGTTGAGTTTTTATCAAAAAGTTATATTTTGGTTTCATCTGACCATATGACATTCTCCCAATCCTCTTCTGGATCATCCAAATGCACTCTAGCAAACTTCAGACGGGCCTGAACATGTACTGGCTTAAGCAGGGGGACATGTCTGGCACTGCAGGATTTGAGTCCCTGGCGGCGTAGTGTGTTACTGATGGTAGGCTTTGTTACTTTGGTCCCAGCTCTCTGCAGGTCATTCACTAGGTCCCCCGTGTGGTTCTGGGATTTTTTGCTCACCGTTCTTGTGATCATTTTGACACCACGGGGTGAGATCTTGCGTGGAGCTCCCAGATCGAGGGAGATTATCAGTGGTCTTGTATGTCTTCCATTTCCTAATAATTGCTCCCACAGTTGATTTCTTCAAACCAAGCTGCTTACCTATTGCAGATTCAGTCTTCCCAGCCTGGTGCAGGTCTACAATTTTGTTTCTGGTGTCCTTTGACAGCTCTTTGGTCTTGGCCATAGTGGAGTTTGGAGTGTGACTGTTTGAGGTTGTGGACAGGTGTCTTTTATACTGATAACAAGTTCAAACAGGTGCCATTAATACAGGTAACGAGTGGAGGACAGAGGAGCCTCTTAAATAAGAAGTTACAGATCTGTGAGAGCCAGAAATCTTGCTTGTTTGTAGGTGACCAAATACTTATTTTCCACCATAATTTGCAAATAAATTCATTAAAAATCCTACAATGTGATTTTCTGGATTTTTTTCCCTCAATTTGTCTGTCATAGTTGACGTGTACCTGACTAAATACTTTTTTTCACCTTCAACATTGAAGGTCCCCAAGAACACAGTGGCCTCCATCTTTCTGAAATGGAAAAAGTTTGGAACCAACAAGACTCTTCCTAGAGCTGGCCGTCCGGCCAAACTGAGCAATCAGGGGAGCAGGGCCTTGGTCAAGGAGGTGACAAAGAACCAGATGGTCACTCTGACAGAGCTCCAGAGTTCCTCTAAGGAGTTGGGAGAACCTTCCAGAAGGACAACCATCTCTGCAGCACTCCACCAATCAAGCCTTTACGGTAGTGGCCAGACGGAAGCCACTCCTCAGTAAAAGGCACGACAGACCGCTTGGAGTTTGCCAAAAGGCACCTAAAGGACTCTCAGACCATGAGAAACAAGATTCTCTGGTCTGATGAAACCAAGATTTAATTATTTGGCCTGAATGCCAAGCGTCACGTCTGGAGGAAACCTGGCACCATCCCTACGGTGAAGCATGGTGATGGCAGCATCATGCTGTGGGGATGTTTTTCAGCGGCAGGGACTGGGAGACTAGTCAGGATCGAGGGAAAGATGAACGGATTGAAGTAGAGAGAGTACAGAGAGATCCTTAATGAAAACCTGCTCCAGAGCGCTCAGGACCTCAGAGTGGGGTGAAGGTTCACCTTCCAACAGGACAAGGACCCTAAGCACACAGCCAAGACAACGCAGGAGTGGCTTCAGGACAAGTCTCTGAATGTCCTTGAGTGGCCCAGCCAGAGCCCGGACCTGCCATCTGTATGCACTTGAATAGGGAATGGAGGACGCTTTTCCCGTGGTTCATTTTCATGCCAGCCAGGTAGGCTACTCCGGTTGTAAAGCGAAGCAAATGTGCTTAATATTAGTAGAGAAATAAATATAGTTGACGGGATCCTGTTTTTAATTACCTAGAGGCCATCAAAACTCTTTTCTCACGCAATTGCATAGCATAGCCAGTAGAAATGTTGCGCAACATGGGCATAAAGGAACACATTTCATTCCATTCATCAACCAGCCATGAGGAGCTGGTTCTCGCTGCGCAACAGGTGATCATATTCCGCTCAAACTCTTGAATGCCAGGACTCTCATTAAGTGTTTTTGATTAGATTTTAGATTGCATTTGCATTGATGTCAGTGATTAGAGGGACAATAGAACACAGAGTCCCAGGCTGTTAGCAGTGTGCAGTTTTGGAGAAGCCCAGAAGCCTGGAATTTGACTGCAGTCATGACTCGTGACTGCCGGTGTGGCGGTAATACGGTCACCATAACAGCCCTATCCCTACCACCAAGGCTTGCTATCAAAAACTATTAGCTACAGCTCTCAAATACAGAAGTGCATAAACGTTATACAGTATAATATGCATTATACAGAGCCAGGTTGCAAGCTAAGCAAATAATGTAGGCTATGCATCACATAATTGATTAACATTGCTAGCTAACGTTAGCTAAACCAGCCATCTAGATTATATTACAATTTAAGGTAATTATTGCAAAACAAACCAGGCTTAGTTTTATCCTATAATGCAAATCATTACAATCATTGTATGGGATATAGCTAAGCAAATTTCGCCTTAAAACGTTAGCTTAATTCAGAGTGACATTGCTCTGCTATTAAGAGCTTTACTGTAGGAGCATTTGGCTACACAAGATAATTCTATTTACATCCGACGGCTCGGAGAGGGGTGACTCGAGGAAGGCACACCCGCGACCTCCGGAGGTAACGGTCGAGACATGACCAGTTGGCAAGTTTAGATTACAGTATAAGGTCTAGCCGAGGGTATTTCCTCGAAATCTCTAGGCAATCGCTCGTAGTGAGAATAGGGCCTCAGTCCCTGCTCTCATTAGTTAAACACAGTATGGGGGATTATTTTCTTGTGGTTCTCTCTGTACAGGGAGCCAGTGTCTTGCCAGCAAGAGCTGCCCTCTCCAGTCTGCTGAAATGTGCATTAACTTTGGAAATGTTGAACTGTGGTTGTGTCTTCTCATGTTTCCCCCTTTCAAGGAAAATGACTGGTCACTGGTAATTTGAAAGGCATTTTTTATTCAATGCTCCAAAAACCATTGGGCCAAAGATTCGGCACAAATGACCTTGGAAGCACCTTATGAGAGTTTGTAAATAGTTTCAATTAAAATAAATACCTACAGCAACACTGTCCTGGTTCACAACGAGGCGCTTGTTCAATCCCTCCCCTTGAGACCAAGATGAAGTTCTCCAGAAAGGAAGCCCTGCATCAAGGTCATCCCATGTAAAATACAGCAGGACAGATGTACCGGGCTCATTTTACACATTGGTAAACATATGGAAAAGAAAAGCGGGCATAGAAAATATGAGGAGGAGGTGCGGGGAGGGATGGTGGAGGGCTGGAAGTGTGGAGGTCGCAGGTGTTGAAGCCCAATCATGGATACATCCATCAGGCCATGAACAAGTGACACTCTCTAATTAACTAACTTGCACCCTGGAGCCAGAGATACTGTAGGCAGACAAGGGAAAAGAGGGAGGAAGGGATGGGGGGAGGAGGTTGATGGAGACACCTTTAGAGAACAGGGAGAAGTGAGCAGAGAAGGAGAAAAGAAGGGCAGCGGGAGGAGAGGTAGAAAAAGAAGGTTGACGTAGAAAAACGATAAGGGTATGTACTGTAGGCAGAAAAGTCAGGAATGAGAAATGAATTTGAGGGGGGAAAATAAGGTGATAGGAAGGCAAGAGATAGAGATATAACATGAGGAATAATTGAGGTAAAGGGAAAAGGTGGGAGGGAGAGCGAGAGCGATAGCGGAGTTCTGAGGGAGAGAGGACACAGAGGTCAGATCTGGATATCAGAGACAAAGGTCTCAATGCACTCCTTAGTTTTGCTGATAGCGCCCCTCAGGAAAACAGAGCATAAACCACACAAACACTGAGGAGTTAAGAGGGCTGGGTGTAACTTAAGGAAGCTGGAGTTGTGATATGTAATCAATACCATGACATCATGGATGGCCGCCTAGTGTCATCTCCTCTTTTAAATTGTATATCACAGGTCGTCTGATGCATGGTTTGATTCTTGAAGCTTCAGAGAGGCCTGAAAAATTAAGTGTAAAGATTATTCTCCATCATTATTAACATTATTTACAATGTGGGTACAAAACTATAAGTCAAAAAGAGCCCAGAAGGAAAGGATGAGGCTTGTAAAATCCAAGTTCTGAATCTTGGTCATCTTTCCTTGCCGGCAGCACCACCAACCCAACCCCAAAGTGAAGCCAGAGAGCACTCTGGTTTGGTGGGGTTCATGGATTATTCAAGTGATCACACCTACCCATTTCGGGGCCATATGCCAAAACAAAAATTTATTCTAAACCAGGGATGAGAAACTTTGATGGGGGTGGGGGCCACAAAAAATCTGAACTCATGAGGGGCCGCAGTTGCACGCGGGCCTGCGTACGCACATGTGCATACCCTCTCTCTCTCTTCCCCCCCCGGAAGTACATGATTCCCTCCCTCTCGTTCCCTCTAATTTCGTGCAATTCTACACATTTTGCCATGGGGCGTACAGAAAATGTACTGTTTTAAAGCAAGTTTGCTGCAATACACATTTTTCCATAGGGTGGAGAGACATGTTTGCAGGTTTTAATATGATATCTGAGGGAGACTGACTAACAAAATGAAAGGGGGCGCCCTGACCGGTAATTCGACCATGTTTAGATAGCTAGCCGCTAGACTAATTTACCAATCTAAAACATTTTAGCTGACATGGGCTAATTGAGTGATCAGTGACTGACATAACGAGAGAAAAACTGCTGAAGTACAACCAAATTTCTACTATTCTAACATGTACTAAAAAGCATCAAGCCTTTGTTTGTTAGCGCCAAAACACACATTGGAAGTTCGTGATTCCCTCCCTCCCTCGAGAAGTAATGCATTTTTAAGGTGCCGAGGACCCGGCGGAGAGGAGGTAGTGTGGCATTTTTTAAAATCTGCTTTGTGTCTTCGTGGCGATGTGACAGCGTCTGGGCCCACCGACAATGCTTCTCATTTGGCCTACTGAACCCACCAGCTTGGCCGGCTGAAAGGTGCCACTTAACGTTATCCTCACGAGCTCAACTCAGGCAAGAGACAGCAACTGAGGACACCACTTGTTTATTTATTCATTCTCCCCCAATTTTCCAATTGACAATTCCCCCTACTCTCTCTTTGTACAGTGCAGTTTGTTCCCGTTCTTCTGCATTGGAGGCATGGCCTTGTTGTGTAGACTTTTCGAAGACGTCTCCTCTGAACAGTCCAGGGTTTTCCACCGTTTCTTTGTTTCTAGGCCAATGGAAAACTTGCTATTTCCACAACAGGAGCACATAAATGAAGAGAGACCAACATAAGCATCTCCTGCAGAGGTACTCTGCTCAGAGCCTCAAAGGGTATTGCTTGTTTTCTTTTCACTCTGGTGCAATTTGTTTATCATCATTAGCCTATGTATTCATCCATTTATTAATGTCACCGATTGGCCAGACATTCCACTCTCCCGGGGCCTCATTTATAAACATTGAGTACATACAAAATATACCCCAAAACATTCATGTGCAGTATTACTGCAAAAGTTGGCATTTATAAATACTGAACTTGGTGTGAGAATGTGCTTACCTCCACACAAACTTCAGACCATGCGTATGTAAAGGACGTCACGCTGCGTGCTTAGCGAGTATCCTCCGGATACGGCTCACTCTGAGGCTCGAACCCTGGATCTCTGCCTTCCTAGCACACATGACCAGGTCTCGAATGTCAGAGCAGCATCGACGGCCGCCCCCTTGTGTGGCAGTAACGGCCCCTATAAAATCCATGCCTTACGGCCAAAGTGGCCATTGTGCCCTTGGGCTGAATATACACTGAACAAAAATACAAATGCAACATGTAAAGTGTTAGTCCCATGTTTCATGAGCTGAAATAAAAGCTTATTTTCGCTCAAATTTTGTGCGCACAAATTTGTTTACATCCCTGTTAGTGAGCATTTCTCCTTTGCCAAGATAATCCATCCACCTGACAGGTGTGGCATATCAAGAAGCTGATTAAACAGCATTATCATTATCACAGGTGCAACCTGTGCTGGGGACAATACAATGCCACTTTAAAATGTGCAGTTTTGTCACAACACAATACCACAGATGTCTCAAGTTGAGGGGGCGTGCCATTGGCATGCTGACTGCAGGAATGTCCAACAGAGCTGTTGCCAGAGAATTGAATGTTAATTTCTCTACCATAAGCCGCCTCCAACGTTTAAGAGAATTTGGCAGTATGTCCAACCGGCCTCAACTGCAGACGACGTGTAACCACGCCAGCCCAGGACCTCCACATCCTTCACCTGTGGGATTGTCTGAGACCAGCCACCCGGAAAGCTTATGAAACGGAGGAGTATTTGTCATAAAGCACTTTTGTGGGGAAAAACTGATTCTTATTGGCTGGGCCTGGCTCCCAAGTGGGTGGGCCTATGTCCTCCCAGGCCAACCCACGGCTGCACCCCTGCCCAATCATGTGAAATCCATATATTAGGGCCTAATTTACTTATTCTAATAGACTGAATTCCTTTCAGTGCACTCAGAAAGCATTAAGACCCCTTGACTTTTTCCACTTTGTTACATTACAGCCTTATTCTAAAATGAATTAAATAGTTCCCCCCCCCCCCTCAATCTACACACAATACCCCATAATGACAAAGCAAAAACAGGTTTTTAGAAAATATTGCACATTTATAAAAAAGAAAAAACTGAAATATCACATTTACATAAGTATTCAGACCCTTTATTCAGTACTTTGTTGAAGCACCTTTGGCAGCGATTACAGCCTCGAATCTTCTTGGGTACGACGATACAAGCTTGGCACACCTGAATTTGGGGAGTTTCTCCCATTCTTCTCTGCAGATCCTCTCAAGCTCTGTCAGGTTGGTTGGGGAGTGTTGCTGCACAACTATTTTCAGGTCTCTCCAGAGATGTTCGATTGGGTTCAAGTCCGGGCTCTGGCTGGGCCACTCAAGGACATTCAGAGACTTGTCCCGAACCCACTCCTGCGTTGTCTTGGCTGTGTACTTAGGGTCGTTGTCCTGTTGGAATGTGAACCGTCGCCCCAGTCTGAGGTCTTGAGCGCTTTGGAGCAGGTTTTCATCAAGGATCTCTCTGTACTTTGCGCCGTTCATCTTTCCCTCGATCCTGACTAGTCTCCCAGTCCTTACCAATGACAAACATCCCCACAGCATGATGCTGCCAGCACCATGCTTCACCGTAGGGATGGTGCCAGGTTTCCTCCAGATGTGAGGCTTGGCATTCAGGCCAAAGAGTTCAATCTTGGATTCATCAGACCAGAGAATCTTGTTTCTCATGGTCTGAGAGTCTTTAGGTGCCTTTCGGCAAACTCCAAGCAGGCTGTCATGTGCCTTTTACTGAGGAGTGGCATTCGTCTGGCCACTCTACCATAAAGGCCTGACTGGTGGAGTGCTGCAGAGATGGTTCTCCCATCTCCACAGAGGAACTCTGGAGCTCTGTCAGAGTGACCATAGGGTTCTTGGTCACCTCCCTGACAATGGCCCTTCTCCCCCGATTGCTCAGTTTGTCCGGGCGGCCAGCTCTAGGAAGAGTCTTGGTGGTTCCAAACTTCTTCCATTTAAGAATGATGGAGGCAACTGTGTTCTTGCTCCCAAGGATGAACCAGACTTGTGGCGGTCTACAATATTTTTTCTGGGGTCTTGGCTGATTTCTTTTGATTTTCCCATGATGTCAAGCAAAGAGGCACTGACTTTGAAGGTAGGCCTTGAAATACATTCACAGGTACACCTTGGCAAGACGGAGCTGCTCTTCCTCCCGGGGAAGGACTGCCTGTTCCATGATCTCGCCATCACGGTTGACAACTCCGTTGTGTCCTCCTCCCAGAGTGCGAAGAGCCTTGGCGTGACCCTGGACAACACCCTGTCGTTCTCCGCTAACATCAAGGCGTTGACCCGATCCTGTAGGTTCATGCTCTACAACATTCGGAGAGTACGACCCTGCCTTACACAGGAAGCGGCAGAGGTCCTAATCCAGGCACTTGTCATCTCCCGTCTGGATTACTGCAACTCGCTGTTGGCTGGGCTCCCTGCCTGTGCCATTAACCCCCTACAACTCATCCAGAATGCTGCAGCCCGTCTGGTGTTCAACCTTCCCAAGTTCTCTCACGTCACCCCGCTCCTCCACACACTCCGCTGGCTTCCAGTTGAAGCTCGCATCTGCTACAAGACCATGGTGCTTGCCTACGGAGCTGTGAGGGGAACGGCACCTCCGTACCTTCAGGCTCTGATCAGTCCCTACACCCAAACGAGGGCATTGCGTTCATCCACCTCTGGCCTGCTGGCTCCCCTACCTCTGCGGAAGCATAGTTCCCGCTCAGCCCAGTCAAAACTGTTCGCTGCTCTGGCACCCCAATGGTGGAGCAAGCTCCCTCACGACGCCAGGACAGCGGAGTCACTCACCACCTTCCGGAGACATTTGAAACCCCACCTCTTTAAGGAATACCTGGGATAGGATAAAGTAATCCCCCAAAAAAAAAAAAAATAACCATTGTAAAGTGGTTATCCCACTGGCTATAAGGTGAATGCACCTATTTGTAAGTCGCTCTGGATAAGAGCGTCTGCTAAATGACGTAAATGTAAATGTAAATGTACACCTCCAATTGACTCAAATGATGTCAATTAGCCTATCAGAAGATTCTAAAGCCATGACATCATTTTCTGGAATTTTCCAAGCTGTTTAAAGGCACACTCAACTTAGTGTATGTAAACTTCTGACCCATTGGAATTGTGATACAGTGAATTATAAGTTTAATAATCTGTCTGTTTAAACAATTGTTGGAAAAATTACTTGTGTCATGCACAAAGTAGCTGTCCTAACCGACTTGCAAAAACTATAGTTTGTTAACAAAACATTTGTGGAGTTTTAATGACCCGAACCTAAGTGTATGTCAACTTCCGCCTTCATCTGTATATACATACATAACCACTCAAAAGTTTGGACACTGCAAAAACCATCAAGCGCTATGATGAAACTGGCTCTCATGAGGAGCGCCACAGGAATGGAAGACCCAGAGTTACCTCTGCTGCAGAGCATAAGTTCATTAGAGTTACCAGCCTCAGAAATTACAGCCCAAATAAATCTTACAAAGTTCAAGTAACAGACACATCAACATAAACTGTTCAGAGGAGAATGCGTAAATCAGGCCTTCATGGTCGAATTGCTGCAAAGAAAACACTACTAAAGGACACCAATAAGAAGAAGAGACTGGCTTGGGCCACAAAACACGAGCAATGGTGTCCTGTGGTCTGGAGTCCAAATTTGAGATTTTTGGTTCCAACCGCCGTGGCTTTGTGAGACGCGGTGTGGATGAATGGATTATCTCCGCATGTGTATTTCCCACCGTAAAGCATGGTGGAGGAGGTGTTATGGAGTGGGTGTGTTTGCTGGTGACACAGTCTGATTCATTTAGAATTCAAGGCACACTTAACCAGCATGGCTACCACAGCATTCTGCAGCGATACGCCATCCAATCTGGTTTGGGCTTAGTGGGACTATCATTTGTTTTTCAACAGGGCAATGACCCAACACACCTCCAGGCTGTGTAAGGGCTATTTGACCAAGAAGGAGAATGATGGAGGCCGCATCAGATGACCTGGCCTCTACAATCACCCAACCTCAACCCAATTGAGATGGTTTGGGATGAGTTGGTCCGCAGAGTGAAGGAAAAGCAGCCAACAATTGCTCAGCATATGTGGGAACTCCTTCAAGACTGTTTGAAAAGCATTCCAGGTGAAGATGGTTGAGAGAATGCTAAGTGTGTGCAAAGCTGTCATCAAGGCAATAAGTGGCTATTTTGAAGAATTTAAAATATATTTTGATTTGTTTAACACTTTTTTGGTTACTACATGATTCCATATGTGTTATTTCATAGTTTTGATGTCTTCACTATTATTATACAATGTAGAAAATAGTTTTAAAAAAATTATATATACATACATACACACACATTAATTAAAAGTAATTAAAGTTTGGCTACATTTTCAGGCGCCTCATGTCAGCATTGGTCTGGACATAACAGGCTGTAACCAATACGCATAGGCTATTACCTACACTTCGACATGTAGGCACATTTTTTAAAGTACATTTACATACTTATGTTTTCTTATGAGAACAGCTACTATTTCTCCATTTTCAAATCAATTTCATTGGCTATTTTGGTTAATGGCTGTGGTGGCCTAGCAGATGTCCTTGATGCCCTGGCAGATTGGGCACCTCTTGAAGAACAAATGGCCTTGACACCTAAAATCACGAAATTCCAGGCCTGCACATGACCGCCCTCCCAAAGTGTCTCACCAGTCCATGCCACTGAAAAGTTATGAATTTACACAACAGCAACCCCAGCGTTGAGCTGAGCGCAACTGTAGATCCGGGTCATGGCAGCACTGTAAAAGGACGTCACGCTATTTGCTTAGCGAGATCCACTTCCTTCTGATTCGGCTCACACCGAGGCTCAAAACCAGGACCTCTGCCTTGATAGCAAACATGACCACCCTCCTGAAGCATCTTACCAGTCGGTCCCAACCAAAAAGTTAACAATTTGGCGGCGGAAGTGCCAATACTTCAGGCTGAGGAGTACGTTTCAAACATCCCCATGTGCTACACATTCGCACATTTTCTAGTGGCTGAAGTATTGTATTGCAAGCAAGCCTAGGCTATTTTGTGCAAATGGGGATATGATGACACGCTTAGGCCTAACAATATTGATTTACCATTTCAATTTTTATTTTATTTTACGATTCTTAAGCAATTATTTTTGACGAAACTAACGATTCAATTTGCCGTTCTAGTAGTTGGGACTCGGTTTGATCGTGAAGAATCTAATCGTGCAGAATCAAAATAACGCTGGTGGCTTTGATTGACGGGTGCTTGTGTGTGTGTGAGTTCACTGATTCTATCTTTAGGCCTATATGTCCATTCAGAAAGTTTTCTAAAGTAGCCTGTCTGGACTCCATCTCTTAAATAAGAATCAAACGCTCCTGTCATGTAAAAGGCCTGTTTTCAGTAGTTTAGGCTACATTATTTATCGAATTACGGCGTCCCCTCTTTGAAGAACAGTTGAATTACAGCAGCAGCAGGGTTTGTGACGTTATGCGAATATTTCTGGAAAAGTGGGAGAAAACCCATCGGACTTCATTTGAATGGTTTTGCGTGTTGAAATAGGGTCTGAATTATATTTTTTTAGATGAAGAAAAGCCAACAGACAAGGACAAGGTACAGTAGGCATATCTTTATTTTCACTCCATTAATGTTGTCAATACAAAAATGCAACAGGTCCTCTACAACCTGGCATTTCTTTAATTTGTTTATTAATTTGTAAGTAATAACCTGAATAATAATAATGATAATAATGAAGTGTAATGGCTTGTTTCAAATAGGTTTTTATTAAGAAGATTAACAATGTAAATAAGTAAACAAACAGAATTGTGACCTCTCCTAAGTCTGGGGTGGTTTTAACCTTCCAGACTTGGAACTAGTTACCCAAGGCTTTTACTTGTGACATATAGTTAAATGCACTGCACAGAGGAACAATGTGTACATATTGAAGACGTGCCTGCTCATCCCCAGAATCTTTTTACGTGACCATTTCAAAGGATAAAGCTACAAACATTAACAACTTCATAGTTAAGACAACTATAACAATATGGAAGAAAAGGAAACGTATTCTACAAAAACCAATATCACTCCCTAAAAACACAACCTTATGGAATAACACTTGGATAGCTTTTAAGAATTCACAGATAAATTGGTCCACATGGAAAACTAAAGGCATAGAAACCGTAAATGACTTGGTAACAGGAATACATTTATTTCCATGACAGAATTAAAAAGTAATTTTGGAAAATTTCGATTTAAAATATTTTGGACATCAGAGCAACATTGAGGGAATCTTATTTGAGTCAGAAAATGTTCATATGACAGGGGAGATACAAAACCTTGCAGAAAGCATATCCAATTGACAATCTCCTAGAAAAATATTATCTATCGGAACCAAGTTAAATAAATGATGTTGGAACAAAATGGAGAGAAAGTTGGAGCATAACAAAATAAATTACAGTTAACAAAAATCTACACTTAATCCAGTATAAACTAATGTATATAATTTTTTATACAAGAGACAAAATTCACAAATTCTACAGCACAATGGCAGAGCCATGTCTTAAGTGTAAAACTAATAATGACTCAATAATCCACGCTTTCTGGGAATGCTATAAAGTCCAAAAGTTATGGGCGGAGCTATAAAGTTGGCTATCAGAAGTATTACAATGTCAACTTACTTTTAATCTGTCTGTCTGCATATTTCAAGACATGGCATATGGGGGTGTAGTGAGATACCCAATGTGCTGGGCGATTCTCTTCTCATCACTCATCTTGAAAAAAACGTATACACAAAACTGGGAAACATATCAATCAGCCATCATTAACAATGGAAAAATCTAATATTTCTTATTGAAATAGCATGGGCAACAGGGAAAAACAAAAATGTGTACCTGGCGCTGACGAAGATGGCGTCCTCGCGACTAGTTCTTAGGAAACTTTGCAGTATTTAGTTTTTTCATGTATTATTTTTTATATTATTAGCTCAAAGTGTTTTGTATCATTACATACAGCCGAGGAAAACTATTGGATATCAGAGCGGTGGTAACACACCAGCATTACGACCAGGAATACGACTTTCCCGAAGCAGATCCTTTGTTTGCTCTCCCAAGGGCAATTGAACTGATTCCAGCGGCTGACCCAAAACATCGCCGGCGGAGGAGAGGCAATCGGAGTGGCCTGCTGGTTCGACTTAAGAGGCGCGCACACCACCCACCGCTTCCAAGAATACCAC
Source organism: Coregonus clupeaformis (assembly GCF_020615455.1). Lineage (NCBI taxonomy): Eukaryota > Metazoa > Chordata > Actinopteri > Salmoniformes > Salmonidae > Coregonus > Coregonus clupeaformis. The sequence goes on along the minus strand of NC_059227.1, from coordinate 14,110,140 downwards.
TCGCTAATGTTCAGTCTCTGGTTAACAAAGTCGACGAACTCCGAGCAAGGATCTCTTTCCAGAGAGACATCAAGGCCTGTAACATACTTTGTTTCACGGAAACATGGCTCTCTTGGGATATTCTGTCGAAACCGGTCCAGCCAGAGGGGTTCTCGGTTCATCACGCAGACAGCAATAAATATCTCTCTGGGAAGCAGAAGGGCAGAGGTGTGTGTTTCTTGATTAACGACTCATGGTGTAATTGTAGTAACATACAGGAACTTGAGTCCTTTTGTTCACCAGACCTAGAATATCTCACAATCAAATGATGACCCATTATCTCCCAAGATAATTTTCTTCGGTTATAGACACGGCCGTGTACAGTGGGGAAAAAAAGTATTTAGTCAGCCACCAATTGTGCAAGTTCTCCCACTTAAAAAGATGAGAGAGGCCTGTAATTTTCATCATAGGTACACGTCAACTATGACAGACAAAATGAGGAAAAAATATCCAGAAAACCACATTGTAGGATTTTTTATGAATTTATTTGCAAATTATGGTGGAAAATAAGTATTTGGTCAATAACAAAAGTTTCTCAATACTTTGTTATATACCCTTTGTTGGCAATGACACAGGTCAAACGTTTTCTGTAAGTCTTCACAAGGTTTTCACACACTGTTGCTGGTATTTTGGCCCATTCCTCCATGCAGATCTCCTCTAGAGCAGTGATGTTTTGGGGCTGTCGCTGGGCAACACGGACTTTCAACTCCCTCCAAAGATTTTCTATGGGGTTGAGATCTGGAGACTGGCTAGGCCACTCCAGGACCTTGAAATGCGTCTTACGAAGCCACTCCTTCGTTGCCCGGGCGGTGTGTTTTCACTCAAAATCTCACGATACATGGCCCCATTCATTCTTTCCTTTACACGGATCAGTTGTCCTGGTCCCTTTGCAGAAAAACAGCCCCAAAGCATGATGTTTCCACCCCCATGCTTCACAGTAGGTATGGTGTTCTTTGGATGCAACTCAGCATTCTTTGAGTTTTTACCAAAAAGTTATATTTTGGTTTCATCTGACCATATGACATTCTCCCAATCCTCTTCTGGATCATCCAAATGCACTCTAGCAAACTTCAGACCGGCCTGGACATGTACTGGCTTAAGCAGGGGGACACGTCATTAAAAATCCTACAATGTGATTTTCTGGATTTTTTTTCCTCAATTTGTCTGTCATAGTTGACGTGTACCTATGATGAAAATTACAGGCCTCTCTCATCTTTTTAAGTGGGAGAACTTGCACAATTGGTGGCTTGCTTCATATTTCCAAAAATAAAATATTTTAAAAGAGTAAATCAACTTTGTATGGCATTAAAAAAAAAAAAATCTAATAAGATGCAGCCATTTGCTGTTAGTGAGAAGAGCGAAAATCGAAGTGTTTTGTTTTTGGAATCTATTTCCTATTTATTTTATTTTCATAACTATTTCAGAATAAATTAATATTTTATGGCCGTGATGCATTCCCAAAGTAGCCTTAAAAAAATTACCATTCACATGTCATTCAATTGGGCCTAGTAGCCTAGTAAATAGATATGTAGGCCTATTAAAAGTTTTGCTGTAGCCTATGCGATCCCATAGGAAGTGCGGTTTATAACATACAGTCAAATTTAACAGGTTAACAGACAAGACAGTTGATCTTTTATATTTAAGTATGTATGCAACTACTGTATGTAGCCTACAGTAATAAAAAATATATATACAGTGAGGGAAAAAAGTATTTGATCCCCTGGTGATTTTGTACGTTTGCCCAGTAACAAAGAAATGATCAGTCTACAATTTTAATGGTAGGTTTATTTGATCAGTGAGTCATTGTCATGCTGGAATACCCATCCACGACCCATTTTCAATGCCCTGGCTGAGGGAAGGAGGTTCTCACCCAAGATTTGACGGTGGGGATGGTTTTCTTGGGGTCATAGGCAGCATTCCTCCTCCTCCAAACACGGCGAGTTGAGTTGATGCCAAAGAGCTCCATTTTGGTCTCATCTGACCACAACACTTTCACCCAGTTCTCCTCTGAATCATTCAGATGTTCATTGGCAAACTTCAGACGGACATGTATATGTGCTTTCTTGAGTAGGGGGACCTTGCGGGCGCAGCAGGATTTCAGTCCTTCACGGCATAGTGTGTTACAAATTGTTTTCTTGGTGACTATGGTCCCAGCTGCCTTGAGATCATTGACAAGATCCTCCCGTGTAGTTCTGGGCTGATTCCTTACCGTTCTCATGATCATTGCAACTCCACGAGGTGAGATCTTGCATGGAGCCCCAGGCCGAGGGAGATTGACAGTTCTTTTGTGTTTCTTCCATTTGCGAATAATCGCACCAACTGTTGTCACCTTCTCACCAAGCTGCTTGGCGATGGTCTTGTAGCCCATTCCAGCCTTGTGTAGGTCTACAATCTTGTCCCTGACATCCTTGGAGAGCTCTTTGGTCTTGGCCATGGTGGAGAATTTGGAATCTGATTGATTGATTGCTTCTGTGGACAGGTGTCTTTTATACAGGTAACAAACTGAGATTAGGAGCACTCCCTTTAAGAGTGTGCTCCTAATCTCAGCTCGTTACCTGTATAAAAGACACCTGGGAGCCAGAAATCTTTCTGATTGAGAGGGGGTCAAATACTTATTACCCTAATTAAAATGCAAATCAATTTTTAACATTTTTGACATGCGTTTTTCTGGATTTTGTTGTTGTTATTCCGTCTCTCACTGTTCAAATAAACCTACCATTAAAATTATAGACTGATAATTTCTTTGTCAGTGGGCAAACGTACAAAATCAGCAGGGGATCAAATACTTTTTTCCCCTCACTGTATAGTAGCCTAGACAATGCTACAGAATTTGCAGGCAGTCCAGCATTATGTTGGGGGAAAGTCAATGTAAAACATTGTTGAATTCAAACATTCTGCTGGCAGGTACACAACAATTAGCCATAGTTTTTCTTTCAGAAACTCACTTTCCTTTGCCAAATACAGCATAAGTTACTGCGAAAGATTAAAAGATTCTGCCAACGTCTCCAAAAACATTATAAAATGTGCTATTGGCCTAAATTCCAATAGTTTGAAATGATACGGCAAATAAAGGGCGTCATTGTCACCATAAAAGGTGAATGGAGGCGTTTTCCAGGAGGAGTTATAACACTAGGTCACGCACAGTTTTTTTGGACAGGTTGGATTTATAATGGGAAACATGCGTATGTATTGTGTATACCAAGTTTATAAATCTCAATATTTTTATAAGAACGTACTATTTTCAGAAACGGCACACCCTGATATTTTGTGTGGAATTTACAACAGTTATAAATGAGGTCCCTGATGTCCCATGTCTGATAAGTCTCCTGGTTAGACAGGAAGGATGACATCCAGACCTCGAGGCCCAGACTTGGGAAAGGGGGAATCTATTAAAAATGGCTTCCACTAAACTATGTGTGCAAAATATGCAATGGCATATTTATTACAGGCAGATAGGATATCCATTTTCAGCACTGCGGATGTCTTCCAAACAAACCAAACTTCATCTCTTTACATTACTCATTCTTTACAGTGAGCATGTGTGAAAACAAGTGAATGTTTGATGGTCGAATAATGGATGTGCCTACACAACTATGAAATATCGATTAGCATTGTCATAACCAAGTCAGGGCTTTCCAACAAAGATGAGACAAGAGAAGAGGCAACATTTAAAGCAACCCCAATCTTCAACCATGTTGCCCACTTTCTTCTATAAAGGAATAGAAGTTTGGTGCAAAATGAGTGGTGAGTGGTTTGTATTTGGTGTGACACAGACGAGAGAACCCTCCCTCCCGGACCAGACTTGCCCCCGTTTTACGACAAGGTCTCTCCTCCTCCTCCTCCATCAGGTTCTGGCGAGGTGGCTGACATTGGCGCCTCCGTGTAATGAACAAGTGTATTAAGGACTACCCCCGGTTTGTATAAACTAGGCTAGGGCTCCCGCAGACACATTCATTATCCCTACCCATCTACCTGTAAGTCGTGCAAGGCACCGCACGGGTGTTAAACTTCCGGTTCCATTTTCCAGAGGTCACAACTTCCATTTTGTTGGGGAGGCTTTTGGGCATGCAGTTGCTAAATCATTATTTGTGTGTGTGTGTGTGGCATGAAATGAGAGTGTGTGTGTGTTTGCATGCATTTTTTTGCATGTGTTTGTGTGTGCATGTGTAACCACAACTGGATTGTGTAGACAGTGAGGTAACAGAAATGGAAGTTCCTACATAATGACGATTCTAATTGAACACCGAAGTCCATCCAGTAGTAAAAATACTAGGAAACCTTTATTTTATCTGACAATTCCTCAAGAGTGACTTCCAGTCTTTCATGTCACAGTCTGCTCTGGCTTCAGCATGGACAGTGTTTCTAATAATCTACAACAAATGTGGGAATTAAATGTCCCCTCCTTACGGGCAATTAACAGAGATTAAAGTAGTAATCGTAAGACTTAGCATACAGTATTAGGTCATCATGGGCCATTATCATTCTTCAGGAAATGTGTCTACCTGTTGATAGAAATCCAGAGCTCTCCCTCGGGTCGACGCACATTCTCCAATTGAGCTAATCTGTAAAGCACCAAGCAGTCACCGTTGAGACCTCGGTGGACATGCTGTCACTGCTTGGTACTTTCGCTTCATCGGTACTGTAAAACATTTTTTTTTAAAGCAACAGTTTCAGTAGCGTCCCCATCTGATTCTATCCATATGGACAGCTTTCTGGGTGATAGCCGTGAAACAGAACTTTGATGTTACGTAAGGTGATTTTGTCATACTTTGCCGGCTTCCAATGGCCAGTGCCCAATTAGCTGTTTACAAGTCTAGCAGCGTCAACATTGAGAAATCGTGGACTGACCAGTCCTCCTCCATGCACTACTTTCCAGGATAGCTGGGAAACCAATTAAGCAGTTTAGATATAGCAGTGAACTATTAGTTTAACATGAGTCGTGTGATACTCAAAGCATAAATGAATTCATAGCTTACTTAGTACCTATTTCCTTTCATAGCATTGTCATAGTTGGTGTCGTCATTAACACATGTAACACCTTTGGTTATGTTGGAAATCAGATGGTCATTGTTAACATGCAAACTGCTATTAACAAGTCATAGAATTAGGCATATTTGAAATGACTCAGACACAGCCTTACATTTTTTGGGGGGGCTTAATACTGTAGGTTCACTTACCCTACATCTTTGACTATGACAATTAGCCTACGACATGAGCAATTTGTTTTTGTGCATTTCTTTGTAACCATGTGCAGCACATTTACCCAGGTGATATGAAAGTGCAGTTGGGAGCTGCCTAATGTTCCTCATGAAGCTACAGCAGGGTTTTGCTGTGCAAAAACTTACTCATTTGAATGAGCCACCACTAAATCGAAAGCAACTAAGGCTGACCCCGGAGAGCCAACACTTACAATGAATGGGAGCTTAAATGTAATTTGAAGTTATGAGACGAAGAGCTTGATAACGGTGTAGACGTGAAATAGTAGTGTGCAGTCAGATACTATGAACTAACATCAGAGAATAGCCATTCATGGCGACTATTCCTTTGTACAGTGGGGGAAAAAAGTATTTAGTCAGCCACCAATTGTGCAAGTTCTCCCACTTAAAAAAGATGAGAGAGGCCTGTAATTTTCATCATAGGTACACGTCAACTATGACAGACAAAATGAGAAGAAAAAAATCCAGAAAATCACATTGTAGGATTTTTTATGAATTTATTTGCAAATTATGGTGGAAAATAAGTATGTGGTCAATAACAAAAGTTTCTCAATACTTTGTTACATACCCTTTGTTGGCAATGACACAGGTCAAACGTTTTCTGTAAGTCTTCACAAGGTTTTCACACACTGTTGCTGGTATTTTGGCCCATTCCTCCATGCAGATCTCCTCTAGAGCAGTGATGTTTTGGGGCTGTTGCTGGGCAACACGGACTTTCAACTCCCTCCAAATATTTTCTATGGGGTTGAGATCTGGAGACTGGCTAGGCCACTCCAGGACCTTGAAATGCTTCTTACGATGCCACTCCTTCGTTGCCCGGGCGGTGCGTTTGGGATCATTGTCATGCTGAAAGACCCAGCCACGTTTCATCTTCAATGCCCTTGCTGATGGAAGGAGGTTTTCACTCAAAATCTCACGATACATGGCCCCATTCATTCTTTCCTTTACACGGATCAGTCGTCCTGGTCCCTTTGCAGAAAAACAGCCCCAAAGCATGATGTTTCCACCCCCATGCTTCACAGTAGGTATGGTGTTCTTTGGATGCAACTCAGCATTCTTTGTCCTCCAAACACGACGAGTTGAGTTTTTACCAAAAAGTTCTATTTTGGTTTCATCTGACCATATGACATTCTCCCAATCCTCTTCTGGATCATCCAAATGCACTCTAGCAAACTTCAGGCGGGCCTGGACATGTACTGGCTTAAGCAGGGGACACGTCTGGCACTGCAGGATTTGAGTCCCTGGCGGCGTAGTGTGTTACTGATGGTAGGCTTTGTTACTTTGGTCCCAGCTCTCTGCAGGTCATTCACTAGGTCCCCCCGTGTGGTTCTGGGATTTTTGCTCACCGTTCTTGTGATCATTTTGACCCCACGGGGTGAGATCTTGCGTGGAGCCCCAGATCGAGGGAGATTATCAGTGGTCTTGTATGTCTTCCATTTCCTAATAATTGCTCCCACAGTTGATTTCTTCAAACCAAGCTGCTTACCTATTGCAGATTCAGTCTTCCCAGCCTGGTGCAGGTCTACAATTTTGTTTCTGGTGTCCTTTGACAGCTCTTTGGTCTTGGCCATAGTGGAGTTTGGAGTGTGACTGTTTGAGGTTGTGGACAGGTGTCTTTTATACTGATAACAAGTTCAAACAGGTGCCATTAATACAGGTAACGAGTGGAGGACAGAGGAGCCTCTTAAAGAAGAAGTTACAGGTCTGTGAGAGCCAGAAATCTTGCTTGTTTGTAGGTGACCAAATACTTATTTTCCACCATAATTTGCAAATAAATTCATTAAAAATCCTACAATGTGATTTTCTGGATTTTTTTTCTCATTTTGTCTGTCATGGTTGATGTGTACCTATGATGAAAATTACAGGCCTCTCTCATCTTTTTAAGTGGGAGAACTTGCACAATTGGTGGCTGAACAAATACTTTTTTTCCCCACTGTACATCAGTCACAAACAACTGCATATAGAGGTTTTAATTCAGGGAGAAATGTCCAGTGAGACATCTCTTTATAGAGACTCTAGATTCTAGTGAGAGGATGAAACTGAGTGAGATGCTGCAAAACAGCAGTGAGATGTAGTCGACAGCATGCAGAGCGCAAAACAATGAGACAGACAGTGTGGTATTCAATGAGGCAGCAATGAGACCCAGTTTGACAGAGGCTGAGTGAGAAAGTGGCTCCACGGGTTATTTCTGTCTGAGTCCCTTTCTCACTCAGCGTCTAATAACCAAGATCATACCTCTGTGAGATGCCAATGAGACGATGAGTGAAAGGCACGACAAAATGAGACATGGAGTCAGATAGAGACAAATTAGAATAGAAAGACACTGAATTAGCACACTATTGAGACAGTGTGATAGGTGAGTGGCTGAGACAAAGCAGCTGGCTGTGGTAGCAGGCTGGGCTGAAAGCACTTAATCTACAGCCGAGGGCGGGGTGCTCTGGTCCCAGACATATGGAGCAAAAACCTAATAACCTGTTACCTGAGGAGACATATCCAACAGCAAATATTAAGACAGGTCTTAATATTCACATCACACACGGTCACACACACACGCTCGTTTGTGACTGTGTGTGATCTAGATGTGAATATGTGGGGATATCAAGGCTGATAAGAAGTATAAAGAAAGAGTTTATCGAAACAGACAAGTTCCAATCAGAACAGAATTGATCATAGGGCTGGGTGATGTGGCCAAAATATCATATCACGGTATTTTACAATTTTTCCGGTATTTTATGTTTTTGAATAATAAATGTTAAAGATTTGCTTTATGGGTAGTGCGTGACCCTAGGGTAGCAACACATACACTATATACACAAAAGTATGTGGATAAAATCAAGCACACAGCCATGACATCTCCACAGACAAACATTGGCAGTAGAATGGCCTTACTGAAGAGCTCAGTAACTATCAACGTGTCACCGTCATAGGATGCCACCTTTCCAACAAGTCAGTTCACCAAATTTCTGCCTTGTTAGACCTGACCCGGTCAACTGTAAGTGCTGTTATTATGAAGTGGAAACGTCTAGGAGCAACAACGGCTCAGCCGCGAAGTGGTAGGCCACACAAGCTCACAGAATGGGACCGCAGAGTGCTGAAGCGTGTAGCACGTAAAAATCGTCTATCCTCGGTTGCAACACTCACTACAGAGTTCCACACTGCAGGAAGCAACATCAGCACAATAACTGTTTGTCTGGAGTGTCATGAAATGGGTTTCCAAGGCCGAGCAGCCGCACACAAGCCTAAGATCACCATGTGCAATCCCAAGCGTTGGCTGGAGTGGTGTAAAGCTCGTCGCTATTGGACTCTGGAGCAGTGGAAACGCAGTCTCTGGAGTGACGAATCACACTTCACCATCTGGCAGTCCGAAGGACGAATCTGGGTTTGGCGGATGCCAGGAGAACGCTACCTGCCCCAATGCATAGTGCCAACTGTAAAGTTTGGTGGAACAGGAATTATGTTCTGGGCTGTTTTTCATGGTTCGGGCTAGGCCCCTTAGTTCCAGTGAAGGGAAATCTTAACGTTGCAGCATACAATGACATTCTAGACGAGTCTGTGCTTCCAACTGTGGCAACAGTTCAGGGAAGGCCCTTTCCTGTTTCAGCATGACAATGCCACCGTGCACAAAGCGAGATCCATACAGAAATGGTTTGTCGATATCAGTGTAGAAGAACTTGACTGGCCTGCACAGAGCCCTGACCTCAACCCCATCGAGCGCCTTTGGGATGAATTGGCATGCAGAATGCGAGCCAGGCCCAATCGCCCAACATCAGTGCCCGACCTCACTAATGCTCGTGGCTGAAAGGAAGCAAGTCCCTACAGCAATGTTCCAACATCTAGTGGAAAGCCTTCCCAGAAGAGTGGAGGTTGTTATAGCAGCAAAGGGGGGGGGACCAACTCCATATTAATGCCCATGATTTTAGAATGTTCGACGAGAAGGTGTCCACATACTTTTGGTCATGTAGTGTACATTCTAAGTGATATCAAATGGGTCTTTCTCTGTTATGATTATTTTATACTGTTCAATTCAACCAAAAACTATTTTCAGCATTTTCATAAATTTCTGCATTTCCTGGACTAATTTGCCACGTAGGGCTGCACGATATGGGCAAACATTCTAGGCCTTATTTTTAACCAAATGTTGCAATTGTAATTTGACTTGCGATTTAGAGCAGAACACTTGGATGAACTGTTGGAATCATGGAAATATAATAATTATTCTAATTCTATAGTTAGAATATAATAGTGAGCACTTTGAATAGTGTTGTTTGAAATGACAATGAATGGAAATGACAGGGAGGAGTTATTGTGACAGGGTAGGAACCAAAGTGTTGATGTGGGCTCCCGAGTGGCGCAGCGGTCTAAGGCACTGCATCTCAGTGATTGAGGCGTCACTACAGACCCCCTGGTTCGATTCCAGGCTGTATCACAACCGGCCGTGATTGGGAGTCCCATAGGGCGGCGCACAATTGGCCCAGCGTTGTCCAGGTTTGGCCGGTGTAGGCCGTCATTGTAAATAAGAATTTGTTCTTAACTGACTTGCCTAGTTAAATAAAGGTACAATAAAGTAAGTGTTTCCTAGGAGACCCTATAATTTACATTTTAATCATTTAGAAGATGCTCTTATCCAGAGCGACTTACAGTTAGGACCCTATAATCTTTGGCTACATTGAATGTTCTCTTAGCTACTTCATGTAGCTAACATATTCATGCTTTGCGTATTCCTTTTTGATTTAGAAGATACTGGTGCACAAACAACATGCTGATTTAGGTCTACACCATCACTTGTATTATCAAGCTGTATAGCTAGTTACGTTTGCTCTGACTCAGTACATTTATTAGCTAGCTAGCCAGCTAACTAGCGATTAGCATTACTGGCTAACAAGATTTAGGGCCAACTTGCTAAGAAAAGACAAACTAGCCTATTGCAGATGTAAGAAACACAAACTAATACTGTAATTATAGAATGCTAGTGGATTTAGCAAAGTGAAAAGCGGCATCGTTGTCATCAACATTGTTGCTTGTGCTGCATTGACCATGCAGACTGAACGCAAGTGTCTCGTGGTCAAGCAACAACAAATGCCCTCCTTGAGTGCCAGGGGGCGGAGCTAAATCTGTATGGAACGCAGCATGGAGCAGAGAGAGATAACTCTAGTAGTGAAGTAAACTATAAAAACACGTGTCACATTTAACAAACCAAACATTCAAATACCATTATAGAAGGTAAAGTAAAAACCCATACCGGTCCATGCATCAATACAAATATATATTAAAATACGGTATACCACCCAGCCCTAATTGATCATAGCATGAGTCTACGCGTCCGTTTTTTCTAGACTCAACAAGCAGGCATGTTAGATAACAACCTAGATTCAGGCTATGCTTAAACCAAACACCCCCAACTCGAGCACTCCATTCTGCCACCTCTGGTCTCTTGGCCCTCCCACCCCTAGTCAGCTCCCGCTCAACCCAGTCAAAACTCTTCTCTGTCCTGGAACCCCAATGGTGGAACGAGCTTCCCCCTAACGTCAGGTAGGGATTGGGATCCTTAACCGAAGAACAATGTTTTTTTCCCTCACTAAATTAAAATCACAGTGCAGTTAACACTGTGTTATAGCCTAAGTAGACAATAGGAATTTGCGAGACATGCAAGACAAGACATTGCGAGATACAGATTACCAAGACATAGGCGCACGGCTCTTTCTGCCTGCCCCCTCCTCCTCTCTCTCCCTCACGCTGGCTCACCTGCTCTTTCGCTAATGATGCCAGTGTGTGTTCAGTCTTCGGTCTGTTGCGTGTAGAATATCCTAGCCTATTCATTGATGATAGACCCTGCTTTACTGAAGTTGTGAGACACTGCAAGGCAAGAAATTGCAAGATACAGCATTCCATTGCAAGATACAGCTTTTGATTGCCGATAGATAGGCCTAGTGCACAGTTCTGACTGTGTGCCCCTCCGCCCTCTCTCCGTCCCTCGCTAGCTTAGATGCAAGTGTTTGTGCTCTCGGAAGTATGGCAACTAATCAGTCTCCTCCGTTCCAAAAACACTTAATGGGAAAATAATAGGAGTTGACTTGGATGAATTATTTTGGAGTCGACTCTCCACCACTACCTCATTGTTGTCTACAGTTTGAAAAAGCCAAGGGACACCAGAGAATTCCTGTATGCCAATAAGAAGGAAATGCTGACTTTGTGAGGTGGAATTGGGGTACAGTAACGGTAGTCCAGGTGCAATTCTTAACCATCTGAAAGGGACGCACTGTGAGACACAAACCGTTGCTGGCAGCAGTGCAGCTGCATTGTGAATTCACAAGGATTTTATTAATTTTCCTTATCTTTTTAACAGAAAAACAAAAAACACATCCCTAACATCAGGACAGCGGAGTCCCTGCTCGAAATCATCTGAAACCCTACCTCTTCAAATAGTATCTTAAATAAGACATCTCAGTCTTATCCCCCCCCCCCTAAAAACCTGCACTTGTCTTTTCCTATACTAGCACTGACTTTGCTGATAACTTCTTTGAGGAAAATGTACTACGACAGTACGTGGATTGTCTCACCTCGTTATCTTAAAGTTGGAATCCTTAATTTAAACAATAAAGCGGACACCCCGCCTGTGTTTTGGTAAAAGCTGAGGATGGGCCTGGAGAATTGTAACAACTCAAATTCAAAGCGAAAGCTATGTATGCAAAGACTGACCATCAATGACATCAAAATAATAGTATTAACCAGGTTGAGGCTATAGCTACAGTTTTTGTTTATATTTACTTTGTATACAAACATTGGAGTACAACAAATATATTTTGGGTTCTGATTGGGTACAACTCATGAGGCATTTTTAAGTTATATTCTTCAAAAAATTATGGGCAGCCTATATATAATTAATTTATAAGTCTAAAAATGGATGTAGCAACTAAGGATTCTAGCTTTAAGGTGAATGCACTAACTGTAAGTCGCTCTGGATAATAGCATCTGCTAAATTACTCAAATGTAAATAACTATTTTGTGGAGGGACAAATTCCAAATACCACAACCCTCGAGACGTCTTGTTTTGCACCCATAATTCTGCCCTGTCATCCATCTACCTTAAACACAACTATGTGTACTATGAGACATTAAAACTTTCCATTGAGAAAGTGGAAAAACAGAAGTAATCGTTAAATTCATGCAATGACAAATGATTGCTTTGCCTAGACTTGCTGTCACTAGCAGAATGGGATGTTTCGAATTGAAAACCAAAAGCTAGAGGAGAACACATCAGCAAAGCTTACAGGGCACAGTCAGATCGATATCCATTACCTATCAATGCTGACGGCGAGGCTGGAAAGATTGGCAGACACAGGGAAACTGAATCCTTACATGGCGATAGGCAGTGATTGCACTGTGACCTTAAAGCAACACTTTTTTTTTTGCTTTCTAGGGAAACTGTCATTTCATTGTCTATCTCAAAATGTCAGTGACAGCAAGTCTGTGCTGGTCTTGGTGGATTCCCTAAATAAACAACAAAAATAAAAATCCATCGATAAAGTGAAACGAGTTAAATCAAACCTGCACTATGGATAAAGCATCATTCATGTTGGCAAGGTTCACATAACTAAAATGCTCCTCCCTGACTAATCAATTCTCCTAAGGCACATCTCTCAACTCCAAAGATATGCTTTTCGCAACGCTTAGCCTAAGTGTTTACTTCAAATGCCCAAAAGGTGTATGTGTGTCAGTCTTTCCCTTGATTTATTTCCAAGGGGGTCATAAACACAAAGCAACATCACGATGGATTGAAACCCAAACTCTTTTAGGAGGCCCATCATGCATGTACAATTTGTCTGACCATTGAGGCCATCAAAAAACATAGGCAACATCAACGTCCACTGAGATTGCAACTTCGAGACATGATGAAACTCTGTACTTCTCCTCCATAAAGAAGAGTTGGATCTCAACTGGTTACAAAAGGAGCCATGACAATGGAAGGAAAGTGCTAACATATGACTTAAGAGCTACAGGGAAATCCTTTGCTACATTAATCACTGCATGGAGTGCTACAACAGCCGCTCCTTCCCCAGAACCCAGCCCCCCAAACAGCTTGTGAATTCATTAGGTAAACAAAAGCCTCGGGTGTAGGCGAGCGAACAGGAAACATAGGGGAGCAAATCAGGGCTCCGAGACTCACCTTGGGCCAGCATGCTGAACTCCAGGAAAAGGGCAATGTGGTAGAGCTCCATTGCCTCCTCAGCACGACTGGCAAGCCCCCTGCCTCCGGCCACCAGGGCCTGCACCTCCCCCAGGCTCCCAGCCGAGGGGCTTCCCCTCAGCACAAGTGCTAGCTCCACGGCGTCCGTGTACATGCAGTGCAAGATGACACAGGCATATTTCTTGGGGATGATGGACTCGTCCAGGATGATGCGTGTGGGAGTCTGCAGAGCGCGCTCCGTGATCTCCTCGCCGGTGCGGATGCGCCGCTGCAGGAGGTTCCGGAAGAAAGGAGAGCGGGCCGAGAGGACAGCCTTGTGGGCGCGCAGCTCTTCGTCTGCGGGTCCTTGGATGACCGGTCCTCCTCCTACCCCTCCTCCCCCAGCCACTACCCTAGCAGCTGGCCCGGCGCTGAAGACCTCCGCCAGCTCCGAGTCAGATGAGAAGCTGAGCAGTGAGTCGTAGAAGCACATGTGCTCGTAAAGGCCACGCATGTCCTCCTCCAGTGAGCTAGGTGTGCCAAACTCCTCGCTCAGGCGCACCAGCACGTCCATGTTCCGCAGCCGCGCATCCACCTCTGGGCCCAGCTCGCCTGTGTACAGGTAGTGCAGCAATGCCGAGAACATGGGCGCGTCCATGCCTGCCGTGCCCACGTCCAGGAGCACCTCAGCGCCGTAGCCCGGCGACGACGACAGAAGCGTCTTGAAGAAGGGGCAACGGGCAGCCAGCACGGCGCGGTGCGCGGGGAAGCAGGCATCCTGGAAGATCAGGTCCACGTCCGTGCAGTACTTGTGCTGGTAGAGCGCGGCCAGGTCGCGCTGCAGGCTCCGGGCCTCGGCTCGCGCCAGTCCCGCCTGCAGGTTCAGCTCCTTGAGAGCTGCTGTACCCTCGTACTCCTCAACCAGGGCGTTGGCATCACGCACGTCCCAACCTGAGAGGAGCTCGCGCATCTGCCGCACGTGGTCGGCCGAGCGGCTGGACTTGCGGCGCTTGATGAATCTCCTCCTGAGCGTGGCTAGGCCCGAGCTCTTCTTCTTTTTGTCCTGGGGCTTCTCGGGGCCGGACTCCAGGCTGTAGAGCTTCCCCTCTCCTCCAGAGCCCTGGGAGCCATAGGAGGATGTCCCTGAAGGGAGACAGTAACATACAGAATCAGTGGGTGAGCAACAGAGCAGTGGTTTACAAATTAGATTTAATGATAATAAATAATAAACTCAAGATGAGCCAACTAATAATTAATGTTATATATAGCTGGTTTTAGGGCATACACTACCAGTCAAAAGTTTGGACACACTCATTCAAGGGATTTTCTTTATTTTCACTATTTTTTACATTGTAGAATAATAGTGAAGACATCAAAACTATGAAATAACACATATGGAATCATGTAGTAACCAAAAAATGTTAAACAAATCAAAATATATTTTACATTTGAGATTCTTCAAATAGCCACCCTTTGCCTTGATGACAGCTTTGCACAATCTTGGCATTCTCTCAACCAGCTTCATGAGGTAGTCACCTGGAATGCATTTCAATTAAGTTGTGCCTTCTTAGAAGTTAATTTGTGGAATTTCTTTCCTTCTTAATACCTTTCAGCCAATCAGTTGTGTTGTGACAAGGTAGGGGGGTAAACAGAAGATAGCCCTATTTCGTAAAAGACCAAGTCCATATTATGGCAAGAACAGCTCAAATAAGCAAAGAGAAACAACAGTCAATCATTACTTTAAGACATGAAGGTCAGTCAATACGGAACATTTCAATAACTTTGAAAGTATCTTCAAGTGCAGTCTCAAAAACAAATCATGCGCTATGATGAAACTGGCTCTCATGAGGACCGCCACAGGAAAGGAAGACCCAGAGTTACCTCTGCTGCAGAGGATAAGTTCATTAAAGTAACCAGCCTCAGAAATTGCAGACAAAAATAAATGCTTTACAGAGTTCAAGTAACAGACACATCTCAACATCAACTGTTCAGAGGGGACTGTGTGAATCAGGCATTCATGGTCGAATTAATGCAAAGAAACCACTACTAAAGGACACCAATAAGAAGAAGAGACCTGCTTGGGCCAAGAAACATGAGCAATGGACATTAGACCAGTGGAAATGTGTCCTTTGGACTGGAGTCCAAATTGGGGATTTTTGGTTCCAACCGCCGTGGCTTTGTGAGACGCGGTGTGGGTGAACGGATGATCTGCGCATGTGTAGTTCCCACCGTAAAGCAAGAAGGAGGAGGTGTTGTGGGGTGCTTTGCTGGTGACACGGTCTGTGATTTATTTAGAATTCAAAGCACACTTAACCAGCATGGCTACCACAGCATTTTGCAGCGATACGCCATCCAATCTGGTTTGGGCTTAGTGGGACTATCATTTGTCTTTCAACAGGACAATGACCCAACACCTCCAGGCTGTGTAAGGGCTATTTGACCAAGAAGGAGAGTGATGGAGTGCTGCATCAGATGACCTGGCCTCCACAATCCCCCGACCTCAACCCAATTGAGATGGTTTGGGATGAGTCGGACCGCAGAGTGAAAGAAAAGCAGCCAACAAGTGCTCAGCATATGTGGCAACTCCTTCAAGACTGTTGGAAAAGCATTCCAGGAGAAGCTAGTTGAGAGAATGCCAAGAGTGTGCCAAGCTGTCATCAAGGCAAAGGGTGGTTATTTGAAGACTCTGAATTCGTTTTTGTTACTACATGATTCTATATGTGTTATTTCATAGTTTTGATGTCTTCACTATTATTCTACAATGTAGAAAATAGTAAAAATAAGGAAAAACCCTGGAATAAGTAGATGTGTCCAAACGTTTGACTAGTATTGTGTGTGTGTGTATATATATATATATATATATATATACACAGTGGGGGAAAAAAGTATTTAGTCAGCCACCAATTGTGCAAGTTCTCCCACTTAAAAAGATGAGAGAGGCCTGTAATTTTCATCATAGGTACACGTCAACTATGACAGACAAAATGAGAAAAAAAAATCCAGAAAATCACATTGTAGGATTTTTTATGAATTTATTTGCAAATTATGGTGGAAAATAAGTATTTGGTCAATAACAGAAGTTTCTCAATACTTTGTTATATACACTTTGTTGGCAATGACACAGGTCAAACGTTTTCTGTAAGTCTTCACAAGGTTTTCACACACTGTTGCTGGTATTTTGGCCCATTCCTCCATGCAGATCTCCTCTAGAGCAGTGATGTTTTGGGGCTGTCGCTGGGCAACACGGACTTTCAACTCCCTCCAAAGATTTTCTATGGGGTTGAGATCTGGAGACTGGCTAGGCCACTCCAGGACCTTGAAATGCTTCTTACGAAGCCACTCCTTCGTTGCCCGGGCGGTGTGTTTGGGATCATTGTCATGCTGAAAGACCCAGCCACGTTTCATCTTCAATGCCCTTGCTGATGGAAGGAGGTTTTCACTCAAAATCTCACGATGCATGGCCCCATTCATTCTTTTCTTTACACGGATCAGTCGTCCTGGTCCCTTTGCAGAAAAACAGCCCCAAAGCATGATGTTTCCACTCCCATGCTTCACAGTAGGTATGGTGTTCTTTGGATGCAACTCAGCATTCTTTGTCCTCCAAACACGACGAGTTGAGTTTTTACCAAAAAGTAATCTGACCATATCACATTCTCCCAATCCTCTTCTGGATCATCCAAATGCACTCTAGCAAACTTCAGACGGGCCTGGACATGTACTGGCTTAAGCAGGGAGACACATCTGGCACTGCATGATTTGAGTACCTGGCGGCGTAGTGTGTTACTGATGGTAGGCTTTGTTACTTTGGTCCCAGCTCTCTGCAGGTCATTCACTAGGTCCCCCCGTGTGTTTCTGGGATTTTTGCTCACCGTTCTTGTGATCATTTTGACCCCACGGGGTGAGATCTTGTATGGAGCCCCAGATCGAGGGAGATTATCAGTGGTCTTGTATGTCTTCCATTTCCTAATAATTGCTCCCACAGTTGATTTCTTCAAACCAAGCTGCTTACCTATTGCAGATTCAGTCTTCCCAGCCTGATGCAGGTCTACAATTTTGTTTCTGGTGTCCTTTGACAGCTCTTTGGTCTTGGCCATAGTGGAGTTTGGAGTGTGACTGTTTGAGGTTGTGGACAGGTGTCTTTTATACTGATAACAAGTTCAAACAGGTGCCATTAATACAGGTAACGAGTGGAGGACAGAGGAGCCTCTTAAAGAAGAAGTTACAGGTCTGTGAGAGCCAGAAATCTTGCTTGTTTGTAGGTGACCAAATACTTATTTTCCACCATCATTTGCAAATAAATTCATTAAAAATCCTACAATGTGATTTTCTGGAGAAAAAAAATCTCAATTTGTCTGTCATAGTTGACGTGTACCTATGATGAAAATTACAGGCCTCTCTCATCTTTTTAAGTGGGAGAACTTGCACAATTGGTGGCTGACTAAATACTTTTTTCCCCCACTGTATACACACACACACACACACACACATATATATATATATATATATATATATATATATATATACACACACACACACAGTGGGGAGAACAAGTATTTGATACACTGCCGATTTTGCAGGTTTTCCAACTTACAAAACATGTAGAGGTCTGTAATTTTTATCATAGGTACACTTCAACTGTGAGAGACGGAATCTAAAACAAAAATCCAGAAAATCACATTGCATGATTTTTAAGTAATTGATTTGCATATTATTGCATGACATAAGTATTTGATACATCAGAAAAGCAGAACTTAATATTTGGTACAGAAACCTTTGTTTGCAATTACAGAGATCATACGTTTCCTGTAGGTCTTGACCAGGTTTGCACACACTGCAGCAGGGATTTTGGCCCACTCCTCCATACAGACCTTCTCCAGATCCTTCAGGTTTCGGGGCTGTTGCTGGGCAATACGGACTTTCGGCTCCCTCCAAAGATTTTCTATTGGGTTCAGGTCTGGAGACTGGCTAGGCCACTCCAGGACCTTGAGATGCTTCTTATGGAGCCACTCCTTAGTTGCCCTGGCTGTGTGTTTCGGGTCGTTGTCATGCTGGAAGACCCAGCCATGACCCACCTTCAATGCTCTTACTGAGGACAGGAGGTTGTTGGCCAAGATCTCGCGATACATGGCCCCATCCATCCTCCCCTCAATACGGTGCAGTCGTCCTGTCCCCTTTGCAGAAAAGCATCCCCAAAAAATGATGTTTCCACCTCCATGCTTCACGGTTGGGATGGTGTTCTTGGGGTTGTAGTCATCCTTCTTCTTCCTCCAAAAATGGAGAGTGGAGTTTAGACCAAAAAGCTATGTTTTTGTCTCATCAGACCACATGACCTTCTCCCATTCCTCCTCTGGATCATCCAGATGGTCATTGGCAAACTTCAGATGGGCCTGGACATGCGCTGGCTTGAGCAGGGGGACCTTGCGTGCGCTGCAGGATTTTAATCCATGACGGCGTAGTGTGTTACTAATGGTTTTCTTTGAGACTGTGGTCCCAGCTCTCTTCAGGTCATTGACCAGGTCCTGCCGTGTAGTTCTGGGCTGATCCCTCACCTTCCTCATGATCATTGATGCCCCACGAGGTGAGATCGTGCATGGAGCCCCAGACCGAGGGTGATTGACCGTCATCTTGAACTTCTTCCATTTTCTAATAATTGCGCCAACAGTTGTTGCCTTCTCACCAAGCTGCTTGCCTATTGTCCTGTAGCCCATCCCAGCCTTGTGCAGGTCTACAATTTTATCCCTGATGTCCTTACACAGCTCTCTGGTCTTGGCCATTGTGGAGAGGTTGGAGTCTGTTTGATTGAGTGTGTGGACAGGTGTCTTTTATACAGGTAGCGAGTTCAAACAGGTGCAGTTAATACAGGTAATGAGTGGAGAACAGGAGGGATTCTTAAAGAAAAACTAACAGGTCTGTGAGAGCCGGAATCCTTACTGGTTGGTAGGTGATCAAATACTTATGTCATGCAATAAAATGCAAATTAATTACTTTAAAATCATACAATGTGATTTTCTGGATTTATGTTTTAGATTCCGTCTCTCACAGTTGAAGTGTACCTATGATAAAAATTACAGACCTCTACATGCTTTGTAAGTAGGAAAACCTGCAAAATCGGCAGTGTATCAAATACTTGTTCTCCCCACTGTATATGTATGTATGGATGTGTGTATATATATATATATATATATATATATATAGTTACAATCTAATCATTGCAGTTCGAGTTGATCTTATTTTGTTGTAGCCTAGGCACTCTACCAGTTAGCATATGTTGAGGAGATGTACAGTAATTGTGTCACCTTGAATTGTAGAATAGACATAATAAAAATGAAAGATGTTGGTGCATTATTAAAGCTGATCTACCCCCTAAAAAAAATATAAAATAATTTGGTGCAGTATTTCTCAATGAAAAAATGTGAATGAAAACGAGTTGTCTATTGCTGAATGACAACAAATACTTTATTGAAGAATCCCTACGGTTGACCAATCACCGACGAAGGGGTGTAGACTTCGGCTACTGACTTCGGCTTAACTCAAGAAAAAAGTCCAAAAACAGACAAAAACGTTACAAAATGTCTTCAGAATATATGCACAAACTCTTCCAAGCTGTTTCGGCCGGGAAGCATGCGGACGCCTTTAGTGTGTAGCCCAAACTGTTCAGACGCTACAGACAGAAATTGGCATATCTGCAGTACCGACTTCAGACGAGTCCTGTGACGCTTGATGGGGTTGTAGCGTAAAACGGAGAACACCAACGTGTTCGTTTGAGTCTCATCTTTCTGACATAATATTTTGTAGTCCAAACCATTCGGGCGCTACAGATGATTTCGTGAGAAGACTGATTTCCGGGATGTCCGCTTTAGCTCTACCACCGCAGATGCGGAAGGGCGATATCGGCGGATGCGGTGGATTGAGACACATTCAGTAAAAAAATATAGATACAGTGGGGAAAAAAAGTACTTAGTCAGCCACCAATTGTGCAAGTTCTCCCACTTAAAAAGATGAGAGGCCTGTAATTTTCATCATAGGTACACGTCAACTATGACAGACAAATTGAGAGAAAAAAAATCCAGAAAATCACATTGTAGGATTTTTAATGAATTTATTTGCAAATGATGGTGGAAAATAAGTATTTGGTCACCTACAAACAAGCAAGATTTCTGGCTCTCACAGACCTGTAACTTCTTCTTTAAGAGGCTCCTCTGTCCTCCACTCGTTACCTGTATTAATGGCACCTGTTTGAACTTGTTATCAGTATAAAATACACCTGTCCACAACCTCAAACAGTCACACTCCAAACTCCACTATGGCCAAGACCAAAGAGCTGTCAAAGACACCAGAAACAAAATTGTAGACCTGCACCAGGCTGGGAAGACTGAATCTGCAATAGGTAAGCAGCTTGGTTTGAAGAAATCAACTGTGGGAGCAATTATTAGGAAATGGAAGACATACAAGACCACTGATAATCTCCCTCGATCTGGGGCTCCACGCAAGATCTCACCCCGTGGTGTCAAAATGATCACAAGAACGGTGAGCAAAAATCCCAGAACCACACGGGGGGACCTAGTGAATGACCTGCAGAGAGCTGGGACCAAAGTAACAAAGCCTACCATCAGTAACACACTACGCCGCCAGGGACTCAAATCCTGCAGTGTCAGACATGTCCCCCTGCTTAAGCCAGTACATGTCCAGGCCCGTCTGAAGTTTGCTAGAGTGCATAGAGTGCATTTGGATGATCCAAAAGAGGATTGGGAGAATGTCATATGGTCAGATGAAACCAAAATATAACTTTTTGGTAAAAACTCAACTCGTCGTGTTTGGAGGACAAAGAATGCTGAGTTGCATCCAAAGAACACCATACCTACTGTGAAGCATGGGGGTGGAAACATCATGCTTTGGGGCTGTTTTTCTGCAAAGGGACCAGGACGACTGATCCGTGTAAAGGAAAGAATGAATGGGGCCATGTATCGTGAGATTTTGAGTGAAAACCTCCTTCCATCAGCAAGGGCATTGAAGATGAAACGTGGCTGGGTCTTTCAGCATGACAATGATCCCAAACACACCGCCCGGGCAACGAAGGAGTGGCTTCGTAAGAAGCATTTCAAGGTCCTGGAGTGGCCTAGCCAGTCTCCAGATCTCAACCCCATAGAAAATCTTTGGAGGGAGTTGAAAGTCTGTGTTGCCCAGCGACAGCCCCAAAACATCACTGCTCTAGAGGACATCTGCATGGAGGAATGGGCCAAAATACCAGCAACAGTGTGTGAAAACCTTGTGAAGACTTACAGAAAACATTTGACCTGTGTCATTGCCAACAAAGGGTATATAACAAAGTATTGAGAAACTTTTGTTATTGACCAAATACTTATTTTCCACCATAATTTGCAAATAAATTCATTAAAAATCCTACAATGTGATTTTCTGGATTTCTTTTTTCTCATTTTGTCTGTCATAGTTGACGTGTACCTATGATGAAAATTACAGGCCTCTCTCATCTTTTTAAGTGGGAGAACTTGCACAATTGGTGGCTGACTAAATACTTTTTCCCCCCCACTGTATGACTAGCTTATAGACGGATTTATGTTTTTTAATTTATTATTCTAATTAGAATTAAGTGGGCCCGAGGAAATCGACTCTAAGGGGTTTTAATAGGAGCGCTTCAGAAAACGAGATTATGAGAAAGCTCAAAATCTTGGCTTTGCCTTTTAGTAGACTTCTCTCAACCGAAAGATTGTTGATCTTTGATTGTTTTACCGAGAGTGCCAAACAAACTAGAAAACACTACACAACGTTTTTTTCTATGTTACAAAAGTAGGCAACAATACATTAGTATCCCATTTAGTCGCCTATCGTAAAGCATTATTTTTGTTCTGCTGTGAATATTCGGTGACCATAGTTGTTTTAAAGCCAATAGGCTACATTTTCACATTCAGTTTACACATCTTTTTACGAAGTGGGTTGCATAGGATTCCTTGACTCCAGCATGAGGGTATAAGAGATAAATACAATAGAAGCACTCACCTATAAACGTCTGCTGGCTCTGTGAGTTGCCCCCAAATCGGGGTGAGCACGAATGGGGATAGCTGGAGGCATTGACACCCATCCTCTCCTTCTTCCACTTCCTCTTCACATGGACCGCTGGGGCCACCCTTGCTGTCTCATTCTGCCTGAGCAAAAGTGCCTCCACTCAGGGCCTGGACAGACTCAGAGCCAGGACCTCAGGGAGTCTAGCTTTACCAGCCATCCCTGAGAGACACAGCAAAGAGGGAAAGTTTGTTAGTTAGGGCTGTCACATTGTCCAAAAATCTATATCAAACACAGGAGCTGTAATCTGTACAAATTTGCTCAGATTAATTTCCAACTTCCACCTCAATATTTTTCATTTTCATGGAAATACCGGAAAACCCTCACTAGAGTGACTAGAGCTCGTCAGTCCCCAGAATTCCAAACCAAATACCAACTTTTCTGCTGCTGTTTGCTTGGCAAGTAGCCTAAGAGTTAAAGCCATTCAGAGGGGCAAGTATTGCAATATAAAACCAAAGAGGCTATTGCTACATCCTGAAATTTCAACCAGAGGGCATTGATAAAACTTCTAAGCATATGGCGGGTGGACCACTCTGCAACGCTGGCATAGGCTACTCCCCTCTCCCGCTCTTTCACCCAGAAGTTAATCGTTCTTGGGTTACCACCACTTGGGTTAGCACCGCACTTTGTCATCGCCGAGCAGGAACGGAAGTAGATGGAAAACACAAAACAAAGATAGTAAGGGGTCCAATTTCATGGCTCAGACAACATGCAAGGGTACCCTTCATGTATGTTTTGACTGATACGTGGCTTGTGTCTGGAATGCATTTTAAATAATTCTTTATAAGCCTAATACTTTTTTTCAATCCAAGGAGGCATGGTTTTCAAAACCCTACTGTTGACAGTCAGAACAAGCCTCTCTACAAGGTAGGTACAATGCCACGTAATAGAAAGGGCTAATTCCTAAAGCATTATGCTAAGGCTACTTTTCCGCAAATCGATTCCTAAAGTAAAGGAATTAGGGATTTCAGTCACATACCCTATGTTATCCACTTTTCTTCCACATTCATCTAATAGCCTAACTACTGAGAGTTTGAATGCCCTTTTAGAACCACCTATTCAATAATAAGCATTACGATTAGCCTAGGTATCAAATTAAATAGAGGCAGTATCTATTATTATTTTCTGACTAACAGTAGAAATATTCTGAGAGAACCCTTGTCATTAAGTCATCAGTAGTCATTGGGTTGGATTTTACATAAGTAGACAACTTTCTAGAGAATGAACTCTCCATATTTGACAGCGTGGTTTTGAAGCAAGTTGCTACTACTGTAAAACTTTCACAAGAATATAAAATAATGACTGCATACGAAAGACCGAGATTGCACAATTTGCTGAGAGAAATTCTGGCTGGGACAAGGACTGTATCAATTTGAGTGACATAAGTAGAGAAGGAATAAATTAATAGGCTAGTTCACTGACTGGCGTGGTGCGCCAAAACAGAAGCTGACAGAGATAAAAGGTTATGTAAGTGATGCAATGAGGGTGGGAGGCAGAACATTCCATTGGCTATGAGCATCAAGAGCCCTTGTCCTGCTGTTGGGATGACCATATTGACTGGCAAAAGGGACACAATAGAAAATGTTGCCTCAAACAAGACAACCATGATTCAGAAAATGAGGAAGAAAGGGAGCAAAGTGGCTGTAGTTGAGGGGTCACAGCAGGAATGAGGAAACGAGAAGGGTAGCTACAAATATAGTGCTATTCTCAGTCCAGTGCTTTCTTGATGCCTACCTCATTTTAGCTCTGTGACTGTCCCACTTGACTTGACGCCTTATCATATTGATGCTGAGAATGCTTGCATTGTTCGCTGAGTGGCTGACATACTGCTTTGCCCCCTATGGCATAAGGGGGAAGGCCAATTTCGCAGGGGCTCTCAGTTTCAATAAGAACACAACAAATCCATACGTTCCATACTTCCTCAAAATAATTGGCAAGCAGAAGCCCAAGACACAACATTATTAAAGGAGAAGTTTTGAAATTGTGTCATTCTGAACTTTATCCGCGATACCTCAATTATACAAGTAACAGCCAAAATAAAGGAAACACTTGACTAAATGAGGGATACAAAGAATATTCCAGACACTTGTAGAATCTACGCCAAGGCGCATTGAAACGGTTCTGGCGGCTCAGCGCCCTATTATGACACTTAATGTTGGTGTTTCCTTTATTTTGGCAGTTACCTGTAAAAGCAGGCTACACAGATAATGGAACAGCTGGATAGGGAAAACAGCTAGAATCGCACAAAAAGTAATACAACATTACGGATCAAGTTCGGAATGACAACCTCCCTTTCTCCCCCTCCCTCACTCTCACAATCATGAACATAGAATCGTCCCAATTACTGGTTCAACAAACAAGTCGCAGGGACGCCAGTTTTACCCAAATTCACAGAGAGCAGCCTAATTTTCCTTGCTCTTTGCTAAGGACGAAAAACAGGAACATTCTTTCTCCTCACTTCTTGATGGCTGAGGAACATTTACAAAATGGGCACAACTTTGATTAAATCTCTCGAGGCAAGGACTGAACCCCTAGCCAGAGGATTGTATTTGGTTGATGAACCTTTCCAATGTGTGTAATTTTTTGTTTTTTAAGAAGCAAGAGAAAAATATCTTCCACGACAGCATGTTGAGGGCATGTGAGACAAGTTCCCCGTTACCTATTGGCGCTCCAACATAAATAGACCTTCTCCATCCCCTATGGTCCTCACCGTTGGGTACACAATCCATGGTTTGACTCAGAGCAAAGAAAGTAATTTTTCAGTAACTACTCTAGTAAATACCGGGCTGTAAAATAAGGTAGAGGATGCAACTTTTTTCGGGATGTTTAGTCCACTGCACTCAAATATCTGGAGGTTCCCGAAGCTTTGCACGTGCGGATCACATTCTGCACATGTGTATATTCTGTACTTTACGTGCAGAGAGTAGGCTACGAATGGTGCTCATTTAATTAAGTTAGATCAAACTTAATCCGTTTCTGCAAGATCACATAATGATCACAGTATTCTACATAACAGAACCGAATATAATAGCATAGTATAATGTTACCGTAAAACACCAACCCATTCAATAGGGCATTATAATTCTTCAAGTTTTACCATCATTCTGCATAGTAGGCTAACCATTTGATCTCAATCCTTCTTGAGTTATAGTGTTGTTTAGAATGATGGAGTGAACGAACTTTAGAGCTGATGGTGTTAAAACTGTAGCATACCCTACCTGTGTATTTTGCCTAGTGGGGCGCGCTGTTGAGTTTTGGCCACAGTAACATTATACTATGCTGCAATGGGCCGCCCCCGGGTGGTGAGGGTAGGCAATAACACATCTGCCACGCTGACCCTCAACACAGGGGCCCCTTTAGGCGCGTGCGTGCTTAGTCCCCTCCTGTACTCCCTGTTCACCCACGACTGCGTGGCCACGCACGACTCCAATACCATCTGGGGTTGAGAGCTTCAGGTTCCTTGGTGTCCAACATCACTAAAAACTATCATGGTCCAAACACTGCAAGGCGCTACAGAGGGTAGTGCGTACGGCCCAGAACATCACTTGGGTCTAGGACCAAAGGGCTCCTTAACAGCTTCTACCCCCAAGCCATAAGACTGCTCAACAGTTAATCAAATGGCTACCCGGACTATTTGCATTGACCCCTTATTTTATTCATTTTTTTGCACTGACTCTTGCACAGGCTCGATGTACACTCACTGGACTCTAACCACACCCACACATACTACACTGACACTCCAACACACACACACACATATTGACGCCACACACACATACACTGCTGCTACTCTGTTTATTATCTATGCATAGTCACTTTACCCCTACCTACATGTACATATTACCTCAGTTACTCCGACTAACCGGTAACAGCCTTATTCTAAAATTGATTAAATTGTTTTTTACCTCATCAATCTACACACAAAACTGCATAATGACAAAGCAAAAACAGGTTTAGATTTTTTAGGATTATTTTTTATTGTTAAAATATTACATTTACGTAAGTATTCAGACCCTTTACTCAGTACTATGTTGAAGCACCTTTGGCAGCCATTACAGCCTTGAGTCTTCTTGGTTATCACGCTACAAGCTTGGCATACCTGTATTTGGAGTTTCTCCCATTCATCTCTGCAGATCCTTTCAAGCTCTGTCAGGTTGGATGGGGAGCGCCGCTGCACAGCTATTTTCAGGGCTCTCCAGAGATCTTCGATCGGGTTCAAGTCCGGGCTCTGGCAGGGCCACTCAAGGACATTCAGAGACTTGTCCTGAAGCCACTGCTGCGTTGTCTCGGCTGTGTGCTTGTCCTGTTGGAAGGTGAACCTAGGCCCCAGTCTGAGGTCCTGAGCGCGTCGGAGCAGGTTTTCATCAAGGATTTATCTTTACTTTGCTCCGTTCATCTTTCCCTCGATCCTGACTAGTCTCCCAGTCCCTGCCACTGAAAAACACCCCCACAGCATGATGCTGCCACCACCATGCTTCACCGTATGGATGGTGCCAGGTTTCCTCCAGACGTGACGCTGTCATGTGCCTTTTACTGAGGAGTGGCTTCCGTCTGGCCTGATTGGTGGAGTGCTGCAGAGATGGTTGTCCTTCTGGAAGGCTCTCCCATCTCCACAGAAGAACTCTGGAGCTCTGTCAGCGTGATCATTGGGTTTTTGGTCACCTCCCTGACCAAGGCCCTTCTCCCCTGATTGCTCAGTTTGGCCGGGTGGCCAGCTCTAAGAAGGGTCTTGGTGGTTCCAAACTTCTTCCATTTAAGAATGATGGAGGCCACTGTGTTCTTGGGGACCTTCAATGCTGCAGAATTGTTTTGGTACCCTTCCCAAGATATGTGCCTCGACACAATCCTGTCTCTGCGCTTTACGGACAATTCCTTCGACCTCATGGCTTGGTTTTCATAGCAAAGGGTCTGAATACTTACGTAAATAAGGTATTTCTTTGTCATTAATGGGTATTGTGTGTAGATTATTAATTGTTTATTTAATCCATTTTAGAATAAGGCTTTAACGTAACAAAATGTGGAAAAAGTGGTCTCAATAATTTCGTTATTATTTTATTGTGTTACTATTTTTAGTTTAGTCTACTTAGCTTTTTTTTCTTGCTTTTTTTTTTTTAACTGCATTGTTGGTTAAGGGCTTGTAAGTAAGCATTTCACAGTGTTGTATTCAGAACGTGACAAAATTTGATTTGATAACATTTGTTCTGTTATGTAGAATTCTGTGATCATTATGTCATCCAGCTTTCATCTAACTTTATTAAACGAGCACCATGAACATTCACCTGAGTAGCCTGTTCTCTGCGCGTAAAGTAGAGAATATACACATAAGCATAACGAGATCTGCACATGTGCAGACGCATCGGAAAGCTACAGATCTTTTAGTGAAGCAGACTAATGATACCGAAAAAGTCGGATCCACAGCCACTCCGGTAAAATAAAGGGTTACCTCAAATTCATCTCAGAATCACAGCTCCACGATGGACCCGTTTGCCTTTTTTAGTCAGGTGGCTACAGCTCGCAATCTCTGAAGGAGGAGGCCATGCAGGCTGTGAACTTCTCCCAGAACTTGACATTCTGGAGGCTTTTCTGTGGAACTGCACCATTCTGAGTGTGCCTTTAGGTTGTGCGGATGGACAAATGCGAGCATGGAGCCCCTGCAAGCGGCAGAGAGTTTTAGAGGCACACATGCATTCTTATAGCTCTCATGTTGCAGGACGAGCACAAACCTGATGTCAGCCTTGCTTTTGTATGGTACTGCAGTGCTGTCTCTGACTGCATTCAAACCCGAGAGAGGAGGATCTGCCATCAGGGCTCACTGGGTGTGCCCGGCTCTGTGGGTGTGTCCGGACATCAGATTTAATCTGGCTCGGAGGTCAGCTCCACTAACGCATTGGGACCACTGCATGCCTGAGCAAACATACGAGATGTTCCCCAACACAGAGCAAATCACACACTGACATTAAGATATAAAGAGGAGGAAGTTTGCTGTCTCGAGTGACAGTAAACAAGGCCATTAATAGGAGGGAGAGCATAGAGTGCAAGACTGTCAAAGCAGTGTTTTACCACTCAGAAGAGTACTTGCTCTTTTATCCCACTCATATCCTAACAGGCATGCACAAGCACACATTCTCAGCGTGTGTTGTTTTCCACCAATAGGCAAATTGCAAATCATGCACAATGAGAGCTTGCATAGCAGCAGCGTAAGAGTTTTTCTTTCAAGAGCTGGCAACGTGGGAGTGAAAGTTAAGTGTTCAGGGGACAACACTTTACCAGACCACTGAGCAAAAGCAATGTCCATTCAACAAAAATCAGGAAGGATAAAGAGCCCTCTGTTTCCAGGCCCTCAGCAACTTCTCAGGATTGGCAGAAAGCAGGGAAGGGGAGGGGGGCGACGGGGCACCCTGGCCTGTGGCTGCTTCCTGAAGGCCGTGGCAGGCTGGATTATGTGAGACTAATGAGAGGGGACAGAGCCAAGCTGCACCAGGCCAGCTGCGGGTTGTCTGATCCACCCTACAGCGCCTCTCCCGCCGAGCGGCTCCGGGGACTTCGGGCCAAGGCAGAACCAGGGGCCCAAGGCCACTGCTCCACCCAACATGGTGCATCCCTAAACTGATTCGCTTAGTTAAGGTCTTTGACTTGAATAGCCAACTCATTTGTGGAATTGACTATTTAAATGAGTCGACCCCAACCTCGACATCCCAATGCTGGGTACGCACTTAGCTCAGGGAGCAAAGCAAAAAGAAAACAGCTAAAAAACAACCAGAATGCCAGTTGTCAGAGGGCTTCCTGCATATTTGGACCGTGGCTGTCAATGTCAACTCAAACATGAGCAAAGAAAACATTATCACACTGACAAGTAGCTAATGAGAGTCCCATGCACTGTAAAATATGAACTACCAGACATGCCATTAATTTTGACTGTCATATTATAATAGATTGTTTTTCGCTTTCGCAACCACTCCCCATGGTCTATTCAGACAGACAATATACAGCCTGACTCTAAACATGAGTAGATTGTAATTTCTGAGTGCTTTTTTTATTCTGGTATTCAAATACATGAATACTCTCATGATCTAAATCAGGGATCATCGGTGGTCCTCTGTAGCTCAATTGGTAGAGCATGGTGCTTGTAACGCCAGGGTAGTGGGTTCGATCCCTGGGACCACCCATTCGTAAAAATGTATGCACACATGATTGTAAGTCGCTTTGGATTAAAGCGTCTGCTAAATGGCATATTATTATTATTATTATCATCATCATCATCTACTAGATTCAGCCGCGGGCCGATTTTTTCTTGAGAGGATGGACTGTGGGCAGGAACATAATTAAGTGATAATGCCCGAGAAGCCGGTGTTTGGCTGGCAACGTTCTTATCCCTTGCTTGCTAGCTAGCCAACTACGGCTAACTTACAGTCAAGTCAAACAGTGCAACCAGAATAACAGCAAAGTAGCATTTGCGTTTGTTTAAGCTGTTTTCTAGTGACATTTGGATACATCAATAACAATGAGCTAATGTGCTCTCTCATCAGGACACTGTTGTTCAGAGGAGCTAGCCAACAACACAGCTAACACAATCGCTGTAAAGACAAACTAGCTACACTTCGTTTCGTTTTACCTGTTTTCTATTGATCGTTTTGTATACATCCATAACAATTATGCTGATTCATGATTTCGACTGGCTGAGAAAAGCTGCCTGCCTGTCTGTCTCATCCCGACACGTTCATTACTATGGGACAGCTGGAGATCGAATTTGAATATTGAAACAATGTTGCAAATGTCAGAGACAGACAGCGAGGTTTATACAAATCTCCGCTGTTGAAAACTAACTGTAAGTCTAAAAGAAATGTGAGATAATGTCTAGATGCTTTTTATAGTGGAGATCAAGTTTATAACTTGCCTGGCTGGGCTGATGAGACCGTGGATTGCGTAGTCAGATGGAACAGAGTAAATAGGCATTTTAACGTCATAGATTTAGCCAGTAGTAACTTGTGGAATAGACACCGGCTGGAATGCGTTTTTAACCAAATCAGCATTCAGGATTAGACCTACCCCGGGCGGCAGGTAGTTTAGTGGTTAAGAGCGTTGTGCCAGTAACCGCAAGGTCGCTGGTTCTAATCCCCGAGCCGACTAGGTGAAAAATCTGTCGATGTGCCCTTGAGCAAGGCACTTAACCCTAATTGCTCCTGTAAGTCGCTCTGGATAAGAGCGTCTGCTAAATGACAAAAAACGTAAAACGTATAATTACAAATAATTTGTAGACTGCAAATTGACCGCAAGAAGCCCAAACAGATATGTTTGACTAAAACAATCATTTCAAGCCTTGCTTACATTTGTATACGATCACGTGTCTCTCTATTATGCGTGGGAATACTTTGGAACAGATTTTTTAAATTAAAATCACTTGGAGCTGATTTCCTGATGTTTTTACAGTCTTATGTCCAACAATGCAAATTCCATGGGGGAACCCTGATCTAAATTCTTCTCTGAAAGGATACAGAATGCAGAGGAGACGGTAAAAAATAACTTGAAGTGGCAAAAGATTTATCTTCCAGTTCATGCACACCGGTGCCTTTGTTTCCTCATTAACCAGCACGTGTCGGACAGTGACCTCATGGGACATTAAAGCACAAAGGTTTCATGGCGTTTCGTTTCCCAGAGACATACCCTCAGTGTCGACCACACACACATCACTGAAACGTCCCAGGCTTGGTCTCTGTATATCTAACATCTAAAATGTCTTTAAGCAAAATGCTGCAATATATGGGACATTTTGCTCTCCACCTGTCAAAAACTGTTATAGCAAAAGCAATGTTCTACTGGAATGTTTATTACAATAAAATAGGCCCAACTGCTTTGCCTCAGCTTTTGAGGTCCTGGTGAGATGGACCTCTTCATTTCCAGCAGGCTGTTGCCAATTTCCTCAGTCAAGGCCATCCTGTCTGGTCCAAACAGCACCAACAGTCACTGTGACTACTCCACCAGGAACTTAAAGTCAGAGGCTGGGATCTCAGCACATCCTGACTGAGGCCAAACGTACTAATGTATTCTCTGCCC
Organism: Coregonus clupeaformis; assembly: GCF_020615455.1. Lineage (NCBI taxonomy): Eukaryota > Metazoa > Chordata > Actinopteri > Salmoniformes > Salmonidae > Coregonus > Coregonus clupeaformis. Next base: position 14,078,592 of record NC_059227.1, on the reverse strand, counting down.
TAGTTTGTGGTCCAGGCCCTTCATTAACAATTTAGCACTATTGACCAGGTCTCAAAGTGCTTTAGGCCTACATTGTGTCATCCACTACCAATGTGCAGCCTCAACCTGGATGAAGTGTGGCAGCCATTTTGTCGTCCTGTTCCGTCCCCCCAGCCGGTTACTTGACCGCTGGGTGCATGAACCCATCCAGCTTAGAGGAGAGGACGATGAGGGCTGACATTTCAGAGTTCACGCGGTTCTGCCGACACGCTTACCCTTTCGCAGAGAGAGCTCAAGGAATGCTCTAACTGACACACCCCGCCCCCAACCATCCTCACGAATTTGAGCTTCAGCTAATACAATTGAACAAAAAAACATCTAATTAGGCTTTAAAGGTCAGCGCAGCCACAAGACAACAGGATGTTTCGGGGGAGTTTTGGCCTTGTACCAAAAACATTTCTGCGGGGGAATGGAGATGGAAATCAGTCTCAGAGGAAAAAACTAAAAACAGGAGGAGTATCCAGACACTTTTGTTTTAATGTCCTCGGAGACACTCATCATTTTAATGAAGGCACGCACCAAATAGCAGATAAATAACTGACATTCCTGAGGTAAACAGAGACGAGGGAGGGTGGTAAAGCAGCCGTTCCTGTGGTAATAACAACTGTGATTTATATTGATTTATTACGAGACGATGGATGGTCCCTTGTTTGATGACATTGTTTGCTACGCGTGAGGTCTGAAGGATAAGAGTGATAAAACAAAACATGCGAAGAGATAGCAGTTCCATTCCAGTCTGTGGCATTTTTACTGTCCAACCCCCCTTTCATGAGAAGGCGACAGGAAAGGCCTCTTCAGTTACTGTGGCGGAACCAAAGCACAGCGTGCCAAGCTATGCAACAATAGCAGCACTGTTGACTGGATTCTCCTCGGTTGTCAATAATCTAATGAGGACTGACTAAATCAACACATAAGCTATTCAAAATCTGAGTATTTCACGTTGCAGAATTACCAATATAGTCACATCCCTACTCACACTTTTCTAAAAACACACGTGGCTAGTCATTAGCCTATGTAGTGTTGTGATAGCTAAACTTAGCCTACGCACTGCTGCTGCAAGCCCTCAAAAGGCTCATCTCCTAGAGGAGACAGAATCTCACTGGTATCAGCTCATATCTGCAAGGGGAGAGAAGTGTCTGTCCCCCAGGAGAGGGGAGTGGTTCCCCTAAATGCCTGCTGAAACCGTCACAAACCAGGACCCCATTTAGCCTCAAAGGACAGCTGGCTTGAAGTCCCTTGATTACTGCATTGCAGTGCTAGCTGTGCCACTAGAGATCCTGGTTCGAATCCAGGCTTTGTCAGTCGGCCGCGACCGGGAGACCCATGGGGCGGCGCACAATTGGCACAGCGTCGTCCAGGGTAGGGGAGGGAATGGCCGGCAGGTAGCTCAGTTGGTAGAGCATGGCGTTTGCAACACCAGGGTTGTGGGTTCGATTCCCACAGGAGGCCAGTATGAAAAATAAAAAAATAATGTATGCACTCTGGATAAGAGCGTCTGCTAAATGACTAAAATGTAAATGTAAATTTACTGCAGGGAACACTAAAACATGCCAATACCATTTTACCTCTATCTAGAAAAAAGGAATGGCTTTCAAAGGCCCCACTTCCCCAATTCGGAGGGGATGAAGACTTAGCTCACAGCCTTTCTCTCAGAGTAATTAATGCACCCTATCAGCCATTAGACACTTGCAAGCAGTCAAGGATGAGACACTTGGCAGATGCCTCCAAATACCGTTGTTTTAAATGGTTAGGCGGACAAACTACATCCTGTTTATGGTAGCCCCTTCCTGAAACCAAGCATCTATCTTACTTCTGCCATTTTAAGGCCCTTGAGCAAGCTAAGCACTCTCCAAAATTAAAACTCACTATGTGCTCTTCATAGGGACTTTGATGTCGGATAAACTCCCTGTTAGTGAGTAACAGCGGTCACGCATGCCACTAGTCCTAAAAATAGCCGCATGATAGCCCAACAGCAAAGGACAGAGATCCTATGAGAAGCCATTTGACCAGCATGGGGAGGAACAGAAGAGTGGCAAACTGAATAGGCAAGGAGGCCAAGAAAAGTTCTAAGTGTCCATTTAGACTCTTTCCACATTTTGTTACGTTACAGCCTTATTCTAAAATTGATTACAAAAAAAAATCCCCTCACACAATACCCCATAATGACAAAGCGAAAACCGGATTTTATTCATCTTTGCAAATTTAAAACACATGAAAAACAGAAATACCTTATTTACATAAGTATTCAGACCCTTTGCTATGAGACTCGAAATTGAGCTCAGTGTATACGGTTTCCATTGATCATCCTTGAAATGTTTCTACAACTTGACTGGAGTCCACCTGTGGTAAATTCAATTGATTGGACATGATTTGGAAAGGCACACCTGTCTGTATATGGTCCCACAGTTGACACTGCATGTCAGAGCAAAAAACAAGCCATGAGGTCGAAGGATCGTGTCGAGACACAGATCTGGGGAAGGGTGCCAAAATATTTCTGCAGCATTGAAGGTCCCCAAGAACACAGTGGCCTCCATCATTCTTAAATGAAAGAAGTTTGGAACCACCAAGACTTCTAGAGCTGACCACCCAGCCAAACCGAGCAATCGGGGGAGAAGGGCCTTGGTCAGGGAGGTGACCAAGAACCCGATGGTCACTCTCACAGAGCTCCAGAGTTCCTCTGTGGAGATTGGAGAACCTTCCAGAAGGACAACCATCTCTGCAGCACTCCACCAATCAGGCCTTTATGGTAGAGTGGCCAGATGGAAGCCACTCCTCAGTAAAAGGTACATGACAGCCCGCTTGGAGTTTGCCAAAAGGCAGCTAAAGGACTCTCATGAGAAACAAGATTCTACAGTCTGATGAAACCAAGATTGAACTCTTTGGCCTGAATGCCAAGCGTCACGTCTGGAGGAAACCTGGCACCAAACCTACGGTGAAGCATTGTGGTGGCAGCATCATGCCGTGGGGATGTTTTTAAGCGGCAGGGACTGGGATACTAGACAGGATCGAGGGAAAGATGAACAGAGCAAAGAACAGAGAGATCCGTGACGAAAATCTGCTCCAGAGTGCTCAGGATCTCAGACTGGGGCGAAGGTTCACCTTCCAACAGGACAGCGACCCTAAGAACACAGCCAAGACAACGCAGGAGTGGCTAAGGGACAAGCCTCTGAATGTCCTTGAGTGGCCCAGCCAGAGCCCGGACTTGAACCCGAGCTAACATTGAGAGAACTGAAAAAAGCTGTGCAACTTAACAGAGCTTGAGAGGATCAGCAAAGAAGAATGGGAGAAACTCCACAAATACAGGTGTGCCAAGCTTGTAGCGTCATACCCAAGAATACTCAAGGCTGTAATCGCTGCCAAAGCTGCTTCAACAAAGTACTGAGTAAAAGGGTCTGAATACTTATGTAAATGTGATATTTCAGTTTTAAATTTTTTATAAATGTGCAAATAATCTAAAAACCTGTTTTTGCTTTGTCATTATGGGGTATTGTGTGTAGAATGAGGAAAAAACTATTTAATCAATTTTACAATAAGGTTGTAACGTAACAAAATGTGGAAAAGGTCAAGGGGTCTGAATACTTTCCGAATGCACTGTACATTTGGATCCTAGTTTGAGTTTCAGCCAGGAGCAATAAGCAAACTCAATAAGGATTTCACTACATTAGCACTAGGATGATGATTATGTATGAGGGAGTCAAGCTCACGGAAGATAAATTAGCCAGACAAGGTTCTTGTGATGCCCTTCCATAAAGCAATTTTTTAAAGCGCGGTGAAAAATATGCCGCCCCCATGACAAAACAGACACTGTGATCCATAAGAGGGATTAGCTAATGATGGGGGTCGACCGAGAAATATTTGTACCATTTTCTACACTGTAGAATAATAGTGAAGACATCAACACTATGAAGTAACACATATGGAAAGATGTAGTAACCAAAAAAAGTGTTAAACAAATCAAAATATATTTTATATTTGAGATTCTTCAAATAGCCACCCTTTGCCTTGACAGTTTTGCACACTCTTGGCATTCCTTCAACCAGCTTCATGAGGTAGTCACCTGGAATGCATTTCAATTAACAGGTGTGCCTTCTTAAAAGTTAATTTGTAGAATGTATTTCCTTCTTAACGCGTTTGAGCCAATCAGTTGTGTTGTGACAAGGTATTTGGTAAAAGACCCAAGTCCATATTACGGCAAGAACAGCTCAAATTAGCAGAGAAACGACAGTCCATCATTACTTTAAGACATGAAGGCCAGTCAATACGGAACATTTCAAGACCTTTGAACGCTTCTTTAAGTGCAGTCACAAAAACCATAAAGTGCTATGATGAAACTGGCTCTCATGAGGACCGCCACAGGAATGGAAGACCCAGAGTTACCTCTGCTGCAGAGTATAAATTCATTAGAGTTACCAGCCTCAGAAACTGCAGCCCAAATAAATGCTTCACAGAGTTCAAGTAACGGACACATCAACATCAACTGTTCAGTGGAGACTGTGTGAATCAGGCCTTCATGGTTGAATTGCTGCAAAGAAACCACAACTAAAGGACACAAATCAGAAGAAGAGACTTGCTTGGAAATGTGTCCTTCGGTCTGGAGTCCAAAGTACAGATTTTTGGTTCCAACCGCCGTGTCTTTGTGAGACGCGGTGTGGGTGAACAGATGATCGCTGCATGTGTATTTCCCACCATAACGCATGGAGGAGGTGGTGTTATGGTGTGGGGGTCCTTTGCTGGTGACACTGTCGTGATTTATTTAGAATTCAAGGCACACTTAACCAGCATGGCTACATCAGCATTCTGCAGCGATACGCCATCCAATCTGGTTTGGGCTTAGTGGGACTATCATTTGTTTTTCAACAGGACAATGACCTCCAGCCAGTGTAAGGGCTATTTTACCAAGAAGGAGAGTGATGAAGTGCTGCGTCAGATGACCTGGCCTCCATAATCCCCCGACCTCAACCAAATTGAGATGGTTTGGGATGAGTCGGACCGCAGAGTGAAGGAAAAGCAGCCAACAAGTGCTCAGCATATGTGGGAACTACTTCAAGACTGTTGGGAAAGCATTCCAGGTGAAGCTGGTTGAGAGAATGCCAAGAGTGTGCAAAGCTGTCATTAAGGCAAAGGGTGGCTATTTGAAGAATCTCAAATATAAAATATATTTTGATTTGTTTAACACTTTTTTGGTTACTACATGATTCCATGTGTTATTTCATAGTTTTGATGTCTTCACTATTCTTCTACAATGTAGAAAATAATAAAAAATAAAGAAAAACCCTTGAATGAGTATGTGTTCTAAAACTTTTGACCGGTAGAGTATATAGTACGCTTAATGGACAATAGTCTTTTACATTTCCATTGATTGGACAGGGACTGGTGCCAGATTCAGGATCTCTGACTCATTCCCCAGCTGGCAGACTTCATCCATCCTTTCCCCAAACTGATCATTTCCCTTTCATGCTCGTTTTCTTTTTCAACACCCTGGGAATTGGGCAGCATGATTTGAGCAATTTCTATTAAATGACAAACAGACTCAATTTCCACAGAGAATGTATGAGTTAATGCTGGAGAAACTGCACAATAAATAGGTTTATGAGCAAGGCAGTGTGATTGTTCCTCGCTAGGTGAAAAAGCTCTACCTTAGGCTAGAGGGGTTGGACAAATACATTGATCTGCCACTTTTCCCCCCATTAACACCATGGTTCCTCTATCCCTTATGGATTCAAAATAACCAATTAAGCCAGGTTACAATACCAACATCATTATTGCTGTCAAAATCGTTTTCCCCAATATCGCTGTATGAGAGAACCTACAGGTTTCTAACCCCTGGTCTTTGCTAACCTTGTTACCCAAGCGATAAGTCACGTTTGTGGATCGGAGAGGATCCCTTTGTTCCCAACGGGTGCTTCATTTGCCTGGAAAACTCCCGGTATCGTTGATCTTCACAATATTCCAGCTGTCAAGATTTCACCAGCTGATGAACTCGGAGACGGCTCAACATGCTGGCAGCTGGGAACGATGTGTATCCTAGATGAGGAGAAGGGCATTTTACGAGTCACAAGCCCAGATGAGGCCCGGCTTTCATTGAACCACTTGCTTTAACATGGGAATCACTGATAAGGGTGGCCAGTGTTTTAGTACATGAACCTAACAGATGCTGTGAGAATTGGAGAGAGTGCCTGTGTGCCAGAGACACCATAAAACCCTGGTACAGCAAGCCACTTTAATTAAATACTCGCCTGTGCACGAGGAGAGGATAAATTGCTGCAAATGTACTTTCAATCATCTCAGGATCTTTAATGAATTTGCCGACATAATCAGCTACTATCAGTTTCTAATCACTGATATCACCGGCAGTCATGCACTTCATGTAGGCTGCCATGGCTGTTGTAAGATTTGGGAATGTTAATGACATGATTTTTATTTCCCTTCGGTGAAAAGCAGCAGTTGGTCAGACACCTGTGAGAAACAACCACAAACTCATGTAATTACTTCGTTTTTAAATCAGGAGTTATGAGACATGTATTAAGGGACAATAATACAGTACCATCATTTTATAAGTCATTAAGAGGGCCAAAGACTCGCAAAGGAGAAAAATGGTGAGCAACTATTAGGGCGGGCACAATTACCGTATAACCGACCTATGGAAGAAGACAGTCATGAAAATAAAATAACCATCATAACCGTAATTTTTATACACACACACGCTACCGTTCAAAAGTTTGGGGTCACTTAGAAATGTCCTTGTTTTCGAAAGAAAAGCAATTTTTTTGTCCATTAAAATAACATAAAATTGATCAGAAATACAGTGTAGACATTGTCAATGTTGTAAATGGCTATTTTAGCTGGAAACGGCTGAGGAAACGGCTGATCTTTAATGGAATATCTACATAGGCGTACAGAGGCCCATTATCAGCAACCATCAGTCCTGTGTTCCAATTGGCACGTTGTGTTTGCTAATCCAAGTTTATCATTTTAAAAGGCTAATGGATCATTAGAAAACCCTTTTGTAATTATGTTAGCACAGCTAAAAACTGTTGTGCTGATTAAAGAAGCAATACAACTGGCCTTGAGACTAGTTGAGTATCTGGAGCATCAGCAACTGTGGGTTCGATTACAGGCTCAAAATGGCCAGAAACAAATAACTTTCTTCTGAAACTCGTCAGTCTATTCTTGTTCTGAGAAATGAAGGCAAAGGGTGGCTACTTTGAAAAATCTCAAATATATTTTGATTTGTTTAACACTGTTTTGGTTACTACATGATTCCATATGTGTAATTTCATAGTTTTGATGTCTTCACTATTATTCTAGAATATAGAAAATAGTCAAAATAAAGAAAAACCCTTGAATGGGTAGGTGTCCAAACTTTTGACTGGTACTGTATATATAAATAAAACATTTTAAAGAACAGTTGACTGAAGACGGGACGGCAGGGCATTTGTGCGGTTGAGTCAGTTTCTGCGATAATGAAGCGTGATGAAACTTTGTTGCCCCTTGCTGAAACAATAGTGCTGAGTGATTAGTGCTTTATGAGGTAGGTTCTGTTTCGGTTCGATTATTCCAAAATAATCACGGTTTTCGATTTCGATTATGTTTTTAAACATTAAATACACTATGCATTATGTGGGTTGAATGCTGTAACCCAGAATAAAACAATTACTACAAGTCCCACGATGGTAGTGACTGCCCATTACTGCTCATCACTTAACATTATTTATTCACATTACTTTAATAAAATATTTTAGTTGTGTAAATTACATTAGTTTTATTTGATGACTTTATTATTTAATTCCAATTCATCATCTCTATAGAGCTGCTGTCTCTGCTGTCTGACAAAATCACTATATCTTAGTAGGTCTTCAAAGTAAATAAGGCATACTTTTATGACTGCTGAATACCAACTATCAATCACTTAGACCTGGGGTACTCAACTCTTACCCTACAAGGTCCAGGGCCTGCTGGTTTTCTGTTCTGTAAAAAGCCACTCTAAAATGTGCAGTTTTGTCACACAACACAATGCCACAGATGTCTCAACTTTTGAGGGAGCGTGCATTTGGCATGCTGACTGCAGGAATATTCAACAGAGCTGTTGCCAGAGAATTTAATGTTCATTTATAAACCGTAAGCCTCCTCCAACATCGTTTTAGAGAATTTGGCTGCACGTCCTACCGGCCTCACAACCGCAGACCACATGTAACCACGCCAGCCCAGGACCTCCACATCCGGCTTCTTCACCTGCGGGATCGTTTGAGACCAGTCAAGGGGACAGCTGATGAAACTGGGTTTGCACAACTGAAGAATTTCTACACAAACTGTCAGAAACCATCTCAGGGAAGCTCATCTGCGTGCTCGTCGTCCTCACCAGGATCTTGACCTGACAGCAGTTCGGTATCGAAACAGACCTCAGTGGGCAAATGCTCACCTTCAATGGCCACTGGCAAGCTGGAGAAGTGTGCTCTTTACGGATTAATCCCAGTTTCAACTGTATCGGGCAGATGGCGTCGTGTGGGCAAGCGGTTTGCTGATGTCAACGTTGTGAACAGAGTGCCCCATGGTAGGGGTGGTGTTATGGTATGGGCAGGCATAAGCAACCGACAACAAACAATTGCATTTTATCGATGGCAAATTCAATTGTCATGCCATTCATCTGCCGCCATCACCTCATGTTTCTGCATGGCACCATGTCGCAACGATCTGTACACAATTCCTGGAAGCTGAAAATGTCCCAGTTCTTTCATGGCCTGCATGCTTACCAGACATATCACCCTTTGAGCATGTTTGGTCGACATGTATGACAGTGTGTTCCAGTTCCCGCCAATATCCAGCAACTTTGCACAGCCATTGAAAAGGAGTGGGATAACAATCCACAGGCCACAATCAACAGCCTGATCAACTCTTTGAGAAGGAGTTGTGTCGCGCCGCATGTGGCAAATGGTGGTCACACCAGATACGGACTGGTTCTGATCCACACCCCTACTTAAAAAAAAAAAAAAAAAAGTATCTGTGGACAACAGATGCATATCTGTATTACCAGTCGTGAAATCCATAGATTAGGGCCTAATGAATATATTTCAATTGACTGATTTCCTTATATGAACTGCAACTCAGTAAAATCTTTGAAATTGTTGCATGTTGCATTTATATGTTTGTTCAGTGTAATTGCATCCACATGGTGTCTCAGATCGAAAATCAGTCCCCTATCAGACGTGAAGAATAAAATAAAAAAACGTAGAGACACATCTCAAAGCAACTGCTCTCGATCGCGTGTTCTTCAATCTCGTCTCTGCTCTCCCTTTCCGTGTCTGCCCCACACACACACCGGACAAGTAGGTGCGCAATGGATTATGGTCATTGTAGTTAATTACCACGTTATCTGCTCTAACTATGTAGAATATTGGCCTGTTGGAAACTACAAATTCTTACTACATCGCACAGTTCAGGCTTGATCTGATATACATTGCATTCTGAAATTATTCAGACGCCTTGACTTTTCCGACATTTTGTTACATTACAGCCTTATTCTAAACTGGATTAAATAGTTTTTCCCCCTCATCAATCTACACACAATACCCCATAATGACAACGCAAAAACAGGTTTTTAGAATAAAAAATTATCATAAAAAAAATGAAATATTACATTTACATAAGTATTCAGACCCTTTACTCAGTACTTTGTTTTAGCACCTTTGGCTGCGATTACAGCCTGAAGTCTTCTTGGGTATGACGCTACAAGCTTGGCACACCTGTATTTGGGGAGTTTCTCCCATTCGTCTCTGCAGATCCTCTCAAGCTCTGTCAGGTTGGATGGGGAGCGTCGCTGCACAGCTATTTTCAGGTCTCTCCAGAGATCTTCGATCAGGTTCAAGTCCGGGCTCAGGCTAGGCCACTCAAAAGACATTCAGAGACTTGTCCCGAAGACAGTCAAAGGTCCTGAGCGCTCTGGAGCAGATTTCCATCAAGGATCTCTCTGTACTTTGCTCCGTTCCTCTTTCCCTCAATCCTGGCTAGTCTCCCAGTCCCTGCCACTGAAAAACATCCCCACAGCATGATGCTGCCACCACCATGCTTCACCGTAGGGATGGTGCCAGGTTTCCTCCAGACATGACACTTGGCATTCAGGCCAAAGAGTTCAATCTTGGTTTTATCAGACCCGAGAATCTTGTTTCTCATGGTCTGAGAGTCCTTTAGCTGCCTTTTGGCAAACTCCAAGTGGGCGGTCATGTGCCTTTTACTGAGGAGTTGCTTCCATCTAGCCACTCTACCATAAAGGCCTGATTGGTGGAGTGCTGCAAAGATGGTTGTCCTTCTGGAAGGTTCTCCCATCACCACAGACGAACCCTGGAGCTCTGTCAGAGTGACCATCGGGTTCTTGGTCACCTCCCTGACCAAGGCCCTTCTCCCCCGATTGCTCAGTTTGGCCGTGCGGCCAGCTCTAGGAAGAGTCTTGGTGGTTCCAAACTTCTTCCATTTAAGAATGATGGAGGCCACTGTGTTCTTGGGGACCTTCAATGCTGCAGACATTTTTTGGTACCCTTCCCCAGATCTGTGCCTCGACACAATTCCTTCGACCTCATGGCTTGTTTTTTGCTCTGACATGCAGTGTCAACTGTGGGACCTTATACAGACAGGTGTGCCTTTCCAAATCATGTCCAATCAATTGAATTTACCACAGGTGGACTCCAATCAAGTTGTAGAAACATCTCAAGGGTGATCAATGTAAACAGGATGCACATGAGCTCAATTTCAAGTCTCATAGCAAAGGGTCTGAATACTTATGTAAATAAGGTTATTTATTTATTTTTTATACATTTGCTAAGAATGTATAAAAACCTGTTTACACTTTTTCATTATGGGGTATTGTGTGTAGACTGATGAGGAAAACAATTAATTTAATCCATTTTAGAATAAGGCTGTAATGTTACAAAATGTGGAAAAAGACAAGGGGTCTGAATACTTTCCGAATGCACTGTATCTGTAGAGAAACTGCGCATTGAGCTCACAGAAAAATGGCATTCAAATAATTGAACTGATGTTGGTCAAATAGTTGTTTATAACCGAAATTCTGTTTAAATCGCTCAGCACTATGAAACAAGCCAGGTGTTTGTGGGGATTTTATTATTCTCATAATATGGAAGGGATGACTAACTTAGAAATAATGCATTTCAGTGGACCCGTATATACGAACCTTCATACTTATCATACATACATTTTGCATATAATAAATTTAGCTTGGATTGAAGATCTCTTGATTCTTATTCCAATACCAGATTTGAATTACGCAATTTCTAACATGTTGTAGAAAATTATGATTAGAATGGGCTTAGAACCTCTAACCCTGGCAATTTGACTGGTAAACTCATGGGTAGGCTACACTCACAATGGCTGCCTGGTATTGTGATGCAATCATTTCCATGGTAATGTAGAATGTTAACTGATGTGGCTCATGTAATGGAATGTATTTTTTGCAATGTCAGTTGAGTCAACAAATCAGAGCACATATTGATGGGTTAAGACAGCGTTTCCCAAACTCGGATCTGGGGACCCCATGGGGTGCACGTTTTAGTTTTTTCCCTGGCACTACACATCTGATTCAAATAATCAAAGCTTGATGAGTTTATTTTTTGAATCAGCTGTGTAGTGCTAAGGCAAAAACCAAAATGTACAACACTTGCGGTCCCCAGGACCGAGTTTAGGAAAAGCTGGGTTAAGACAACGTAATAATTCCATGCTAAAGCATTAGAAAATAAATAAATTCCTGGGACCAGCGCCGTTGATAACTACTAGCGCCGTTGCTAACTAGCAACTTTGGTCCCATTTTTCCAAAGAGTTAAGGGATATTAGAATCCTCGTCTTAACTTGTATTTTTTTTTACTTTGCTTTTACTTCCTGCTTGTACTTTCTGCTTTGCTTCTATGGGTACACTCGCAATAACCAATGTTTGAAAGCAAGACATAGCGATGGGGCAACTTGGGATGGTAGAAATGAAGAGTGCCACAGACTAGGAGTAATTCTGCCATGCCAAGCACACTGAATTATAAAATCATGCGACACAAAAATAGTCCCAATAAGTGTTGGGAACAGCCGATTCAAGACTTCTGTCTTGCAGAAGAATGCTTACTCGCAACGCATCTGCACTTAGCAAAGTGATGTAATTAAACTATCCAGTAAGCCTGACTTTCAGAGTCTAAATTTATAAACCACTGAAATAACATGAAGGGATATGAGCACACGGTTTACACCAGGTGAAATAACAGGAAAAGAGAGGCCTATTGTCCTGAGCAGCACATGGTATCCAAGTGGCTGGCCTAGTTCTTGAAGGGTGAAATAATGCATGGTTTAGAGGCACAGAAAAGCACAGCATAAAATGTATCATCTGCCTCATGTGGTTGTCTATGGTGCTCAAACAAAGATGGGTTGCATGAGACACACTTGCATGCTTATTGTTGATTATTGGAAAACAAATTAAGGCATATCCAATGGCAAAGACTGTGGTTACAGTCATTGGTTTATGCTCTTATGAGTGTTTTCATGTATAGTCCTCTTTAAAGTGAACTTTGAATAAGGACTCTTTTGCCTGTTCACTTCACCTATTTTGTGGTCCGAGTCCTCTACGCATTTACATTGCTATGTTTAGAAAGGAACCACGTTCTTTTTCCAACATTCACCAATGCACTCTGGGTTTTTACAAAGTGCAGGACAAACCATTCCGTGTTTTTCGGACAGCTAGATATACACTATATATACAAAAGTATGTGGCCACCCCTTCAAATTAGTGGATTTGGCTATTTAAGCCACACCCGTTGCTGACAGGTGTATAAAACCGAGCTCACGGTCATGCAATCGCCATAGACAAACGTTGTCAGTAGAATGCCCTTACTGAAGGGCCCAGTGACTTTAAACGTGGCACTGTCATAGGATGCCACCTTTCCAACAAGTCAGTTCGTCAAATTTTTGTCCTGCTAGAGCTGCCCCGGTCAACTGTAAGTGCTGTTATTGTGAAGTGGAAACTTCTAGGATCAACAACGGCTCAGCCGCGATGTGGAAGGCCACACAAGCTCACAGAACGGGACCATCGAGTGCTGATGCGAGTAAATATCGTCTGTCCTCGGTTGCAACACTTACTACCGAGTTCCAAACTGCCTCTGGAAGCAATGTCAGCAGAACAACTGTCCGTTGGGAGCTTCATGAAATGGGTTTCCATGGCCGAGCAGCTGCACACAACCCTAAAATCACCATGCGCAATGCCAAGCGTCGGATGGAGTGGTGTAAAGCTTGCCGCCATTAGACTCTGGAGCAGTGGAAACACGTTCTCTGGAGTGATAAATCTGTCCGACTGACAAATCTGGGTTTGGCGGAAGCCAGGAGAACGCTACCTGCCCCAATGCAGTGCCAACTGTAAAGTTTGGTGGTGGAGGAATAATGGTCTGGGGCTGTTTTTCATGGTTCGGGCTAGGCCCCTTAGGTCCAAGGGAAATCTTAACACTACAGCATACAATGACATTCTAGACGATTCTGTGCTTCCAACTTTGTGGCAACAGTTTGGGGAAGGCCCTTTCCTGTTTCAGCATGACAATGCCCCCGTGCACAACGCAAGGTCCATACAGAAATGGTTTGTTGAGATCAGGGTGGAAGAACTTGACTGGCCTGCATAGAGCCCTGACCTCAACCCCATCGAACACCTTTGGGATGAATTGGAACGCAGACTGCGAGCCAGGTCTAATCGCCCAACATCAGTGTCTGACCTCACTAATGCTTGTGACTGAAGGGAAGCAAGTCCCCTCAGCAATGTTCCAACATCTAGTAGAAAGCCTTCCCAGAAGAGTTGATGCTGTTATAGCAGCAAAGATGGGGACTAACTCCATATTAATGTCCATGACTTTGGAATGAGATCTTCGACGAGCAGGTATACATACTTTAAGATGTAGGATAATATTAAGATGTAGGCTTGTCACGATACCAACATTTTACAAACGTACCGGGCCAAGTATCACGATACCGAGTAGTATCACGACACCACAGTAGGAAAAAAAATGTGGCCTAGCATCCTGTTCACCCTGTCACCCGGACGCTTGTTCATGTTTTCTAAACGTTCTCCAAAAACCTGTCACTGAAATTCACACTTCTACTATAACACATTGAATTTAACTTCACACTGTTCAGTGTATAATATAATATTGCATAGAATGGTTGATTTGCTAATATTTGCAAAGGCCTAACTGTGATTTGGCTGGAGGAATGGGAGGAAAGAATATACATCAGTTGCTGAAGGGAGTATGGCTCATAATAATGTCTGGAACGGCGCAAATGGAATGGCATCATACACATAGAAACCATGTTTTTGATACCATTCCACTGATTCCACTCCAGACAGTACCACGAGCCTGTCCTCCCCAATTAAGGTGCTACAAACCTCCTGTGATATACATGCATAATGATCTGCATGTCATTGTGTCAGTTTGGGGAAAACACTGCATGAAACCTTTCCTCCTCAGTTAACACAGACACACACACTCTCAATCCCTTCCTCACACACTTGCTCTGTCTCCCTCACTCTCATTAACACACACACACACCACTCTCTCTCTCCTACAAACACACACTGCTCCCAACTTTTAACACATTAAGCACCAAAGAAAATTTAAGGAGCACCAGAAATAAATTATTTTTTGATATACACTACCGGTCAAAGGTTTTAGTACACCTACTCATTCAAGGGTTTTTCTTTATTTCTACACTGTAGAATAATTGTGAAGACATCAAAACTATGAAATAACACATATGGAATCATGTAGTAACCAAAAAAAGTGTTAAACAAATCAAAATATATTTTATATATACATATATATAAATAGCCAACCTTTGCCTTGATGACAGCTTTGCACACTCATGGCATTCTCGCAACCAGCTTCATGAGGTAGTCACCTGGAATGCATTTCAATTAACAGGTGTGCCTTCTTAAAAGTTAATTTGTGGAATTTCTTTCCTTATTAATGCGTTTGAGCCAATCAGTTGTGTTGCGACAAGGTAGGGGAAGATAGCCCTATTTAGTAAAAGATCAAGTCCATATTATGGCAAGAACAGCTCAAATTAGCAGAGAAACGACAGTCCATCATTACTTTAAGACATGAAGGTCAGTCAATACGGAACATTTCAAGAACTTTGAACTTTCTGCAAGTGCAGTCGCAAAAACCATCAAGCGCTATAATGAAACTGGCTCTCATGAGGACCGCCAGAGGAATGGAAGACCCAGAGCTACCTCTGCTGCAGAGGATAAGTTCATTAGAGTTACCAGCCTCAGAAACTGCAGTCTAAATAAATGCTTCACAGAGTTCAAGTAACAGACACATCTCAACATCAACTGTTCAGAGGAGACTGTGTGAATCAGGCCTTCATGGTCAAATTTCTGCAAAGAAATCACTACTAAAGGACAATAATAAGAAGAGACTTGCTTGGGCCAAGAAACACGAGCAATGGACATTAGACCGGTGGAAATGTGACCTTTGGTCTGAGAAATCCAAATTGGAGATTTTTGGTTCAAACCGCTGTGTTTTTGTGACACGCGGTGTGGGTGAACGGATGATCTCTGCATGTGTATTTCCCACCGTAAATCATGGAGGAGGTGGTGTTATGGTGCTTTGCTGGTGACACTGATTTATTCAGAATTCAAGGCACACTTAACCAGCATGGCTACCACAGCATTCTGCAGTGATACACCATCCCATCTGGTTTGGGCTTAGTGGGACTATCATTTGTTTTTCAACAGGACAATGACCCAACACACCTCCAGGCTGTGTAAGGGCTATTTGACCAAGAAGAAGATTGATGGAGTGCTGCATCAGATGACCTGGCCTCTACAATCCCCCAACCTCAACCAAATTGAGATGGTTTGGGATGAGTCTGACCGCAGAGTGAAGGAAAAGCAGCCAACAAGTGCTCATCATATGTGGGAAGTCCTTCAAGACTGTTGGAAAAGCATTCCAGGTGAAGCTGGTTGAGAGAATGCCAAGAGTGTGCAAAGTGGTCATCAAGGCAAAGGGTGGCTATTTGAAGAATCTCAAATATAAAAAATATTTTGATTTGTTTAACACTTTTTTGGTTACTACATGATTCCATATGTGTTATTTCACAGTTTTGATGTCTTCACTATTATTCTACAATGTAGAAAATAGTAAAAATAAAGAAAAACCCTTGAATGAGTAGGTGTTCTAAAACTTTTGACCAGTAGTGTAGTTTAGGCTTACAATTAGGCCTATATGAATCCTACCTTTAGAAGCACATCTCATGAGTAGCAGGCCCTTTTCCTTGCTTCCTGTGCCAATCAAATTTGCCTAAACCTACTGTCAAGTTACCAGGTTGTTAGCTAGCTAGGTAACATGACTGAACAACGTTGTTTGTTATCAAACCAATAATTAGCGAACCAGGAATAGTTTAAAATGGCCCGCGACATGTTTGTGAAATTATATCAAATGCGTGTGAATCCCGATAGAAAGAATAAAAGGCATCTCCTGTAATATAGGTCTTTTTTTTTTTTTACCGTTTAGGCTAGAGACAAGCCATTCTCTTTGTGGTAAAGCTGCAAACATGCTTGTCGCGAAGCGGTGCTCCATTTTCCCTCTCTGTCACTCAAGAGGCCGCATGACAGTGAACTTGCAAAGTTTACTCAGGCTGGTCTGTGCTCTTGGTTATAACAGCCGATTAAATTATACAATGTATCAACATTGCTCGCATTGCGCGCTGCTCCAATGTAACAAATGTACAAATCTAACAAGAGATGACTCATCAGGGTCTAGGTCTGCATCCCCCTCCCAATCACTGCTAAATTATATATTTTTTAAACTGACGGAGGAATAGACTCATGTGAAGAGCGGACGGAGAGAAGCAGGTGAGTGAGGGGCGGGCTGGTAGGTGATGCAGCTAGTTGATTACAGCTGCCACACATGATATGCGCATGAAAGTGAAGTAGATATTGGACCGTACAAGAGACTAGTGACTTGCTTAAATTCAACTGAATTTATAAACAAAACTGACTTTATAAACATTTTATAACAAGCGCCAGCAGGTTCTTTAGATTGGTAGGGCTGAAGAACTTGGTACTATCATCTGAAACGGTACTAAAGTATTCTAAAATGTTGGTATCACAATTATGACGTTTTGGTACCGTGATATTACTGTGGTACCGGTATAGCGTGCAATACTATTAAGATGTAAATATTATTGGTAACAGAATAAATAGCAGAAGAATAACTACAGATTAAATAAAGATATAATTGAAAAGTGTACACCCAATGTAGGCTCCTTTCAGAGCTAGCATTGATTTTGTACCATTGTGATAGTCACCAAATATTGTAGTCTTCTCACACTATTCAAAGCCCACAATCAAATAATCTGCAATCGCTATTCAATATCCAAAAACAGCACGTTTATTCCGCAAACCTGCACATCAACTTCTTTCTTTTATGGCACCAATGTGAGGGGTTATGGCAGGGGAAACGGTGTTGCAGTAGCCTAGTGTGTGGTATGGGAATAATGACAAGCGAACCTGGA
The DNA here is from genome assembly GCF_020615455.1 of Coregonus clupeaformis. Lineage (NCBI taxonomy): Eukaryota > Metazoa > Chordata > Actinopteri > Salmoniformes > Salmonidae > Coregonus > Coregonus clupeaformis. The sequence goes on along the minus strand of NC_059227.1, from coordinate 14,061,012 downwards.
GAGCTTTTGTATTCACATTGCTGTAAAAAAGGGAACCAGACCGTAGAATTAAAGCGAACTGAACTCAGACCACCTCTCGAGATGGTCTCAGTTCGGTTCGCGTCGGGGCTCTTTTGAGGGGTCTGAGTTCCTTTGGAGCATTCACACTGCACAAAAAATAAAGCAAACAGCTGTAGACTATTTGCGCAAGCGATAAGAAGTAGGTAGGCCTATTTTACAACGTTTCCACCAGATCAGAGCATGACATTTTCTTCAGTTTTCACGAGAGGTTATCAAAAGACAGTGGGAAAGATTTTTCAAATAGGCTACATTGAGGAACTATTGTCATTCTCAATGGATGTAAAAACAGACTTTGTTAACTTGCTATTTGAGGTGAAGAAAAAACTACTTTGAGAAGCTCCACAGTGGTGGTGAGTTAAGACAATCAGAAATGCTATCAGATCCCTAAATAGGCACATTTATAGACCTACATTTGCACGCAGGCCAGGTAGCCTAGGCCTACTTTTATGCATAATCAGGTGCGTGTCCTTACTCAACATTGACAGGAGCGCTACAAACAAAAGACAATGAATAAACTGACAACTCCGTAAATGGAATCAACCAAAACTTGTTCCTCACAAGTGTAGCCTAGGTTGTGCGGTCCGCAAACAACGTGTCCACTCCAACAATGAGAACGGTAAAAGACTAATAATAATAATAATAATATATTGAATGCATTAACAGAAATGACCTTCACCAAACAAATATTGTAGATTAGAACTGTAAACGTACTACTGGTGATACTGGTGCGCCATCCCAGCAGCCTCCGCAATGGATTAGTCCACTCAAACAGGCATGAATCAGACGGGTGTCTCATGTGTCATAACAAATATATATTTATTTGCGACTGCTTGACTCTTGGTCGACCAAAAGCCTATCGACCAAACAATTGACCAGTCGACTAAATGGGGTCAGCCCTAGTGCGTGCGGTTTGCTGAATTTTTTGTGCAGTGTGAACAAACACAACCAAATTATTATTTTTGCGATAGCATACACTCCCCTACATATGTATTTGGACAGTGATGGAAATATTTTATATTTGGCTCTATACTCCAGCATTTTGGATTTGAGATCAAATGTTTCATATGAGGCAACAGTAGAGAATGTCACCATTTATTTCAGAATATTTTCATACATATCTGATTTACAATTTAGAAAAGAAAAGCACTTTATAGATCTAGTCGCCCATTTGAAGATGTCTTTGTATTTGGACAAATTTAACTTACAGTCCCATAATTCCTAGTACGCAATGACTACGTCAAGCTTGTGACTCTACAAACTTGTTAGACGCATTTTGCAGTTTGTTTTGGTTGTGTTATGTTTTTCTCAATAGGAGGTGGCGGCAGGTAGCCTAGCGGTTAGAGCGAAAGGTCGCTGGTTCGAATACCCGCGCCGACAAGGTTAAAAATCTCTCGATGTGCCCTTGAGCAAGGCACTTAACCCTAATTTGCTCCAGGGGCTCAGTACTACTATGGCTGACCCAGTAAAAACAACACATTTCACTGCACCAATCTGGTGTATGTGACATCAAAAAAATATCCTGATAATGCCATGATAAAACAAATCATGAATGAATCATGAATAATGATGAGTGAGAAAGTTAGAGGCTTCAACAAAGCATGCGAACTTCACCATTACCAATAATATGGGAGATTATTATTTTTTAAGGGGGGGGTATGATCTTCGTCCCTCATGTCTCTCTCATCACCATTCACAAGTAATTGATGATTATCCATAATCATGTTAGCATTCACATTCATGTAGGTGTTCACAAACATATTGTATTCTTATTAAAAATAAAAGTGACTCCAAAAAGACAATACATTATTCACCATTCACTTCTTATTGGATAAAACATAACCTGAAACACAACCAAAACAAGCTGTAAATGCATCCAACAAGTGTGTAGAGTCACAAGCTTGATGTAGTCATCGTGTGCAAGGAATATGGGACCAAATACTAAACTTTTGGCTACTTTAATACACTATAAGTGAAATGTGTGTGAATACTTATGCCATCTTCAAATGGGGGGGACTAGATATATAAAGTGCTTTCATTTCTAAACAGTAAATCAGATACAGCGCATTCGGAAAGTATTCAGACCAGTTGACTTTTTCCACATTTTGTTATGTTACAGCCTTATTATAAAATTGATTAACTTGTTATTATCCTCATCAATCTACACATAATACCCCATAATGACAAAGAAAAAACAGGTTGTTGGAAATGTTGGCAAAAATAAATAATCACATTTGTATAATTATTCAGACCCTTTACTCAGCGCTTTGTTGAAGCACCTTTGGCAGTGATTACAGCCTCGAGAATTCTTGGGTATGACGCTACAAGCTTGGCACAGCTGTATTTGGGGAGTTTCTCCAATTCTTTTCTGCAGATCCTCTCAAGCTCTGTCAGGTTGGATGGGGAGCGTCGCTGCACAGCTATTTTCAGGTCTCTCCAGAGATGTTTGATCGGATTCAAGTCCGGGCTCTGGCTGGGCCACTCAAGGACATTCAGAGACTTAGCCACTCCTGCGTTGTCTTGGCTGTGTGCTTAGGGTCGTTGTCCTGTTGGAAGGTGAACCTTCGCCCCAGTCTGAGGTCCTGAGCGCTCTGGAGCAGGTTTTCATCAAGGATCTCTCTGTACTTTCCTCCGTTCATCTTTCCCTCGATTCCGACTAGTCTTCCAGTCCCTGCCGCTTAAAAACAACCCCACAGCATGATGCTGCCACCACCATGCTTCACCGTAGGGATGGTGCCAGGTTTCCTCCAGACGTGACGCTTGGCATTCAGGCCAAAGAGTTCAATCTTGGTTTCAACAGACCCGAGAATCTTGTTTCTCATGGTCTGAGAGTACTTTAGGTGGCTTTTGGCAAACTCCAAGCGGGCTGTCATGTGCCTTTTACTGAGGAGTTGTTTCCGTCTGGCCACTCTACCATAAAGGCATGATTGGTGGAGTGCTGCAGAGATGGTTGTCCTTCTGAAAGGTTCTCCCATCTCCACAGAGGAACTCTGGAGCTCTGTCAGAGTGACCATCGGGTTCTTGGTCACCTCCCTGACCAAGGCCCTTCTCCACCGATTGCTCAGTTTGGCCGGGCGGCCAGCTCTAGGAAGAGTCTTGGTGGTTCCAAATTTCTTAAATTTAAGAATAATAGAGGCCACTGTGTTCTTTGGGACCTTCAATGCTGCAGAAATGTTTTGGTGCCCTTCCCCAGATCTGTGCCTCGACACAATTCTGTCTCGGAGCTCTACGGACAATTCCTTCAACCTCAGGGCTTGGTTTTTGCTCTGACATGCAATGTCAACTGGGGGACCTTATATAGGACAGGTGTGTACCTTTCCAAATCACGTCCAATCAATTAAATTTACCACAGGTGGACTCCAATCAAGTTGTAGAAACATCAAGAATGATCAATGGAAACAGGATGAACCAGAGCTCAATTTCGAGTCTCATAGCAAAGGGCCTGAATACTTGTGTAAATAAGGTATTTATTTATTTAATACGTTTTCCAAAAATTCTAAAAACTTGTTTTCACTTTGACATTATGGTGTATTGTGTAGATTGATGAGATAATATATAAATAAAAATAAATTTTAGAATAAGGCTGTAAAGTAACAAAATGTGGAAAAGGGGAAGGGGTCTGAATACTTTCCGAATGCACTGTATGTAACGAATACCTTCAGATATGTATGAATACCTTCAAATAAAAAGGTGACATTTTATAAGGTCACCTAATATGAAACATTTGATCTCAAATCTCAAATACTGGAGTATAGAGCCACATTTTTAAAATAGCATCACTGTTAGCCATAGGCTAACAGCCACGGACGTTTGATTTTTGTAAAAGAATAACAAATAAAAAATGTCCTGCTCCTTCCCTCACTATTCCTAAATGATTGTATTTTACATTGCTCTTTTGTCAGAATTTAGAAATCACAAATATAATATAATTTAGAGCCTATTTATCAGGGTTTTTTTCACACCTATTCCCAACCTGCCAAGACAATGCGCTGTAGGACATTGGTACCCAGCCAGGCGCTAATGCGCCTCTCTCTCAAATCAAATCAAATTGTATTTGTCACACATGCCGAATAGAACAGGTGTAGACCTTACAGTGAAATCCTTACTTACAAGCCCTTAACCAACAACGCAGTTAAGAAAAATAAGTGTTAAGTAAAAAATTGATTTGTAAAATATTAGTAAAAATAATAAAAATAGAAAAACAACAAATAATTAAAGAGCAGAAGTAAAATAACAGTAGTGAGGCTATGTACAGTGAGGGGAAAAAAGTATTTGATCCCCTGCTGATTTTGTACGTTTGCCCGTGAACAAAGAAATGATCAGTCTATAATTTTAATGGTAGGTTTATTTGAATAGTGAGAGAAAGAATAACAACAAAATCCAGAAAAACGCATGTAAAAAAGTATTTGACCCCCTCTCAATCAGAAAGATTTCTGGCTCCCAGGTGTCTTTTATACAGGTAACGAGCTGAGATTAGGAGCACACTCTTAAAGGGAGTGCTCCTAATCTCAGTTTGTTACCTGTATAAAAGACACCTGTCCACAGAAGCAATCAATCGATCAGATTCCAAACTCTCCACCATGGCCAAGACCAAATAGCTCTCCAAGGATGTCAGGGACAAGATTGTAGACCTACACAAGGCTGGAATGGGCTACAAGACCATCGCCAAGCAGCTTGATGAGATTATTCGCAAATGGAAGAAACACAAAAGAACTGTCAATCTCCCTCGGCCTGGGGCTCCATGCAAGATCTCCCCTCGTGGAGTTGCAATCATCATGAGAACGGTGAGGAATCAGCCCAGAACTACACGAGAGGATCTTGTCAATGATCTCAAGGCAGCTGGGACCATAGTCACCAAGAAAACAATTGGTAACACACTACGCCGTGAAGGACTGAAATCCTGCAGCGCCCGCAAGGTCCCCCTGCTCAACAAAGCACATATACAGGGCCGTCTGAAGTTTGCCAATGAACATCTGAATGATTCAGAGGAGAACTGGGTGAAAGTGTTGTGGTCAGATGAGACCAAAATCGAGCTCTTTGGCATCAACACAACTCGCCGTGTTTGGAGGAGGAGGAATGCTGCCTATGACCCCAAGAACACCATCCCCACCGTCAAACATGGAAGTGGAAACATTATGCTTTGGGGGTGTTTTTCTGCTAAGGAAACAGGACAACTTCACCGCATCAAAGGGACGATGGACGGGGCCATATACCGTCAAATCTTGGGTGAGAACCTCCTTCCCTCAGCCAGGGCATTGAAAATGGGTCGTGGATGGGTATTCCAGCATGACAATGACCCAAAACACAAAGCCAAGGCAACAAAGGAGTGGCTCAAGAAGAAGCAAATGTTGGTCCTGGAGTGGCCTAGTCAGTCTCCAGACCTTAATCCCATTGAAAATCTGTGGAGGGAGCTGAAGATTCGAGTTGCCAAACGTCAGCCTCGAAACCTTAATGACTTGGAGAAGATCTGCAAAGAGGAGTGGGACAAAATCCCTCCTGAGATGTGTGCAAACCTGGTGGCCAACTACAAGAAACGTCTGACCTCTGTGATTGCCAACAAGGGTTTTGCCACCAAATACGAAGTCATGTTTTGCAGAGGGGTCAAATACTTATTTCCCTCATTAAAATGCAAATCAATTTATAACATTTTTGACATGCGTTTTTCTGGATTTTTTTGTTGTTATTCTGTCTCTCACTGTTCAAATAAACCTACCATTAAAATGATAGACTGATCATGTCTTTGTCAGTGGGAAAACGTACAAAATCAGCAGGGGATCAAATTGGGCAAACGTACAAAATCAGCAGGGGATCAAATACTTTATTCCCCTCACTGTACATTTTCCTGTCAGAGGCTGTTTGCAGTTAGGCTGTGGCTAACAAGGTTTGCTGCTATTGGGTGACACGCTAGCCCTGTAAAATATAAGCCACTATTGTTCACTAAATAAGCCTCATTAGTAAATACAGCTGCTGGGGTTTATTTTCTTTTAAAATCAGTGAGACGTCCATCATTTCCACCAAAAGTGAGGGCTAATGGATTAAGTCTTCCTTCAGAGGTTAGTCCAATTCAAATTGAAGATGCAAACATTTGTTTTTATTTAGTCCCTTGGATCAGGTGTTTGTTCAGGAATAAAGACTACATACCGTCAATAACTAGTATAGTCCATGGAAAATGTAGGCTGCCTGCATTAGCTTGAATCAAGAATTAGGCCTACAGTTCGCAGTCAAGGAGGCTTTGGTCTATATAACATCTAAAATGGTATTTGGTCCAATGACCCCGCAGCTTTGAGTAACTTCTAAGCAGCAGGATGTAACATTGAGCAAAATGAAGGGGGGTTGGGGGGAGGGCAGCCCTCTTTCTGCCTCTCAAGCTTGACCATCTCCAAACTGACCCACTAACAGACAACAGCGAAAGGTCTTCTTGACAGAGGAGCTGTGAATGCAGTCAGCTGGGGTGTACCGCATTGTTACAGCAGCAAGGCTAAGAGCCTATCCAACTGTAATGGGGGTAGGAAAATTACAGACCGTCAAGCCTTCTAAACAAGTCTTCTCTGTAAGTGGATAAATTAACTAGAGCTCACACTTATTCTATTCCTCCTCTGTTCCTCTGGTGATGTAGAGGTTAACCCAGGCCCTGTAGCCCCCAGTATCACTCCAACTCCCCACGAGCTATCATTTGTTGACTTCTGTAACCGTAAAAGCCTTGGTTTCTTGCATGTTAACATCAGAAGCCTCCTCCCCAAGTTTTAGTTATTCACTGCATTAGCACACTCTGCCAACCCTGATGTTCTAGCAGTGTCTGAATCCTGGCTTAGGAAGGCCACCAAAAATTCAGACATTTCCATCCCCAACTACAACATTTTCCGTCTAGATAGAACTGCCAAAGGGGGCGGAGTTGCAATCTACTGTAGAGATAGCCTGCAGAGCTCTATCATACTATCCAGGTCTGTGCACAAACAGTTTGAGCTTCTACTTCTAAAAATCCCTTTCCAGAAATAAGTATCTCACTGTTGCCGCTTGCTACAGCCCCCCCTCAGCCCCCAGTTGTACCCTGGACACCATTTGTGAATTGTTTGTCCCCCATCTATTCTCAGAGTTCGTACTGCTTGGTGACCTAAACTGGGATATGCTTAACACCCCGGCCGTCCTACAACCTAAACTAGATGCCCTCAATCTCACACAAATTATCAAGGAACCTACCAGATACAACCCTAAATCCGTAAACATGGGCACCCTCATTGATATCATCCTGACTAATTTACCCTCTAAATACACCTCCCACTGTCTTCAACCAGGATCTCAGTGATCACTGCCTCATTGCCTGCGTCCGTAATTGGTCCGCGGGTCAAACGACCACCCCTCATCAATGTCAAACGCTCCTTAAAACACTTCAGCGAGCAGGCCTTTCTAATTGACCTGGCCCGGGTATCCTGGATGGATATTGACCTCATTCCGTCAGTAGAGGATGCCTGGATGTTCTTCAAAAGTGCTTTCCTCTCCATCTTAAATAAGCATGCCCCATTCAAGAAATTCAGAACTAAGAACAGATATAGCCCCTGGTTCTCCTCAGACTTGACTGCCCTTGACCAGCACAAAAACATCCTGTGGCGTACTGCATTAGCATCGAACAGCCCCAGAGATATGCAACTTTTCAGGGAAGTCAGGAACCAATATACACAATCAGTTAGGAAAGCAAAGGCTAGCTTTTTCAAACAGAAACTTGCATCCTGTAGCACTAACTCCAAAAAGTTTTGGGACACTGTAAAGTCCATGGAGAATAAAAGCACCTCCTCCCAGCTACCTCACTGAGGCTAGGAAACACTGTCACCACCAATAAATCTACGATAATCGAGAATTTCAATAAGCATTTTGCTACGGCTGGCCATGCTTTCCACCTGGCTACCCCTACCCCGGCCACCAGCTCTGCACCCCCCGCTGCAACTTGCCCATGCCCCCCCCCCGCTTCTCCTTCACCCAAATTCAGATAGCTGATGTCCTGAAAGAGCTGCAAAATCTGGACCCTACAAATCAGCTGGGCTAGACAATCTGGACCCTTTCTTTATAAAATTAGTCGCCGAAATTGTCGCAACCCCTATTACTAGCCTGTTCAACCTCTCGTATCGTCTGAGATCCCCAGAGATTGGAAAGCTACCGCGGTCATCCCCCTCTTCAAAAGGGGGTGACACACTAGATCCAAACTGTTACAGACCTATATCCATCCTACCCTGCCTTTCGAAAGTATTTGAAAGCCAAGTTAACAAACAGATCGCCGACCACTTCGAATCCCACCGTACATTCTCCGCTATGCAATCTGGTTTCCGAGCTGGTCATGGGTGCACCTCAGCCACGCTCAAGGTCCTAAACAATATTATAACCACAATCGATAATAGACAGTACTGTGCAGCCATCTTCATCGATCTGGCCAAGGCTTTTGACTCTGTCATCACCGCATTCTTATTGGCAGACTAAATAGCCTTGGTTTCTCAACTGACTGCCTTGCCTGGTTCACCAGCTACTTTTCAGATAGAGTTCAATGTGTCAAATCGGAGGGCCTGTTGTCTGGACCTATGGCAGTCTCTATGGGGGTGCCACAGGGTTCAATTCTCGGGGCGACTCTATTCTCTGTGTATATCAATGATGTCGCTCTTGCTGCTGGTGACGCTCAGATCCTCCTCTATGCAGACGACACCATTTTGTATACATCTGGCCCTTCATTGGACACTGTGTTAACAATCCTCCAAACGTGCTTCAATGCCATACAACACTCCTTCCGTGGCCTCCAACTGCTCTTAAACGCTAGTAAAATTAAATGCATGCTCTTCAATCGAACGCTGCTTGCACCCGCCTAGAATCACTACTCACGGCGGGTCTGAATTAGAATATGTGGACAACTACCTAAGTGTCTGGTTAGACCGTAAACTCTCCTTCCAGACTCACATTAAGCATTACCAATCCAAAGTTAAATCTATGCTGCTAAACATGCCCTCGTAAAACTGACTATCCTACCGATCCTTGACATCGGCGATGTCATTTACAAAATAGCTTCCAACACTCAACTCAGCAAATTGGATGTAGTCTATCACAGTGCCATCCGTTTTGTCACCAAAGCCCCATATACTACCCACCATTGTGACCTGTACGCTCTCGTTGGCTGGCCCTCACTACATATTCGTCGCCAAACCCACTGGCTCCAGGTCATCTATAAATCACTTCTAGGCAAATCCCTGCCTTATCTTAGCTCATTGGTCACCATAGCAGCACCCACCCCGTAGTATGCGCTCCAGCAGGTATATCTCACTGGTCATCCCCAAAGCCAACACCTCCTTTGGCCGCCATTCCTTCCAGTTCTCTGCTGCAAATGACTGGAACAAACTACAAAAATCTCTGAAGCTGGAGACTCTTATCTCCCTCACTATCTTTAAGCATCAGTTGTCAGAGCAGCTTACCGATCACTGTACCTGTACACAGCCCATCTGTAATTAGACCACCCAACTACCTCATCCCCATATTGTTATTTACATTGTTATTTATTTTTCTCATTTGCACCCCAGTATCTCTATTTGCACATCATCTTCTGCACATCTATCACTCCAGTGTTAATACTAAATTGTAATTATTTTGCACTATGGCCTATTTATTGCCTTACCTCCATAACTTACTACATTTGCACACACTGTATATATATTTTCTATTGTGTTATTGACTGTACGTTTTTGTTTTGTTTATTCCATATGTAACTCTGTATTGTTGTTGTTTTTATCGCACTGCTTTGCTTTATTTTGGCCAGGTCGCAGTTGTAAATGAGAACTTGTTCTCAACTGGCTTACCTGGTTAAATAAAGGTGAAATAAAATAAAAAATAAAACATTAGCAGAATTTTAAAACATGAGATTTGAACTGTTATGATGTGGAACAATTTGGCCTATTGCATGATGATGTTGAGGTCAAAAACTGCAGATTTTCTACAACATAACATCTTAAAATGTTAAGGCTACAGACTGAATATGTTGGTTTAAAATCCTGATGTGTAGAAGGGATGGTTAAGGGTATTGCTGAATGCTTTTTTTTTTCTTTTTTTTTAATCCTAAACGGCTCAGACAGAGAGTGGGGGTTCTGAGCTGTTTGAAGCCTCTGCAAATCCTGACGTGTGACTGACTCTTAACAACAAGCTCACAGTCTCATGTCGGAATTAGACGTTCAACCATGTTTCTCAAACATCACATTTTGTGAAGTTGTTCCAAACGTCAAATTTCCAAGTGTTTGGGTACTTCTCTGTATCGTTCCAAGGATACGTTTAGGCATTAACTCTGAATTCTTAAGGTTAAGCATTATCTCCGAATGGTTAAGGGGATGGGGTAAGGTTTGGGAACAAACACAAAAATAACTAAAAAACTAAATATCAAAAACAACTTTCTATCGCTGGATTCGAACATGGAACCTTTTGAACTAGAGGCAGATGCCTCCTGTCATACACAACGCCCTAGCACAGGGATTCACAAACTCGGTCCTTCCCAAACTTCGACGTCATCTCTCAACGTCCTTATACTGACTTGTATCACGGGTGACCTGCCTGCTCTTAATACAATATTAAACACAATGGACGGCTGTAGGCTTCCCGTCAAAGTAGAGTGCAGGCCCATCACTCAAAATTAATCTGTGTTGGCACTTTATTCCTCCTTCAGTTTAATTATTTGCAGGTCGAGAGGCTTCGCTGAGTGTCAAGCGCAACAGACTTCCGTGGGACTTCGTCATTTTTTCCCATGGGGGGAGGAGGGGAAAAAACGAATCAGACATCCTCTCATCCCACATCATTAAACAGACAGCTTAGGGCATAATCAACGCAAAAATATAACCCTCCGCTCAGAAACAGAAAAGTTAAACCACAACCCTCAAAGCTGTGCATTCCATCAACAAGCGGAGGGATGAGTAAAAGTATACCACCCCCCAATCCACTCAGTTTCTCGCTTTCTTTAATAGCATGAAATTCAATTTGCTGAACAATGTAACAACTGTAAGGGGATGGGACGGTGTATTGAGAAAAGACTCTTGCAAAGAAACTGTGCCACTGAAAAGAGTGGGGCCTATGGTGGGGATATTGAAGCCATAGAAGGACTTGACATTCACTTCACTCCATATACCCTCTTTGTTTCTAATGCACAGTGAGATTGCACATACCCATCTGTAACCCAGTTAGAACTCTCTTGGAACTTAAAAAAACTGTATACTAAAGCCCAAGGACCTAGTCATCCCCTGCTTTGAGCGCGTAATGCCAGGTTTTACAGGCGCCACTCTCCCCTGTACTTCATTGAAGTCTGACACCGGCGTTTACCTTTCTGCAGCCTCTTTTGGAACCTGGCCCAGAAAGAGGCTCCTTGCTGCACATTCACTTCCCCCCACTGTGAGAGAAGGACAGGGGCATTTAGTTTCTCAACTGTTCCACTGCTACTAGTCCAAGAGCAGCGAGGGCGGGGATCCCTCAAAATGCCATGGCCAACCCCAACATTCATGTCTATAATTCAAAGGATGGCACTAAGAAGCTGCTCCTTACTTTTTGAAGGTTATTTTCTCCATCTGGTGTGCTCTCTGGATTGACTTCTATAGCCTTGAAACCCCATGAGGCAGGTGCATGGCAGAAGCTTATGAGTCACATCTTTACATAAGCATGGTAGCATGTTGTCATCTGTTAAAATCTTGACTGAATATCAGTTCCAAACATTTCCTTTGTGTTGTGGGTTTCCAAAAGGCTCCCTTCTTAAAGGGATACTTCAGGATTTTGGCAATGAGGCCTTTATCTACACTACATGACCAAAAGTACAGTGGGGGAAAAAAGTATTTAGTCAGCCATCAATTGTGCAAGTTCTCCCACTTAAAAAGATGAGAGGTCTGTAATTTTCATCATAGGTACACGTCAACTATGACAGACAAAATGAGAAAATCACATTGTAGGATTTTTTATGAATGTATTTGCAAATTATGGTGGAAAATAAGTATTTGGTCAATAACAAAAGTTTCTCAATACTTTGTTATATACCCTTTGTTGGAACGATACATGGCCCCATTCATTCTTTCCTTTACACGGATCAGTCGTCCTGGTCCCTTTGCAGAAAAACAGCCCCAAAGCATGATGTTTCCACCCCCATGCTTCACAGTAGGTATGGTGTTCTTTGGATGCAACTCAGCATTCTTTGTCCTCCAAACACGACGAGTTGAGTTTTTACCAAAAAGTTCTATTTTGGTTTCATCTGACCATATGACATTCTCCCAATCCTCTTCTTGATCATCCAAATGCACTCTAGCAAACTTCAGACGGGCCTGGACATGTACTGGCTTAAGCAGGGGGACACGTCTGGCACTGCAGGATTTGAGTCCCTGGCGGCGTAGTGTGTTACTGATGGTAGGCTTTGTTACTTTGGTCCCAGCTCTCTGCAGGTCATTCACTAGGTCCCCCCGTGTGGTTCTGGGATTTTTGCTCACCGTTCTTGTGATCATTTTGACCCCACGGGGTGAGATCTTGCGTGGAGCCCCAGATCGAGGGAGATTATCAGTGGTCTTGTATGTCTTCCATTTCCATAAGATGTTTAAATCAAGAGATTTCTCCACAACCCACACTAAACAAAATTATCATCAAAATGCCTTTGTTTGAAGTTTTGTTGGAGAGCACAAGAGCACAGCCCCTGGCAAATGAACCGCTGTGAATTGACAATTACATATTGAATAAGCAAATCCAGTTGCATGGTAACAATGTGGTCCTGGGTGTGACATAACTATCCAATTACTCTCTAGGGACATACGCCTACAACAAAATGCCTTTGTGAAGCACAAACCATCACGTTACAATTTGTCCCCCCCTCAAAATAAAAAAAAACACCCAGACACAATTAAGGCCAGACTTTGACTTAAGCATTTTTTCGAAGGATCAATTTGCATGCCTTGTCATTTTTGGTATTCACAGGGGCAGAATGTGTAATTTCCTTGTGCACTCTGAATAATAGCAGACGGATAAAAAGATGACTTGAATGACTTTGACATTAGGGCCTACCTTTTATTTAAGCGTGCATCTAGCTAGAATTGGGTCCATTGTGTACATGCTACAAGACTGGCAATATTATTCAACATGTCTTCAACAAACTAATGGGGGCTGAGTGTATTCAGCTTTGGTCTGTTGAAAAAACATTTTCTTGATCATCAGCCAGAATTCTCTTGCATGTCTGTAGCAATGCAGCTCCGGCATAGTACACCACTGAGAAACAGTTCCTTTTAAAGGACAATTCCGCCACTTTATAACCAGTTATTATGCTCTTAGTATATATTAGGGATATAACGGTTCACTAAACCCACGGTTCAGTACATATTGCGGTTTTAGGGTCACGGTTCGGTTACGGTACAGCGGAAAAAAGAAATTCCAACAGTTACTATAGTTAATTTCTGTTTATTTGGGAAATACGCCAAATTAAAAAGCACCCTATTTGTGGCCGAAGTCCAGTTTCAGTGACATCCTTCACAATGTTCCTGGCATTGTCTGTTGTGACAGGGATTTTTATGTTGGACCTCAAATAGAGGTCTAAAAAGTTGGACCGGTTCCGAAATAGACCTGGGGCTTTCCCACCCGGACAAATATGCATAAATAAATGTTTCAATATAGAGACCTGTTCCGTATAGACGTGCTCGGATCAGAGTGAGGAAAGCAGCAGAAAAGCCCATTTGTAAGCTATTTTATTAACCAGAGGTGATACATCACAAGGGATAGCCAGCGGAGGAGGGGTCTTGCGGTGTGTGTACTGTGAGCGAGTTAAACAGGAGCAAGGAGGGAGTGGCAGCAACCAACCGAGCCGACTTGCGCTAGTAGACTAACATCTAGCTTGTCATAGCTAGATTATTTATCATCCAATATGATTACGTAGTACCTGTCTTGACTGCATCAAACCGTGAGAAGCTAGTTGGCTAAGATAGCTAGCTAAGTTAGCTAGGCTAATGGAGTCTGCATGCGCTTCCTTCCTGTCCTACAGTTACAAATAACACCTCCATTCAGATTATTAAATAGCAGCCTACCTGTTGGCTCTTGTTCGTTGTAGAATATACTTCTCATTTAACTTTTATTTCCATCATTTTAATTCCATCTTCCATTGATTAGATAATCTCCTAACTTGCTTTGCCACACACAGAGGCTCTATGACAGTAGTGGTGCTTTGATGACTTGTGATTGGCCAACAAGCTACACGCACCACTCTGCATAGGCTATTCTCGTTGAGCAGTGGAGAACGTACTATTAACTTTTTATCCACAACTCTGTCCATCACCATTGTAATCGATTGTGAAGCCAAAATGTTCAGAAACTGGAGATTTAAACAATATTGGAGGATCCTCCAATTATGGTTTATCGATCCCACCACTCACCATCTACAGAGTTCCCGGCTGTGCCTCACAAAAGGATAGTTTGAAATCAGCCAGTTAAGATTCAAATTTTTATTACAACGTGCACATTGGCTGTAGTGGTTTTAACAGAATAGCCTGCAATGTTTTTTCAGCTCAGATTTACTCACCAGGCAATGGCATACAATGCAGCGTAGGCATAGCCTATAGGCCTAGTGTTTCTTTATTTATTATGAATCATTCGGGTTCAGTGTGGACAGAACCGAGGTCCCCGTACTGAACGGTTCGGTACGAATACGTGTACCGTTACAGCCCTAGTATATATGCACTACTGCAAGATTTGATACATTGGGGTTTTATCATTTTGTTAGTCATAAGGCACCTTTCCTAGTATTTGACATTTTGAAGCTTCTGTATTGCCCTAGTCTCCAGCTTACTACGATTCCCAGGGTGCATTTAGTCTCCCATGATGCAATGCTCTGCCTAGTTAGCCTGCAGTTAGCTTAGGTAGCTGGCTATCAACCCCAGATTAAGTTTAGTCTAAATATATTGCTTATGTCATAAATGATGAGTGAATTTCATATTACTTTTAGATTGTAAATATATTATAATGCTTGCATGAATGCCATGCTAAATATATGTTCATGACATTGTCACCAATCAACTGCAATACACCCAAAAATAATTACAATTAGATGCTAGTTAGCTACGCTAACAATAACAGTGTTAATGTATCTAGTTACCATGCTAGCTAGCCCGACTGCTAACGTTACATCCAAATAATAGTGCTTGCAACAATAATAACTGAGTTTTATCTTAGCGACTGTCTTAAACATGTTATAAGTTATGTTCATGTCATTGTCACCAATCAACTGGTATACACTCAAAAATTATTTGCATTTAGATGCTAACTAGCTACGCTAAGACTTAATGTATCTAGTTAGCATGCTTGCTAGCACAACTGCTACATCTGAAATCATAGTGTTTGCAACAATAACACCAGAGTTTCATCTCAGCGACTGTCTTAAACTGTACAAACTACATGTAGGCCTGTTATAAGAACATTTATTATGAAATTTACAGGCAAATCATTATGAAATCCTAGTCTTTCAGCCTGTATCTTTGGTGCTAACATTAGCAATTCTAGCTAGCTAAGTAGCTAAACCTGCTGCATCTGAAATAAAGTGTTTTCAACTATAACAGACAAATAAAGCCTCAGCGACTGTCCATGCAACCATCTAACAACACTGGAAGCCTATTGGAACTAGGCTTGGAAATAGCCACTGTTGAAACTATTTATTAGATGTTTTTGTTTTTTTAAATACATTTGAATATTTGTAGCTCCTTTTTAAGTAAATACCTGCAGTCAACTTGTACAATGCGTTAAGAGATAACGAAGATTGCGTTCTTCATTTCACCTAACAGAATTTTTCATTATGAAGCTTACCGGTAGTCTTCAGTCAAGTGGTGTTTGTTTACAAGCACATAACGACGATTGACCGGAGCCTTGTGAGTGTCGATCGTTGTGCAGCACGTGCCAGGTGATCTAGTTACAGTATGTTTACCAGCTACATATCTTATAACTATTAACTTAACTGTCTAAAATGTGCTAAATGCTTTGCAGTTGTGCATTTGGTTTGCTAATTTAGTATCTAGTTAGCTATCTAGCTAAGTGGTTAGATTCTTCTAAATCAAGGATCAAGCGCCTTGACGCCTAATATTTGTTTTGTGCGTGCAGCAAACTGTGAGTAGCATTTTCTTTATTACTAGTATAACTTTGAGCTGGGATGTCTGTCCTGCAAATACTTTAGGTCAGAGACTGTATAGAATGTTTGCAATGCACTCGTAAGAATTTAGTTAGCGTTCTCTATGGGATTTTACATGTACTTGTTAGCATTGCTAATCTTCGGATTAGAGGCTCAGAGGGGTTTGAAAATAGCGCTCTGTGTTCAGTGCCGGCATTACTGAATATCCCAGTAAGGCACAATGTCAGTATGAAGGTATGCCAATCTATACTGAACAAAAACAAATGCAACACGCAACAATTTCAAAGATTTTACTGAGTTACAGTTTATTTGAGGAAATCAGTCAATTGAAATAAATTCATTAGGCACTAATCTATGGATTTCACATGACCGGGAATACAGATATGCACCTGATGGCCGCAGATACTTTAAAAGACATGGGCCTCACAATAAGCCTCATGAACTCGTCACGGTATTTCTGACATTAAATCATAAAATTACACTTAAACTGTGTAGGACATCCCTAAATACTTCATAATAACAACCTAAATGTTAAAAGTGGTAGAGTTGTCCTTTAAATATGCAAAAGCCGCCCAGGCAGAGATTCTTTGCAACCGACAAGACCACAATGAGACAAGAGCTTTCTGCATGCAACTCGCCATTCTGGATAAAGCCACAAATGCCAAGAGCACTTTCAGCCTATTGATTCATTTAGTGGGTTGGAGAGGAGGCGACGGCTAGAGAAGGGATGGGAAGGGGATGAGGGACAATGAGAACCAGACAGTAAGGGAAACTGGGCAGTTGGAAACCCCAGGTGGGACAATGCTGCCGGGCCATAGAACAAAGGAAGAAATCTGTTCCAGTCCAGTTCTGGTTAAGAATGTCATTTGGAGGAAAAAAATATGTTGCCAAGGACAACAAGCAAGAAAAAAAATACGTCCCACTTTCGTTTCCCTCTCCAATTTCTCTCTCTGGTGAAAGGAGGCAGAGGTCAGGCAAAAGTATTTTTGGAGCTGTAGGGACCTTCAGAAGAATGAATACTTCACAAGGAAAAATATATTTTAAATGTGCTACATTTTGGTTGTCTTATGAATCATTGCTATGCATGGGCAAAGGGAATAGTGTAAGTTGCCTGTCTTGCTGCTGTAAGTTGAACACCTTCATATTATGCTACATTACACAATCCCTTTTTAGAAACCCAGTATGCATTTGATTCAGCAGTCAAATATCTACCTAACATCCATCTATCTATAACAACTAGCATAAACACAAATAGATTAGGTAACTTTCACCCTTGCCGTCAAGTTGAAGGACCTACTGCTGTTTAAGAGGCTCTCGGAGGGAGCACATTACAGGATCGTAGCTGGCTGGCTTGGCAGGGGATGAAGAGATCGGTGTTGCTCTTTGGGCCAGTTGCAACTGCTTCCTCATTAGCACCATTTTCTCTGTCAGTGTTTGGTAATCTAATCGCCAAGTAATTTACTGTTAAACTGGTTGCGCTTGGCTCTGACTGAATTCATTCTCTCAATAGGCGGTGAACTTCCTTTCATCTGCGCATCAACATCAGGATTACCCTCAAACAACTTTCCCAAAGAAAAACTTTCACACTTAAACAAGGAGTCTGTTTTCAGTTCTTGCGTTTCATATACAAGTCCCTAGTGGAATTCTGCAAAAGTATACTTTGAGGAAATCATAGGAAATGAAAATGCATGTCTACTTGTCCATTTGGATAACTTAAATCTATACTCTAGTTCTAGTGAAATAATGGACTAAGTGGACTTAAACACCAAATTGGTTTGGATCGGTTTTTCCATACTCTGGCCGGTTTTCCCCCTTCGGTTCGTTTGGACTGGTGTGAACACTATCCTCACTAGGAGTGCACAAAAAAAACATGGTTCGCTCAAAAAGGGTGGTCACGGTCTGATTCCACCAAACACAGGAAAATAACCAGAGGCGCAGAGTATTATTGGTTGTTTGACTACAAGCATTTAATGAAATGCACGCAATACCATAACATCTCTGAAACATTGTGAGTAGCAGCGCATTTATGAACGCATCTGATGCGGATTAGGGGAGACATGGGCTATACCGGGGATATAAGGCTACTGAATATAGACTATTCACGTGGCAGTTAGGGCAGTTATTTCGCTGTTTCATTTCGGATGTTGTTGGAAGACCAAAGCGAAAGTAATATGAAGCTTGTGACAGACAAGTTATGCTTCTTGATAATCCTATATGATTTAACATGAGCCTTTTTCTAAAATAAACAAATGACTTGCATGAACACGTGGTTTTGTTTAGGCATAGTAGTTTGTTTGACATTTGGCAAATGTGAAACCAACGGGAGCAAAACAATTAAAATACAATGTAACACATAACCAAGCTATGATTCAAACTAGGCCTATAGCTCAGAACTGTGTGTGAAAACGCCCTAATAGTGGTCACTCACTAATAGCGGACTAATTGCCCTATATGCAACAAAAGTGGTTTTGGTCACCAATACCATCTGCAGTTCACCCACTCTATAACTTTTCAAATAGACCAGTATAGTCTACTAATGTTTAGGTCATAGACCCAAAAAAAATCAACAAAGGACACAAGAGAAGCACACCCACCTCCATTGAGAGAGAGAAGGACTTCTGTTCCACATAGAAAAGAAGGGATGTGACCTCTGGCTTGTTTGCTGAGATGCACTGCTGATCAAACTGAGGGAATCGGACCCTGCTGGTATAGGATTACTGAGGCCCAACAAGACAGCAAATGGCCTGATTTAGCCTACGTGTGCCTCCCCCATTGTTGGCTTCGAGGCAAACGGACTTCTATAACCAGAATAGAAGGGGCCTGGTTAGAGCAAAAGAGAATTGGCGCTGAAAGAAATCTCCCCAGAGCTGAAAAGGAGCAACACCATAATATGTTAGCATGTTTTTTTCTGCATATTAAAGTCTTCGGCGGGCCGCCTATGTCCAAACAGTCAAATAATGTTTTGGAAAAATGTTTTCAGTGTAAACTTAAACCAGATACAAAGTATGTAGAAAAGATAATGGACCTATACAGAGCTTGACATTTATGCTTGTCCTCTTGTTCGGGACAAGTAAAAAAAAAAAAAAAAAGTTGGATAAGAAGAATATAGTTTTAAGTAATCCAAATGGACAAATAAAAAAATAGATAACAAAATCAAACAATTACTGGATCAGATAGGCCAACATGTTAAAAGTGTAGGTGATATTCATATTGGCTACAGACTCATGTCCAAACCGATGCTGACAAGAGGCACCAGAAAACGTAGCCAAACCTTAATGACTTTTAATTACATAAATATGGCCAGTCATGTTTGAAAAATGTAATGAAGGATTATTAACATCTAAAAGGCTTGATTCTGTCGACATACCTACTCGAGGCACAGAACACCGGAGAGTGAAGGACAGTGCCTGTTGCACATTTACATTTACATTTAAGTCATTTAGCAGACGCTCTTATCCAGAGCGACTTACAGGAGCAATTAGGGTTAAGTGCCTTGCTCAAGGGCACATCGACAGATTTTTCACCTAGTCAGCTCGGGGATTAGAACCAGCGACCTTTCGGTTAATGGCACAACGCTCTTAACCACTAAGCTACCTGCCGCCCACCGCACATCATCCACCTTGAATCTGAGCGGAGGCGGTCAGCATTGTAAAAACGATTTAACCATAAACTTAATTGATTAAAACCTGGATGTTATATGTCAATTTATGAAGAATATCTTACATTGTTTCAAAGTAGCCTAGCCAAAACACGACCACGTGCAGTGCACGCTATTCACATTTTGGAGCCTACAGCCATGGAGCCTACAGCCATTTGCGCATTGTTGAGCTGATGGTCGTAAGCTAAATGTTCTGATCTGTTGCATCAGCCTCATTGCTTTATAAAATGTTTTAATGTACAGTGGTTGTCCCAGAACTGTCCCAGAGTCTGTTTTGAACCGTATTCATTTTTTATTGTCCCATCGATGACGGGACAACCTTAATTTCTAGCTCTATAGGAATTATTTTATAAAATACATAAAAAGTATTTTATTGTAATGTTGCAATATTTCATAGGCTACCAAGGGTGTGGTCCTCTGTGGTCCTCTGTAGCTCAATTGGTAGAGCATGGCGTTTGTAACGCCAGGGTAGTGGGTTCGATCCCCGGGACCACCCATACGTAAAAATGTATGCACACATGACTAAGTCGCTTTGGATAAAATTGTCTGCTAAATGGCATATTATTATAAGGGTGGCCAACCATACTCCAGAAGAGCTTTAAAACGGTATTGAAATACCCCGGGTTTACGGTATAAACAGTATATCGCCTAAGCCTAGTACTGACCATTTTTTATTTTTGGACAAGTGATTTGAGCTTTTGGACAAGTAACAAAATCAGGGGCCTCCCGAGTGGTGCAGCGGTCTAAGGCACTGCATCACTACATCCGCGGGTTCAATCCCAGGCTGTGTCGCGACCGGGAGACCATTTGTTTAATAAGATCATATTTCAGAACTCACATTCACCAAAATAAAAGCTAGACAGTCAGGTAGAATCTAAAATTCTAAATATTATGCATTCAGGAGTATTTGTCATGGCATGGGGGCCCTCATTGATTTTGATATGTTTGAGTAACTCAAATAACATAAGCCATGGCAAAATATGTAGAATTGCAGGAAATTAGCTTTGATTAGCCTACATATTTCATGAGGGGAATGGTTCAAAAAAGCTCTTTAATGAGGGCAAATCCTGTGAGAGGATATCAAAGAAGGAAATGTGTCCTCAAAAACGGTGCACCTCCAAAAACTAAATGGGAAATGAGGGCATCGCCTACTGGCAGTGGCTACAGGTCTTAAAACAAGTGAGCAACTGCACCAACTGTACAGGATGTAAAACAATGACCAACTACAAGTTATGATTTTCTCATGTCAATCATGCTTTTTTATATATATATATATATATATATATCCTTTTTGCTACAATCTGAGATGTTAATAAAATTCCTGTGCCTTTTCACAAGAAGCCATTCCTACACAACACAATCAGAAGTCTTAACAGACTGATAAACTACCATCCGTCCAGTACAACACCAGTGGAGTGGAAACAAATGAACCTGCCAGATTCAGTTAAGTGATGTGCCAACGGGAGGGAGGTACCGTGAGGGAAAAAAGTATTTGATCCCCTGCTGATTTTGTACGTTTGCCCGCTGACAAAGACATGATCAGTCTATAATTTTAATGGTAGGTTTATTTCAACAGTGAGAGACAGAATAACAACAAAAAAATCCAGAAAAACGCATGTCAAAAATGTTATAAATTGATTTGCATTTTAATGAGGGAAATAAGTATTTGACCCCTCTGCAAAACATTACTTAGTACTTGGTGGCAAAACCCTTGTTGGCAATCACAGAGGTCAGACATTTCTTGTAGTTGGCCACCAGGTTTGCACACATCTCAGGAGGGATTTTGTCCCACTCCTCTTTGCAGATCTTCTCCAAGTCATTAAGGTTTCGAGGCTGACGTTTGGCAACTCGAACCTTCAGCTCCCTCCACAGATTTTCTATGGGATTAAGGTCTGGAGACTGGCTAGGCCACTCCAGGACCTTAATGTGCTTCTTCTTGAGCCACTCCTTTGTTGCCTTGGCCGTGTGTTTTCATGCTGGAATACCCATCCACGACCCATTTCAATGCCCTGGCTGAGGGAAGGAGGTTCTCACCCAAGATTTGACGGTACATGGCCCCGTCCATCGTCCATTTGATGCGGTGAAGTTGTCCTGTCCCCTTAGCAGAAAAACACCCCCCAAAGCATAATGTTTCCACCTGCATGTTTGACGGTGGGGATGGTGTTCTTGGGGTCATTGGCAGCATTCCTCCTCCTCCAAACACGGCGAGTTGAGTTGATGCCAAAGAGCTCGATTTTGGTCTCATCTGACCACAACACTTTCACCCAGTTCTCCTCTGAATCATTCAGGTGTTCATTGGCAAACTTTAGTCGGCCCTGTAAATGTGCTTTCTTGAGCAGGGGGACCTTGCGGGCGCTGCAGGATTTCAGTCCTTCACGGCGTAGTGTGTTACCAATTGTTTTCTTGGTGACTATGGTCCCAGCTGCCTTGAGATCATTGACAAGATCCTCCCGTGTAGTTCTGGGCTGATTCCTCACCGTTCTCATGATCATTGCAACTCCACAAGGTGAGATCTTGCATGGAGCCCCAGGCCGAGGGAGATTGACAGTTATTTTGTGTTTCTTCCATTTGCAAATAATCGCACCAACTGTTGTCACCTTCTCACCAAGCTGCTTGGTGATGGTCTTGTAGCCCATTCCAGCCTTGTGTAGGTCTACAATCTTGTCCCTGACATCATTGGAGAGCTCTTTGGTCTTGGCCATGGTAGAGAGTTTGGAATCTGATTGATTGATTGCTTCTGTGGTCAGGTGTCTTTTATACAGGTAACAAGCTGAGATTAGGAGCACTCCCTTTAAGAGTGTGATCCTAATCTCAGCTCGTTACCTGTATAAAAGACACCTGGGAGCCAGAAATCTTTCTGATTGAGAGGGGGTCAAATACTTATTCCCCTCATTAAAATGCAAATCAATTAATAAAAAAAATGTACATGCGTTTTTCTGGATTTGTTTGTTTGTTATTCTGTCTCTCACTGTTCAAATAAACCTAACATCAAATTTATAGACTGATCATTTCTTTGTCAGTGGGCAAACGTACAAAATCAACAGGGGATCAAATACTTTTTTCCCTCACTGTAGAGGGCAGGCCACCTGATGACCGCTGGGACCTCATCAACGACTGCCGGCCTAAACTTATGACAGCTACATTTCAAAAGGTGGCTGTTTCTGTTCAGGCCTAGCCCATTTCTTTGGCACATGATGATTGATGGCCCTTTTAGCATTAAAATGTAGTGCCACGTTTCCTATTACCATTTGTATATGATTTATTCGGAACATTTGTCCATGTTGGTTTATATGTTGACATTGTGTAGGCCTACACATGCAGTAGAGGACAACTGAAGTGAGATGGGGAATCTGACGCTTTATTGAGAACAAACTGTCTAGCAAGTGTCTCTGTACTGCTAGATAAATTGAAGGTTTTCCATTACTATGGGTCTTAATACGACCTCCTTCCAACTGGCAATATGTTCGCCAAGGACACGCTATAAAAAAAAATCACATTAATGAGCCCACCAGTCCAACATCTTTTCACATTATACGGAAATGGCTCCAATATCTATCAGAATGTATGAGACTTTAAAAGCATCTCAAATTTAGATCATGGTGTTTAATATAGAGGGGCGGAGGACACTTATTTTTATCCTAAGACACTAAGAGGGGTGCTTGTTTTAAATATGTAGTGTGAACGTATCAGATCGCTGAAGCAATCTGGATGACTATGAAGCCCATGATGTGATGCATTCCAATTTGCTTAAGCTCATAGAAGTCCATCAAGACCAGAATGCATGACTATGAAGGACAGTTTAATAATGTTCTGAAAGAAAAGATGTAGAAGAGGAGATACATTTCCAAGAGCAAAACATTTACTTTGCGCACTTTTTTTTGTAGCCTAATCTACAAACAACTTTTGCTGATATTGAAACCTACCTGATATATGCTCACACACACTATAATTTAGTTGATGTCATAGGCAAATCAAAGCAAAAAGTTTGGTTTCTAATAATAATAAAAAACTGAGGGGCTGCATGACCAGACTCTCAGGATGCCATTCCTGATAGCTAAACAACCTTACCTTCTGCACATGTGCTACTTTACGCACAATGTTTTTTTGCATAGCTGATACTCCCTCTGCTGATGCTTCCCCACGCTCTTCCTGTTCTCATTCACCACAGGGCGATGATCAGACATATTTGTCCTTGTCCATGTTGTACAAACTTCTGTCGGTTGTAACTATAACCACACAAATTGAATTGACCTTCCACATCGTAGCCTATATGCGGCAGACTGATCACTTGAATTGACGGGCATGTTGTCAAATCATGCGGTGTTGCATAATCAGTGAGAAGCTAAATAACAGTTCTATGTTATGATAAAATGCAGATTGTTTTTGCCCCAATGCAATGTGTAGACAGGGCTAATGACGCTTAGCCACTTCTCAGAATGGTGCTTGTTTAAAGTTGGATCAAAGTTTGTCTCACAAGATCACTTAATGATTAATGAATATGCTACATAACAGATATATATCATAGCACAGTATAACTTTGCTGTTAGACTAAAGATAACAGGAAATGTCTTAAGAGATTTTAGGATGATTGTGCTCATGTGCTGAATGCTCTTTTTTTTTTGCTCATGCGGCCAAAACTCAACAGCAAGCACCACTATTTGCTTTGATTGAAACAAGATACAGGTAGACTTATTCACACAATAGACTAACATTTGTTCACGAAACAGTAGTTACACATCATGAAGGGAAGGTGAGAAGCAGCTTATGTAAAGTAACATGCGCAGAACATAAGGTTATTTAGCTATGAGGAAGAAGCGTCCTGCGGGGCGGGACATAGTGGTTTGATCTGGACACGCAGCCTCTGCCAACACAATTTTTACACAAATGTACATTTCCTTGACAAAGATGGCTTGAAGACATTTGAAAATGCATTCCGAGTTGGCCGAGATCCCACAAGCAATTTATACCGGTACGAGTATTGTTCCCCCGTGGGGGGCATAAACGTATTGTGATAGCAGGTAGGGTCAATGACAATTCCAGATTCACCAGGGGATTCCAAACTAATTCACATCTAAGCGACGATACTTATTTGTCACTACCTCGGACCAATATAAACGCAACATTACACATAGCCTAGCCCATGTTCAGCATAACCATAAAACGAGTGGCATGCTATTTAATAAGGGTAGAACAGCCCTATATAGGGAAATGCATGCTCCACTGTAGCACACAAACAAGGACAGATATAGCCCATACTCTACCATGTTAAACCCTCATGCGTCGGTCATGCTTCTCTGTAGAGCACACCCGCTCTCAGCTCTGCTTCCTCTCAAAACAGCTTTGAGAAAAGAAAATGCACCAAGCTACTCTAATCCTTCAACATGGACAAATGTGCTGTGACACAAGATAACGGTTAATACGCTAATAACCACTATTAACCATGGTGACCCCGCACATTGACTCTGTACCGGTACCCCCTGTATATATAACTTTGTTACTGTTATTTTATTGTTGCTCTTTAATCATGTTATTTTTCTATTTTCTTATTTTTTAAATTTTAATTTACTGTTCACTTCAGTTTATTTAGTAAATACTTTAACACTTATTTTTTCTTAAAACTGCATTGTTGGTTAAGGGCCTGTAAGTAAGCATTTCACTGTAAGGTCTACACCGGTTGTATTCAGTGCATGTGACAAATAAAATATGATTTGATTTTGATTTAGTGTCACAAAAGCAATTTTACTACTAAAAGAATGCTTCCTGGGCAGCACAGCCACAAATGAACAAGATGGCTTCTGGGAATACTCTGGAGTCAAAAAGCTGAATCAGGGAAACAAGGGGCCAGTGGAGAGGAGATTGTGCACTTTAGGCCAGAAGGGAGGCGCGAAATGGGGATGAAAGCATGCGGTAGCTGTCCGATGGCTTTCTATGTTTTCAGAAAAAATACTGACTCATTTGAGAGGAATGGGTGCTGGCTGGGGTGCCCTTCTCTTGCGGTGCTGTGACGAATCAATATCAAAATAATTTGTTTTCTACAGCTCTTTATATACAGTACATACACTACCAGTCAAAAGTTTGGACACACCTACTCATTCCAGGGTTTTTCTTTATTCTTACTATTTTCTACATTGTAGAATAATAGTGAAGATTCAAAACTATGAAATAACACATATGGAATCATGTAGTAAGCAAAAAAGTGTTAAACAAATCAAAATATATTTTATATTTGAGATTCTTCAAAGTAACCACCCTTTGCCTTGATGACAGCTTTGCACACTCTTGGCATTCTCTCAACCAGCTTCATGAGGTAGTCACCTGGAATGCATTTCAATTAACAGGTGTGGCTTCTTAAAAGTTAATTTGTGGAATTTCTTTCCTTCTTAATGCGTTTGAGCCAATCAGTTGTGTTGTGACAAGGTATACAGAAGATAGCCCTATTTGGTAAAAGACCAAGTCCATATTATGGCAAGAACAGCTCAAATAAGCAAAGAGAAACAACAGTCCATCATTACTTTAAGACATGAAGGTCAGTCAATCTGGCAAATTTCAAGAACTTTAAAAGTTTCTTCAAGTCCAGTTGCAAAAACCATCAAGCGCTATAATGAAACTGGCTCTCATGAGGACACACACAGGAAAGGAAGACCCAGAGTTACCTCTGCTGCAGATAATAAGTTCATTAGATTTACCAGCCTCAGAAATTGCAGCCCAAATAAATGCTTCACAGAGTTCAAGTAACAGACACCTGTCAACATCAACTGCTCAGAGGAGACTGTGTGAATCAGGCCTTCATGGTTGAATTGCTGCAAAGAAACCACTACTAAAGGACACCAATAAGAAGAGGAGACCTGCTTGGGCCAAGAAACACGAGCAATGTACATTAGACCGGTGGAAATCTGTTAGTTGGTCTGATGAGTCCAAATTGGAGATTTTTGGTTCCAACCGCCGTGTCTTTGTGAGACGCAGAGTAGGTGAACGGATGATCTCCGCATGTGTGGTTCCCACCGTGAAGCATGGAGGAGGAGGTGTGATGGTGTGGGGGTGCTTTGCTGGTGACACTATCGTGATTTATTTAGAATTCAAGGCACACTTAACCAGCATGGCTATCACAGCTTCTGCAGTGATACGCCATCCCATCTGGTTTGCGCTTAGTGGGACTATCATTTGTTTTTCAACAGGACATTGACCCAAAACAGACCTCCAGGCTGTTTAAGGGCTATTTGACCAAGGAGAGTGATGGCGTGCTGCATCAGATAACCTGGCCTCCACAATCACCCGACCTCAACCCAATTGAGATGGTTTGGGATGAGTTGGACTACAGAGTGAAGGAACAGCAGCCATCAAGTGCTCAGCATTTGTGAACTCCTTCAAGACTGTTGGAAAAGCATTCCGCATGAAGCTGGTTCAGAGAATGCCAAGAGTGTGCAAAGCTGTCATCAAGGCAAAGGGTGGCTATTTGAAAAATCTCAAATAACATTTTGATTTGTTTAACACTTTTTGGGTTACTACATGTTATTTCATAGTTTTGATGTCTTCACTATTATTCTACAATGTAGAAAATAGTGAAAATAAAGAAAGTTCCTTGAATGAGTAGGTGTGTCCAAACTTTTGACTGGTACTGTATAGTTGACTTTATTAAAACACATAGGGTGTGTCGATTGGTTGAAAGAACAGACTACTCCTGGTCAGCCAAGATTTTTTTTGGTCGGGGACAGCCCTAATGCTGGGTGTGCAGGCTTCTGTTCCAGCACAGCACTAACACACCTGTTTCAATTTATCAAACCTAATGAGTTGATAATAATGTGTATTATTGCTGGGCTGGAATAGAATCTGCTCACGCAGTAGATCAGGGAGTGGAGCATGGTTGGCCACCTCTGGGATGGACTTGTTTGTTCACCCGAAATTATGCTTTAACAATAATAGCCTACTTCCTAAAATGTCAAACATCTATAAATAAGTTAGATTATTTGTACATTTTGAAATTATATTTTTCATTCATTCAATATTGATTCATTATTCAAGATGAACTAGTGTCAATGTTCATTAATCACAGATCCCAATTTTGGAATAAAAAATGTGTGAAGGGGATCGGTCTCTAATTTGTCTGTGTTTCTGTGTGGCTTTCTCAAATGAGAAAGTTGAGAGCTCTCCAATCGGTTTTATTTGATTGTTACGGTCTCAGGATATCAGCCATGTGAACCCATTTTGCAGCTTATCATAATGGCATGTGTCACCAATGCAACCAAGAGGCCTACAGTATGATGGCATTACTGGCCTAATGGGCATGTGCAATAAATGTGCCCCTTGTCATTGTACAGTTGAAGTCGGACGTTTACATACACCTTAGCCAAATACATTTAAACTCTGTTTTTCACAATTCCTGACATTTCATCCTAGTAAAAATGCCCTGTCTTAGGTCAGTTAGGATCACCACTTTATTTTAAGAATGTGAAATGTCAGAATAATAGTAGAGATAATGATTTATTTCAGCTTTTATTTCTTTCATCACATTGCCAGTGGGTCAGAAGTTTACATACACTCAATTAGTATTTGGTAGCATTGCCTTTAAATTGTTTAACTTCGGTCAAACGTTTCGGGAAGCCTTCCACAAGCTTTCCACAATAAGTTGGGTGAATTTTGGCCCATTCCTCTTGACAGAGCTGGTGTAAATGAGTAAGGTTTGTAGGCCTCCTTGCTCACACACGCCTTTCAGTTCTGCCCACAAATGTTCTATAGGATTGAGGTCAGGGCTTTGTGATGGCCACTCCAATACCTTGACTTTGTTGTCCTTATGCCATTTTGCCACAACTTTGGAAGTATGCTTGGGGACATTGTCCATTTGGAAGGCCCATTTGCGACCAAGCTTTAACTTCCTGACTGATGTCTTGAGATGATGCTTCAATATATCCACATCATTTTCCTTCCTCATGATGCCATCTATTTTGTGAAGTGCACCAGTCCCTCCTGCAGCAAAGCATCCGCACAGCATGATGCTGCCACCCCCGTGCTTCACGGTTGGGATGGTGTTCTTCGGCTTGCAAGGGTTCCCCTTTATTTTATTCTGAGGTCTTGGCTGATTTCTTTGGATTTTCCCATGATGTCAAGCAAAGAGGCACTGAGTTTGAAGGTAGGCCTTGAAATACATCCACAGGTACACCTCCAATTGACTCAAATGATGTCAATTAGCCTATCAGAAGCTTCTGAAGCCATGACATCATTTTCTGGAATTTTCCAAGCTGTTTAAAAGCACAGTCAACTTAGTGTATGTAAACTTCTGACCCACTGGAATTGTGATACATTGAATTATAAGTGAAATAATCTGTCTGTAAACAATTGTTGGAAAAATGACTTGTGTCATGCACAAAATATATGTCCTAACCGACTTGCCAAAACTATAGTTTGTTAACAAGAAATTTGTGGAGTGGATGAAAAACTAGTTTTAATGACTCCAACCTAAGTGTATGTAAACTTCCGACTTCAATTGTACATCTGAAGCAGAGAATATCTCAACGCACACATCACTTGTATATTGATGAGCTAGCTTTATGTTCTCAATTTAAAATGATACCAGTAGATAATGTAGATGAGGCTTACCCTAAGCCAGATTTTCTACATGATTTTCCTGACATGAAATTGTTTAGTGCAAATCCAATCTTGTATTCTAGGTACTGCACATGAAAATAAGGAGCTGGCAATTTGTATGCCAATTCAAAATACCAAAAAAGAAAATAATGTGGCATGGGGAGCGTTGTAATTCTACCTCGTTTATTTGCTGAAAGTGATTTTAGAATATAGAGACAAAATCAGAAGGTCAATGGCATGGAGGAGGATTGCAGAGATGTTGGTGTTGATGGGTAAAGAGATTTGCACAGCCACAATTCCCTTTGCCCAAAGTACTCCTTCATGTGCATGTAGGCCCATGTATTTTACAGAAAGTGAGCTATAATCATCAACGTCATGACAAGTATAATGAAAGAGCCATAAGCTTTATTATAAACTGGGTGGTTCGAGCCCTGAATGCTGATTGGCTGACAGCCGTGGTATATCAGACCACGGGTATGACAAAACATTTATTTTTACTGCTTTAATTACGTTGGTAACCAGTTTATAATAGCAATAAGGCACCTCTGGAGGGTTGTGGTATATTGCCAATATGCCACGGCTAAGGGCTGTGTCCAGGCACTCCGCGTTGCGTCGTGCTTATGAACAGTCCTTAGCTGTGGTATATGGCCATATACCACAACCCCTCGGGCCTTATTGTTTAAATATATGAAAATCCTAATGTTAAAATACCATAATCCAATTGGTAGCATATTACATGAGAAATCCATGCTTAGTGTATAATTTACAATGTTATAATGAATGTTACTGGGGATTTATATCCTTTCGTGGGCAAATTCCACAATATAATTTATTCAGCACATTTATAAATGGTGGCTTTGATCACAGTTTTGAGGTTTAGGTTGCTTGATGTTTATAGCTAGCTAGCAGCTCAAGCAAACATTATTGTGCACATCTCTCTTCACCCACCATCAACACCAACAATCTCTAGAATCCTCCTCCATGCCATTGACCTTATGATTTTGTCTCTGTATTCTAGCAAAGCAAAATCATATAGAATTGGATGATTGTCTTTCCTCCATATTTTTTAGTTGTGCTTGCGGAACTATGTTTCATGAACAGAAGATTTTCAAGCAAACATTTGCTCCTTACCTGATTGGTTAACGCAGCAGTGGCCACATGCAATTTGCATAAAGTAGAGCAGAACCTTTTCTATAGCTGCAGTCCATATTCAAAGTAGACAGCCCTCAGCCTCTGTAGCTCAGCTGGTAGAGCACGGCGCTTGTAACGCCAAGGTAGTGGGTTCGATCCCTGGGACCACCCATACACAAAAATGTATGCACGCATGACTAAGTCGCTTTGGATAAAAGCGTCTGCTAAATGGCATATATATATATATATATATATACCCTCAGCCCTTGAATGACGTTTTACATCGTCACATCAGAGTGTACCTTAAATGTCCCTTGACTAAGCGAGGGAGTGTTTGATCGTAGAGGCAACATCCTTGCTGGAAAGCTTGAAATTGAGCTTAAAAACAACCAACCTAAAGCTATTAATGTACCTAGCAAGCACTCCTGTCAGGTAGCTAGCTAGCTACAGTTACCCATAGCTGGCTAGATAGTTGTATAGTTTGGTAATTTATTGAAATACATTTCAGAACTCCCCAAAAAAATTATGAAGCTAGCTATGTTTTATAGGGTCCTCACCATGAGACTTAGCCAAAACTAAAATCAATGTCATCTATACATTTATTTGAGCAAACTAGCTTAATAATTTTGTATGACATGCCGAAAAGCAGACATGTTGATTAAATTTGACACTTCGCCACCACTGGAGTATGACACGTGACTACAGTTTGCATTGAATTGTTGGTCATATCAACCCCACAAGTGATCAGTTATTCACTCACTCCCTCTAGTGAATTGGACCACCACTTAAGATGGCAATCAAACTACATCCGGTTTCAATGGGGATTCCCCCAAGGGAAAGTGGCTATTACGAGGGGGTAGAAATAACTTGTTTGGACTGCAACCTATAGCTCTACCTGCAGGGTTCGCGCCGCTCACCTTCCCACAACCCCCTGGGCATTGCTCCGCGTGCTCCCGTTAAAAATGAATGGGGGCGGGACTTCGACTGGCGAACTCGTTAGTGGCGGAAACCCTACATTAATGTTCAGAAAAAGCATCGAGCCTCTTAACAAAACTCCCCCATTCAGAAGACGCCTTTGTCCAATGACTTGTGTGTAATGGAATTGATAGTCACGATCAAAGGCTACCCCCAAATTATCACTCATAAATCTCTTCTGTAATTGGCATGCAAATAGACTACTTCGTGGCAAGCTGTCGCTTTTGTAACAAGTGTTTGATTCTACTACATCGCATAGGGAGTAAGGGCAGAGAGTCACGAGGAGAGGAATTCAGAAAAATCGATAAAAAAAACATAACCCATGGTCTGAGGTTGGTCACGTGATACCCAACCTTGCTAGCTAGCTACCAAAACATGACAAAAGCCTCAATTTAACTAACGTTACCTAGTTCACAACGAATGAAAGTACAGGTTGGCCAATAAACTACAATGAAAAAGTACATTGCTAACCTGGTTAGCTTGGTGACGTTGTCTGGCTAGCTGGCTGTAGCAACGTAATAGGATCTCTGCGTTAGCGAGAAACCCAACTTCAATCCCATTTCTGTCCTGGCTAGAAAGTCGCTATAACCAAATATTTTAGAATTATAACAAAGATAGCTAACTAACGCGTTACATCCTCAAATAGCTAGCGTTAATGCTGAATTGTCCTTTGCAACTTTACTACTCTAACGTTAGTCTTGCATTGTCCACTTCAGTGACAGTTAGCTAACGTTAGCTATCTAAGTTAACGTTAGCTAGTTAGTTGGTGTCGGGCAAACTAGCTGAGTCGGTTAACGTTAGCTACTATAAACTAGGTAACGTTAGCTAGTTAGGCTAGCTAGCGTTGTTTGATAATAATTTTTACAACTAACGTTAGGTCGTTTTAACGTTAACGTCATATGTAACGTTGTTGGGTAACGTTAACTAGTTAAGAGTCACTTGCTAACGTTAAATCATACCTAGCTAGCTAACGTTAGCTATATAGCTAGTTAGCTGCGCGACCAAAAACGTTGGGACGGGTAAGTTAGCTAGCTTAGTGCTAACGCTAACCACCCGTGGTTTGTCGCTGTCGACGATGTTGCAATTGCTAACAAGGAGATATGAAGCAATGTTAGTTAACTAGCTAATGCAAGTACAATTACATATAGCTAGCTGTTTAGATATCTAGACATAGCTATGAACTCCACCTAAGTGTAAGCAAGCCTACCTCATAGGGTCAAGTATGGTTTTGCAGCCCTCTTCCTCGTACGGTATGATTTGACTTCGTAGACTGTTCGTTTTGGGTTGCTACTTTAGCTAACAGTCCCCACGGTGGTGTGCAAGTTTAGACAGTTTAGCTAGCTAAAGCAACACAACCCCAGAACATAAATGTAGTCCTCGCGCACTCGAGTGTCAACTGTGGATCGTTGGGTTTCAGATATTCCGTTTTCCACTGTCTAAAATGTGTAACTAGACTTCTCTTTTTGCTAACATTGGGCTACTCTGCTTTGGAGTGTCTGGTTCCACGTTATACTGCAAAATCCATTGACCAAAAGGTACACTGACCCTGGTTGATGTCAACTGCACGACACTTTGCTGACTGTTTGGTTTGTGGACGAGTTGCAGAGGCACAGTGGCATTGGGAGCTGTGGAAAACTCCAGTGTTGCACATTCTGGTTAGACAGGTGATGTTGGTCGCGTGCTCCCACTAGCTTCAAGATAACCTCATTGCACTTTTCTTCTTCTTCTTCATGTGGCTTTCCGGCAGACTAGACGCTATGTTGCATATTGCTGCCTTTCACAGTTTGGAAAGTGCATAGCACATTTGGTCACAATAGAAATGGGGGTTGAAATGAAATTGCTCCGCCATCTAACCCTATATATACACACCACTATCCCCAACACACCTTCCCACTACTTTGGCCACAACATAACCTACTACAGGCCGTCAGCCTTGGAGGCTGAACTCATTCTTTGAAAAAACCCTGTTGTTCTTCTAAACTAAAATCTCTGATAACCAAAAACGTATATTCTGCTGCAGTGGATCCCACGCAGGGCTACGGGCCAGAAGGTTGAGGTTTTGCCGACCACCACAGACGAGCTCACTCTTCCTGCCTGTTTCATTACACCATGATCAATGATCAGCTTGGGGGAAATCAAATCTACATTTTGATGCCATATTTATAATTATATAAAATATATGCAACACATTTTCCACCAACAGGTTTCTGTGCCAATGCACCACACAACCAATTAACAAAGCATACCTACTTCGGGCACTTCAATATCATGGTTTGCATGTTCAACACCACAATAATAGACTATGTCAATCTCGACAAACAGAAAATATATCCCTCCCTACTAGGGCTGGCCCCATTTTGGTCGACTGAGATTTATTTAGTTGAGCAGTGGCAAATATTTGAAAGTTTGGACACACCTACTCATTCAAGGGTTTTTCTTTATTTTTACATTATATAATAATAGTGAATACATCAAAACAATGAAATAACACAAATGGATTCATGTAGTAATCAAAAATGTATATATATTATATTTGAGATTCTTCAAATAGCCACCCTTTGCCTTGATGACAGCTTTGCACACTCTTGGCATTATCTCAACCAGCTTCATGAGGTAGTCACCTGGAATGCATTTCAATTAACAGGTTTGCCTTCTTAAAAGTTCATTTGTGGAATTTCTTTCCTTCTTAATGCGTTTGAGCCAATCAGTTGTGTTGTGACAAGGTAGGGGTGGTATACAGAAGAGCCCTATTTGGTAAAAGACCAAGTCCATATTATGGCAAGAACAGCTCAAATAAGCAAAGAGAAGCGACAGTCCATCATTACTTTAAGACATGAATGTCAGTCAATACGGAACATTTCAAGAACTTTGAAAGCTTCTTCAAGTGCAGTCGCAAAAAACATCAAGCGCTATGATGAAACTGGCTCTCATGAGGACCACCACAGGAAAGGAAGACCCAGAGTTACCTCTGCTGCAGAGGATAAGTTCATTAAAGTTACCAGCCTCAGAAATTGCAGCCCAAATAAATGCTTAATAGAGTTTAAGTCACAGACACATCTCAACATCAACTGTTCAGAGGGGACTGCGTGAATCAGGCCTTCATGGTCGAATTGCTGCAAAGAAACCACTACTAACGGACACCAATAAGAAGAAGAGACCTGCTTGGGCCAAGAAACACGAGCAATGGACATTACATTTGTCCTTTGGTCTGGAGTCCAAATTGTAGAATTTTGGTTTCAACCGCCATGTCTTTGAGAGACGTGGTGTGGGTGAACAAATGATCTCCGCATGTGTAGTTCCCATCGTAAAGCATGGAGGAGGAGGTGTTATGGTGTGGGGGTGCTTTGCTGGTGACACTCTCTGGGATTTATTTAACCAGTGTGGCTACCACAGCATTCTGCAGCGATATGCCATCCCATCTGGTTTGGGCCTAGTGGGACTATAATTTGTTTTTCAACAGGACAATGACCCAACACACCTCCAGGCTGTGTAAGGGCTATTTTACCAAGAAGGAGAGTGATGGAGTGCTGAATCAAATGACCTGGTCTCCACAATCCCCAAACCTCAACCCAATTGAGATGGTTTAGGATGAGTCGGACGGCCAAGTGAAGGAAAAGCAGCCAACAAGTGCTCAGCATATGTGGGAACTCCTTCAAGACTGTTGGAAAAGCATTCCAGGTGAAGCTGGTTGAGAGGATGCCAAGAGTGTGCAAAGCTAACATCAAGGCAAAGGGTGGCTATTTGAAGAATCTCAAATATAAAATATATTTAGATTTGTTTAACACTTATTTGGTTACTACATGATTCCATATGTGTTATTTCATAGTTTTGATGTCTTCACTATTATTCTACAATGTAGAAAATAGTAAAAATAAAGAAAAACCCTTGAATGAGTGCACTGTATGTATAGCGAATGTGCCCACTCTGGTATTGGCACGTACTACATGATGAGATTATTATGAAAAAAATGCAAGATCATTTTCATTTTTCAAATGGCAGCCAAGCATTGATCATCATTCACCAGAATAAGACCCTCAATATTTTTTGACAACAGAATCAACCTCATCACTGTGCACTTTCACCACCCAGTGAAGTTCATTATAATTTAGTTAATCTGTATAATAAACTTCATGCATTCTTATGATGTAGTGATTTTTTTTTTTTATCTGACATGTAGGCTACTTTACTTGCATAAAAAGGTTGGATGGAAACCTGGTTAATGTCAAACCATTTTGAGGATGCTGAAATTATATTTTGGATGAACGTGCGCAGACCTACAGGAGACTTTTGAAGTAGCCTAATCAGATTAAAACATTGTGACTGGTTGTGTTTATAACAACATATAAAAGGTAATACATTTTAAAAGTGAAATTATAAATATTTAGTCTATATTGAGGCGTTAGATTCTAGGTGCCCGAAGAATAGCTGTTCGGTTTGGAGAGGAGGCAGAGCGTGAGTTAAACTTTCCTGAATAACTGGGCCTGCCGGGAGCATATGTGGCCACATTATTATAGGAGGATTTGGGAGAATTATGATTACATTTACGTCATTTAGCAGACGCTCTTATCCAGAGCGACTTACAGTTAGTGTATACATTATTCTTTTTTATTTTCATACTGGCCCCCCGTGGGAATCGAACCCACAACCCTGGCGTTGCAAACGCCATGCTCTACCAACTGAGCTACCTCCCTGCCGGCCATTCCCTCCCCTACCCTGGACGACGCTGGGCCAATTGTGCGCCGCCCCATTGGTCTCCCGGTTGCGGCCGGCTACAGCAGAGCCTGGATTCGAACCAGGATCTCTAGTGGCACAGCTAGCACTGCCTTAGACCACTGCGCCACTCGGGAGCAACATACAGGGCATTCAGTATCGGAAGTAAAATTAAAGCCAGACTGACCTGCTACTGTGCCTTTCTAGACCTTATAAACTGTTGAGAGTAGACCCATAACTGATCCAAATCTAATGAAACATTCAAATGACAGGGCTTTTGTGCTGTTATTCAAATGACATTTGCACTGCAGCCTAGAGTAGAATTTTGTACTCGCTTTAAAACAATAATGCAATTACTCATTGCATTGTGGTGTTGTAGGCTAGTCTCGGTAGGATAATTGTATTGTCCCTAAACAAGATCAATAGGGGAGCTTTTTGAGCTGTGTGTCTCATGTCTTCACTGTTCTTTCATGTGCAATGACGCACCTGGCCTCTCAAATCAAATAAAATCAAATGTTATTTGCCACATGCGCCGAATACAACAGGTGTAGACATTACAGTGAAATGCTTACTTACAAGCCCCTAACCAACAATGCAGTTTTTAAGAAAATAAAAAAAGTGTTAAGTAAAAAATAGATAAGTAAAAAATAAAAAAATTGCAAATAATTAAAGAGCAGCAGTAAAATAAAATAACAGTAGGGAGGCTATATACAGGGGGTACCGGTACAGAGTCAATGTGCGGGGGCACCAGTTAGTCAAGGTAATTGAGGTAATATGTACATGTGGGTAGAGTTAAAGTGACTATGCATAAATAATAAACAGAGTAGCAGCAGCGTAAAAGAGGGGGATGGGGTGGGGTGGGGTGGGGGGGGCAATGCAAATAGTCCGGGTAGCCATGATTAGCTGTTCAGGAGTCTTATGGCTTGGGGGTAGAAGCTGTTAAGAAGCCTTTTGGACCTAGACTTGGCGCTCCGGTACTGCTTGCCATGCGGTAGCAGAGAGAACAGTCTATGACTAGGGTGGCTGGAGTCTTTGATAATTTTTAGGGCCTTCGTCTGACACCGCCTAGTATAGAGGTCCTGGATGGCAGGAAGCTTGGCTTACCGCTGCCTATCAGCTATTCCTATTTGTTCTTGTCGATTCATATTACAAATGATGCAGCTTTGAAAGCTTTTATGTGTGGTATGATTGCTAGTTAGCCTATTGCAGATCTGGACAAACGATCCACCTACCACTATTGTCACTATGAATGGTCAATAGAGTGCAGGATAGACCGTTAGACTAGTAGACTATAATGACCTGTGCTATAGTAAAAGTTAGCACAAGGAAAAGTGTAGTGCATAAGGGAAGTACCAAAACACCTTGATATAGGGGAGGCGCATGCAAACAGATGAGGGCATTTGTCAAGGATGAAATAAATGATATAGTAAAACCTGCAAATAGCGAATGTAAAGCAGGGGGGGAAACGCACTACCTTTCCCTGTGCTCAATAATAAATAACCCCCCCCAAAAAAAAGAAAAAAGTTTGACATCCCTCCCCTATTTTGGACCACCCATCCCCCCAGTAAATTGCGATCTGTCCCTAAAGCACAAACTATTTTGGTAACTTTGTACTGGCCTACAACTCACAGGGATCCTCTCAGGCTCCCTCACCATTTGCCACCATCCTCTACTTTCCTCACTGCCTCAGCATATGACACTTTCTGCACTGCTCTTACCCTGGAAACTTCAATCTGTCTCACTTGCACAGGACATTTCTGATCCCCAGCAACATGGCCACCCCCACAATTGAAACACTCCACTTTTTCCAGTGGTGTAAAGTACTTAAGTAAAAATACTTTAAAGTACTACTTAATTAGTTTTTTTGGGTATCTGTACTTTACTTTACAATTTATATTTTTGAAAACGTTTACTTTACTACATTCCAAAATATAATTATGTACTTTTTACTCCTTACATGTTCCCTGAAACCCAAAAGTACTCATTACATTTTGAATCCTTAGCAGGACAGGAAAATGGTCCAAGTCACGCACTTATCAAGAGAACATCCCTGGTCATCCCTACTGTCTCTGATCTGGAGGACTCACTAAACACAAATGCTTAGTTTGTAAATTATGTCTGAGTGTTGCAGTTTGCCCCTGGCTATCTGTACATTTAAAAAACAAGAACATTTTGCCGTGTGGTTTGCTTAATATAAACAATTTGAAATGATTTATACTTTTACTTTTACTTGTGATACTTAAGTATATTTTAGCAATAACATTTACTTTTGATACTTAAGTATATTTAAAACCAAATACTTTTAGACTTTTACTCAAGTGGTATGTTACTGGGTGACCTTTACTTTTACTCAAGTATGACAATTGGGTACTTTTTCCACCACTGCACTTTTGTCCCATGCCCTCCTGCACACTTCTCACACCTCCGAATCTCCCAAATACATCCTACATACTGCTGCAACATGACCATAAACTGCTCACCACGGGGTCTGGGTCGTACCAAATGTTGTGCATCCCAGACACCGGGGATCCCCAGCTTCAGTTGATCCACCTTAACACTCAACCCCACCCCAGTTATCAAACCCTGTCAGCGGCACTCTGCTCTGGAGATCAAAGCAGGCCACTGCTTTCGTCCCGAGTCTCAAAACGCTCTCCCTCTGAGCAGCAGACACACAAAAAGTCCACCTCTGGATACTTCGACCGAATTGACAGAACCCAACTCCTTCTTTACCCAGCCTGATACCACAAACGGATCGGCCAAAAGGCATGGATCCACTTTCTCCATGAATCGTACTCCCACTATGCCAGAGTCATCTTGGGGTGAGACTCGGAAGCCTTCACCTCACCTGACGACGCAGGTTCTTTCTCCTCACTTTTGTCAGGATACATTTCAAGTGCGCTATCCATCGACATGAATTCCATCTCCGTGTGGGACTTCAGGAAACTCAGTATCAATTCGCCAGCTGCTGCCATGTCACATGCCCCTAGAGCTCATTGCACTCATCTCAATGTGAATCAATGTTAACTTGTTGGAGCTGAGCATTAACCCATGATACTGTAGCTACATACATTTATCATCTGTCATATATTTATCTGTAATTTATCATAATACAACTAACGGTACTCATAATAGGCAAGAGGCAGAGGTCGTCCTGCATGGTTCACATTTTAATTATGCATAAACTATTCCAATGATTTAAGTAACATAAAAAAATATGAATAGATTTCAGCTGTCCCAAATCATTCCACATTATCACCCTCAAAACTCGTCTCTTCCATGTTTGTCCCAGGAACTTGGGCCAACCTGGATAATGAGTGATTGCAAAATACACTTATTTGGAGTAAAGCTAAAACGTTTATTTTGTCTCTATACATCTCAGAGGAGCTGACCACATGGACACCATGGTAAAGAAGGCATGACAGCAACTCTTCAACCTCAGGAGGCTGAAGAAATTCTGCCTATCCCCGAGGGCCCTCACATTGTTCTACAGGAGCACCATCAAGAGCGTACTGCTGGGCTGCATCACAGTCTAGTACGGCAACTCCACCGCCTCTGACCACAAGGCTCTACAGAGGGTGGTATGCTCAGCAGAACGCACCATTGGGTGCACACTGCCTGCCCTCCAGGACACCTACAGCACCAGGTGTAGCAAGAAGGCCAAGAAGATCATCAAGCACCCCAGCCACGGCCTGTTCTCCCCGCTTCCATCACTCAGGAAAATGTGGCTACAAAAATGTGGCTACAAAGGTGTGGAGAGCAGCTCCACTCTCTTGAACCATTACTGTCCCATTCAGGTATATGTTTCTTGTGAGGTACCTGATCTCACTTTCCTTCCCCTGGTCCTCAAAAATCAAAATCTGCCTCCATTTGCCAATGCGCCTTTTTGTAATGCATTTGTAGTGTACCATGTTTGACAATTGGTAAAAAACAGCAGGTTAGTTAATGTGACCTGATCTTGCAAATGCACAGTCACCAAATAATGCCTTTGGACTCTCCCTTTGTTGCTTCAGTTTGTGGCACCTTTTGGAATGTTCTTATGTCACAGATAGTGGATAGACAAAGGGGTGTGGTGAGACTCCTACTGCTGCTGATAGTTCCATTGTTATTTTTAATTGATTTTTAATGGTTCTTGTTTGAAGTAGCCCGTTTTAAAATCAATATGCCAGGTGCAGATTACCTGGTAACTAGGATGGTCTACCGAGCTACCAATTTGTTTACAGGTTGTTTGTAGTTGTTTACATAAAGAAAATATAAACATGATTTTAATTAAAAGTAAAATAAAAAAATCATAATATACATTTCTGATTTAGAGTGAAGAATCCATGTCTCACAACTCTTTCTCATTTATTTTCTCAACTCTTTTGTGTAAGGAGTGCTTGTTCCTTTTTATCTCAATCCCCTCTATCTGAACATTCCGGAACACAGATAGAGAGATACAGACGCAGAGACACTAACTGTCAGAGAGAGATACAGACACAGCGACACTAAAGCCTTGCTCACACTGCAGGCCTTAATGCTCAAATCACTATTTTTTCTACAAGTATCCAAATCGGATGCGTGTGTGTTCAGCTAGCAGTCATTTGCTGACATGACTACGTTAGTTGTCATAGTAACAACGGGTGTGTGTGCAGTGGTTTAGGCTGATTGGTGGTGGTGCTCGTGCTTCCTATCAATCAGAAGTTATGTAGCAAGCTAAGGTGACAACAATGCCTGCCATGGACATTTCCCAGTTGCTTTGAATGTTCAAAATCATAGTGTAAGAACACTTTTAAAGCCTCAAAGCACAAGATGATCCAACTTTCAAAACGAGTCATTTTTGGCTAGCCACAGGTAGGTAGCTGCTTAACGTTTGTAAACAATTAACAAGCTGGTTAGCTACCACATGTTCTTGTCAAACTGTCAACAGAGTAGCTAGCAAACAACAAGATATGCCAAATAACAGTCTAAAAACCACTTGTTGGCAAACAAATCAGATTTGACCGTTCAGACACAAGTGGAATGGTGGTTTGAAATGTGGGTTGAAATATCCAATTCCATGTGCTTTTTGGCTGTTCAGTTTGCAGGAAAAATAACAGATTAGAATCGGATGTACAATTTATTTTTATTTGAGTCCTTTCAAACTGCCAATGTGAACAAGGCTTAACTGTCTAACATAGATACAGACACACTTCACACTAATGTGGGAAGAACATGTGACATATTCCTGATTCAGACACATGAAGTTTCACATGGCTCTTTCATGTGAATATTTCACATGACTCAGACATGTGTTTTCCCAACATTTCACATGTGATATACATTTCAAGTGTGCTTTTTTAACTGGATTAGAACCTGGGTCTCCCACGGGAGAAACCAAATGTCTTGACCATTAGACCAAGAGGACAAACGCTGACTATGAAGTTGCAGGCGGGGCTACCTTATTACGTGACCATGAGCAACCGTGACTGACTCAACTCCGCTACACTTTCACATGTGTATTTTCAAATTTGTATGCACATTTTAATATGTTAAACAGGATAAATAAGGAGACACGTAGAGTTTACTTCTTTTTACTGGGTTTCTCTTCCAATTTATATTTATTATCAATTTCTCTCAATCTCAGAATATTGACTGTTCAATTCAAAATCATCTCTTTGTAGAAAAGTATCTGTTTACATCTGTTTACATTCATTCCATGTTTAGGCCTGTGTATTAAATGTAAGAAAAAACAATAGACAGCTAACATAACAGAAGCTAAAAATAGCTACACTACCGGTCAAAAGTTTGGACACAACTACTCATTCAAGGGTTTTTCTTTATTTTTAAAATGTTTTACATTGTAGAATAATAGTGAAGACATCAAAACTATGAAATAACACATATAGAATCATGTAGTAACCAAAGAAAGTGTTAAACAAATCAAAATATATTTTATATTTCAGATTCTTCAAATAGCCTTGATGACAGCTTTGCACACTCTTGGCATCCTCTCAACCAGCTTTACCTGGAATGCTTTTCCAACAGTCTTGAAGGAGTTCCCACATATGCTGAGCACTTGTTGGCTGCTTTTCCTTCACTCTGCGGTCCAACTCATCCCAAACCATCTCAATTGGGTTGAGGTCGGGGGATTGTGGAGGCCAGGTTATCTGATGCAGCACGCCATCACTCTCCTTCTTGGTAAAGTAGCCCTTACACAGCCTGGAGGTGTGTTGGGTTATTGTCCTGTTGAAAAACAAATGATAGTCCCATTAAGCCCAAACAAGATGGGATGGCGTATCGCTGCAGAATGCTGTGGTAGCCATGCTGGTTAAGTGTGCCTTGAATTTTAAATAAATCACGACAGTGTCACCAGCAAAGCACCCCCATACCATAACACCTCCTCCTCCATGCTTTACGGAGGGAAATACACATGCGGAGATCATCCGTTCACCCACACCGCGTCTCACAAAGACACGGCGTTTGGAACCAAAAATCTCAAATTTGGACTCCAGACCAAAGGACAAATTTCCACCGGTCTAATGTCCATTGCTCGTGTTTCTTGGCCCAAGAAGGACTCTTCTTCTTATTGGTGTCCTTTAGTAGTGGTTTCTTTACAGCAATTCCACCATGAAGGCCTGATTCACGCAGTCCCTTCTGAACAGTTGATGTTGAGATGTGTCTGTTACTTGAACTTTGTGAAGCATTTATTTGGGCTGCAATTTCTGAGGCTTGTAACTCTACTGAACTTGTCCTCTGCAGCAGAGGTAACTCTGGGTCTTCCATTCCTTTGGCGGTCCTCATGAGAGCCAGTTTCATCATAGCGCTTGATGGTTTTTGCGACTGCACTTGAAGAAACTTTCAAAGTTCTTGAAATGTTCCGTATTGACTGACCTTCATGTCTTAAAGTAATGATGGACTGTAATTTCTCTTTGCT
Source organism: Coregonus clupeaformis (assembly GCF_020615455.1). NCBI lineage: Eukaryota > Metazoa > Chordata > Actinopteri > Salmoniformes > Salmonidae > Coregonus > Coregonus clupeaformis. Next base: position 14,017,878 of record NC_059227.1, on the reverse strand, counting down.
TATTTGAGCTGTTCTTGCCATAATATGGACTTGGTCTTTTACCAAATAGGGCTATCTTCTGTAATGGTAGTGTATGTACTGTATATAAAGAGCTGTAGAAAACAAATTACTGGTACTGTCGCTCGGACGAAATGGCAGCCAAGCTAGTGCCTAGCTAAGCTATTTAGCGGTTAGCAATTAGCATGTGACCATTAACGTTAGATACAAATTTCCTTAAAAGTAACCAATGTACATATCATTAGCGTGGTTCACATGTACACATGTAAATACACTCAATATGAGCCCTTGCTTGTAAAAAAATAATAAACAATAAAAAAAATATATATATAATTCATCCGAGATGCCATCTTGTTTTCATTGACTTGCATACAAAAGTGAGCTAGCTTGATAGCTAGTTAGCTAGCTACTTAGCTTGGCTACACTCATGTAAATCGTAAACATCTCTAATTCTTCACTAGGTCAAAACTATTAGTCTATAAATCAAATTGACCAATGAATGGGATAGTTTTGATGCCAAAAATCTGGATTATCTTGATCCCACTGGAAGGGTGGATTTTGACAGGTGAAAGGCACTACAACCAAGATAATTCAATGTATCTAAGGTGAGGATGTCAAAAAAACATTCTTACACTTGAAAACCAAAGGTTCATAATGTTAAATTAACCGCAGAATAGGTATGTGGTTAGTTGTTATATTGAGAAGTGTCAAATAAATGCATCTACTTACTTATAAGTGATATGCAAGCTCTATGTGTTTTAATAGATCCTGTAATCTTGATATTGTGGCATCTGGATCAGAATGATCCTATTTGATTATTTTGTGAAAAAATGGCTAAAGAAATAGCCAGATTGATCTGATTGTCTATAGAGAAAAGAGGATTACATAATCTGGCTCATTCTGATCCAGATAAAACGTTTTGAAAAACTGGGCTGTCTTTTTGGCTTGACAAAATGTTGTAACATAACTCGCTCAGTAGATGGCGATATAGAGACCTGTCCAAAGCACAGAAAATCCTGATTCTGTGATCTTGATATTGTGGCATCTGGATCAGAATGATCCTATCTGATTATTTTCTGAAAAAACGGCTCAAAAACATCAAAAAAAGAGCATTACAGAATCTGTATCATTCTGATCCAGATTAAAAGTTAAAAAGAACTGGCCTCAGGGTATTATGTTCAGTATAAAATAAACTTACTCACTGACCAGACTAAGCGTCAATATAACTATTTGTCAATCATTCCATACAACTGAAATATAATATTTTCTAGTTTACCTCGACAAATCTACTGTGCAATTTACCCTACACATTTTATGAAGGGAAAACTAATGTTGGTGTACTTACTTTTTAAATTCCAATTTATGTAATCCATTAACAACAACTTGTCCTAATAGAGTATGGTAATTTCTTATCAAAAGGGAAAAGTCAATATCCCTGAATAAAATGTGTAACTAACTCAAGCCAATCGGGATTGAGTTAATATATCATCTGTTTTAATTCAAGTTATTTTAAATCACATACTCATTTGAATTATCTTGACATTTAAGATTCAATGTTTTGTGGGAAATATAACCATATTCTTACAATAAGTATTTTAGATACATTTCCAGCCTTGCGATTTTTTATGTTTCTGATAGGTCGATATTTCATTGGGGGCGGGAGTATAAGACTTTCTTTGACGCATTAACAACATGCGATCAACTGATCTGCTGGTTTATTCTTTTGGGTTTTTGGTTGCAAGGAAGTTTGTCTTAACATGTAGATGCATGTAATCTCCCATTAGTAGATTTTTAAGAAATCCAGCACAAACATGCAGCTACGCAGTTCTGCCCGTTGGTTGCAATTGACCCACCTGGTTCAATATTAGCCTACCTTCATACTCTAAACAGGACAGTGTTTGGTAGGGGGTTGTGGACCCTAAGCACTGGTCTGAGGCCAGTAATGTGCTTTCACAAACAGCAAACAAACAGACTTTGGGTTGTTGAAAAGCACATTACAAATAAAATGTATTAATAATAATAATAATAATAATAATAATAATAATAATAATAATAATAATAATTGACCATACACATACTACGGTCGCGTTTGACTGCATTGGCTGTTGAGCTATACACAAATTAAATTGTGTTTGTTGGTCTGGTTACGTAACACTTTTCCCTATACCAAAAGGCATTGTATTTAGTGAAACACTCCTTCATCCACCCCCGTAGATTACAGTGACCGCGTTGCGTGTTACTTTAGTCCACAACAGAGCTGCTGTCACTGATGAAGCATGACTTCTCAGCCCCATCTTGATAGATGACACAAAACACAGCTGGCTGTTTCCCCCTACACCCTTTAACCTCCTTTGATCTGCATGGAAAATCAGATCATTTCCAGTCAGGCGGCCATTGTATGGCACAATTAAGACACCTGCTGGGCAGACAAAGACCAGAGGGCCAGGTGCCGTGTTTTGTGTGCCAGGTTCTGTTCAGCACCCTTTATCTATGATCTTCTTTCCTCTAAAATTGTGTACAATCACTGTAGGCCTACAGTAGGATAGAGGCTATAGGGAACATTAGCCTTTTGAGCCAAAAGGGGTCCCTAGAAATGACCTGTTATTGGACAGACCTCTACGAGCAAAAGCATATATTGTTTCACTCATGTTTGCCGGATTTGTGTGGTTTCATGAGATAAGAAATTGTCTTAACTTATGTTTATGAACCCTACATCCAACATTCAAGCCAGAATCTGACAAACAATTAGCACCTAAACTTTTATAGTGTATCTTTAATGACCAAGACATACTGAAATTGTGTAATGAGTACTAATCAGTCATGAAAGCAGAAGGATGCTTTGGTTTTTTATGCTTATTACATCATTAGAGGATGATGAGCTCTGGCCCACTTTTTCATGTCCATAAAGTTGGATCAATTGGAGAAAAAGGTTTATGGCGTCAGGGTTAAATACTACCTTGACATCAATCGAAGACCAACTCCCTTTAAATCAAGTCTTCGACACAACCTTAGTTCAACATTTTCTACAGATACAAATCACACCCGAGCCCTACGTTGACTTAAGGCCATTCAACAGATGGTTTCTCAAAAAGTTCCAGACAGTGTCTCTATGCAGTCCTCAAATTCACAAATCTGCCTGACGACAATGTGAGGTATTGTTGAACAACATGGCCCTGATAGCCTCCCCCCCCCCTCTTCCTGATTGCCTAAAAACCATCCTTCTGACTCCACCCATGTAAATGTGACTGGTCCTCGGCTCTATTTCACATGCGTCGGGAGGTTCCTCAGCACTCTTGAGACACAGAGCTCAAGAGCTTTATGCACTGACTTCCTCCCCCATCCCTCACATCCACAGCTGTCAGGATGGTCGTGGCCCTGAAGGGGGTCCCTCAGGCAGTGTCTCTGGTACGGGCTAAGATGGTCCTGCAAGAGAGGAGGTCCAGCATCTACAGCAAGCCGCCCAAGACCAAGATTGGACCTGGGGTGAGTGTTGCACTGAGGGACTCTCTGCTTATAGAGTAGATCGTACTCTCTAATTTGGAACTCACTCAATGTCCCAAGGAACTGTCGCTTCTATATTCATTCAGGGACAGTTTCCAGGGGCCTAGATTAAGCATAGTCCTGAATTTAAAAGAAGTTCCAATGGATTTAGATGTTTCATTGTGCATGGTTTTTAGTCCTAGGCTTAAACTAGCCCATTGTGTTTGATGTTTCTTTACCATCATATTTCAAAGTTAAAACTCAAACTTAATGATAATAATGTATGCACTTAAGGGGCATTTCCCAGACACAGATTAAGCCTAGTCTGGCACTAAAACAAATGTTCTATGGAGATTCTCCATTGAGTTTGCTTTTTAGCCCAGGACTAGGCTTAATCTGTGTCCAAGAAACCACCCTTTAATGTATTAACAACATTACAATAACAGTCATAGTACCCTGTATTGTCATCCTTCATATCTCCGGTGAACTCATGCATTTAATAGTGTCATCAACAAAAAGGAATACTAGAATTTTGCAAAAACTGAAATAACTCAAACATCAGGTAACGCTTGAGTTGATGATTGGTCTTTTAAGGGTTTGTGCTCCCCAAGTTCCAGTTTACTTTTACATTTTAGTCATTTAGCAGACGCTCTTATCCAGAGCGACTTACAGGAGCAATTAGGGTTAAGTGCCTTGCTTAAGGGCACATCGACAGATTTTTCACCTAGTCGGCTCGGGGATTAGAACCAGCGACCTTTCGGTTACTGGCACAACGCTCTTACCCACTAAGCTACCTGCCGCCTTACCAGACGGACAGACTAGTATTTTATTTGTCCTGCCACAAACATTCCATGTCTTTTAATTTAAAGAGAGAGAGAGATCGCAGCAAGCTCGTCTTTGTATTGTGTTGTTGTTTCACCAGGATAATCACGCAGTAGATTTTGATAAGGACACAGGGTAAATGTTTATTTTGCTGTGTCCTGCCATGGCTCTTCGGCTATGTATGCATTTTTGTGTGCTCTCAAACACAGCACAGAGACATTTTTCAACTATAGAAAGACTGATGTATTTCACACGTAGAACTGCCACGTGGATATCCCGTAAAATGTTAACCAAGTTCAACTTGACAGAAGCCTTGGTGAGGAAGGATGTGATCCATGTCTATTGATTGACACACCTCGCCATGCTTCTACTAGCCTATATTTTACAGTCTATTTGGAACACATGACAGACGTAAACAATTTAGACAATTCAGACATCAAAGATTTAATTCAGACGTAGAGGTTGAGACTGACTTTGATGGACAGACAGGGATGCGCCAGAAAGGTCTGAGCCGGAGCTATAAAATAAGCTTTCCTCCTGGCTGGAAGTATATAAAGGGTTTCTAATGTATAATGTATGGACACAATGAACGCCTCAGCTCCATGAGGGAGCTGCCTGGGATAGAATCAAATCGATCGCCCGGGGCAGGGGGCTCGGATGTGGATCAATGCGGCCTGCCTAGACACTTCCTCGGAAAGTGTGTAGTCTTTGAGCCGCTTAGCTGTAGTGCAGGGATGGGTAACTGGTGGCCCACCGGACGCGCTCCCTTTTGAAGACCCTTGGATGAATAAAATAAATAAATGTATAAATATATATTAATATACAGTACCAGTCAAAAGTTTGGACACACCTACTCATTCAAGGGTTTTTCTTTATTTTCACTATTTTCTACATTGTAGAATAATAGTGAAGACATAAAATCTATGAAATAACACATATGGAATCATGTAGTAACCAAAAAAGTGTTAAACAAATCAAAGTATATTTTATATTTGAGATTCTTCGAAGTTGCCACCCTTTGCCTTGACGACAGCTTTGCACACTCTTGGCATTCTCTCAAGTAGCTCCATGAGGTAGTCACCTGGAATGCATTTCAATTAACAGGTGTGCCTTCTTAAAAGTTAATTTGTGGAATGTCTTTCCTTCAGTTGTGTTGTGACAAGGTAGGGGTGGTATACAAAATATAGCCCTATTTGGTACAAGACCAAGTCTATATTATGGCAAGAACAGCTCAAATAAGCAAAGAGAAACGACAGTCCATCATTACTTTAAGACATGAAGGTCAGTCAATACGGAACATTTCAAGAACTTAAGGTTTCTTCAAGTGCAGTTGCAAAAACCATCAAGCGCTATGATGAAACTGGCTCTCATAAGGACCACCACAGGAAAGGAAGAACCAGTGTTACCTCTGCTGCAGAGGATAAGTTCATTAGAGTTACCAGCCTCAGAAATTGCAGCCCAAATAAATGCTTCACAGAGTTCAAGTAACAGACACATCTCAACATCAACTGTTCAGAGGAGACTGCGTGAATCAGGCCTTCATGGTTGAATTGCTGCAAAGAAACCACTACTAAAGGACACCAATAATAAGAAGAGATTTGCTTGGACCAAGAAACACGAGCAATGTACATTAGACCAGTGGAAATCTGTTCTTTGGACTGATGAGTCCAAATTTGAGATTTTTGGTTCCAACCGCCGTGTCTTTGTGAGACGCAGAGTAGGTGAACGGATTATCTCCGCATGTGTGGTTCCCACCATGAAGCATGGAGGAGGAGGTGTGATGATGTGGGGGTGCTTTACTGGTGACACTGTCGTGATTTATTTAGAATTCAAGGCACACTTAACCAGCATGGCTACCACAGCATTCTGCAGCGATATACCATCCCATCTGGTTTGCGCTTATTGGGACTATCATTTGCAGTCATAAATAGGTTCTTCACATTGAAATGAGCCGGTCTGAAATTAGTTGAAGGCATACTTTTCTGGGATTTGTATCAGGGACATAGTAAAGTTAATTGCACAACAAGCCTTCATGCATTTGTAACACTACCACTGAAGAGAAAGAAAGGCTCAAACACAAGTTCCTTTGATACTTGTGGGTGGAGTAGTTCAAGTGACACTTGTATACTCAATGGAGTGAATAAATTATATACCACCAAGCTTTCCTTTATATTGCTAATTGAAGCCATACAAAATACAAATACAGCAAACTCGATTGGAGATTTGGACATTAAACAGAAGACATGTCAGCTCTAAATATTAGATGGCAGTAACATTCTCATTTATATTTTAGTAATACTTAAATCCTGCAGCTAAAATGCTTTACTACTTATTTGAACACCTTCATAATGTCCTTATTTAATGTTTTATTATAATGTCCTATTATAAGGCTTATAATATTATGTTATGTTTCTCTTTGTGAAATGTTCAAAGGACTCAAAATAACTGGTATTTAGTGAGGATCACAATGAGATGACAGTGGGTCATACATGCTCATGACAAGTCTTACAATGCCTTATAACCACATCATAATGCCTTATACCTGCAGACTTTAGATGAAGTGTTACCAATATTTAAACTGCAGATTAACTTTAGTCTTTTAACAGAAACGTAATTGGCTTCGAGGGTTTAGTACAGTAGTGGGTCAACCTCTGCATATGTATGGCTGGTACTGTGTCTCTTATTTTCTCTCTTCTCCTCTACTCTCCTCTCCCTTCCTCCCTCACAGCAAAGCTTCTTTATCATGTCCGTCTTTGCTGTCGGCATGCTTGCTCCGGCCGGCTGGATCATGCACCACCTCCCAGAGTACCGCCAAAGACCACATCCTTCATCAAGACCGTTGTAAAGAAGAAGTCATCACACACACACACACACGCTACAAACCACGGCTGTGTCCAACATATTAGCCACCATGCTATCAAATACTGTACCTTGCTACTGTATAACAACACACACACCTACAGTATAAATGATATTCAATGGCCACAATAATCACTGGTCAATAACATGCACTTTGAAGGGACCATGGAAGACATTTCTGCATGACTGTCATGAGTATGTTTTTGTACGGTGTCTTTTTTGTGTGAATATTCTGTTTATTGCAGTAGCATGGAGTCTAATGTCTCATGAATACGGCCCCTAATGTCACTGCGGCATCCAGTTGCAATGACACGTCTGTAAAACTGCCAACTCACTGCCATCATCAATAAATATATGCTGTGTTGGCAATATTTGCCTGTGTCTGTTCATTGCAGTTGCCAAGCTGAATTATGGTAAACTTAAGCAATAAGGCCCGAGGGGGTGTGGTATATGGCCAATATACCACGGCTAAGGGTTGTTCTTAAGCAAGACGCAACGCGGAGTGCCTGGACACAGCCCTTAGTCGTAGTATATTGGCCATATACCACAAACCCCTGAGGTGCCTTATTGCTGTTATAAATTGGTTGCAAACGTAATTAGAGCAGTACAAATAAAGGTTTTGTCATACCCGTGGTATATGGTCTGATATACCACGGCTGCCAGCCAATCAGCATTCAGGGCTTGAACCACCCAGTCTATAATTATACTTATACCATCGTGACATGTGCATTATATACACTACCGTTCAAAAGTTTGGGGTCACTTAGAAATGTCCTTGTTTTCGAAAGAAAAGCAATTTTTTGTCCATTAAAATAACATCAAATTGAACAGAAATACAGTGTAGACATTGTTAATGTTGTAAATAGCTATTGTAGCTGGAAACAGCTGATTTTTTATGGAATATCTACATAGGCGTACAGAGGCTCATTATCAGCAACCATCAGTCCTGTGTTCCAATGGCACGTTGTGTTTGCTAATCCAAGTTTATCATTTTAAAAGGCTAATTGATCATTAGAAAACCCTTTTGCAATTATGTTAGCACAGCTGAAAACTGTTGTGCTGATTAAAGAAGCAATAAAACTAGCCTTCTTGAGACTAGTTGAGTATCTGGAGCATCAGCATTTGTGGGTTCGATTACAGAATCAAAATGGCCAGAAACAAATAACTTTCTTCTGAAACCTGTCAGTCTATTCTTGTTCTGAGAAATGAAGGCTATTCCATGCGAGAAATTGACAAGAAACTGAAGATCTCGTACAACGCTGTGTACTACTCCCTTCACAGAACAGCGCAAACTGGCTCTAACCAGAATAGAAAGGGGAGTGGGAGGCCCCGGTGCACAACTGAGCAAGAGGACAAATACATTAGTGTCTATTTTGAGAAACAAACGCCTCACAGATCCTAAACTGGCAGCTTCATTAAATAGTACCTGCAAAACACCAGTCTCAACGTCAACAGTGAAGAGGCGACTCCGGGATGCTGACCTTCTAGGCAGAGTTGCAAAGAAAAAGCCATATCTCAGACTGGCCAATAAAAATTAATTAAGATTAAGATTAAGATGGGCAAAAGAACACAGACACTGGACAGAGGAAGATTGGAAAAAAGTGTTATGGACAGACGAATCGAAGTTTGAGGTGTTCGGATCACAAAGAAGAACATTTGTGAGACGCAGACCAAATGAAAAATGCTGGAGGAGTGCTTGATGCCATCTGTCAAGCATGGTGGAGGCAATGTGATGTTCTGGGGGTGCTTTGGTGGTGGTAAAGTGGGAGATTTGTACAGGGTAAAAGGGATCTTGAAGAAGGAAGGCTATCACTCCATTTTGCAACGCCATGCCATACCTTGTGGACGGCGCTTGATTGGAGCCAATTTCTTCCTACAACAGGACAATGACCCAAAGCACAGCTCCAAACTATGCAATAACTATATAGGGAAGAAGCAGTCAGCTGGTATTCTGTCTATAATGGAGTGGCCAGCACAGTCACCGGATCTCAACACTATTGAGCTGTTGTGGGAGCAGCTTGACCGTATGGTACGTAAGAAGTGCCCATCAAGCCAATCCAACTTGTGGGAGGTGCTTCAGGAAGCATGGGGTGAAATCTCTTCAGATTACCTCAACAAATTGACAATTAGAATGCCAAAGGTCTGCAAGGCTGTAATTGCTGCAAATGGAGGATTCTTTGACGAAAGCAAAGTTTGAAGGACACAATTATTATTTATATTAAAAATCATTATTTCTAACCTTGTCAGAATGACTACATTTCCTATGCATTTTGCTATATTTCCTATTCAAACTCATTTCATGTATGTTTTCATGGAAAACAAGGACATTTCTAAGTGAACCCAAACTTTTGAACGGTAGTGTACATACATGATGTACAGAGCTGTGTCAATTAGGTTGTAACAACCATGCTGGAAGAGAAGAGCAGGAGGCTTTTGGATGTAAAACAGAAAAGTTCACCCAAGATTATTTAAGACATTAACAATTTTTGAAGATATCACTGGTTGCTTTCCGATTCTACACCCTTCTCAAAAACATTGGGTTTGTGTAAGCGTGGGGCTAGAGTGGAGTTTCGACCATATTTCTTACACAATCCTTTTAAATGTATGGCTCTGTTTGAATACTCTTAAAATGCACCTTTCCTTCCTCGTTTCCTTGAAGTACTCACTAATATGACTAGATTGGTGTGAGCAAGCTTTCCATTATAACCTTCACCAATTGCATTATGTCAGATCAGTGATTACTTCAAGGAAGCAAGAAAGGAAGGATGCATTTTCAGAGTATTCGACCGGGGCCTATGATGGGAGGTGAACAAGTGTACACAACTGTACACTTGTTCAGGGAGAAGGGAGGGGGAATCGGACCACAGCCTAGAATAGATCACACCACCCAAGCCTATATCAACTCCTCCCCACCCCCCTCCATCTCCCTTTGGGTGGTCTGTGCCGTGAGCCTTCTGGGCGGAATTCAACTCAACCCAGATGCCCTTGATAACACTCTTAACAATAACATTTACAGGATGCTGCCTGACCACGGATCATGTTTATCACCCCTATCAGGGGGACGAGGGAAAGAAAATTCCACCAGAACAGTTTAAGATCTGATCTGGAATCAGATTAGCCTATCCTAATGCTAACCTTAACTATAAAAATATATTTATATTCACTTTTATTTAAGCAGGGAGTCACCATTGAGACCAGGGAACAATTTCAAAGACAAAATAAAAAATTAAATAACACAACACAAATGTTCCAGAAAAATAATTACATTACTCAATAAGAAAATCCCCAATCAATATTTGAAATTGCCCGAGCGACACCAGAACCTCAAATTGTAATGTATTTTCTAGTTGGTTCCAGCAATGAGGTGCTTTAAAACTAAAAGCAGATTTACCTAGTTTGGTGGAGACCCGAGGAACCTCAAGAGTAAACTAACTGCAAATGTGTTTGGTATCTCAAGTTTTTATATATTAACAGTGAACTTAGTTAAGTCAGAAGCTTGTGTAGTAGAGTTTTGTAAACAAAAAGGGAATAATGAAGTGATCTACGGGACTTTAATGACGACCAGCCAACCTTTTGATACAGGATGCAGTGGTGAGTATTAAAACTGTCATCTGTGATAAAGCGAAGGGAGCTATGATAGACGGCATCCAAAGGGTTAAGAGTAGTGGCTCATGCAATCTGATAAATGGTGTCACCATAGTCAAGAACTGGCAGAAAAGTTGACTGTACGATCTGCTTCCTGCTATTTAGGGAGAAACCCACTTTAAATCTTAGCTTTTTAACTAGTGCATCCGTATGCTTTTTAAACATGAAATCTTTGTCAATCCAAATGTCCAGATATTTATAGAAGGGAACCCGATCGATGGGAGAACCATCCAATGAATAAATATGTAGTCCATCAGATTCAAATGGCGCCGGAGAGGATGGCTGCCGTTTTACAGCCCTCTAACCAATTGTACAATTATGTGTGTTTTTTCGCATTATTTGTAATTTATTCTGTACATAATGTTTCTGCCATCGTCTCTTATAAACAAAAAGAGCTTCTGGATATCAGGACAGCGATTACTCACCTCGTATTGGATGAAGATTTTTTCTTCAACAAGTCGGACGCGAAGGATATCCCCGTCATTCGCAGGAGAAAGAGACAGAGATATCGTGGACGTAGGTCGGGGTGCCTTGTAAGGATCCGACGGCGAGCGAGTAAACTGCCTCTTCCATCAATCCTATTAGCCAATGTTCAATCATTTGAAAATAAATTAGATGACCTATGATTACGGATATCCTACCAACGGGACATTAAAAACTGTAATATCTTATGTTTGACCGAGTCGTGGCTGAACGACGACATGGACAACATACAGCTGACGGGATATACGCTACATTGGCAGGATAGAACGGCTGACTCCGGTAAGACAAGGGGTGGCGGTCTGTGTATATTTGTAAACAACAGCTGGTGCACAAAATCAAATACTAAGGAAGTCTCGACGTTTTGCTCGCCTGAGGTAGAGTATCTTATGATAAGCTGTAGACCACACTATTTACCAAGAGAGTTTATCTATATTTTTCATAGTTGTCTATTTACCACCACAAACCAATGCTGGCATTAAGATTGCACTCAATGAGCTGTATAAGGCCATAAGTAAACAGGAAAACGCTCATCCAGAGACAGCGCTCCTAGTGGCCGGGGATTTTAATGCAGGGAAACTTAAATCCGTTCTACCTCATTTCTACCAACATGTTAAATGTGCAACCAGAGGGAAAAAAAACTCTAGACCACCTTTACTCCACACACAGAGACGCATACAAAGCATTGTTGGTTAAGGGCTGTAAGTAAGCATTTCACGGTAATGTCTACACCTGTTATATTCGGCGCATGTGGCAAATACAATTTTATTTTATTTTATTTCTTTTCTTAGAACAACATATATTTAGTCTTGCCCGCATTAAGTACAAGTCAGATTGCAGCTCTAAGATAGCCTGGACAACAGTTGGGGCAATGGCATACATAACATTGTCGCCTGCATACAGATGAATATTACAAGTTTTAACAGATAGATCAATATTATTTATATAAATAGTAGAGAACAGGTCCCAATACCAACCCATGCGGTACACCTTTTGTAATATCCAAGAAACTAGACTTGACACCATCAGAACTCACGCATTGTGTCCTATCTGACAGATAATTCTCAAACCACATGCAAGAAGCCTGATCCAAGCCTATTTCAGTCAGCCTTTGAATGAGAATGTAATGGTCAACAGTGTCCAAGGCCTTGGAAAGGTCTACAAATAAGGCAGCACAATGGTTTTTATGATCTAAGCAATTTAACACATCATCTAGAACAAGTATAGCAGCTGAAATGATGCTATGTCCAGGTCTAAAACCAGACTGGTGTACATTTAAAATAGAATGAGAAGTTGAAAAAGTTCTTAGCTGAGAGTTGCCCAGGGATTCTAAAACTTTGGAAAGGCAAGATAACTTGTAAACTGGATGGTAGGTACCTAAGTCAGATAAATCTCCTCATTGTGTAGGGGGAGGACATGTGCCACTTTCCAGATCTTATGGATAACACCAGAAACAATTGTCAAGTTAAGAATACAGGTTAATGATTCTACAATAAGTAGCGCAGAGAGCTGCAGTAAGAAAGGATCAAGAGAATCAGCCCCTGTGGATTTTTTTTACAGTGATTTTCAGCAAGGCACTTAGGACATCATAGATATAAAATGGTTGAAATGAAACTAGAGAATGTGTTTCTGGGAGTGCATCATTCTCTACAGTCTGTTTCGAGGTGAATAAAGGGCACCCTCTACTGGAATTAGAGTAATTTCTATAAACTATTATTTCAAATAGATGGCTAGCTGAGGCAAAATGGTTATTAAAAGCACCACAAATTTTCCTTTGGTCATTCATAGGACCAGAGGCTGTCATAACCTGCTGGGGCAATGAGTGGGGAGTGGAGCTTTGTTTCGGAGATTTGACTACTTTCCAGAAGTTTGCTGGAATCCCACCATTCTCAGATACACAGTTCAAGAAGTACAGTATGTTGACTTTGGTTTTCTAACCAGAGATAGACATCTATTTCTCAAATGTCTGATGGACTGCAAGTCGGATGTAGTATCAGTCAATCTAGCCTTAGCCCAAACGACATTTATTTATTGTACTTTTTCAGACAATTCATGCATGAACCAAGGGTTTGATCTATCCTTTACTCTTAGTTTTTTATACGGAGCATACTTATCTGCAACAGTGTTAAACAGAGAAGTAAAACAATTTAGGGCCTGATCCGAGTAAGAGATAGATGACACAATCCGATTTTCTGGATGTCTTATGGTCTGACAAACACTGCGGTAGCTCGGCCACCATCCACCGCAGATGCGGAAGGCCGACATAGGCGGATGTGGTGGATTGAGATGCAGGCCTTGCAAAAAAACAGATATCTATAGCTTAAAATTATGGATTTTGATGGGAGTCCTTTATTTTGTTACTTAGATTGACACACGGGTAGGGCTGTGGCAGTCCTGATTTTTTGTCTGTCGGTTATTGTCATGCAAAAGACTACTGGTTTGACTGTTAATTAACATAAACATGTTTAGCATCTCCAGGCCTCCACGCATACAAGCCGCATACAAGCCGTTGAATAAAAATAATATAATTGAATTTAGCTGAATGAAATATTAATAATATTTTTCCCATTCCGGAGCGAGAGTGCGCATATGAAGTGGCTATGTTGAGTGTAAAAGTGATCATTTGAAACAGGTCCTATATGCTAGATTTAGAGTTATTTGGCAACTTTAGTTGTGAATGATACAAACCTTAGAATGCCTTAGAAATCAAAAGATATATCGGCTGCATGATGCGACTATAGGCTATTGATGATTTGAGAAAGTTGCAAAAAAAAGCTGCCGCTCTGGTCCTTGCCTCAGGCTGCACATGCTGTTCTCTCATCAAGTGATCATATTTTCACCCATTAGACTTTTCTCTATTGAATTTTGTCTTTACTAATATGTAAAATTATTTTCGATTTAGAATGGCCCATTATCAAATGGGCAAGAAAAGTGGCAAGACGGAAAAGACATGTCATCCGTATGCACTGGCCACTTTCCCGCCAGTACGTTTTTTTTCACTCATGTTGGGTAGGCTACTCCGGTAATTCTGCTGCATGACAGGTCATATTCTGCCCAAACTCTGTATGCAATGGGCTCTCCAACCCTGTTCCTGCAGCTACCCAGTGCTTAATTTGGGAAACCAAGTGAAATCATCTGTTCGGGAACATTGATAGTAACATGTTTTCACAACAAAACATATTTCATTAAACTGTTGACAACCCCTCTCTCTGCACGCTGGAGAAAGGAATGAAGGAGAGAGGGGAGGAGATGGAAACTCACAGTGGTGAGATATTCTGTAGCTAAAGTTAATGTGTCAGCCTATTTATTATGAAAATATAAAAAATGCCCTATTACTAGGCTATTCAAAATCAAATAGGCTACAAATTCATTATATATTTTTTTGTTTAGGCTAGACCAATTATGTACCAAATATATCTTAAATCAGTATATGTTTTTCTGCCATGTGTAATATACGGTCACCGCAACAGCCCTATGCACGGGTGCGTCAATAGACTCTTAAGGATTATTTAACCAACATTCAGTAATAATCAGAATGTCCGCGTTGGTTTAAGAATCCAGAGTTACGATAAAATCAATTTTCAAAATCAAACTTCTGGCATTTACATGAATCAATCCAAGGCCGCAGCTGCGGGATTTCAGATCAGATGGAGTTGCTTTTGGAAGCGAACCACTATTTCATCCCTTTGCTATATCGTCATCGAACACGTCACTCTCCCAAGGAGAGGGGGTGACCTTGACAATTTATTGTTAAAACAAGAGGCCGCTCCCTTCGGTCTCAACATAAACTTTGATCTGAAGCCATTCTTGTGATTATTGTGTTTTTGCTGTTTTGCTGTATCTATGATCGTATGTTATCCATGCATGCTTTTTTATGTTTTATTTATATCTGTAAATCAACCAATGAAATCAAGCCACACCCGGCCATGATTACAGACACCTGTGTGTGTCCTTTAAAAGTATATAAATTAGTGACCCGCAGTGTTTGTCATTATACCCTGATGAAGACAGGTTGTCTGTCGAAACGTTGGTTATAAAATTATTGCATCTGAGAGTGTGAGGCTCTCCTTTTCTTTGTCAAGAAGTCTCTGAAACAACCTGCTATGTTCAGTAGGTAAACCTCTATTTAACGATACCACAGAGCTGGCTTGAATTGGTATAAATACAAGATTACACAGGACAGTACCATTAGGCCTATGCCTTGAAGGAGGACGTGATTTGAAACATGAGTCATTGAGGGTTACCTGTTGCGGGCCAGGACTGAAGTCCCATCATTTGTTTAGTGCATGTGCAATGTTAGAACTCAGCATTCTAGCTCCTCTTCTGTTCAGGTGCAAGCAGTCCCTTTTAAAGAACTGAGGTCGCTCCCAATACAAATGTTGATGATAAAATGGAAGCGATCAACTCCACAACCATATGTTGGGATAGGGCCGGAAAGAACAATCCGCTTGCCAGTAGTCATTAGCCTGTCCCTCAGGTATACGAATTCCCGTCTCGACTCCCCAAATATCCGCAGCTTCATGTCATTAGTACCGGCATGCACAACCACCGTTTGCCGCTCAGGGTTTCGGTCTAAAATTACCTTAAGCTTCTGAATAATATCACGCACCCTAGCACCAGGAAAACAGAATGTCTTTGCTCTGGCAACCACCACAACCCTTACAATAGAACTCCCTACAATGGCCACACTAGGAAGGGGAGGCCGTGGATTCCCAGGCCGCACGGATTCCCAGGCAGCGGCCTGGCTTGCGCTGGGTACTGCGGTGGAGTGGTAGGGGGAGCGGCGGAGGGCCTTGTCAGAGGGCCCCGATGAAGACGGGGGTCAGGGCCGCAAAACGGTTTGATAGCCACAGGTCAGGACGAGAGGGCAGGGGGAGGATATGTTGGGAATATCTTCCTCTCCTACCTCTAACTCGACTCCACCTCGACTCCACCTTGACTCTGAAGGAGTAGAGCAAGACGCAGTAGTTCTCCAGCTCTTGTCGGAGGGAAGTGCCAATTCAGGAAAAGGTGCTATCTAGAACCTAAAAGGGTTTTTCGGCCGTCCCCATAGGATAACCTTTTGAAGAACCCTTTTTGGTTCCATGTAGAACACTTTTGGTTCCAGGTAGAACCCTTTTGGGTTCCATGTAGAACCCTTTCCACAGAGTGTTCTACATGGAACCCAAAAGGGTTCTCCTATGGAGACAGCAGAATAACCCTTTTGGAACTCTTTTTTTTCCAAGAGTGTATCCATGGTAGAATCCACAGCAGCTACTACAGAGGACCCCAGTCTCGTCGAGCACCCGATATGATCCCCTTGATTGTTTAGCAGTGTGGCATCAAAAGCAGCATTCAGCTTTGGAGTCTCCTTGTTCAGAGCGAGACGCTCATTTAGGAGCTTGATTTCCTCTAATAGTTCAATGATCCGTTCTTTTGCACACCGAGTTGTCTACACTTATCACAAGTGTATAGGTCTGTCTGTAAAATCCTGCTTCTTTACTACCGTGAACACGTCGCAGGTTTTGCACTTCATTGTCTTTTCGCCTGTGTCCAAATCAGAGTCCAGCAGGCAAACTTTCGGGTCCAGACCCGCGGACACCTGAAATAAAACACTTAAAACAAAAGTCTTGAGGGTATAAAACAATTTAAGAAGTGTATAAACAACAAACCGAGTGTGAGTGACCAGTATTTTGATTTTCGTTCAGTTGGAAGTGATGAATGTCACGCAGGAAGTGACAAATGACCAGTAATCTGACCCTGTATCAGTGGTTAGGGGGAACTTGTACAGAAGGAGGTACATTTTTGGCTTAGCTCTTCCCAAATTAGCTGTTTTGGGCACCAGGTAGGGCCAGAGAGTACAGCACACGGGGGCGGTTTCCCAGACACAGATACAGCCTAGTCATGGACTAAGCAAGCTCAATATGATATGCAAGTGACGCGTCAATTTTACTTCCGTATTCCTTGTTTTGTAGGCTAAGAATGAGCCTCAGATTTGCATCTTCAAAGAGATCAAAGATATACAGTGGGGAAAAAAAGTATTTAGTCAGCCACCAATTGTGCAAGTTCTCCCACTTAAAAAGATGAGAGAGGCCTGTAATTGTCATCATAGGTACACGTCAACTATGACAGACAAAATGAGAAAAAAAAATCCAGAAAATCACATTGTAGGATTTTTAATGAATTTATTTGCAAATTATGGTGGAAAATAAGTATTTGGTCAATAACAAAAGTTTCTCAATACTTTGTTATATACCGTTTGTTGGCAATGACACAGGTCAAACGTTTTCTGTAAGTCTTCACACACTGTTGCTGGCATTTTGGCCCATTCCTCCATGCAGATCTCCTCTAGAGCAGTGATGTTTTGGGGCTGTCGCTGGGCAACACGGACTTTCAACTCCCTCCAAAGATTTTCTATGGGGTTGAGATCTGGAGACTGGCTAGGCCACTCCAGGACCTTGAAATGCTTCTTACGAAGCCACTCCTTCGTTGCCCGGGCGGTGTGTTTGGGATCATTGTCATGCTGAAAGACCCAGCCACGTTTCATCTTCAATGCCCTTGCTGATGGAAGGAGGTTTTCACTCAAAATCTCACGATACATGGCCCCATTCATTCTTTCCTTTACAGGGATCAGTCGTCCTGGTCCCTTTGCAGAAAAAACAGCCCCAAAGCATGATGTTTCCACCCCCATGCTTCACAGTAGGTATGGTGTTCTTTGGATGCAACTCAGCATTCTTTGTCCTCCAAACACGACAAGTTGAGTTTTTACCAAAAAGTTATATTTTGGTTTCATCTGACCATATGACATTCTCCCAATCCTCTTCTGGATCATCCAAATGCACTCTAGCAAACTTCAGATGGGCCTGGACATGTACTGGCTTAAGCAGGGGGACACGTCTGGCACTGCAGGATCTGAGTCCCTGGCGGCGTAGTGTGGTACTGATGGTAGGCTTTGTTACTTTGGTCCCAGCTCTCTGCAGGTCATTCACTAGGTCCCCCCGTGTGGTTCTGGGATTTTTGCTCACCGTTCTTGTGATCATTTTGACCCCACGGGGTGAGATCTTGCGTGGAGCCCCAGATCGAGGGGAGATTATCAGTGGTCTTGTATGTCTTCCATTTCCTAATAATTGCTCCCACCGTTGATTTCTTCAAACCAAGCTGCTTACCTATTGCAGATTCAGTCTTCCCAGCCTGGTGCAGGTCTACAATTTTGTTTCTGGTGTCCTTTGACAGCTCTTTGGTCTTGGCCATAGTGGAGTTTGGAGTGTGACTGTTTGAGGTTGTGGACAGGTGTCTTTTATACTGATAACAAGTTCAAACAGGTGCCATTAATACAGGTAACGAGTGGAGGACAGAGGAGCCTCTTAAAGAAGAAGTTACAGGTCTGTGAGAGCCAGAAATCTTGCTTGTTTGTAGGTGACCAAATACTTATTTTCCACCATAATTTGCAAATAAATTCATTAAAAATCCTACAATGTGATTTTCTGGAAAAAAAAATCTCATTTTGTCTGTCATCGTTGATGTGTACCTATGATGAAAATTACAGGCCTCTCTCATCTTTTTAAGTGGGAGAACTTGCACAATTGGTGGCTGACTAAATACTTTTTTTCCCCACTGTATATTAAATTGTTTACGTGTTTCTGAGTGAATTAACCATATTTACAACGTATTTGACAGCCAAGAAGAAGCACAAAGCTGAAAAGTTAAATCCATTTAATTAGAACTACACACATGCTATAAATGTTTCGACAGTTTGCCGGTCTACAAACAAACAATTTTGGGCATTTAAAAAAAAAGTACTGGCTGGCAACGTTTTTTTTTTTGTTCCCAGTTTTCTTGAACGCACTGAAGTCAGAATTTGGAGATTTTGCCAGTTCCCAGTTCCAAGTTTCCAGTTGTTTTGAACGCGGCATAAGTGCCCGATCCCGATTTAGGAATTGATGCCTTTCCTAAGCACGCCTTTCCTACACACTTCTCAGTATTTGGTATTCAGACTTACCTTATTTAGTCGCGTAATGTGCTCTGCAGGTGTGGCTACTTTGCACGCTCTGAATAAATTTCATTCAACGGCTGAAAACCCTCCCACTTGCTGGCCATCCCCTTCTTGTGGAGTTTTCATTCAATGGGGTATTCAGTACATTTATCTTAAGCCATCCCCTTAAATACGGTGCACCTTTAATTTGAAGTTTGTAGCCAGACTCAATAGAATACAGTATTTAACATATAAATTGTAAAATAAAATGGAGAAAAGCCCAGATATATAATCAAAGCATTCTTAAAGCGCATGCATCTACTCGGCAGGTTCAGCCCTACAGAAGCCTATAGCTTGGGTCTCAAAATTTCATCCATGCAAATTATGAGGGCACACAATTAGAATTCTGAATAACCGCACAGCTATTTATATCATTTTTTAATTTTATTTTTTACATTTTTAGTCATTTAGCAGACACTCTTATCCAGAGCGACTTACAGTTAGTGAGTGCATAAATTTGTTTTTTTCATACTTTGTATATCTTGAGACGTCATAGCCAGTATACACTTCCTCAAAGTAGTCAGAATTAATCTAAGATAACTCAAGAAATCTGTCTTTAATTTGGAAATTTTTGCCCAGGAGATCTTAGTCGCGCAACTTGACATCTAACGAAGATGTTTGGTGCAGTATTTCTCAAGTGAAAAAATGTGCATGAAAACTAGTCGTCTGTCGTTGAATGACAACAAACATTTCATTGAAGAATCCCTACTGTTGACCAATGACCGACTCCGAACTTCGGCTTGCCTCGAGAGAAAAAATGTGTGTGCACGAACAGCCGAAAAAACCCGTTGCCGAAGACCAAAACGAACAATAACATCACAAAATGTCATCATAATATATGCACAAACCGTTCCCAACTGTTTTGGATGGGAAGCATGCGGACGCCTTAAGAGGGAAGACAGACAACAGGAATGTTGGCCCTGCGCAGTGGGTGGCCATCTTATCGCCTCTGACCACAGAACATCAGCCGTCAGTTTCTATTAATTTTCGGACTAATCTACACCACTCGTCGTCACCCAGCAGGTGATGTTAGTCTGTATTTCCACTAACACACCATACTGCCAATCCTGTCAGGGATACAGAGTCTCTGTCCTATTTTAAAACACTGCTTAAAACCTTCCTGTTTAGAAAGACTTTATCTGATACCTGTCCTTCAGATCAAATTAAACTTGTTTGTTGTCTGACTATTATGTGATTTGCGTGTGATTATGGATATGTGTTTCACTATTGTGACTTTAATTCGGAGTACTTACCACCATCTTGTATAGCACCTTGGGTGTGAGCAATGTGCTATACATGCATTGTTATTATTATCTCCAGGGAGTCTCCACTGTATGGGGGTGGGGCGCTCTGGTCTATGGTTAATCCATAGATACCCCTAACGGTCCTTGGTTCCATGGCAAAGGTAAGCATAGGTCTAGGGCTATAGTGGTTACATTCTTATTTTGTGGGAAGAGAGCACTGAATAGTATTTCTGTCTTTTGTAGCATGGCCAGATAGGGATGACCCAGAAGGAAGGGGACAGTTTGAATCATGAGAATGATCATGGTTCAGAATTAACTCATGTCCAAAATGTTTATTATCACAAGTGTTCATGTGTATTGTCCTTATTATTATTAGCATGTGTGTTTGTTGGAAAGTTCATTTTTTGGCATCTTTCCCCATACATGGACTTGTAGTTCAAGGGTTCAGTGCGATTCCATGAGATTTCATATTCCAGGAAATGCATTTGATAGATGGGAAAGTCCAAAAGGAAAACAAATTAAATTGAATCCACATTTTCACAGTGCAAATCAGAAACGGTTACAGGTTTGGATCCAATAGGACCCTCAGTCAATCCTTATCTGACCACAATATATTTTCTGTTGCTCTTGTATTACATTTAATATGTACTTGTTGAGCTTGCTTAGTGGTGTGTGACAGTGATAGCCCATTTATTAACCTTTTACTGCAGTGGGCTAAATCAGGGTCACACAGAGTGTTTCTTGGTAGTCATAAACAAATCTACTTTGAAACAAAAGTATTCACCTCACACACATGGTTATGGGCTTTAAAAAAGGAAGACACCTGTACCATGTCAGATATAGTTGAAATGTATTCAATTTTGAGTTTGCATCCCAATATTACACTTTATAGACATCACAGAAGACTGAAATATAACAAAACCAACTGACATGGAAACCCCAGATTTTGAAAGAATGTTTATTAATTATAAAATTATTTAAAATATTATTAACATTCTACCCATATGGTCACTAGGTCATTTGATTGCAGGAAAGGGCTACGATATTGACTCACAGACAGACCAAGCCCCACTCAGGTAATACCTCCCATCCTTTCTAAACCTTATCATCGTACTGTTGTCTATACTGCCAGGGTTGTTGTCAGTTGTAATCTTGTACCCATTCGTTTGAACTCCACTCTTAGTTCTGCTATTGTTAGCTCAAAAGAGAAGCCCTCTGTGGTCTGCTCACACAGTGCTTTTAGTTCAAATGTGAATTCCATAAACTTGATAACCCCCTTGGTCTTCAATTCACGTAGCGGGTGTGGGCTGTTGCACGACCGCAACCAAAGCCCATGTAAGTCAGTTTATAACATTCCACCATTGGTTACTCTGAGAGTTCCTCATATCGATATTGGCTGCAGCGTCAGGCCCTATGGTGTTAACCTTTGAAAAGTAATTCCAATTTCTACTCCTTCCTATTACTAATATGCATACAGTGCATTTGGAAAGTATTCAGACCCCAATTTTTCCACATTTTGTTACGTTAGAGCCTTATTCTAAAATCGATTAAATTAATTGTTTTCCTCATCAATCTACACAAAATACCCTATAATCCCATAATGAGAAAGTGAAAAGAGGTTTGTAGAATTGTTTTGACACATTTATTAAAAATGAAAACAGATATACTTTATTTATATAAGTATTCAGAACCTTTGCTATGAGACTTGAAATTGAGCTCAGGTGCATCCTGTTTCCATTGATCATCCTTGAGATGTTTCTACAACTTGATTGGAGTCCACCTGTGGTAAATTCAATTGATTGGACATGATTTGGAAAGGCACATAACTGTCTATATAAGGTCCCACAGTTGACAGTGCATGTCAGAGCAAAAACCAAGCCACGAGGTCGAAATAATTGTCCGTAGAGCTCTGAGACAGGATTGTGTCAAGGCACAGATCTGGGGAAGGGTACCAAAAAATGTCTGCAGCATTGAAGGTCCCGAAGAACAAAGTGGCCTCCATCATTCTTAAATGGAAGAAGTTTGGAACCACCAAGACTCGTCCTAGAGCTGGCCGCCTGGCCAAACTGAACAACCGGGGGAGAAGGGCGTTGGTCAGGGAGGTGACCAAGAACCCAATGGTCACTCTGACAGAGCTCCAGAGTTCCTCTGTGGAGATGGGCGAACCTTCCAGAAGGACAACCATCTCTAGAGCACTGTGCGTCGACACAATCCTGTCTCGGAGCTCTACGGACAAGTCCTTCGACATCATGGCTTGGTTTTTGCTCTGACATGCACTGTCAACTTTGGGACCTTATATAGACAGGTGTGTGCCTTTCCAAATCATGTCCAATCAATTGAATGTATTACAGGTGGACTCCAATCAAGTTGTAGAAACATATCAAGGATGATCAATGGAAACAGGCTGCACCTGAGCTCAATTTCGAGTCT
This sequence comes from Coregonus clupeaformis, assembly GCF_020615455.1. NCBI lineage: Eukaryota > Metazoa > Chordata > Actinopteri > Salmoniformes > Salmonidae > Coregonus > Coregonus clupeaformis. The sequence goes on along the minus strand of NC_059227.1, from coordinate 13,994,910 downwards.
CATAGCAAAGGGTCTGAATACTTATGTAAATACGGTATTTCTGTTTTTTATTTTTAATACATTTGCTAAAATGTCTACAAACCTGTTTTCACTTTGTCATTATGGGGTATTGTGTGTAGATTGATGAGGAAAAAAACGAATTTCATCCATTTTAGAATAAGGCTGTAACGTAACAAAATGTGGAAAAAGTATTTCAGAATACTTTCCGAATGCACTGTATTTCCTTATTTTGTTGTACATGTATACATTTTTTGCTGCCTCTTGGGTCCTGGTAAACCCCTGCATGAATCCGGCCCTGACTGCGGTATGAGCTGACATATCAGTGAGAGGATGCTCTTGTGTGTCACAAACCACTCTCTTCCTTATTATCAATACAATGTTAAAATTGAAAAACTACGCTAGAATGTGTAGGCTCTATCGATGTTAGAAATAATGACTCTCAAATGTAAAACCATTGATGTTAGGATAATGCATGTGTTCATGTTGATTTGGAGGGGGGAATTATGCCTAGCAGTCTAATTCGATTATTTGAAATTGTAACACGGCTGCATGGGATTTGTCGGATTATAGTTGGGTATGGTTTCGTTGCATCCAATGGCAGTATCCGCAATAAGGTTACGCAACGAGCCGCTTGTGGATTTGACAGCTCTAATGCACTTCAACCTCCAACACCGGCAAAACAACGCTATGCGATTGTCACTTGATTGAATCTAGCCCTACGTATAGCTGTGCAGCTGTAAAGCTGTGTTACGGTACTTAGCCAATCCTTAGCATCTGTACCTGACCACAGTCACTGGAATGTGAGAGCCCAGGGGGCACGAAGCTCCCATGGGGGATCAGAGGTGGGAGAGTCCGCCTCCCCCCCTTCCCCTCCACCCCTTACTCGGATTGCAAAATGAGTTCATATGGTAAGGTGCTCTTTGGTTTCCAGGCTTGTGACATAACCAAAAACATTGAAGTCTAAACTTGTAGGACATAGATCATCCAAAGAATGTTATCACATCTTCGCTGCTTCTCTTCCCACACTGTGCGCTCATTCTCTGTTTGTTTTGTTTGTGTTAGCAGGCTTGGAGGATTTTGGGGATGTTTGTGGCGGACATTTGTGTGATGCTGCTGTACTGATTGTTGTCGCTTAGGGACGTTGGTTTGTTTTCGTTAGCTACTACTGTCCCTTCCTGACTTGGGTTTGAGGGACGGGACAGAGCTTCTTAGCAGAAACAGTCTACTAGCTACTTCCGTTTGACTCTGCGCTGTCTTTGCTGACAGGAGCATATTCCACAAAAAACATTAGCATATCTGTAACTTCAGTTCGGAAGGAGGATGTGAAAACAAAACAACTTAGGCAAATAAACTGTGCTGTGTTTTTTTAAATAGTAACATGAATTTATGTCTTAGACATTCTCTGAGCTGGCAACTAAAAATACAAATCCGTTATGAGGCTGTCCTGTTGACCTATTTTGCATTGGTAAACATGGATCAGATCAGAATGGATGGAAAACAATAGCAGTTTTGTAAAGAACAAAGTGCATGGGTAAATCTACTTCGATGACACATCCTCATGTTATCATTAAAGACATTGGATGCGTCCCAAATGGCACCCTATTTCATATACAGTCTGACCAGGGCCCATAGGGCTCTGTTCGCGCTATATAGGCCTCTGGTCAAAAGTAGTGAATATGGTACCATTTGGGACACACACATTATTTAATACAGTATACTAACTTCGTGGTATACTAACTACATGGCTTGGGACTGAGTGTGTACACTAAACTGGAGCATCCATAAATAAGGCATTTGGAACCAAGGAACTACAATGCACATAAAAAGAGTTTGCACTTATCCGATGCACACCTATCAGGAGTCTATACTCAAATCTAAGCACGTTGTAACAGAAGAATATGTCCCCAGTACCAACGATACAATGCCACCAGCTGTACTAGCTGTAGTGTTGATATCAGAACTGGGTTAAAATGCTACTTCAAATTATTATTTTTTAAAATCTATGCTTGATTGAGCTTGCCTGGCTTAACAATAGAATAGCTCCAAAACTGCAAACACCATCCATCTGCACTCCAGGCAGGCAAGAGCAAAGACTCAAAGTGTTTAAAACATTTCAAATAGTATTTGAACCCATGTCTGGTTGATACCTCCTGAAGGTGACGAGTGACAGCCGGGCCTATTGTTGGCTAAATATAGCCACACTAAATGCATCAGGGGTAAAACCAGTGGAGCAAAATACAAACAGAATCAAACGTGTGCTGGCGAACGCAACGCTGGGTCTTTAATGTTTATTCTTGTGGATCTTTTGTCGCCACGGAATCCAGCACAGACTAAATAACACCGGGTCAACAGATTCAATCTGGACCAAAAATCTCTTTGAGATCTGTTGATTAAACCGGATAGATTCACATGCACTCTAGTGACCTCTGTGCTGCTCATAGATAGATAGATACAGATGAGATATTCTGGCAACAGTGACACAGTACATATCTAAAGGGCCTCTACAGTATATAGCCCATGGTATGATCAAAAATAAAACAAGGTTAGACACCTGTTGTAGTCCTTTGCTAGCTCTAAAACCCCTGTATCCCATTTCCCTAGTTCTCCCCCTTCTCAGATCCAGACCTTGAGGTCTTCAATACTGCCAGTTTTCTGTCCCTCTATGGGACTTATGGGATTTATCTGACAATAACTCTATCCTCCTGATTCCTGATACAAGCAAAAACTCAAACAGAAAGTACCAATACGGAAGTGTTTTCCGATGAAGTGGATGCTAAACTACAGGACAGTATCGCTAGCAGAGACTGGAATATGTTCCGGGATTCATTCAATAACATTGAGGAGTTTACCACATCGGTCACCGGCTTCATGACCCAAGTGGGTCCCGCTTTAAATGATGTGCAGCTTATAAAGGCTTCATAGTCTTCATAAACATTACATAAATCTGTCACAAATCATCTATAACCGTATGTCATGCTCTATAAAGGGTTCATAAATGTGCCATAACTGTGTGACATAACCACCAATGTCAAATGTGACATAACCCACTATGTCAAATATGACATAAACCTGTGCTTTATAAAGGGTGGCATAAACACCGCTTAATAAAGGCTTTATAAATCATATTAAATTGAGGCTTCAGCATTTATAACCTTGTCATGCATCTAGGTGGAGCATTGCAACGCCAGGATAGTGGGTTCGATTGCCGGGACCACCCATATGTAAAAATGTATGCACGCATGACTGTAAGTCACTTTCGATAAAAGTGTCTGCTAAATTGTATATATTATATTACTCTAAAACCTTTCTAGGAAGGCCCAACCTCTTTCCCCCTTGGGTGCATAGCCAATATTGGACCTGACATCAACTTTCACCCAAATGCTGTGCTGCAGGATGACACAGACTCTCACAGCAAAAAATTGGAAGGCCTTGAATACATTTTTTTATACATACATTTTTAGTAATAAAAAATAAAGAAAATTAAAAATCTGTTGTCTCAGTATTGTTTTTCCAGGTTTCGGATTTTCCAATTTTTTCCCCACACTTTTTTAAATAGAAAACAACAAAATTGAATGTTCTGTGTTCATAACAATGCTTTAACCACATCAGGGGTCGAATTTAGAGTTCTTGGAAAAATCTAAGAAACTTTTTTGTGTAGTTTCCCTTTAATTCAGAGCACATTCCCTGCACTGTTGTTTGGTTAGCGGTGTTTATGTAAGAGCACATGTGATGAGTTTGCAAATCAAATGCCCACTTGTGGTGCCACTGGACAGCAAAAAACAAGTAAGTTAACCTATATTTATTGTCATTGAAATTAATCTGTAGTAGTGTTGAGTTAGATTACATAGCTACCTCAATCCATATTTCAAATAATTTTGGCAACTTCACAGCAATTGTAGCTACGAAATGTAGCTAACAAAATATAGCTAGTTAGCAGGCTCAGCTAAACAAAAATCCCCCTAGATACAGCCACGTCTTATAGTCACATCATGAGATTTGTAAATGAAAGAGGAATATAATAATACGAATCTAATGGAGTTTCCCATCTCCCCATTTAGAGTATTTCTGGAGCAGCACAGAAATGCCCTTATCCAGTTGGTTTGACAACAGACCTGCTAACTATCTTTGTTGTTACTTTTAAGGTTGGAACCAACATGCAGTACTTCCAGCAGGCAAAGAGGCAAGAACCATTGGTCCGTCAGCTCAGGGTCAAGCTACACTATTCACAGCCCTGTGTAATGTTACATTTAATTGCATTGCTGGACTTAATGTATTTGTATTGTTTTAAAAATGTAAAAATAAAAGAAAATGTATGGTTTAAACATGCCTTTAATGTTGATTTGTTTCAGCAGTTAGTGATAATTCCCTAAGTATTAATACATTTGTTTTTACATCATTAAGCCTTCATGTATGCGTTATGAATGACCAAAGGTGTCTGACTTTATAGTAAGTACAGCGTCATGCTATATAGAGTCTTTATGGACGTGTTATGAATGACCGAAGGTGTCTCTCACTTCAAACAAAATATTACAGGGCACTACATAAAGTGTCAATAAATAGGTTATTAACGTTCTGCTGATTTATGAAGGTTCTCTCATGATCCACAGGTTAATGTACGGTGTGAGGTATTTAGATGGGTTGATGGACCTGTAAAGCATGTGTTTGTGTGTGTGTGTCAGAGCCAAGATGATTTGGAGTAGTCCAACCTGAGACTACCACACCAGGTATTCCTCTTCTGTTCCCATGCTGGAGACCAGGGCTTGATTCCAACCTGTTACAATGGTGCCAACATTTTGTGGCTGATCTTTCAGTGGGGGAGTGAGTAAATGTGTCAAAGACCTGACTGGGCCCAACACGGCACGGTATGGCTCGTTGTATTGTTGTGTTTATGTTCTGATGAACATGTAACTTGGTTTCAGAGAAATCCACTTTCAATGTCCTTATGTTGGGGGCTTTCATCAAGGTAAGTGTTTCTTGGTGTAATGTTGTCCCCAGGGTATTGCGCACACAGCACATTTAAGCCTGGGATATCAACCATTAAAAGTTGGCCTTAGTGGGAGTGAGCATAGAATTCTATGGGAGTGACCTTACTGAGTAAGGTTTTTGTCATCAGGCTATGTCCTTTGCTAGCAAAGACATTCCCCCTGGTCGTCACTAGTTAAGGTGTAATGTGTAATGTGACTAACATGACTTCACTTTAGAGCGTGTGCCATCCTTCAGCACAACATAGCACCCTTTATAAAGCACATGTTTATATCATATTCGACATTGGTGATTATGTCACACAGTTATGCCACATTTATGAACCCTTTATAAAGCATGACACGGTTATAGATGCTTTGTAACACATTTATGTAGCGCTTATGAAGGAATTATGAAGGCTTTATGAAGCCTTTATAAGCTGAACGTCATTTAAAGCGGGACCGAACAGTTTAATATTAAGTGTTACTGAGAATGCTAACAGTAACAAAATATGGCTATTAAGTGTCAAAAGGAAACAAAAAATCCCAAAACAGCATTCTTGAATCAACTACATAGGTAGGTTGAGAAATCATGTTAGTTTGTATTCTGAGTAAACCATCCCTTTAAAGATGGTATAGTGTGTGTTTGAAACAAGAACACTTACCCTCAGATGCCTCCCTCTGCAGTATTTTCAGGTATCATAAAATTAATTGCGAAATTAGTGGCATGTTGAAAGAGTCATACAGTAGTTGAGCCTCACAACTTATTTATACTTATTTGTACAAAATATAATTGATTCATTGGTTTGACTTGATTATGTACACCTAGAGCAATGGACATTCAGGAGAATGGACATTTACAAAATGATCAGATAGAAATGTGTTGTGTAGTCAAATATGCCTGTCAGATAGATTGGAATAGTATAGGAGATTGTGGGTGCTCTATTCATTATATTTCTACTTCAACATGCAGTTCCAGATACAACCCTGCCATTAGTTGAAGGCAGCCAATCCAATAGTTTCAGAAAAGTAGTCACTTTCCGAGATCTGTATTCAAATATAAAAAAAAAAAAGTAGTTGCTTTCTGGGATCTGTATTCAAATACTTTTGAAAAGTAGTCAATCTCTGAGATCTGTATTAAAATAGTTTCCAATAGTTGTAGTCACCTCCAAAGTAACTATTTGTTCCCCAGGAAAAATGTGTACTTTCCACGAAGCATAGTTAAAACTATAGTTATCCCAGGTCTGGTGTGTAGGTGTAGTGTTTCATGACGTTCCTTTAGTATATTGTAGCTCATGCAATGTCAGGTCACAAAATGTCCTTGTTCCAACATTGCACTTTTCTTTCTGTTGATTATATTTAGATAGGAAAAAGGTCCTATGAAACTACTGTGCAAATTGGGATGATGGACAAGTTCCCATGGTACAAGCACTATCCCTGCTGGTGGAATAGAATAATACAAGAGCTGTCGATCACTCTTAATAGCGCTTGTAGTAGGGTTAAGTTGCCCCTAGATGCTGATCCTGGGTTAGTTTTGCATTTCCCCCCACTAAGTGTTAAGGTTAGGATTGTGGGAGTGGAACCTGATCCTAGATCTGTACCTAGAGGAAACTTTACCCCGGAGCTATTAGGCTTCTACCCCAGAAGCGGGACATGGGCCCTGTCTAGAAACACCCCAAGGCCCTACATCCTATGCAGTTTTATCTCTGTTTTGATGCATTGATTTATTAAACTTTAAGCACCTTTGGGATCTCTCAATGCTCCAATAGATCCAGCATGCAGACTCTGATACAATCTGCCTGATTTATATTTTATAAGTAAATGGGGGAAAATATGTATTTAATTATTTATTAATTTGCATGGCCTAATAAAAGAGAAAACACAAGGCAAAGATCAAGGTATGAATCATTAATGACGTTCCTCAGCATTTTTTTATTTTAATGGTAGGTTTATTTGAACAGTGAGAGACAGAATAACAACAAAAAAATCCAGAAAAACACATGTCAAAAATGTTATAAATTGATTTGCATTTTAATGAGGGAAATAAGTATTTGACCCCTCTGCAAAACATGACTTAGTACTTGGTGGCAAAACCATTGTTGGCAATCACAGAGGTCAGACGTTTCTTGTAGTTGGCCACCAGGATTGCACACATCTCAGGAGGGATTTTGTTCCACTCTCTTTGCAGATCTTCTCCAAGTCATTAAGGTTTCGAGGCTGACGTTTGGCAACTCGAATCTTCAGCTCCTTCCACAGATTTTCTATGGGATTAAGGTCTGGAGACTGGCTAGGCCACTCCAGGACCTTAATGTGCTTCTTCTTGAGCCACTCCTTTGTTGCCTTGGCCGTGTGTTTTGGGTCATTGTCATAATGGAATACCCATCCACGACCCATTTTCAATGCCCTGGCTGAGGGAAGGAGGTTCTCACCCAAGATTTGACAGTACATGGCCCCGTCCATCATCGCTTTGATGCGGTGAAGTTGTCCTGTCCCCTTAGCAGAAAAACACCCCCAAAGCATAATGTTTCCACCTCCATGTTTGACGGTGGGGATGGTGTTCTTGGGGTCATAGGCAGCATTCCTCCTCCTCCAAACACGGCAAGTTGAGTTGATGCCAAAGAGCTCGATTTTGGTCTCATCTGACCACAACACTTTCACCCAGTTCTCCTCTGAATCATTCAGATGTTCACTGGCAAACTTCAGACGGCCCTGTATATGTGCTTTCTTGAGCAGGGGGACCTTGCGGGCGCTGCAGGATTTCAGTCCTTCACGGCGTAGTGTGTTACTAATTGTTTTCTTGGTGACTATGGTCCCAGCTGCCTTGAGATCATTGACAAGATCCTCCCGTGTAGTTCTGGGCTGATTCCTCACCGTTCTCATGATCATTGCAACTCCACGAGGTGAGATCTTGCATGGAGCCCCAGGCCGAGGGAGATTGACAGTTATTTTGTGTTTCTTCCATTTGCGAATAATCGCACCAACTGTTGTCACCTTCTCACCAAGCTGCTTGGCGATGGTCTTGTAGCCCATTCCAGCCTTGTGTAGGTCTACAATCTTGTCCCTGACATCCTTGGAGAGCTCTTTGGTCTTGACCATGGTGGAGAGTTTGGAATCTGATTGATTGATTGCTTCTGTGGACAGGTGTCTTTTATACAGGTAACAAGCTGAGATTAGGAGCACTCCCTTTAAGAGTGTGCTCCTAATCTCAGCTCATTACCTGTATAAAAGACACCTGGGAGCCAGAAATCTTTCTGATTGAGAGGGGGTCAAATACTTATTTCCCTCATTAAAATGCTAATCAATTTAGAACATTTTTGACATGCGTTTTTCTGGATTATTTTTTTGTTATTCTGTCTCTCACTGTTCAAATAAACCTACCATTAAAATTATAGACTGATAATTTCTTTGTCAGTGTGCAAACGTACAAAATCAGCAGGGGATCAAATACTTTTTTCCCTCACTGTACATCTACAGTTGAAGTCGGAAGTTTACATACACTTAGGTTGGAGTCATTAAAACTCGTTTTTCAACCACTCCACACATTTATTGTAAACAAACTATAGTTTTGGAAAGTCGGTTAGGACATCTACTTTGTGCATGTAATTTTTCCAACAATTGTTTACAGACAGATTATTTCACTTATAATTCACTGTATCACAATTCCAGTGGGTCAGAAGTTTACATACACTAAGTTGACTGTGCCTTTAAACAGCTTGGAAAATTCCAGAAAATGATGTCATGGCTTTAGAAGCTTCTGATAGGCTAATTGACATCATTTGAGTCAATTGGAGGTGTACCTGTGGATGTATTTCAAGGCCTACCTTCAAACTCAGTGCCTCAATGCTTGACATCATGGGAAAATCAAAATATATCAGCCAAGACCTCAGAAACAATATTGTAGACCTCCACAAGTCTGGTTCATCCTTGGGAGCAATTTCCAAACGCATGAAGGTACCACATTCATCTGTACAAACAATAGTATGCAAGTATAAACACCATGGGACCACGCAGCCGTCATACCACTCAGGAAGGAGACGCATTCTGTCTCCTAGAGATGAGCGTACTTTGTTGCGGAAAGTGCAAATCAATCACAGAACAACAGCAAAGGACCTAGTGAAGATGCTGGAGGAAACAGGTACAAAAGTATCTATATCCACAGTAAAACGAGTCCTATATCGACATAACCTGAAAGGCCGCTCAGCAAGGAGAAAACACTGCTCCAAAACCGCCATAAAAAGCCAGACTACGGTTTGCAACTGCACATGGGACAAAGATCGTACTTTTTGGAGAAATGTCCTCTGGTCTGATGAAACAAAAATATAACTGTTTGGCCATAATGACCATTGTTATGTTTGGAGGAAAAAGGGGGCTGCTTGCAAGCCGAAGAACACCATCCCAACCGTGAAGCACAGAGGTGGCAGCATCATGCTGTGGGGGTGCTTTGCTGCAGGAGGGACTGGTGCACTTCACAAAATAGATGGCATCATGAGGAAGGAAAATTATGTGGATATATTGAAGCAACATCTCAAGACATCAGTCAGGAAGTTAAAGCTTGGTCGCAAATGGGTCTTCCAAATGGACAATGACCCCAAGCATACGTCCAAAGTTGTGGCAAAATGGCATAAGGACAACAAAGTCAAGGTATTGGAGTGGCCATCACAAAGCCCTGACGTCAATCCTATAAAAAATTTGTGGGCAGAACTGAAAAAGTGTGTGCGAGCAAGGGGGCCTACAAACCTGACTCAGTTACACCAGCTCTGTCAGGAGGAATGGGCCAAAATTCACCCAACTAATTGTGGGAAGCTTGTGGAAGGCTACCCAAAACGTTTGACCCAAGTTAAACAATTTAAAGGCAATGCTACCAAATACTAATTGAATGTATGTAAACTTCTGACCCACTGGGAATGTGATGAAATAAATCAAAGCTGAAATAAATCATTCTCTCTACTATTATTGTGACATTTCACATTCTTAAAATAAAGTGGTGATCCTAACTGACCTAAAACAGGAAATTTTTACTAGGATTAAATGTCAGGAATTGTGAAAAACTGAGTTTAAATGTATTTGGCTAAGATGTATGTAAACTTCCGTATTTACATCTTATCCGACTTGCCAAAACTGGAGTTTCCTCTGAAATAAAGCGATATTCTATTCTATTAATTTATATTATATTCTATTGAGTTGAAAAGAGAAAGAATGAGAGAATCAGGCGATGCAGAAAGGGCTAAAAATAATCTGACCCTACGGTAGAATGATCCTTTTTAGACAGATTTGTACCTGTGTTTATCAAACATTCAGATCCCTATTTTTAGAGTGCATTTTAAGAACAGTGCTCTATGATGTTTTATACAGTACTGAAGGCTAGATTTAGAGCTAGCTAACAATAGATTCCCGCTAGCATATTTAGATAAACTGTGCTGTTGGGTTGACAAAGTAATGTCTGGATTGAATTTGTCTGAAAGATATTCAGCAACTCTTGTAGGACAATGGAAGTTAAATATGTTGATTTTCTCATAATTATTTCCTTTTATATTTATATTATATATTTATATTATATTTATATTATTAAAGTGTTTTCATCATATTGTTTTATGTTTTGCTCTTTTATCTCATTTTATTATTTAACCTATATGTTTTATCATTTGTGTAGCACTTTGGGCTGCAATGTGTATAAGAAGTGTTAAGCAAAAAAAGCTATTATTATAATAATTATTAATAGTATTATTAATGTATTAAACGATGTATGAAGTATTGCTTTTGTCTATTAAACCTCTTCAGACTTGTCATTTCCTCAAGGATGTATGGAAGGAAGGAAGGATCCATTATAAGTATTCGAAAAGGCTGTTATAGAAGACTGTGGGTTGAATGGGGGTTGTAGTTCAGTCCAGTCCATATCTGTTTGATATGTGTAATCTTTACAGACATCAAATTCTGCACCAGAGATTAAAATAATATCAACCATAGGACATACATATACAAGGTTCAGAATGTTCATTCAGTGTAAATACAGCTCAGCACAAGAAATGCACTTATATTGCCCCACTAGAGGGCAGTATAATGCTGGGTTATATACAAGTGAGTAGTGTAGACGTTGCCCTAAACACTGACACAGGGTCAGATATTTTGCCATTCCATTAAATGTCAGGGTTAGAATTGAGGGTAAAGTTACCTGATCCTAGATATTTGTGTCAACTTCTGGTGCACACTTCCTACTGTTCCCTCGACAAAAAAAAAAAAGTTGAGAGGAGAGCTCTCTCTCAACTAGTAAAGGGCCTTGTGATGTGTTAACTAGGGGCCACAGTCTTCATGACTGACACCCTAGATGCCCAATACCAATTTGTCTGCTAAATCTGATAGGGTTGAATAGGTTAAGCAACATGGCAAAAATTACATTGAGCCTATCAGAGGGCACGGTGGAGCTACCCCCATATTGCTTTCACGAATCCAATCCTTTCAGAACTATACCACTCAGTGGGGGAAGGTAGGAGCCAGGTCATTAAATTAATCTAATAAAATTGTATTTGTCACATTCTTCATAAACCACAGGTGTAGACTAACAGTGAAATGCTTACTTACGGGCCCTTCCCAACAATGCATAGAGAGATTCTTCAAATAGCCACCCTTTGCCTTGATGACAGCTTTGCACACTCTTGGCATTCTCTCAACCAGCTTCCCCTGGAATGCTTTTCCAACAGTCTTGAAGGAGTTCCCACATACAGTGGCTTGCGAAAGTATTCACCCCCCTTGGCATTTTTCCTATTTTGTTGCCTTACAACCTGGAATTAAAATGGATTTTTTTTGTATCATTTGATTTACACAACAGCATTGTGAAACAAAGAAAACTTGAGCGTGCATAACTATTCACCCCCTCAAAATCAATACTTTGTAGTGCCACCTTTTGCAGCAATTACAGCTGCAAGTCTCCTGGGGTATGTCTCTATAAGCTTGGCACATCTAGCCACTGGGATTTTTGCCCATTCTTCAAGGCAAAACTGCTCCAGCTCCTTCAAGTTGGATGGGTTCTGCTGGTGTACAGCAATCTTTAAGTCATACCACAGATTCTCAATTGGATTGAGGTCTGGGCTTTGACTAGGCCATTCAAAGACATTTAAATGTTTCCCCTTAAACCACTCAAGTGTTGCTTTAGCAGTATGCTTAGGGTCATTGTCCTGCTGGAAGGTGAACCTCCGGCCCAGTCTCAAATCTCTGGAAGACTGAAACAGGTTTCTCTCAAGAATTTCCCTGTACTTAGCGCCATCCATCATTCCTTCAATTCTGACCAGTTTCCCAGTCCCTGCCGATGAAAAACATCCCCACAGCATGATGCTGCCACCACCATGCTTCAATGTGGGGATGGTGTTCTCGGGGTAATGAGAGGTGTTGGGTTTGCGCCAGACATAGTGTTTACCTTGATGGCCAAAAAGCTAAATTTTAGTCTCATCTGACCAGAGTACCTTCTTCCATATGTTTGGGGAGTCTCCCACATGTCTTTTGGCGAACACCAAATGTGTTTGGTTATTTTTTTCTTTAAGCAAAGGCTATTTTCTGGCCATAAATCCCAGCTTCGTGGAGTGTACAGCTTAAAGTGGTCCTATGGACAGATACTCCAATCTCCGCTGTGGAGCTTTGCAGCTCCTTCAGGATTATCTTTGGTGTCTTTGTTGCCTATCTGATTAATGCCCTCCTTGCCTGGTCCGTGAGTTTTGGTGGGCGGCCCTCTCTTGGCAGGTTTGTTGTGGTGCCATACTCTTTCCATTTTTTAATAATGGATTTAATGGTGCTCCGTGGGATGTTCAAAGTTTCTGATATATTTTTTATAACCCAACCCTGATCTGTACTTCTCCACAACTTTGTCCCCTACCTGTTTGGAGAGCTCCTTGGTCTTCATGGTGCCGCTTGCTTGGTGGTGTCCCTTGCTTAGTGGTGTTGCAGACTCTGGGGCCTTTCAGAACAAGTGTATATATACTGAGATCATGTGACAGATGATGTGACACTTAGATTGAACAAAGGTGGACTTTATTTAACTAATTATGTGACTTATGAAGGTAATTGGTTGCACCCAATCTTATTTAGGGGCTTCATAGCAAAGGGTGTGAATACTTATGCACGCACCACTTTTCCGTTATTGATTTTTTTATTGATTTTTTTCATTTCACTTCACCAATTTGGACTATTTTGTGTATGTCCATTAAATGAAATCCAAATAAAAATCAATTTAAATTACAGGTTGTAATGCAACAAAATATGAAAAACGCCAAGGGGGATGAATACTTTTGCAAGGCACTGAGCACTTGTTGGCTGCTTTTCCTTCACTCTGCGGTCCGACTCATCCCAAACCATCTCAATTGGGTTGAGGTCGGGGGATTATGGAGGCCAGGTCATCTGATGCAGCACTCCATCACTCTCCTTCTTGGTAAAATAGCCCTTACACAGCCTGGAGGTGTGTTGGGTCATTATCCTGTTGAAAAACAGATGATAGTCCCACTAAGCCCAAACCAGATGGGATCACAGACAGTGTCACCAGCAAAGAACCACCACACCATAATACCTCCTCCATGCTTTACGGGGGGAAATACACATGCAGAGATCATCCGTTCACCCACTCCGCGTCTCACAAAGACACGGCGATTGGAACCAAAAATCTCCAATTTGGACTCCAGACCAAAGGACAAATTTCCATCAGTCTAATGTCCATTGCTCGTGTTTCTTGGCCCAAGCAGGTCTCTTCTTATTATTGGTGTCCTTTAGTAGTGGTTTATTTGCAGCAATTCGACCATGAAGGCCTGATTCACACAGTCCCCTCTGAACAGTTGATGTTGAGATGTGTTTGTGACTTGTACTCTGTGAAGCATTTATTTGGGCTGCAATTTCTGATGCTGGTAACTCTAATGAACTTATCCTGTGCAGCAGAGGTAACTCTGTGTCACGGATTCTGCCGAGGCTGCTCCTCCTCCTTGCTCGGGCAGGCTTCGGCGTTCGTCGTCCCCGGAGTACTAGCTACTGCCGATCGATGTTTTCGGTGTTTGTCTTGTTTTGTCTAGATTAGTACACCTGTTGCCTATTAGTTTTGATTGTTTAGCCTATAATTTCCCTTGTTTCACGTTTGGGTTTTGTGTGTTATTGTTGTATGTCTAGTTGATGTTTCGGCCTAGCTACTTCTCCAGATTACGCATATGGGGTTTTTCCCTCCAGTGTTGGAGACGTTTGTTTTGTGCGTAACTTTCAGTAAAGTAGTCAACCTGATTCTCTGTGTCCTGCGTCTGACTTCACTCGCCGCGTACACATCACCTCCTGACAGAATAACACACCAACATGGAGTCAGCAGGATCAGCGGTACCGACGGAGTCATTGGAGGAACGCGTCAGCAGCCAAGACGCCATGATCCAAAGACTCGGCACCGCCATGCAGGATGTAATGGACACTTTGAGCCGATGGTAAAGAGGAGGTTTGCCCACACCTCCTCCTACAATACCACCACCATCGGCCAGACCCATCGTTCCATCTCCGGAGTCCAGTGGGATTCGGCTCTCGCTCCTGAGGGCTTATGATGGCACCGCAGCCGGGTGTCAGGGTTTCCTGCTTCAAGTCGAACTCTACCTGGCAACCATTCACCCGGCGCCCTCGGGATACGAGAGCGTTTCCGCCCTCATCTCCTGTCTGTCCGGCAAGGCATTGGAGTGGGCCAATGCTGAATGGAGGGGAATAGACGCCGCCACCGTCAGTTATGCGGAGTTCTCCCGCCGCTTCAGGGCGGTTTTCGATCATCCCCCAGAGGGGAAAGCGGTGGGGGAGCGTCTGTTCCACCTCAGACAGGGGAAGAGGAGCGTGCAAGAGTTCGCACTGGATTTCCGGACTCTGGCGGCCAATGCGGGATGGAATGAGAGGGCCCTCATCGACCACTATAGGAGCAGCCTACGGGAGGACGTTCGCCAAGAGTTGGCCTGCAGGGACACCAACTTGAGCTTCGATCAGTTGGTGGACATGTCGATCCGTCTGGATACCCTGCTGGCTACCCGCGGACGTCCGGAGCTGGGGCCGTCCATTCCATCCCCCAGCACCTCCGAGCTGAGCCCTATGGAGCTCGGGGGTGCTGGTGCTAGAGAGAGGAGGAGAGAGACCCGGAGAGAGGCCGTCCCCTGCACCAACTGTGGCCGTAGAGGACACACTGCGGTTCGGTGCTGGGGAGGGTCTCCTAGGGATCGAGGCAGCAGGTCACGCACTGATGAGTCATTCCAGGTGAGTAAGCGCCCAACTCACCCAGAGCTCTCTGTTGTCCACTTGTGTATCCAAGTTGAGTTTCCCCAGGTTTCATCTCATTCCCAGCATAAGGCACTAGTCGATTCAGGAGCAGCTGGGAATTTTATTGATCGTAATTTCTGTTATAAGTTAGGGATTCCCCTCATACCAGTAGATGTGCCTTTCCCTATCCATGCCCTAGACAGCCGTCTTTTGGGGTCAGGATTGATTAGGGAGGTCACGGCGCCAATTAAGATGAAGACGCAGGGGGGTCATGAGGAAATTATACAGTTGTATCTGATCGACTCTCCTGCGTTTCCCGTGGTGTTGGGGCTTCCTTGGTTAATATCTCATGACCCCAACATTTCGTGGCAACAGAGGGCTCTCAGGGAGTGGTCTGATCAGTGTGTCGGGCGGTGTATAGGTGTTTCCGTAGGGGCGACAATGGTGGAAAGTCCGAACCAAGTGCCCGCACTGCACATTCCTCCTGAGTATAATGATTTGGCACTCGTCTTCAGTAAGAAGAGGGCGACTCAATTACCACCTCATTGACAGGGGGATTGTGCGATAGACCTCCAGGCAGGCGCTGCACTTCCGCGTAGTCATGTGTATCCTCTGTCTCAAGAGGAGACGGCGGCTATGGAGACATACATCGCCGAATCTCTGGGACAGGGATACATACGGCCCTCCACTTCTCCTGCATCCTCAAGTTTCTTTTTTGTGAAGAAGAAGGATGGAGGTTTGCGCCCGTGTATTGATTACCGTAGTCTCAATCAGATTACTATTAAATACAGTTATCTGCTCCCTCTGATTGCGAGTATGACGGAGTAATTACACGGAGCGTGAGTCTTCACAAAATTGGATCTCTGGAGCGCTTACAACCTGGTGCGCATTAGGGAAGGAGATGAATGGAAAACAGCATTTAGTACCACCTCGGGTCACTATGAGTATCTCGTCATGCCATACGGGTTAATGAATGCTCCTTCAGTCTTCCAATCATTTGTGGACGAGATTTTCCGGGATTTGCATAGGCAGGGTGTAGTGGTGTATATTGACGACATTCTAATATTGTCACGCCCTGGCTCTGGGGACTCTTATATGTTGAGCCAGGGTGTGGATTTTCTATGTGTTATTTTCAATGTTTTGTTCTAGTTCGTGTATTTCTATGTTGGCCAGGGTGGTTCCCAATCAGAGGCAGCTGTAGCTTGTTGTCTCTGATTGGGGACCATACTTAGGCAGCCTGTTTGGCACTGTTATTTGGTGGGATCTTGTTCCGGAAGGTTTGTGTTCAACCCAGGACTTCACGTATCGTTTGTTTTGTTGTTTTTGGTTCGTGTTGTTGTACATTTAATAAAGGAATGTACGCATATCACGCTGCACCTTGGTCCGCATCTATCGACGACCGTGACAGAAGATCCCACCATAAAAGGACCAAGCAGCGTGCCAAGCAGGAGGAGTTGGCGATGTCCCTGGTGGGCGAATGGTGGTCTTGGGAGGACATATTCGCGGGCAGAGGGCCCTGGGCAAAGGTACAGGCCCTGGCAAGAGAGGAGAAACGGCACCAACCGTGCCGACGACGGACACGCGAGAGGCAACACCAAGACATTTTTTGGGGGGGGCACACGGCATGGACGACGGGGCTGCTGGAGGCAGCTACAGGGCGCATCGGCGATTTAGGAGAGGAGGCCACCAGGTTTGGGGGGCTGGAAGGGTGGTTGGCGGAGCCTAGAGGTAGAGCAGAGCCAACTTCCCGTACTCAGGCTAGGCAGCGTGAGACTGGGCAGGTTCCGAGTTATGCGGAGCTACGTACTGTGCCGCGAGTGTTCCGGCACAGTCCTGTACGTCCTGTGCTAGCACCACGCACGTGTCGTGCTAAGGTGGGCATGCAGCCAGGACGGGGTGTGCCGGCTCAACGCTCGTGGCCTCCAGTACCCCTCCTCGGTCCCGGATATCCTGCGCCAGTGCCACGTGCTGTAGTGTCAGTACGAGTGCACAGCCCTGTACGTCCTGTGCTGATGCCTCACACAGAGTGTGTGGAAATAGGCATTAAGCCAGGACGGGTTGTGTCAGCTCTCCGTTCCAGACCTCCAGTCCGTCTCCACAGTCCAGCCCGGCCTGTTCCTGTCCCTCGCACCAAGCCTGTGGTGCGCGTCATCAGCACGGTCCGGCCTGTTCCTGCTCCCTGCACCAAGCCAGTGGTGCGCGTCGCCAGCCCGGTCCGGCCTGTTCCTGCTCCCTGCACCAAGCCAGTGGTGCGCGTCGCCAGCCCGGTCCGGCCTGTTCCTGTCCCTCGCACCAAGCCAGTGGTGCGCATCGCCAGCCCGGTCCGGCCTGTTCCTGCTCCCTGCACCAAGCCAGTGGTGCGCGTTGCCAGCCCGGTCCGGCCTGTTCCTGCTCCCCGCACCAAGCCAGTGGTGCGCATCGCCAGCCCGGTCCGGCCCGTTCCTGCTCCCCGCACCAAGCCAGTGGTGCGCGTCGCCAGCCCGGTCCGGCCCGTTCCTGCTCCCCGCACCAAGCCAGTGGTGCGCGTCGCCAGCCCGGTCCGGCCTGTTCCTGCTCCCCGCACCAAGCCAGTGGTGCGCGTCGCCAGCCCGGTCCGGCCTGTTCCTGCTCCCCGCACCAAGCCAGTGGTGCGCATCGCCAGCCCGGTCCGGCCCGTTCCTGCTCCCCGCACCAAGCCAGTGGTGCGCTGCCGTCAGCCCGGTCCGGCCGTTCCTGCTCCCCGCACCAAGCCAGTGGTGCGCGTGTCCAGTCCGGCACGGTCCGTGCCTGTTCCACCCGGTGGCTGGTCCGGCACCGGTCAGCTGCTCCACACCGAGCCAGAGCAATCCGCTCCACCGATGTCCAGTCCAGCTCCGGCCAGCGGGGCCAGACCAGACCAGGGGCGCTACGGGGGGGTAGAGAGAGAGTCCGCGTCTTTGGGGGGGGGGGGTACTGTCACGCCCTGGCTCTGGGGACTCTTATATGTTGAGCCAGGGTGTGGATTTTCTATGTGTTATTTTCTATGTTTTGTTCTAGTTCGTGTATTTCTATGTTGGCCAGGGTGGTTCCCAATCAGAGGCAGCTGTAGCTTGTTGTCTCTGATTGGGGACATACTTAGGCAGCCTGTTTGGCACTGTTATTTGGTGGGATCTTGTTCCGGAAGGTTTGTGTTCAACCCAGGACTTCACGTATCGTTTGTTTTGTTGTTTTTGGTTCGTGTTGTTGTACATTTAATAAAGGAATGTACGCATATTACGCTGCGCCTTGGTCCGCATCTATCGACGACCGTGACAAATATACTCTGCTACACGAGCCGAGCATGTGGCCCTGGTGCGTCGGGTGTTGGGTAGGCCGTTGGAGCATGACTTGTATGTGAAGGCGGAGAAATGCCTGTTTTTCCAGGAGTCCATCTCCTTCCTGTGACATTGGTTGTCCGCGTCAGGGGTGGAGATGGAGATTGACCGCGTTTCAGCCGTGCGTAATTGGCAGACTCCCACCACGGTTAAGGAGGTGCAGCGGTTTTTGGGTATTGCCAATGACTACCAGAGGTTTATCCGGGGTTTTGGACAGGTAGCAGCTCCCATCACCTCCCTGCTAAAGGGGGGCCCGGTGCGTTTGCAGTGGTCGGCTGAGGCGGACAGGGCGTTTAGACATCTGAAGGACCTGTTCACCTCGGTTCCGGTGCTGGCACATCCGGACCCCTCTTTGGCGTTCCAAGTGGAGGTGGACGCGTCAGAGGCGGGAATTGGGGCTGTACTGTCTCAACGCTCGGGCACACCTCCTAAACTCCGTCCCTGTGCCTTTTACTCTAAGAAGCTCAGCTCGGCGGGACGTAATTATGACGTGGGGGACAGGGAGCTGCTAGCTGTGGTTCAAGCCCTAAAGGTGTGGAGGCATTGGCTTGAGGGGGCTAAACACCCTTTTCTCATTCTGACTGACCATCGTAACCTGGAGTACATCCGGGCAGCTAGGAGACTGAACCCTCGTCAGGCTAGGTGGGCCATGTTTCTGGCCCGGTTTGTCTTTAAGCTCACGTATATACCAGGGTCACAGAACGTTAAGGCAGACGCCCTGTCCCGGCGATATGACACAGAGGAGAGGTCCATTGAGCCCACTCCCATACTTCCGGAGTCTTGTCTGGTGGCACCGGTGGTGTGGGAGGTCGATGCTGAGATCGAGCGGGCGTTACGTACCGACCCTACTCCTCCTGAGTGTCCGGAGGGGCGGAAGTACGTGCCACTCGAGATCCGTGATCGACTGATTTATTGGGCTCACACGTCACCCTCCTCTGGTCATCCTGGTATTGGCCGGACAGTGCACTGCCTTAGTGAGAAGTACTGGTGGCCAACATTGGCAAAGGACGTGAGGGTTTATGTCTCCTCCTGCTCGGTGTGCGCTCAGTGTAAGGCACCTAGACACCTGCCCAGGGGGAAGTTACAACCCCTACCAGTTCCACAACGGCCGTGGTCTCACCTATCGGTGGACTTTGTCACGGACCTTCCCCCCTCCCAGGGGAATACCACTATTTTGGTCGTTGTGGATCGGTTTTCTAAGGCCTGCCGTCTCATTCCAATGCCGGGTCTCCCTACTGCCCTACAAACTGCTGAGGCCCTGTTTACACACGTCTTCCGGCACTACGGGGTACCTGAGGATATAGTGTCTGATCGGGGTCCCCAGTTCACCTCTAGAGTCTGGAGGGCGTTTATGGAACGCTTGGGAGTCTCGGTTAACCTTACCTCGGGTTTCCACCCTGAGAGTAATGGGCAGGTGGAGAGAGTCAACCAGGATGTGGGTAGGTTTCTGAGGTCCTATTGCCAGGACCGGCAGGAGGAGTGGTCGGGGTATATCCCCTGGGCAGAGATTGCCCAGAATTCACTTCGCCACTCCTCCACTAATCTGACTCCTTTTCAGTGTGTGTTGGGGTATCAGCCGGTTCTGGCACCCTGGCATCAGAGCCAGATCGAGGCTCCTGCGGTGGATGAATGGTTTCGGCGCTCAGGGGAAACATGGAACGCTGCGCATGTCCATCTGCAGCGGGCTATCCGTAGGCATAAGGCGAGCGCCGATCGCCACCGCAGTGTGGGTCCAGTGTATGCACCTGGAGATCGAGTCTGGCTCTCGACTCAAAACCTACCCCTTCACCTGCCCTGCCGGAAGCTGGGTCGGCGGTTTGTGGGGCCATTTAAAGTCCTGAGGAGATTGAACGAGGTATGTTACAGGTTACAACTGCCCAATGATTATCGCATTAACCCCTCGTTCCATGTGTCTCTCCTCAGGCCGGTGGTAGCTGGTCCACTCCAGGAGAATGAGATACGAGAGGCTCCTCCACCCCCACTAGACATCGAGGGGGCTCCGGCGTACTCAGTCCGGTCCATCGTGGATTCGAGACGTCGGATGGGGGGTCTGCAGTATCTCGTGGAGTGGGAGGGGTATGGTCCGGAGGAACGGTGCTGGGTGCCTAGGAGGGACATCTTAGATCCCTCCCTCTTGACGGAGTTCTACCGGAGTCATCCCACTCGCCCTGCTCTGCGTCCTCCTGGCCGTCGCACGGCTGGAGCCGCGCGTCAAGGGGGGATACTGTCACGGATTCTGCCGAGGCTGCTCCTCCTCCTTGCTCGGGCAGGCTTCGGCGTTCGTCGTCCCCGGAGTACTAGCTACTGCCGATCGATGTTTTCGGTGTTTGTCTTGTTTTGTCTACATTAGTACACCTGTTGCCTATTAGTTTTGATTGTTTAGCCTATAATTTCCCTTGTTTCACGTTTGGGTTTTGTGTGTTATTGTTGTATGTCTAGTTGATGTTTCGGCCTAGCTACTTCTCCAGATTACGCATATGGGGTTTTTCCCTCCAGTGTTGGAGACGTTTGTTTTGTGCGTAACTTTCAGTAAAGTAGTCAACCTGATTCTCTGTGTCCTGCATCTGACTTCACTCGCCGCGTACACATCACCTCCTGACACTCTGGGTCTTCCATTCCTGTAGCGGTCCTCATGAGAGCCAGTTTCATCATAGCGCTTGATGGTATATGCAACTGCACTTCAAGAAACGTTAAAAGTTCTTGAAATGTTCCGTATTGACTGGCCTTCATGTCTTAAAGTAGTGATGGACTGTCGTTTCTCTTTGCTTATTTGAGCTGTTCTTGCCATAATATGGACTTGGTATTTTACTAAATAGGGCTATCTTCTGCATACCTTGTCACAACAACTGATTGGCTCAAACGCATTAAGAATGAAAGAAATTCCACAAATTAACTTTTAAGAAGGCACACCTGTTAATCTTTTTATTTTTACATTTTTAAAGCAATACAAATACATTAAGTTTCAGAAGGTCCAGCAATGCAATGAAATTGAATATTACACAGGGCTGTGAATCGTGTAGCCCTGAGCTGGTGGATGAATGGTTCTTGCGTTTTTGCTTGCTGGAAGTACTGCATGTATTACTATGAGACGTGGCTGTATCTAGGGGCATTTTTATTTAGCTGAGCCTGCTAGCTAGCTAAATTTGTTAGCTAGCTAGCTAGCAATTGCTGTGAAGTCTCCGAAATTATTTGAAATAACGATTGAGGTTGCTATGTAATCTAACTCAACACTTAACTACTACAAATTCATTTAAATTACAATAAATAAAGGTTAACTTACTCATTTTTCTCTGTCCAGTGGCACCACAAGTGGGCATTTGATTTGCAAACCATCACATGTGCGCTTACTGCACAACAGAAACAGAAACATCACTAACCAAACAACAGAGCAGGGCATGCACACTGAATTAAAGGGCAACTACACTCTCTTAGATTTTTCCCAGAACTCAAAATGTATGCCCTGATATGGTTAAAGCATTGTTGTGAACACAGAACATCAAATTTGGTCGTTTTTCTATTACAAACGTGTGAAAACACTGGGGGAAAACCAGAAATCCGAAACCTGGAAAAACAAAACCGAGAAAATGGAATTTGAAAAAAAAAATATATATATATATTTTAAAAGGCCAACATTGAGGTCAGGTCCAATATTGGCTATGCACCCAAGAGGGAAAGAGGTTGGGCCTTCTTATAAATGTTTTAGAGTAATATAATATGTACAATTTAGCAGACGCTTTAATCCAAAGCGATTTACAGTCATGCGTGCATACATTTTTACGTATAGGTGGTCCTGGCAATCGCACCCACTATCCTGGCATTGCAATGCTCTACGAAGATGCATGACAAGGTTATAAATGCTTTGTGAAGCCTCAATTTAATATGATTTATAAAGCCTTTATTAAGCGGTGCTTATGCCAAACTTTATAAAGCACAGATTTATGTCATATTTGACATAGTGGGTTATGTCACATTTGACATCGGTGGTTATGCAGTTATAGAGCATGACATACGGTTATAGAGGATTTGTGACACACTTATGTAGTGTTTGTCTAAGGCACTGCATCGCAGTGCTAGCTGTGTCACTAGAGATCCTGGTTCGAATCCAGGCTCTGTCGTAGCCGGCTGCGACCGGGAGACCCATGGGGCGGCGCACAATTGGCCCAGCGTCGTCCAGGTTAGGGGAGGGAATGGCCGGCAGGGATGTAGCTCAGTTGGTAGAGCATGGCGTTTGCAACGCCAGGGTTGTGGGTTCGATTCCCACGGGGGGCCAGTATGAAAAATATAAATGTATGCACTCACCAACTGTAAGTCGCTCTGGATAAGAGCGTCTGCTAAATGACAAAAATGTAATGTAAATGTAAAATGTGTTTATGAAGGCTTTGTGAAGGCTTTATGAAGCCTTTATAAGCTGCACGTCATTTAAAGCGGGACCAACTGTTCTTGTGCCTGTGTAATAAAACTGTAATTACTTTTGGATCAACATTTTATTGCCCTCAGAACATCCTCAAATCGTCGGGGCATGGACTCTACAAGGTGTCGAAACAACTATGGGAAGCATTGGAGTCAACATGCTGGCCCATGTTGACTCCAATGCTTACCATAGTTGTGTTAAGTTGGCTGGATGTCCTTTGGGTGGTGGACCATTCTTGATACACACGGGAAACTGTTGAGCGTGAAAAACCCAGCAGCGTTGCAGTTCTTGATACAAACCGGTGCGCCCGTCACCTACTACCATCCCCCGTTCAAACGCACTTAAATCTTTCGTCTTGCCCATTCACCCTCTGAATACACAATCCATGTCTCAATTGTCTCTAGGCTTAAAAATGATTCTTTAACCTGTCTCCTCCCCTATCTGAAGTGGATTTAACAAGTGACATTAATAAGGGATCATACTGTAGCTTTCACCTGGATTCACCTAGTCAGTCTATGTCATGGAATGTTAATGTTTTGAATACTCAGTGTATGTGTTAGTCATTTTGAAGCTGCAAAAGTGGTCTACTCTAATGTTGAGGTGATTCCATGTCCGTCATGTATTTCATTCTAGGCTATAGGCTATAGTACGATTAATATCTAAGAGCCCTCCAAACCATGTGTTTATGATCATATATTTAGACTAATTCAACTAACTGCTGTAGTTTTTGTTTGTAGTTCGTCAAATATTTGGCAGCCATTAAATAACTTAAAATATTATTTGGTTTTCTGAGAGGTATTCAAAATACTTTCAAATAATATTTGTTTTACTGAAACCTGTATTTGAATATCAAAGAAAATAGTTGCCTTTTAGTTGAAACTCTATATAAACTATACCTTGAGTATTTGAAAAGTTGTTATTTTCAAATAAACTACAAAATTCAACAATTTTCTGCCCAGGTCTTCTACACACCAGACACCAAATCCCTTACTAATGAAGCCTAGATGTGTTTCAATATATAATAGTGAACTCAATTCTAGTGACATTGCCATCAGAGTATTCAGAACAGGCATTATGGCTATGTCCCAAATGGCACACTAGTCCCTATTAAGTGCATTACTTTTGATCAGGGTCCAATGTCCTAGTCTGCAAAGGATTCACCCCAAAAAGTACTCAAGAAAATATTATATTCTGCTCCACAACAGGCAACCTGATTGAGGCAGAAGTTGTTCCTAACCACACACAGATTATCCTTCCTCCAAGCCTAATCTCAACCATTAGGGAGATGAAAACATACAGTGGGGAGAACAAGTATTTGATACACTGCCGATTTTGCAGGTTTTCCTACTTACAAAGCATGTAGAGGTCTGTAATTTTTATCATAGGTACACTTCAACTGTGAGAGACGGAATTTAAAACAAAAATCCAGAAAATCACATTTTATGATTTTTAAGTAATTAATTTGCATTTTATTGCATGACATAAGTATTTGATCACCTACCAACCAGTAAGAATTCCGGCTCTCACAGATCTGTTCGTTTTTGTTTAAGAAGCCCTCCTGTTCTCCACTCATTACCTGTATTAACTGCACCTGTTTGAACTCGTTACCTGTATAAAAGACACCTGTCCACACACTCAATCAAACAGACTCCAACCTCTCCACAATGGCCAAGACCAGAGAGCTGTGTAAGGACATCAGGGATAAAATTGTAGACCTGCACAAGGCTGGGATGGGCTACAGGACAATAGGCAAACAGCTTGGTGAGAAGGCAACAACTGTTGGCCCAATTATTAGAAAATGGAAGAAGTTCAAGATGACGGTCAATCACCCTCGGTCTGGGGCTCCATCCAAGATCTCACCTCGTGGGGCATCAATGATCATGAGGAAGGTGAGGGATCAGCCCAGAACTACACGGCAGGACCTGGTCAATGACCTGAAGAGAGCTGGGACCACAGTCTCAAAGAAAACCATTAGTAACACACTACGCCGTCATGGATAAAAAATCCTGCAGCGCACGCAAGGTCCCCCTGCTCAAGCCAGCGCATGTCCAGGCCCGTCTGAAGTTTGCCAATGACCATCTGGATGATCCAGAGGAGGAATGGGAGAAGGTCATGTGGTCTGATGAGACAAAAATAGAGCTTTTGGTCTAAACTCCACTTGCCGTGTTTGGAGGAAGAAGAAGGATGAGTACAACCCCAAGAACACCATCCCAACCGTGAAGCATGGAGGTGGAAACATCATTCTTTGGGGATGCTTTTCTGCAAAAGGGACAGGACGACTGCACCGTATTGAGGGGAGGATGGATGGGGCCATGTATCGCAAGATCTTGGCCAACAACCTCCTTCCCTCAGTAAGAGCATTGAAGATGGGTCGTGGCTGGGTCTTCCAGCATGACAACGACCCGAAACACACAGCCAGGGCAACTAAGGAGTGGCTCCGTAAGAAGCATCTCAAGGTCCTGGAGTGGCCTAGCCAGTCTCCAGACCTGAACCCAATAGAACATCTTTGGAGGGAGCTGAAAGGTGCGACAGCCCCGAAACCTGAAGGATCTGGAGAAGGTCTGTATGGAGGAGTGGGCCAAAATCCCTGCTGCAGTGTGTGCAAACCTGGTCAAGACCTACAGGAAACGTATGATCTCTGTAATTGCAAACAAAGGTTTCTGTACCAAATATTAAGTTCTGCTTTTCTGATGTATCAAATACTTATGTCATGCAATAAAATGCAAATTAATTACTTAAAAATCATACAATGTGATTTTCTGGATTTTTGTTTTAGATTCCATCTCTCACAGTTGAAGTGTACCTATGATAAAAAATTACAGACCTCAAAATGCTTTGTAAGTAGGAAAACCTGCAAAATCGGCAGTGTATCAAATACTTGTTCTCCCCACTGTATATGACCCTGTGTCAGTGGTTAGGGGCATCTTCTACTACTCCATAAAACCTTGCACGGGGCCCCGTGTAGCTCATTTGGTAGAGCATGGTGCTTGCAACGGCAGGGTTGTGGGTTTGTTTCCCACGGGGGGCCAGTATGAAATAAATAAAATGTATGCACTCACTAACTGTAAAACGCTCTGGATAAAAGCATCTACTAAAATGTAAATGTCAAAAATGTAAGAGAACAATGATACTTGTAGATTGTCAGCCTGGTCACAGATCTGTTGGTGATATCATGTCAACTCCTTGTCATGCCAAACATGCCTTGTAGTAGCTTATCTCTGAACTTTCTGTCATCTGTCATCTGAAACCTGCTTGCTTGGGAATAGGGAGGAATTTGTTCTACAGATTACAATAGACATAAGTAATCTACAGTCTAAATTCTGGCAATGGATTACACATGGAAAATGCTATTGTTGAAGGTCTCTATGGCTTATCATTTGATTATTAATACATTATTAACATTTACTCAGCTGCCTAATTGCATCTGACAATGGCAATTAAGTGTTTAGACATAACATATGTATAAAATACCTTACCCTGGTCCACAGTGGTGGCCAGTAGTAACCCAATAAGTAGGACAGACGCTGGGGAAACAAACAATATGAGAAGACAGCCTTGTCAGCCTCTCTCTCCACCCCTCCATCCCTCTGCTGCAGCAACAGTTAGAGGACCATAGGCTGCCATTACTTCTAAGCCTGATTTCATTAGCCCTGATAAAACCTGCTTGTAAGATTTCATTTAGATCGGAGTAGCCCATTTGTCTGGGCAGGGAGGAAGACATTCCGGCCAGGCTATATACAGTTGAAGTCGGAAGTTTACATACACCTTAGCCAAATACATTTAAACTCAGTTTTTCACAATTCCTGAAATTTAATTCTAGTAAAAATTCCCTGTCTTAGGTCAGTTAGGATCACCACTTTATTTTAAGAATGTGAAATGTCAGAATAATAGTAGAGAGAATTATTTATTTCAGCTTTTTTTCTTTCATCACATTCCCAGTGGGTCAGAAGTTTACATACACTCAATTAGTATTTCGTAGCATTGCCTTTAAATTGTTTAACTTGGGTCAAACGTTTCAGGTAGCATTCCACAAGCTTCCCACAATAAGTTGGGTGAATTTTGGCCCATTCCTCCTGACAATAGCTGGTGTAACTGAGTCAGGTTTGTAGGCCTCCTTGCTCGCACACACTTTTTCAGTTCTGCCCACAAATTTACATTTTAGTCATTTAGCAGACGCTCTTATCCAGAGCGACTTACAGTTAGTGAGTACATTACTTTTTTTTTTATTATTCATACTGGCCCCCCGTGGGAAACGAACCCACAACCCTGGCGTTGCAAACGCCATGCTCTACCAACTGAGCTACATCCCTGCCGGCCATTCCCTCCCCTACCCTGGACGACGCTGGGCCAATTGTGCGCCGCCCCATGGGTCTCCCGGTCGCGGCCGGATACGACAGAGCCTGGATTCGAACCAGGATCTCTAGTGGCACAGCTAGCACTGCGATGCAGTGCCTTAGACCACTGCGCCACTCACAAATGTTCTATAGGATTGAGGTCAGGGCTATGTGATGGCCACTCCAATACCTTGACTTTGTTGTCCTTAAGCCATTTTGCCACAACTTTGGAAGTATGCTTGGGGTCATTATCCATTTGGAAGACCATTTGCGACCAAGCTTTAACTTCCTGACTGATGTCTTGAGATGTTGCTTCAATATATCCACATAATTTTCCTTCCTCATGATGCCATCTATTTTGTGAAGTGCACCAGTCCCTCCTGCAGCAAAGCACCCCCATAGCATGATGCTGCCACCCCCGTGCTTCACGGTTGGGATGGTGTTCTTCGGCTTGCAAGCAGCCCCCTTTTTCCTCCAAACATAATGATGTTCATTATGGCCAAACAGTTATATTTTTGTTTCATCAGACCAGAGGACATTTCTCCAAAAAGTACGATCTTTGTCCCCATGTGCAGTTGCAAACCGTAGTCTGGCTTTTTTATGGCGGTTTTGGAGCAGTGGCTTCTTCCTTGCTGAGCAGCCTTTCAGATATAGGACTCGTTTTACTGTGGATATAGATACTTTTGTACCTATTTCCTCCAGCATCTTCAGAAGGTCCTTTGCTGTTGTTCTGGTATTGATTTGCACTTTTCACACCAAAGTACGTGCATCTCTAGGAGACAGAACGTGTCTCCTTCCTGAGCGGTAGGACGGCTGCGTGGTCCCATGGTGTTTATACTTGCGTACTATTGTTTGTACAGATGAATGTGGTACCTTCAGGCATTTGGAAATTGCTCCCAAGGATGAACCAGACTTGTGGAGGTCTACAATTTGTTTTCTGAGGTCTTGGCTGTTTTCTTTTGATTTTCCCATGATGTCAAGCAAAGAGGCACTGAGTTTGAAGGTAGGTCTTGAAATACATCCACAGGTACACCTCCAATTGACTCAAATGATGTCAATTAGCCTATCAGAAGCTTCTAAAGCCATGACATCATTTTCTGGAATTTTCCAAGCTGTTTAAAGGCACAGCCTACTTTGTGTATGTAAACTTCTGACCCACTGGAATTGTGATACAGTGAATTATAAGTGAAATAATCTGTCTGTAAACAATTGTTGGAAAAATGACTTGCGTCATGCACAAAGTAGATGTCCTAACCGACTTGCCAACACTATAGTTTGTTAACAAGAAAGTTGTGGAGTGGTTGAAAAATGAGTTTTAATGACTCTAACCTAAGTGTACGTAAATTTCCGACTTCAACTGAATCTATCGAATGGAATCTGGGCCTCATTTCGTTATGCCGCTCCCCTTGTCTGCTGCTATTTGCATGACATTGCCGCATATCGGTGATGACTTTCAAATACGGCCTTTTGCAAGCTAAGGCTTTGTCCGAGTGCTTCTCCATCCTTTGCCTATTGTATGGATAGATGGACAACAGATAGAATTTGAGAGTTTGTCAAATATGATTCTATTGAAATGTATCAAGAAGAGAGGGAAATGGAAGATAAGACAAGGCAAATGTGGATGCCCTTTACCAGGTCTATCTGTATTTATTAACCATTATTCATCCAGTTTAGTCTTTTTGAGATAACGTATTTTCTTGCGAGAGAGACCTGACCCAGAATTTGATCTCTGTTATTTGCCGTGCTTCAGTGACTCAATTTCCTAAATAACCCCAAACCCATTAACCAGCCGTCCAACAACATCTCTAATTGGATATGAAACAGGCTGATACAGTCCAGTGCTGTCCAAATCACTGCAACAAGAACAACCATATTTTATAATGACAAGATTACTCTTCAACCCCCCCTCCTTTAACCGTTAGGGGGATACACAAAAATGACCTTAGATCAGTGGCTACATTCCCATTATCCCGAAGTGTATACTTGTACACTCCCCGTCATTGATTTAAAAGTAATGGGGTGCTGTGAGGAATATGGTGGAAACTCAGCCATGCTTGCATCGATCAGATGCTTTTAAATGCATGAGGGGGAGTGAATGAGTGCACACTTCTGGAGAATGGTAGAAAATTGGAACGCACCCAGTGTCTATACACAATCTCCGTCATCCTATCCCATGATACTCAGGTCTTATCAAAAGGTGGTAGAATTGAGCTGTTACTACTGGTCCATCCGTGTAATGGTAAAGCACATGATTTGGGGTTGGGTAATCTGATCCTAGATCTGTGGTTAGGAACTTTTACCTTCTGTTTTTCTTAATGCCAGAGGACATCAGCCTCTCATGCACAGCCTTCCTCCTGTAACCATGAGCCATTGCTCTTTGCTCCATCCATTGGGCTGTCCTTTGGTCCTGAAGCTGAGGTGACATCTGCACATAGGCTCATTAACCAGCATTTTATGTAATCGATGTCACAGGAGGTACTCTGTCTGCACCCCTCCCTCCCCCATTGAACACCCACCCCACTCACCCCTCTTGCATCCTCCTCTGTATACAGTGTGGCAGACAGACTGGCAGTCAGACTGGCTGCCGCTGGAAACTGCCAAGATATCCTGAAGGGGACCTGAAAGCACTGAGCACCAGGGTTATTCCACCTGGTTATTTGATTGTCCAATGCAGCCCTTTTTAAAATCTCAATATCAAATAATTTCTGGGTAACAATTAAGTACCTTACTGTGATTGTTTTCAATGAAAATAGCTTCTTAGCAAAGCACAATTTCTCAAGCAAGAATTTAGCTAGGACTGTCTTGGAGTGGTTTGGAAAACTGAAAACTGGCTATTGGCAGAGAGGTTTGGAATTCTCTTTCTTATTGGTCTATTAACTAATTTACCACCTGGTGATGTCACCAGGCAGGCCAAAACTCCATCCCACCAAAACAGGCAGACATTTCAGGCAGTCTTTTCAAACAGCTCTTACACTAAAAGGGCATTATCATCATTTTCACAATTTCACAGTATTAGTCAACAACACAGTGTGGAAATATATAGAAAACACAGGGAAATCACGTTTTTTTTTTACTGCACTGGGCCTTTAAGAATCAGATAGGGCTGGGGTTGCAGTTAGATGCTGTATTTTTTTGTGCACACAGTACAGCACGGCACATCAATCGCCTGGGGAAAAACCACCTGGGGAAAAATTGTTTACTGAAATAACAAATGTGACGCATCCTCATCATCACTAGGGAAATAAAAAATATATGTTCTGTAGGCTAGTGTAGGAATCTGTAGGAATACGTTCTGTTAGCAATATGGAGGCAAAAACGAAAAAGGCTTGTTTTTTCTTGTTTTGGACAGACATTTTTATGGTAAGCAGACTCTCATTCCCCCCCTCATTTGCTCAACAGTTAAGTATGGCATCCAAGTTAATTAAGTCTTGAGAAAAGAGTCCAGCTCTTTCTATGAGTCTCATGTGCTAATTTACGATTTACTGGGACTAAGAAGGAATTTTCAACTGTGTTGTCAGCAATCGACTGCTTGAGAAAGAGCAATTAATTTTTTTCCCAATAACCTAGCTGTCAAACTTTTGTGGTGACCCATTGCCTTTCTAGGGAGTGGCTGGTGCTTCACTCTTAGAAATAAGGGTACGGTTAGGGTAGTGTATTGTTCCCTGGGGTACAAAAATATCAAAATACACATAATGTACCTTCATAGGTACACATAATGATTTCACATGGCACTCTTCAATACATTTTAGGGTACATGTGCGGATAAAGAGGATAATGGTACATTTTTGTACCCAATATTTTGAACATAAAGGTACAATAATCACACTCTCACTCTCAAAAAAAGGGGTACAGTCTGAAGGTACATTTCTGTTTCCCAGGGTACAAACGTATTTTGTGTACCCTCAATACCCTCAATTCCCACCATAAGTTACAATGATGAATGTTTGCCACCTAAAAGGAACTAATGGCTTTGTAACTGGGGTGGTACCCTAAAAAGTCTAATTGTTTTTAATATCTGTGTTTTTGCATGTACATTTATTGATTGATTAATCTTATGCTATCCAAAGATAAATCAATCAAATTCTAAACTAATCCAATCAGTTAGTTAGATCTTTTGCACCCATTACTAAGGTAGTCTCCTCACAATGTTACTAACCCTGGCAGTCATTCTGAATGCAGGTTGCGGGTGAATACAAATTCCAACTGTTGGATATCCTAACTCTGACTGGATTCCAATAAGAATTACACATCACTTTGCAAACCAGCAAAATGTGACTTGCAGGTAGGTTTGCAAAATTCTGGTAACTTTCCCAAATTTCCCAGGTTTCAAGAAATCCCGATTCCTGGAAATGGGAGGGAATAAGCAGGAAATCCTTCAACCAGGATTTCTTGAAAATCTGGGAATTTTGGGAGTTACTGGAATTTTGCAACCCTACTTGCAGGTCTGATGTGGCCTGTAAACCATGAGTTTTAGGCTACTGTATTAGGGTAAAATTAGGCTTCAAAATAAGGCCTTATGAAATATTTAATGTATTGTCATATAGAGTTTAAATTAAATGATAACATACACCTAGGAACTCACTTGGTGAAGTGAATTAATGAATTAATTCAACAACCATGTCTCTGTCACTATCAAATACAGTCATGGGTGGTAACTCTACAATTCACTCAAAATGGCAAGGCACACTGCGAAATTATATTGGTGGGGGCTTGGCTTTCAGTTAGTTTTTTTGCCCACCCGTGAGTGGAAGTGTTGTACCAGTTTAAGTGGTCTATGGTAGAGGTACATTTTTGTCACTTACTAGGTACATATGGCTTTGTCACTGTGGTGGTACCCTATAAAGGCTACATTTACCTTTTCTAACAAAACATTTTGTACCTGTGGACTATATGTAAGAAAGGTACTATCTGAGGTATCAACTGGGGTACAATTATGTACCTATAACTAAAGGTACAAAGGATGACCTTACACGGTACCACCCCAGTGACAAGCGGTTCTACCCCTCTAAGAACAAATGTAAACCTTTATTTCTGAGAGTGTATGCTATATAGCAGGGGTATTCAACTCTTACCCTACGAGGTCCAGAGCCTGCTGGTTTTCTGTTCTACCACGTAGTCCCGTGTAGCTCAGTTGGTAGAGCATGGTGTTTACAACGCCAGGGTTGTGGGTTCGTTTCCCACGGGGGACCAGTATGAAAAAAATATAAAACATTTATGCACTCACTAACTGTAAGTTGCTCTGGATAAGAGCGTCTGCTAAATGACTAAAGTGTAAATGTAATTAATTGTACCCACCTGGTGTCCCAGGTCTAAATCAATCCCTGATTAGAGGGGAACAATGAAAAATAGCAGTGGAACTGACTTCGAGGTCCACAGTTGAGTTTGAGGGCTATATAGAATGCTGTGCTGCTAGTAACATACAGTAGTACTGTATCTCCATCATAATAATGCAGGCTTTGGGACGACAAAAGTCATTGTTTTATGTAGGAGTGTAAAAAGACTGAAAAGTTAAAGATAACTTTTGATCCCCATTTTAACTCAATGATGGTGTTTGCAAGAGAGACGAGAGATGGGTGATACACATCAGCTAACAATGACGCATCTCTCTGTTTCGGTAACAATTCTCTACCCATCCCTCTTGCCCGTGCTCACTTTCTCCATCCAAAAGGAGAGAGAATGTTGATAAATTCTCATATTAGGCCATGCAGGGTAAACTCCCCTGGACCCTGGAGATCAATGGTGAGTGGGTTGGTGTGTGTTTGTGTGCGTGCGTGCTTGCTTGTCTTTGTGTGTGTGTGTGTGTGTGTGTGTGTATGTGTGTGTGTGGGTGTGTGTGTGTGTGTGTGTGTGTGTGTGTCTGTATGCATGCATTTGTTCTGTAATTTACCTCCCCAATACAGGGTTTCATTGATCGGGCCCCGGCAGAGACCAAAATTAAGACAAAGTGATGAAGTGGAGGCGGTGGGTTGTCAATGTCCCTGTGTGAGCCTTATGGCCTGTTGTCCTGTCACAAACAAATGACAGGTGGGGGACTCTGGAATGATAAACACAATCTGTTCCCAAAACACACTCCATCATGGTTAATGGGGGAAGTTGGCGGCTTGAATGGGGAAAGCAAAGCAGTTTTGGCCTCAGTGCTATCGCTCAGAAGAAGTGGTAAGTAAGGAGCGGAGATTGCTAATCTAACCATTAAGGCGATAGGAATACAGGGGCATCATGCATATGGCATTTTAGAAGATTTTGACATCAATTTCAATGTCTTTGTATGTATTCTATTATACAATTCTAGCTAGATCTGGGTTCACACTCTAGCTGTGCTTGATTGAGGTTGCCTGTCTGGTGCAATTTGGCACTTCACTTGCCTTCCCATTTGTACTTCAGGCAGGCAAGATTTCAAATACTTTTTGAACACAGGAGATCTTATACTAACCATCCCTCACTTTTTTTCCAGCTACGGATGGATGAAACAGAGGGACATGAGTGACAAAAGAGGAGCTAAGTCTGGTCTGGTCAAGTGTTAGCACTGCAGACTCTGGACTAACTCTAGCGTAGCGGCAGAGGGTTCGATCCCAGTGATCACTACTTTCATGTCTTCTCCCTATCTGCTTTCCCCAATCATTCATGACTTCCTAAGAAGTGCTAACTAGATGTATTATCAAATGTATGAAATGCTTATCATCGGCATTGGTATACAAAGTCGGACTACCTGATTCCGTCGTTACAAAGCCAGTCCAGCATTAGGAGAAAAGTCTGGTCCATCTGCATTTAGCTAGTGTGTGTCACAAAAGGACTTGTAATAGACTAGCGTCCTGTCCAGGAGATGTACTTGTATTTCAAGCTGCCTCACGCTACAGAAACAGGAGATAGGCTCCTGCTTTATGGGTCGTTCTGGCCTGGAGAAGGCTACTTGTCACCGAAGAGAACCATTGATTGAAGGTTTTTATTCGGAATAAGAGAACAAATGACAAACCCCAATGAATAATCTAATTCAAGTAACAAGGTCACACCTTTGAATAAAAGGGCAACTTCTGAGGAGACCTAGCACCATAATTCAAAATGAAATTGGACCGTTCCTAATCTAAATGTTAATCGAGCTAAGGTTTGATGTTTTGGTTTCAGTTTTATGAATTGGCGATGGACGACATTTTGATTCTGTTGTTTCCTGTCTGGCTCTGTGATGCAAATGGTGGTTAATTGGTCGAATCGTTTACAACCTTAAACATTAAAGAGATAGAGCTTTGATCCTGAACCCGGACTTGTGGACATTTCCAATGAGTTCTCGTTGCCAACAAGCAAATCTGTCCTTTTGCATTGAAGTCTTACTGAGGGGGTTATAAATGTTTCACTGCGGTTCCTTTCGTTTTGGCCTTGCGTCAAAAACTTGGATGGCCTTTCGGTTAAAGGGTTTGTTTCTCATTGCTTTGAACCCACAGGATCAAATAAAGGAGGAAACAGGAGAGAGAGGAACATAAGCTTCAGTCATCCAGGATGGCACTGACTTCACCAGTATCCTCTGCATACATTAAAGTTACAGCAGCAGCCCCATGACAAGAAGTAGGTACTTTTCTCAAACCACTGATCCACGGTCAGATGTCTCCTCTGCCCAATGGTTAGGTTTGAGGTGGAGGGAATCTGATCCTAGATCTGTGGGGCAACTTCTACTTTGTGCTAAGGACAGCTATGTTTTACAATGGCTGTCAGGATGTGCCAAACCTCATTATGTCTCCTGTTAGTTATAACAATTTCAAGGGTATTCTGCTGGTGGCTGGGCCCCATCCTCTCCAAGTAGGCAAAATGTAGCAGCCATAATGTCATCATTTTCTGGGCTGTAGAGAAATCAGATATATAACCTGAGGTGCGTTCAGCAAGGGAAATAGTTCATGAACGGTAGCTAACGTTAGCTACAAACTTTCGCTAATGTTAGCGAACAGTCTGAGAAGTTAGTGTGCGGCGAACGTAAGTGTCTGTTCTGGGTCTGTCTACCACTACAAATAATAATGTGGCCATGTAGGGTTTCTATTACATGTAGTATGAATAGCAAAGTAATTTGCAGTTTGAATATTACTGCTAAAAACCACAGTAATGCTTACAAAAAGGAGCTATTTGGGGCTTCACTGTAACATTTTTGAATTTTCATTCAAATCCTTCAAATGAAATTGTTATTAAGTAACATGTTCGCCGCAAACAGTACCCTTGTTGAACTCACCTCTAATGTCATAAAAGATGTCAGAATGATGTCATTGCAGCCAGTTTTGCCTGCTGGGCTCCCTGTTCTAAGGTTAGCTTTTTGTAGGTCATTGGTAGTCTGTCCACATTTAAAGGGATAGTTCACCCAAATTACAAATGTATATACATGATTTGTTTTCTTACCTTTACATAAGAGACTGCAATCTAAGTGCATGTTAATTTGCAGGCATATGCAGATAAAAGTAGCCTATATCTTTGTGTCTATTGATATTCATGAGTATGTTTATGACTCCTTACTGTGTGTGTGTGTGTGTGTGTGTGTGTCTTGTGTCAGTTCTACTGTCCTTCAGGGTACGTAGTTATTTGCGGTCAGGTCACTTTGACATTTCAGAACATTATGCCTATGTCTCAGCCTACCTACTTCCTCATCCATGACCTTTCCACTCACACACACATACTGCTGACAATGCGTTGAGTCAGGGAAGGCCAACACCAAGGGCAATGGTGAAGTGCATTCCACAAGCATCTTATACACTCAATCTCAAATTATCAGGATGTTTTTTTCTGAAATTGTGTCTCAAGAGATACCAATCATCGAGCAGCAGACATTTTTCCCATCAGGCAGTATGTTATGGTCTGTCGTGTTAAAGGCACAATCTGAAATAATTTCCCATATACAGTGCCTTCGGAAAGCATTCAGACCCTTTGACTTTTTCCACATTTTGTTACATTACAGCCGTATTCTAAAATTGATTAAATAAATAAAAATCCTCAGTAATCTACACACAACACCCCATAATGACAAAGCAAAAACAGGTTTTTAGACATTTTTGCAAATGTATTAAATATAAAAAACAGAAATACCATATTTACATAAGTATTCAGACCCCCTTGCATATGAGACTCGAAATTGAGCTCAGGTGCATCCTGTTTCCATTGATTATCCTTCAGATGTTTCTACAACTTTATTGGAGTCCACCTGTGGTAAATTCTATTGATTGGACATGATTTGGAAAGGCACACACCTGTCTATATAAGGTCCCACAGTTGACAGTGCATGTCAGAGCAAAAACCAAGCCATGAGGTAGAAGGAATTATCTGTAGAGCTCCGAGACAGGATTGTGTCGAGGCAGAGATCTGGGGAAGGGCACCAAAAAATTGCTGCAGCATTGCAGGTCCCCAAGAACACAGTGAACTCCATCATTCTTAAATGAAAGAAGTTTGGAACCACCTTCCTAAAGCTGGCCGCCCGGCCAAATTGAGCAATCGGGGGAGAAGGGCATTGGTCAGGGAGGTGACCAAAAACCAGATGGTCACTCTGACAGAGCTCTAGAGTTCCTCTGTGGAGATGGGAGAACCTTCCAGAAGGACAACCATCTCTGCAGCACTCCACATGTCAGGCCTTTATGGTAGAGTGGCCAGACAGAAGCCACTCCTCAATAAAAGGCACATGACAGCCTGCTTGGAGTTTGCCAAAAGGCACCTAAAGATTCTCAGACCATGAGAAACAAGATTATCTGGTCTGATGAAACCAAGATTGAACTCTTTGACCTGAATACCAAGCGTCACTTC
The DNA here is from genome assembly GCF_020615455.1 of Coregonus clupeaformis. Lineage (NCBI taxonomy): Eukaryota > Metazoa > Chordata > Actinopteri > Salmoniformes > Salmonidae > Coregonus > Coregonus clupeaformis. The sequence goes on along the minus strand of NC_059227.1, from coordinate 13,957,874 downwards.
TGGAGGAAACCTGGCACCATCCCTACGGTGAAGCATTGTGGTGACAGCATCATGCTGTGGGGATGTTTTTCAGTGGCAGGTACTGGGAGACTAGTGAGGATCGAGGCAAAGATGAACGGAGCAAAGTACAGAGAGATCTTTGATGAAAATCTGCTCCAGAGCTCACAGGACCTAAGACTGGGTGAAGGTTCACCTTCGAACAGGACAACGACCCTAAGCACACAGACAAGACAACACAGGAGTGGCTTCTGGACAAGTCTCTGAATGTCCTTGAGTGGCCCAACCAGAGCCCGGACTTGAACAAGATCGAACATCTCTGGAGAGACCTGAAAATAGCTGTGTAGCCACGCTCCCCATCCAACCTGACAGAGCTTGAGAGGATCTGCAGAGAAGAATGGGAGAAACTCCCAAAATACAGGTGTGCCAAGCTTGTAGCGTCATACCCAAGAAGATTCAAGGCTGTAATTGCTGCCAAAGATGATTCAACAAAGTACTGAGTAAAGGGTCTGAATGTACATTTGAAGTCTGAAGTTTACATACACTTAGGTTGGAGTCATTAAAACTCGTTTTTCAACCACTCCACAAATGTCTTTTTAACAAACTATAGTTTTGGCAAGTCGGTTAGGACATCTACTTTGTGCATGACACAAGTCATTTTTCCAACAATTGTTTACAGACAGATTATTTCACTTATAATTCACTGTATCACAATTCCAGTGGGTCAGAAGTTTACATACACTAAGTTGACTGTGCCTTTAAACAGCTTGGAAAATTCCAGAAAATGATGTCATGGCTTTAGAAGCTTCTGATAGGCTAATTGACATCATTTGAGTGAATTGGAGGTGTACCTGTGGATGTATTTCAAGGCCTACCTTCAAACGCAGTGCCTCATTGCTTGACATCATGGGAAAATCCAAAGGAATCAGCCAAGACCTCAGAAAATAAATTGTAGATCTCCATAAGTCTGGTTCATCCTTGGGAGCAATTTCCAAACACCTGAAGGTACCACGTTCATCTGTACAAACAATAGTACGCAAGTATAAACACCATGGGACCACGCAGCCGTCATACCGCTCAGGAAGGAGATGAGTTCTGTCTCCTAGAGATGAACATACTTTGGTGCGAAAAAGTGCAAATCAATCCCAGAACAACTGCAAAGGACCTTGTGAAGATGCTGGAGGAAACAGGTACAAATGTATCTATATCCACAGTAAAACGAGTCCTATATCGACATAACCTGAAAGGCCGCTCAGCAAGGAAGAAGCCAGTGCTCCAAAAAAGCCATAAAAAAGCCAGGCTACGGTTTGCAACTGCACATGGGGACAAAGATCATACTTTTTTGAGAAATGTCCTCTGGTCTGATGAAACAAAAATAGAACTGTTTGGCCATAATGACCATCGTTATGTTTGGAGGATAAGGGGGATGCTTGCAAGCCGAAGAACACCTTCCCAACCGTGAAGCACGGAGTGGCAGCATCATGCTGTGGGGGTGCTTTGCTGCAGGAGGAACTGGTGCACGTCACAAAATAGATGGCATCATGAGGAAGGAAAATTATGTGGATATATTGAAGCAACATCTCAAGACATCAGTCAGGAAGTTAAAGCTTGGTCGCAAATGGGTCTTCCAAATGGACAATGACCCCAAGCATACTTCCAAAGTTGTGGGAAAATGGCTTAAGGACAACAAAGTCAAGGTATTGGAGTGGCCATCACAAAGCCCTGACCTCAATCCTATAGAATATTTGTGGCCATTATTATTCTGACATTTCACATTCTTAAAATAAAGTGGTGATCATAACTGACCTGCATTTTTTACTAGGATTAAATGTCAGGAATTGTGAAAAACTGAGTTTAAATGTATTTGGCTAAGGTGTATGTAAACTTCTGACTTCAACTGTAAATGTAATATTTCAGTTTTTTTGTTTTTATAAATCAGCAAAAATTCTAAAATCCAGTTTTTGCTTTGTCGTTATGGGGTATTGTTTGTAGCTTGATGAGGGGAAAAAACAATTTAATCAATTTTAGAATAAGGCTGTAACCTACCAAAATGTGGAAAAAGTCAAGCGGTCTGAATACTTTCCGAAGGCACTGTACAAATATACCCATTGATTTTTTTGTTCTTGAATTTAAATTCCAGTTATATCTTATCAATGCCTCATGAGCTTAGTACAACTGTCTTTTTTTAACCGAAATTATAAGGTTGTATAGTGTGGCTTTAAACCAGCTATATGGAGTCCAGTTGTATTCCTGCATGGTCGGAGAAGCTCTACTTTGGCCTGGGCTGTGTGGGTCATCTATAGGGCTTAGCATTAGTGTTGACCAGTGACAGTATTTTAATGCCTAACACTGACCTATAAAGATAATACCACACAGCAAGTTGACCTGGCAGAACAATAATGGCCGTGGGCAATGCCACTGAGCATTGAGGCAGAAAAACACTGGTGTCCTTTGACCTGAAAGTACATCATCACTCAAGTACGCTGACATGAATAGAACGATTGTCCATTTATGTAGCGTCTTACGCAAACCCAAGGACACTTCACAAGAGTCTTGATTATAGAGCACAGAATATTAAATGCAACAAATATAGTCTACATTGAAAAGATGAAGTCAAACAAAGATGAAAAGGTAAGTAATGCGAGACACTTTGTGGAAAGCACATTGTGGAAAGAACATTATCACAAAGTGCTGAAGCGTTGACAGATTGTGTTTCAGAGTCACAGTTAAAAGGGAAGCTAATTCAAAATCCTAATTCAAAACTGCAGTGACTGGGTGTGTGGAAGCAATATGGTGGAAACACCACTTGTAGCTGATCGTCACCTGACCCTAGGTAACCCTGTAGATCTGAGAGGATTGGATGAGTATTAGCATTTTGGTAACAGTTTCATCATGCCTTGTGGCTGAGCAGATGTCACCATTAGGGTTGCAAAACTACCGGTAATTTACCAAAGTTACCAGCATTTTCTGTAATTTGGGTAATAAACATGTAATAGGCCTATATGGCAATCTATGTAACTTTGGTCATTTATACTTGAATAACAAACTAAAAAAGTACTCATATAAAATGTTATTTTGTTCTTAATCTTTATATCTGTTTGTTTAGTCTGATTTTTTGTTTTGACTCCTGTTTTTCTTCTTCTTTTTTCTACAATTGTAAAGCGACTTTGGGTCCTTGAAAAGTGCTATATAAGTCCCATGTGTTACCTATTTATTGCCTTACCTCCATAACTTGCTACATTTGCACACACTGTATATTTTCTGTTGTATTTTTTTGACTTTATGTTTTTTTACCCCATATGTAACTCTGTGTTGTTGTTTTTATCGCACTGCTTTGCTTTATCTTGGCCAGGTCGCAGTTGTAAATGAGAACTTGTTCTCAACTGGCTTACCTGGTTAAATAAAGGTGAAATTAAATAAAATAAAATAAAATCTGTGGCCATATTGTCCATTAGTTCTAGTGGATAGACCATATGGTTCAAGAGAAAATAGCCTAATTAATGAAAAAAGCATCTAATAAAAAATTGCATCATATTCAATTAGCTCTGCAACTCTTCCAACTGTTGACTTTTTTTCACAACTGCAACCAGTGTGGCACCAAAACATGTACCTCAGACATACTGACATAGTAAAATAAATAAAAGTGTGTAAAATATTATTTAATAATTATGAAGTAGACTATGGATTTATGATTATTTAATTATTATTATTTATTATTACTATTTATTTTATTAGAAATAATATTATTGTATGTATTATTATTTAACATATTATTTTAATTAATAGTAATAATATATGCCATTCATTAGAAGCTTGGTATTTAATGCCGAAACCCTCAATTTAAACATCAAAAGTATTCACAAGTTAATGGGTTATATTTAGGATAATGTTTTACAAGTTTGTCATACATTTATTTTATTTTAAAGTCCTCTTATTTTATTATTTTACATGTCATGAAAATTCCATAAAATAAAGTTACCAGTAATATACCCTCCCTTTGTAACCCTAGTCGCCATATTGCGTTCACTTATCCAATGCTCTCATACTGTATCTACAGGAGTGGAAACAAAGTAGAGAGGGGAGAAGTGTCTGTTTGGAATTCAACAAAAGTGTGTGTGTGTTACGTGAAACTTCTTCACTTGTTTGACACAAAGTGATAATATTTCATTGACTAAAATAAAAAATGGAATTGAACCTAAACTTGGTCAGAATGGCTCTGAACAGTGACTTATGCAGCCCAATCCAATGAAGACAAGTTGTTATTATGTATACCCTGTGAAAGTGATGGCCACTTCCGCTTCCGTATCATTTCCCATGCTGTTTGAACGGGCTTCAGAATTCTATAACAAAATTCATGACAACTTAGTAATTTAAGACATACAGTGAGGGAAAAAAGTATTTGATCCCCTGCTGATTTTGTACCTTTGCCTACTGACAAAGACATGATCAGTCTATAATTTTAATGGTAGGTTTATCTGAACAGTGAGAGACAGAATAACAACAAAAAAATCCAGAAAAACGCATGTCAAAAATGTTATAAATTGATTTGCATTTTAATGAGGGAAATAAGTATTTGACCCCTCTGCAAAACATTACTTAGTACTTGGTGGCAAAACCCTTGTTGGCAATCACAGAGGTCAGACGTTTCTTGTAGTTGGCCACCAGGTTTGCACACATCTCAGGAGGGATTTTGTCCCATTCCTCTTTGCAGATCTTCTCCAAGTCATTAAGGTTTCGAGGCTGACGTTTGGCAACTCGAACCTTCAGCTTCCTCCACAGATTTTCTATGGGACTAAGGTCTGGAGACTGGCTAGGCCACTCCAGGACCTTAATGTGCTTCTTCTTGAGCCACTCCTTTGTTGCCTTGGCCGTGTGTTTTGGGTCATTGTCATGCTGGAATACCCATCCACGACCCATTTTCAATGCCCTGGCTGAGGGAAGGAGGTTCTCACCCAAGATTTGACGGTACATGGCCCCGTCCATCGTCCCTTTGATGCGGTGAAGTTGTCCTGTCCCCTTAGCAGAATAACACCCCCAAAGCATAATGTTTCCACCTCCATGTTTGACGGTGGGGATGGTGTTCTTGGGGTCATAGGCAGCATTCCTCCTCCTCCAAACACGGCGAGTTGAGTTGATGCCAAAGAGCTCAATTTTGGTCTCATCTGACCACAACACTTTAACCCAGTTCTCCTCTGAATCATTCAGATGTTCATTGGCAAACTTCAGACGGGCCTGTATATGTGCTTTCTTGAGCAGGGGGACCTTGCGGGGGCTGCAGGATTTCAGTCCTTCACGGCGTAGTGTGTTACCAATTGTTTTCTTGGTGACTATGGTCCCAGCTGCCTTGAGATCATTGACAAGATCCTCCCGTGTAGTTCTGGGCTGATTCTTCACCGTTCTCATGATCATTGCAACTCCACGAGGTGAGATCTTGCATGGAGCCCTAGGCCGAGGGAGATTGACAGTTCTTTTGTGTTTCTTCCATTTGCGAAAAATCACATCAACTGTTGTCACCTTCTCACCAAGCTGCTTGTCGATGGTCTTGTAGCCCATTCCAGCCTTGTGTAGGTCTACAATCACAGATTGCTTCTGTGAACAGGTGTCTTTTATATAGGTAACAAGCTGAGATTAGGAGCACTCCCTTTAAGAGTGTGCTCCTAATCTCAGCTCGTTACCTGTATAAAAGACACCTGGGAGCCAGAAATCTTTCTGATTGAGAGGGGTCAAATACTTATTTCCCTCACTAAAATGCAAATCAATTTATAACATTTTTGACATGCGTTTTTCTGGATTTTGTTGTTGTTATTCTGTCTCTCACTGTTCAAATAAACTATAGACTGAGTGGGCAAACGTACAAAATCAGCAGGGGATCAAATACTTTTTTCCCTCACTGTACATTTTTAAAATAAAAGTTTGTGGATGAATTTACTTCTACCAGATGCCTTTTTCAAGTTTCAAGTTTCAAGTTTTAATGTCACATGCACAAATACAGTGAAATGCCTTTCTTGCAAACTCAAAACCCAACAATGCAATAATCAATTACAATGTATTTGTCACGTCTCCTCCCGTTGCTCCCCTCCGGCGCTCTGATTCGCCGGTCTACTGAGCCACCGGTCTGAGTGCACCACCTCGGCAACACCGGAATGGAAACCCAACGCACCCTAATCACCTCCAGCGCACCTGCACCTCAACATCTCATCACCTCCCCTATATAGCCCTGGACTGTTCAGTGTTGTGTTGTTTGTGATTGTTAGTGTCTTGTCGTGTACTCGCTCTTTGTTGTTCTCTTGCTCAGTGTTACGTAAACATTGACATTGTTGATTCCTGCTTCTGCGTCCTGCCTCTTCGTATCCTCAGTACTCGTCACAGTATTACTAGAAAAAACACACAAGAAATAAGAATAAGAAATATGAAATGCACAATAAAGTAAGTAAGTAAACATACTATATACAGGAAATATTTAAAGTCAGTTCCAATACCATATTTACATGTGCAGGGATACTGGAGTGATGGAGGTAGATATGTATAGGGGTAAGGGGACTAGGCAACAGGATATAAGATAAACAGAGTAGCAGCAGCTTGCATGTGAGTGGGTGTGTAGAGTCAGTATAAATGTATGTTTGTTGTGTATGAAGTTTTTGCACTTAAAGACCATAGCGCTAAGTTTTAGGCATTGATGATGCAATCTCTATAGCACTCCACACTTTCCCACCTGGACAAGAGGAACACCTACGTGAGAATGCTATTCATTGACTACAGCTCAGCATTCAACACCATAGTGCCCTCAAAGCTCATCACTAAGCTAAGGATCCTGGGACTAAACACCTCCCTCTGCAACTGGATCCTGGACTTCCTGACGGGCCGCCCCCAGGTGGTAAGGGTAGGTAACAACACATCTGCCACACTGATCCTCAACATGGGGGCCCCTCAGGGGTGCATGCTCAGTCCCCTCCTGTACTCCCTGTTCACCCATGACTGCATGGCCAGGCACGACTCCAACACCATCATTAAGTTTGCCGACGACACAACAGTGGTAGGCCTGATCACCGACAACGATGAGACAGCCTATAGGGAGAAGGTCAGAGACCTGGCCGTGTGGTGCCAGGATAACAACCTCTCCCTCAACGTGACCAAGACAAAGGAGATGATTGTGGACTACAGGAAAAAAAAGAGGACTGAGCACGCCCCCATTCTCATCGACGGGGCTGTAGTGGAACAGGTTGAGAGCTTCAAGTTCCTTGGTGTCCACATCACCAACGAACTTTCATGGTCCAAACACACCAAGACAGTCGTGAAGAGGGCACGACAAAGCCTATTCCCCCCCAGGAGACTGAAAAGATTTGGCATGGGTCCTCAGATCCTCAAAAAATTCTACAGCTGCACCATCGAGAGCATCCTGACTGGTTGCATCACCGCCTGGTATGGCAACTGCTTGGCCTCCGACCGCAAGGCACTACAGAGGGTAGTGCGTACGGCCCAGTACATCACTGGGGCCAAGCTTCCTGCCATCCAGGACCTCTATACCAGGCGGTGTCAGAGGAAGGCCCTCAAAATTGTAAAAGACTCCAGCCACCCTAGTCATAGACTGTTCTCTCTGCTACCGCACGGCAAGCGGTACCAGAGTGCCAAGTCTAGGTCCAAAAGACTTCTCAACAGCTTCTACCCCCAAGCCATAAGACTCCTGAACAGCTAATCATGGCTACCCAGACTACCCAGCTAATCATGGCTACCCAACTACAAAAGTTGAAAAACTACAAGGCTGAGGGGGTAGTCAATTCCTGGTTACTTTCACAGCGTACAGTATTATAGCCTTTTCTCAATTGGATTTTCTCAACTCCTGCGTCCTCTCTCCTCCGTCCTCTCTCGCCTCCTTTTGAAAAAGGTCAAAGGTTATCGAGGAGAGGCGGCAAGGAGAGGGAACGTGGATGAAAATGCGTTTTTCTGAAATAAAACTCTCCTTCTCCACTCCCGTGTCATCAGGCAAATTATGTTTACATGGGTGGATGTGTAAAGTGATAAAAACGAATTAAGTTAGTTGTGCAAGACATTTCATAGATAAAATGATAAGTAGCATATTGTTTTTAAATGTGTGCATGCTTTTCTCCTCCTACAAAACAAAAGTTGATTCAAAGAGGGTGTAGCAGGCTTAGTTAGGAAGGACTTACGTAGGATACACATTAGGCTTGGGCGGTATACCGTATATACCATATACCGGGTATATGGAAAAAGCCACGGGATCAACTATGTCTTTGAAGAGTCACTCACTGTTGTGCGGTATGCGCCAGGTGATCTAATTATAGTATGGAATTCACAACTAAATGTTTGCCAGCTAGATATCTTATAACTATTAAGTTAACTGTCTAAAATGTGCTAAATGCTCTGCAGTTGTGCATTTGGTTTGCTAATTTAATAGCTAGTTAGCTATCTAGCTAAGTGGTAAGCTTCTTCCCAAATCAAGTATTTGCTTGGTAACAGCAGAGAATCCCCTCCTGGATCAAGAGCTAATATTTGTTTGGTGCGTGCCGCAAACTGTGAGTAGCATTTTTTTGTTACTTGTATACTTAGCATTTAGTTAGCATTCTCTATGGGATTTGACATGTACTTCTTAGCATTGCTAATCTTCGGATTACAGAGTATCAGTGGGGTTTAAAAACAGCGCCCCCTGTGTTCAGTGCTGGTATTACAGAATATCCCGGTATGGCACAAGGTCGGTATGAAGGTATAATAATAATAATATGCCATTTAGCAGACGCTTTTATCCAAAGCGACTTACAGTCATGCATGCATACATTTTTTTTGTGTATGGGTGGTCCCGGGGATCGAACCCACTACCTTGGCGTTACAAGCGCCGTGCTCTACCAGCTGAGCTACAGAGGACCATGACAATCTGGATACCACCCAAGCCTAATACACATGACTATCCTCGATGAAAGGTGGCTATTGAGGAGGGGAGGACACTCTTCCATTCGCCTACTAACAAACGGACAACTCCTTGATCACTCAACCAGTTATCGGTTTCCGGGTCAAGGAGGAGAGAGGGTGGAGGACAGACTTTTGGCCAAATGAGAAAACGCCTATGTGATTGTGATACTTTCTCACAATTCCTTGTTAGGAACGTAGCTTTATTCAGTTGACCCACTGACTTAAAAAAAAACTCTGGCCCACTTTTTTATGCCAAGTCCCAAGAACTTATTACAACTCGCAAGCCTGCGACTCACACAATGTAAACATTCTCCAGGGTCTGGTCTCTAATTTAACCATTCTCCTATTTGTTTAAAATGTGATTTTGTACTGCTACAGTGATAAACATGAAAATAAAAGCTTATTCCCAATTAAACAAATATACCCTGCCTTTCTGTCATTATTAAAACCAGTGACAGTTGGTTCAGGTTCTTTCAATCGCATTAATCTCTCTACTCCACCTGTCTGTCTTGAGCTTTCGCTAGCAAACTTGCAAACTTGCAACATTGTATTGACTGGTTTCAGCCCGCTAGCGAACTTGCAACATTGTTTCAACTGTGCCCTCACAGTTTCCTGCGCTGATGAGCTTGGGACCAACACAGCTGTATTTGTGTCCCGTATCAGCCCCATTTCAGGTGTCCCGACTTTTCCTTTGACAGAAAATCCCCATTTGTCAGCAAGACGCATCAATTAATTTAGGACACAAGAGTGTAGGCCTAATGACAATCGCAGAATGTCATTACACTTTTGGGTGTTTTTTAACAAATGTCTCTTTCCCTTCATCAAATGGCGGGTGCACAGTGCACTGTTTGGATGCTGGAATTAGGCCAATTTTGGAGTGGACGAACATGTGCAGGTAGCCTGCTTTCTGAAGTGATTTGTTTGACAATTAGATAGGAAGTCCCGTGAAAAAAATAGAGACCCCCCCCCGAATGTCACAGTATAATTCGCAATCTGTGTGAGAGTCAGAAACCATCACCGTAATGTAAGGACTTTGATTTGAGAGGTGGTGCCTGGAAACAGTGTTGAGGGTACCCTTCTCCCCCATAGTAATTCTAAAAGCACTCAGGTCCCCATTGTCAGTAAAGAGCCATTATCTGTATCTCTTGTTCACAACTTGACCATGGAGGGCTTTAGCGGCAGCACTTGCAAGCCATTTTCTGCCTAGATGTAATTTAAACATGACATTGGAGCTGAAAGAGATAGATAAACCCACTCCAGGGCCTAGCCATGGTGGTCAAATAGGGGAGCTTAATAACCTGATAGGAGGGATTCACCAAGATGAGACAGGCAGTTTGAAGGGCAACACTAGCCATTAGAAATCCTCTGCATAAGCCCACTTCAATAGAGTCTGTAATTGCTTAATAACGTCAACAAGCAGAACCACAACTGTACATAAGCCAGTATAAGAGCAGGTTGCCATTGCACAGGATACACACAAGAGATCTGTGAGCTGAATCAGGAGGGAGCGGCACTCGCTTAGCAAGCAGCATGACGTCGTTACAAATGGTGCCTTGACTGCAGTTGCGCTCAGCTCATTGCTGGGGTCGCTGTGGAGTAAGTTTGGTGGGTGAATGTAACACATGGGGATGTGTGTCAGCCTGAAGTGTTCCCACTTGCGCCGGCGAAAAGCTAGCTTTTCACCTGGCGCGACTGGTAAGACACTTCGGGAGGACGATCACGTGCTAGCAAGGCAGAGGTCCTGGTTTGTGCCTCGGTGTGTGCTGAATCAGGAGGAAGCGGTACTCGCTAAGCAAGCAACCTGACGTCCATTACATAAGCAGTCTATGGACAAGGTAAGACAAGAATTCATGCTTTGGCCACTGTCACAATTTGTAATTTGGGTGAACTATCCCTTTAAACATGCCCTGAGGCTCAACCATGTCCCAGTCCATCTTCGCCCCAAGGAGATATCCAGTCAGCAGATATGTTCACTGTTACTGTCCCATAGCCTCCGGCCACTCAGTCTCACTTCCAGGGCCCCTAATTCTATTTGGATGGGGTACTTTGATGTTCCAGTCCCTTTGCATCCTTGCATTTGCTTTACACTGCGCCAGAGAGAGGAATGAGGCTTGGCTTGATTAAAAAAGAAGAGCTCACTTCAGTGGCTTTAGGTACCTTTCTGGGCTGAGTAATGAATTCAGACTTCAGAGAGATGATGAGGCGGTGAGGGGGAGATAATATTACTAGTATTAATGTATTCAAATATATTATTATCTTTCTCTCCTGTTTAAATTATTTCAGGAGGAGCTAAGGGTAAAAATAAACCACATGACATGACACAGTTTGGTCCATGAAACTAAGCTGGTCTAGTTAAAGCCCACGATGAAGATATTATATAATAACACAGTGCATTCGGAAAGTATTCAGAACCTTTGACTTTTTCCACATTTTGTTACGTTACAGACTTATTCTAAAATGGATTAAATTGTTTTTTCCCCCCTCATCAATCTACACACAATACCCCATAATGACAAAGCAAAAACATGTTTTTAGAATTTATAGCAAAAAATTTTGCGACTGCACTTGAAGAAACTTTCAAAGTTCTTGACATTTTCCGTATTGACTGACCTTCATGTCTTAAAGTAATGATGGACTGTCGTTTCTCTTTGCTTATTTGAGCTGTTCTTGCCATAATATGGACTTGGTCTTTTACCAAATAGGGCTGTCTTCTGTATACCGCCCTACCTTGTCACAACACAACTGATTAGCTCAAATGCATTAAGAAGTAAATAAATTCCATAAATTAACTTTTAAGAAGAAATGCATTCCAGGTGACTACTTCATGAAGCTGGTTGAGAGAATGCCAAGAGTGTGCAAAGCTGTCATCAAGGCAAAGGGTGGCTATTTGAAGAATCTCAAATATAAAATACACAGTATTTGGACACTTTTTTGGTTACTACATGATTCCATAAGTGTTATTTAATAGTTTTGATGTCTTCACTATTATTCTACAATGTAGTAGGGCGGCAGGTAGCTTAGTGGTTGAGAGCGTTGTGCCAGTAACCGAAAGGTCACTGGTTCTAATCCCCGAGCCGACTAGGTGAAAAATCTGTTGACGTGCCCTTGAGCAAGGCACTTAACCCTAATTGCTCCTGTAAGTCGCTCTGGATAAGAGCGTCTGCTAAATGACTAAAATGTAAAAAATTGTAAAAATAAAGGAAAACCCTTGAATGAGTATGTGTGTCCAAACTTTTGACTGGTAGTGTACGTATGGTTTTATAGTCATGTATATTGTTTCCTTGAAAAACACTTAATCCCCAAATTCTACTACTACCTTCATGTGTTTTTATGAGTATATAACTCCCATTGGCGCACGTCCACTCTGAGCGCAAACTAAGTGAGATACATAAAACTGTCAGCTGATTTCACTTACACCAAAATGCAGCTGTAAGTCTTAGCTGCACACTCCATTACTCGCTGATGGAACGGCCTGTCTGGGCCCACGGAGACCCATAGCTTATCTAGGAGGAGGCAGCGAGCCCGAGCCAACCTTGTGCAAACCCTCAGAGGGTGGTGAAGGAGCTGTGATGGGAGAAAATGTCCTGAGGAAAGGGTGCGTTGGTGATAGATGGTGTTGTGACAGGTCCTCGTTTCTCTCGCAAGCTTTTTGTCAAGTCGTGGACTTAAGAGGGAGTCAGCAGGTCAACAGCTCTGTGATTTACGGCCTCATTCGGGCAATCGATTCCGACCAAGGTGGGGGCAGGAGGGGGTCAGCCAGCCCAGCAGCCACCAAAAAGCCAGCTCCCCTCTCTACATCTTCTCAGAGAGCAAAAGCATACCATTTCTGAGAAGAGAGAGTAGCACTGCCAAAGGCACGTGTAATCTTATCAAGTGGAACGATTATGCTGGAGCAGAGCCCACTCCGGCTCCTATGACAGCACCCTGAAGTAATAAATAACATAAATTGAACCGTAGGTCCCTAAAAATTGGTTTCCCTGTTAACTGCACTTCAGAATTACACACGACGTCTGGTTGCTCCTTACAAAAAAGTCCCACTCATCATACTTTTTAAAGATTAGTTTGATAGATAAATGCCTTTCTTTGTCCTCAGACTAAATTAAGCTCTCTTCTAATCTTCCCAGTTTGCCACAGACAAGTTTTAATTACATTTCCTTCGGAAAAGAAAGAGAAAACAAAAGACTTGGCAATAGTCTTGCATGGGTGGTCAAACCAATTGTGTGAGTGTAGGTGATAACAAATGTAATTTCTCCTCAGCATTCTAGCTTAGTGTGCTTCAAGATGGTGCTTCTTTCTTTCTTTCTTTTCTGTCTTCCACATCAGGACAAGCTTGAGTCAAAGAGAAAAAAGCACTTCAAAGAAAGACAAAATAATGCGCAAATGTCTGGTTTGGCGAGACAATTTTATCTCACATTACAGAAAAGTGATTTGAGGTGCATAATTTTTTATAATGCAGTTCAGTAGCACCTAAAATGGCACTCTTTTCCCCCAGCAGCCTACTTCTCACAGAGCAGCGATCAGATTGCCATTTAAGGCCTCAGCTGCCCATGCTTCCATTACAAACACGGCTGGCTGCTAGGAGAGGCAACCCGTAGCCGAGGTGGACACGGAGTGGGAGTATTGATTGCATTGACATTTTAGTCATTTAGCAGACACTCTTATCCAGAGCAACTTACAGTAGTGAGTTGATACATTTTCATAGTGGTCCCCCGTGGGTATTTAACCCACAACCCTGGCGTTACAAGTGCCATGTTCTACCGTACCAACAGATCCACACAGGACCATATATATCATATATTGATCAAAACAAAAGGCAGTCTGCAGAGCTTGATAGCGCCATTCAGATCCGTCCAATTTCAGTTGTAATTGTAATTGGTCAGTGTAAAAAGTCTTAAAAAACAGGAGCGCTCAGCCAAGTGTAGGCAGTTAGTACATCTGGGCAACCCTACTCTATTGTGACACTTCTCTTGTAATGTAGTGACACAGCAGATAACGAGTTAGCTCACAGTAAATCTACAGTAGTGTCCAGTGAAAGAGAGGTCAGACTGAAGGTTGTCATGTGAAAATACCTCCTAACGTTATTATAACGTAAGACAAACCACTTCTCCAGGGTGTACTAACAGACATCTTGGTCGACCAGACCTCATTTACAGCTAATGATGTCACTGGGGAGCAATTGAGACGGTGAAACTATTTAATCGCCTTAAATCCACTTTTCTTTCACCTCATCATTTTGGCATTTTCAGTGTCATTAAAATGGTTTATTTACCGTCGGTAAACTTGGTTGACGGTTATGGTCTCAGGGCAGTCATCACAGGAGTTACGGCAATGATTTCATTTGGACTTCTCCCTCATAAAACAGACCCGAGGAGACATTTAAAAGGTCCGTCAGCTTTATAGCTGTAAAGATGGCGCCAATGTCGTGGCACGCAGATACTTCACTGGTGCCATACAGTTCTCCCCATCGTCATCTGTATCAGCTAGAGTCACCCTCCGTGGCATCATCGGTTTCGGAGAAAACTTGACTCGTACCTTCTGAGGGATGTCAAGGGACATTTTAAGGAGAGAGAGTGAGATAAAGTATTAACATTGACAAACAGGTTTGAGAGGGGGGGAGTGGAGGGAGGAATGAGAGGAAGAGAGACGCCGATCTTAATTGAGCCATGGCCTAATGGCCTCTACTCAATTGAATGAACTATCAGTCAAATCTACCTTAAAGGTGCAAAATGCAGAAATCGCTCCGCCATTTCCTGGTTGCTAAAATTAAAATAGTTTGCCTAATTTCAGTTTATGTGACAAAACAAGCAGTCATTGTGTAGAGAATCATTGAACCATCTAAACCGCTGTGAAATATATTTTCCATAACCAAAATATTATATTTTCAGCTGCTTGAAGCTGGTATGCAAAACCAAAAACGAAAGATGCAAAAACAAAACTTAAGAATGGGAAGCGAATAAATAGCGCACATAGAACATATCTACAGCTTCTTAAACTTGCTTTCAATGAGAACGACAAATTCTATGTGAATTTGGTCAGGTTGCCCAAAAAGTGACATATTGCCGCTTTAATGTACACATCACTCTTCAATCAGATTATGTCACTCTTTCAGCTGGGTCAGCAGCGCAGACAGAGGGAGGGAGGGAATGTGGGAGGAAGGGCTTGAGAAAAAAGGGCCCTCGCTGCAGACCCAAGCTCATCTCGGGTTCCTGGCAACGTTTGAGCAGCGCCAAGCTGCCCGTCTCCTATCCGTCTCCCTCCTCGACTGCCAGCTTTTAATCTCCCCCGGAGTCCCCCCATGCCTCCCCTAATGAAATGGCATTGACTCGGCCTCTTGCCTATCACTAATGGCAAGCCCTCATTTGCCTTGATGAAGGTCAGCAGCTTCCACTTTACTTTCTACCGGGGGGAGGGTCCAAGCAAAGTAAAGTAGGTTGTCTAGTGTCTTTGACGCTTTACATTTGAAGAGAGCAGAAACCAATAACAGAAAAATTGCTCTCTCACTTAGACTAGCCTTGGCAAGTTTGGGAATAGTGCTAAATGTTTTGGCCCCACTGCTTCAGTCTGAGTCTAAGCTTGGGGCTATAGACTCGACAACTCTGTCCAGCAAAGCAGCCGGTGCAAGTGAATTTCTCATGGAGCCGTTGTAAATCCGTCCCTTAATGATTGCAGAAACAACCAATTCCCAAGATGTTGTTCTTTTGGGTGTGTGTGTAGGCAGCTTCCACTGCTCGGTCCATAGAACAAGGCCAATACAATCTTCTTGAGAGGATTTACTGCCACTGCTATCTAATGGAGCGACCTCGTCTGGGATAATCACATTGAAGGGCGCCTCTGACTAATTAAACTAAAAGGGGGAACAGGTTGCAGCCCTACCCGGTGCAGTAAAACTTCAGCTGTCTACACTAGCTTGCTGCCGCTGTGCCTTGGCAGCAGTATGTGTGGGGGGAGGTCTCCTTCTTATGATAAATCACTGGCCATGAATCTTTCATTTGAGAGGGAGAAAGAAAGGGCTGGCACTTTTATCGTTAGCAGATATCATAAGTTATGGACCACTTGTTTTGCTCATGTATTCCTTTTGAGCACTGATCTAACATAACGTTACGTCATGGCTCCATCGGTTAATGGCGGTGAGTGACCCTTCACCTCATCTTTGCTACTAGAGTGAGATAATGCCCATTGTTTAAAATAATTGTGTGGTGTATAGGGGTTTAAAGCATAGGATTGGTGTAAGCATTGGCTGAAGGGAATGTCCACCATTTCTAAATAGAGAGTGTGCAAGTGTATACTTTGTGCGGGCAAGTGTATACTTTAGTTAGCTCATGGCTGCAGGCCTACAGCTGTGGCAGTTCCAGGAGATTATCTGTGGAATACGAGGACGGCATCTGGCGGGGCGGGGAACATGCGCCACTTTAGAGTGATGAAAAGTCACAGTGCTTTAGGGATCGTCTCTCCACATTGCCCTGCTGGCCTGGCAACAGCTTATACTGTCACATCCTGATCGGTTTCACCTGTCTTGTGCTTGTCTCCACAACCCACCAGGTGTCTCCCATTTGTCCCCATTATCCCCTGTGTATTTATACCAGTGTTTTCTGTTTGTCTGTTGCCAGTTTGTCTTGTCTCGTCAAGCTTACCCGCGTTTTTTCCTGTACTCCTGTTTTGCTCGAGGCCCTGTTTTCCCGGTTTTGACCATTCTGCCTGCCCTGACCCTGAGCCTGCCTGCCGTTCTGTACCTTTTGACACTGTTCTGGATTACCGATCTCTGCCTGCCCCGACCCTGAGACTGCCTGACATTTCTGTACCTTTCGGACTCTGCTCTGGATTACTGACCTCTGCCTGCCCTTGACCTGTCGTTTTCATGCCCCTTATTTCTGTAAATAAACATTTTGCTATTTCGAGGAGCCACCATTGGGAGGCACGAGGAGTTGCTGCATGGACTAATGCAGGGTTTCCAGACCTTATCTGAACGCCATGACCGCGGGTTGAATACATTGCTGGAGCAATTCCGCGGGTTGTCTGTTAGGCAGCCTACCACGACGGTAACCTCCCAGCCCCTCAGTAACCCGGCTGTCAACAGTGCGTCTCTCCCGGCCACCCCGGCTAACCCGAGAACCCCGCTTACCTCCACCGGAACGCTTCGCTGGAGAGTTGGGAACCTGTCGGGTGTTTCTCGCTCAGTGTTCCCTCATCTTTGAGCTACAGCCCTCCTCCTTCCCCTCAGACCGCTCGCAGATAGCGTACCTCATCACTCTGATGTCCGGGAGGGCTCTCGCCTGGGCTACGGCAGTGTGGGAACAACAGTCTTCCGTGTGCTTCAGTCTGGAGGAGTTCGTGGACGAGGTGAAGAATGTTTTCGATTCTCCATTGTCTTGGAGAGAGGCTGCCTGGAAGTTACTCCAGCTTCGGCAAGACTCCCGCAGTGTGGCAGACTATGCAGTGGATTTTTCCGCACGAGAGTGCATAGAACCCGGAATCGCTGTTCGACGTGTTCCTGCACAGGTTATCAGAGGAAGTTAAGGACGAGCTAGCAGCCCGGGAACTACCTACGGATCTCGACTCGCTTATCGCCTTGACTATCCGGATCAATGGGCGGCTGCGGGAACGTAGGAAAAAGAGGAGATCCGATTCCACTCACCCGCCCAAGGATTCCACCTTGCCTCCGATGCATCCCAGAAGTCCACGACGTCTCCGTCTCCGAGAGAATCCGAGGCTACCCGAGTTTCCCTGAGAGTTTCCGAAGTCTGCCGATTCGCCTCTTCCCGAGCCGATGCAACTAGGCAGAGCTAAGTTGTCTCCAGCCGAACGTTTACGCAAGCTTAACACTAAGAGTTGTCTGTATTGCGGGACTACTGGTCATTTCGTGTCCTCCTGTCCACTAAAAGACCAGGCTCACTGGTAGGGGACAGTCCTCTGGTGGGCCATACGGATAACTTTCCCTTTCCCCTTACTGTTACCCCTCTCCATGCCACCCTATTGGGGGGGGAACCAGTCAAAATCTCTCTGGGTACTCATAGACTTAGGGGCCGATGAGAGTTTTATGGACGCTACCCTGGCGTCCGAGCTGGACATCCCCAGTCAGCCCCTCTCCATTCCCATGGACGTTAGAGCACTGGACGGGTGCTCTATAGGCAGGGTCACCCAAAATACCACTCCCATCAACCTACGAGTGTCAGGGACACACAGCGAGGCTATCCAATTCCTGCTTATTAAGTCCCCTTAGGTTCCTGTGGTATTGGGATTGTCTTGGCTCCAGCAACACAATCCCTTAATCAACTGGATTGCTGGTGCCATCATGGGCTGGAGCCCGTTCTGCCATGTCCATTGCCTGCAGTCGGCACAGCCTGCCCCGGGACGTCTTCCTGTGGGCTTGGAAGTTGCCCCGGACCTCTCCGCCATTCCTGCAGAGTACCAGGACCTCTGGGAAGTTTATAGTAAGGCCTGGGCCACTTCGCTTCCTCCGCACCGGCCCTATGACTGCGGGATCGAACTTCTCCGGGGCACCACACCACCCCGGGGATGCCTGTATTCACTGTCGGGTCCGGAGACCAAGGCTATGGAGACCTACATCGAGGACTCCCTGGCTGCAGGGTGTATCCGGCCTTCTGCCTCCCCCGCTGGCGCATGGTTCTTCTTTGTGGAGAAGAAGGACAAAACCTTGCGCCTGTGCATTGACTACCGGGGCCTCAATGACATCACGGTTAAGAACCGCTACCCGCTACCACTCATCGCCTCGGCCTTCGAGCCACTCCAGGGGTCCACCGTTTCCTCCAAGTTGGACCTGCGGAACGCCTACCACCTGGTGCGGATACTGGAACGTTACGAGTGGAAGTCTTTTGGTCTTACCAACGCTCCAGCTGTGTTCCAGGCCCTGGTTAATGACGTTCTCCGCGACATGTTGAACCGGTTTGTCTTTGTTTACCTCGACGACATCCTTGTTTTCTCCCGTTCAGCCCAAGAACACGTGCTCCACATCCGACAGGTCCTCCAGCGCCTCCTGGAGAACCAGCTTTTTGTGAAAGCAGAAAAATGCTGGTTGGAGGGGGCGGAACATCCTTTAATTGTGTGGACGGATCATAAGAACCTGGAATATCTCCGCACCAATAAGCGTCTCAATTTCAGGCAAGCTAGGCGGGCCCTGCTTTTCACCCGGGTTAACTTCTCCCTCTCCTACCGCCTGGGTTCCAAGAATATGAAGCCAGATGCGCTCTCACGCAACTATAGCCCCGCAGCTACCCCATCGGACCGCGAGACCATCCTCCCCACCTCGTGTCTGGCGGCGGCTCTCAGCTGGGGAATTGAGAAGCAGGTCCGTGAGGCTTAGAGTTCCCAGCCGAACCCCGAGGAGGCCCAGATAACCGGATGTTTGTTCCTGATGCTGTCTGCCCCTCGGTCCTGGAGTAGGCCCACTCCTCCAGGCTTACCTGCCACCCGGGTTCCCGTCAGACTCTGGCCTTTGTGCGACAACGCTTTTGGTGGCCTACCATGATCCCTGACGTCTCCGTGTTCGTCGCCGCCTGCACGATCTGTGCGCAGAATAAGACTCCTCGGCAAGCTCAGGCTGGTCTCCTTCAACCCCTTCCTGTCCCTCACCGTCCTGGTCACACATATCCCTGGACTTAGTCACTGGTCTCCCCCGTCTGATGGCAACACCGTCATCCTTACTGTGGTTGACCGGTTTTCAAAATCCCCCCATTTCATTCCTCTCCCAAAACGACCCACTGTCAAAGAGATGGCCCAGCTCATGGTAAAGCACGTCTTCCGGATCCATGGACTCCCGGTGGACATGGTGTCCGACCGGGGTCCTCAGTTCTTGTCCCGGTTCTGGAAGGCGTTTTGCACGCTCATTGGGTCGTCGGCCAGCCTGTCCTCCGGGTTCCACCCCCAATCTAACGGCCAGTCGGAGCGAGCCAATCAGGACCTGGAGACGACTCTTCGCTGCCTTGCCCCGTACCCTCCGTATACATCCCACTTTTCATGTGTCTAGGATTAAACCTATCTCACAGCCCTTTGTCTCCTGTTTCCAGGCCCACCCCTCTCCCCTGTCTCATCGACGGCCAACCGGCGTACACGGTGAGGCGCCTCCTGAAGGTTTGACCGTGGGGCAGGGGATTCCAGTACATGGTTGACTGGGAGGGTTATGGCCCGGAGGAGAGGTGCTGGGTCCCCGCTAGGGACATCCTGGACCCAGGCCTCATCACTGAGTTCCACCGCCGGCACCTCGGTCAACCAGGTACAGTGGGCTCCAAAATTACTGGCACCCCTGACTGGCAATGCACAAACAATACTTAAAAATATATAAACAATATAATTATAGAGATAAACTCAAAATACCAACATGTGAGAAATACTGTACTATATTAATGTTCCAATGGAACCCACCAAAATAATTTATTGATTTAATTTAAAATCAATGTCCTCCAAATCAAGGTTTCACAATTAATGGCACCCTTAAAGATTATTGTAAATAACATCTACCAAAATTAAACCAGGAATTAAATTCCACTTAATTAAGTTGATCTAAGTCTTAAGGAACTATATTGAGCCATTACATCACTTCCTGTTTCACTAGGGTATAAAAATGAGGTAACACGCATGCAATATCCCTTTGACATCCAACAACATGAAGAAAACAAAAGCACTGGCAGTTCAAAAGAGACAGATGGTCGTAGACCTTCATAAATCTGGTAATGGCTACAAGAAGATCCACAAACGATTGAATATACCACTGAGCACTGTCAGGGCAATTATTAAAAAATGTAATGGATATGGAACAGTTGAAAACCTCATGGGTAGAGGATGCAAATGCATTTTGCCCTCCAGGATAGGGAGGAGGATGGTGAGAGAAGCAACACAATCCTCAAGAATCACTGTGAAATAATTGCAGGCCTTGGTGGCGTCTTGGGGTCAACAGGTTTCAAAAAGCACCATCAGACGTCACCTCCACAATCACAGGCTCTTTGGAAGGGTTGCCAGAAGAAAACCCTTTCTGACCCCAAAACACAGATGCAAGCGCTTGGAGTTTGCCAAACGTCATTTAAATTATGACTGGAAGAAGGTGGTCTGGTCAGATGAGACCAAAATTGAACGTTTTGGTCAGATATAGCATCGGCATGTTTGACGTTGAAACAGAGATGCATACAAGGAGAGGCACCTCATACCCACAGTGAAATATGGTGGTGGGTCAGTGATGTTTTGGGGCTGTTTTAATTCCAGAGGTCCAGGGGCAGTGGTTAATATTGATGGCATAATGAATTCCACCAGGTATCAGGCAATTTTGGCTGACAATCTGGTTGCCTCTGCCAGAAGGCTGGGACTTGGCCATATGTGGACTTTCCAACAAGACAATGACTCAAAACATACCTCAAGATCCACACAGAAATGGTTCTGTGACAACAAAATCAATGTTCTGCCATGGCCATCTCAGTTGCCAGACCTCAATCCAATCGAAAATATGTGGGTTGAATTGAAGAGGGCAGTTGATAAGCGCAAATCCAAGAATGTGAAGGATCTTGAAAGGATCTGCATAGAGGAATGGTCCAAAATCCCTCTAAATGTGTTCCTTAACCTTGTCAAACATTACAGGAAATGACTCCATGCTGTTATCCTTGCCAGAGGTGGTTGCACTATGTACTAAATGAGGAGTGCCAATAATTATGAAACCTTGATTTTTGTGACATTTAGCTCTAGTCCCTGTTTTCCCGTTTTTCCCGTTTTTGACCATTCTGCCTGCCCTGACCCTGAGCCTGCCTGCCGTTCTGTACCTTGTGACACTGTTCTGTATTACCGACCTCTGCCTGCCTCGACCCTGCCTGCCGTTTCTGTACCTTTCGGACTCTGCTCTGGATTACTGACCTCTCCCTGCCCTTGACCTGTCGTTTGCCTGCCCCCTGTTTTTGTAAATAAACGTTTTGCTATTTCGAACTGTCTGCATCTGGGTCTTATCCTGAGCCTTGATATATACTACACTAATCAAACACTAGGAGCCCTATAGACTAACAACACTACAAGATATAGTATGGACACTTTCAATTTAAATGCTGGGCCACTCATTCTGAAAGTATACATTGATGTAACAAATTTTTAATATTATCAGAATTGTTTGTTATTACCAATATCAATATGAACGATGAACTTCTCTAAGTGTGAGAGTCTCATCAAGGGTACTCGTGGACTACACCTTGTCCTGGACTCACTTGTTTTTTATAAGTTAGATGTTCATACAAGTGGAGCAAGCCAATAAGTGAAGTGTGGGTAATGTGAGTTGTAGGGCCATATCACGTAGTAACCACACCATAACGCCAGACAATTTGTGATGTGACTGACGATCACACAGTTTGACTGTGTAAAAACAAAATATAGTTTATCTGTGTTTTATTGTAGGGTTTTAAACATATCAAAGTGTAACAGATATCCTACAAAGACAAGAACACGGGTCTCGGACCAGTGTAACAGATGTGATCGTACTTCGTAACTGTCTTGCTTTGTGTTTTTAAATAAAGGACTGCCCAGCCTGCGATCCCAGTTGATTGGTGTTTATTCTGACAATAGAAGGAAGCACATTAAATGTACTGGACAACAGTATGTTGATGGCTGTAGATTCGTGATTCATCGCTTGCATGTCAATATCAGACTGGTTATTTTGTAATCAAACATCAAAACAATGACAAAAATAGTATAAAATAAAATAAATGTAAGTACCTGACAATAGAAACAAGAAAGCTGTGCCGGACAACAGTATGTTGATACCTGTAGATTCCTCTGTTAGCATGGAAATAGCTGTGATTTAGCATGGAGCTAATGCGACCATTACAATTAGAGCATGCTAGCTAACTCACTCTTACAGCAATAACATACAAAAGCACATCCCAGGAAGCCCCCAATATCTATCTATCTATCTATCTATCTATCTATCTATCTATCTATCTATCTATCTATCTATCTATCTATCTATCTATCTATCTATCTATCTATCTATCTATCTATCTATCTATCTATCTATCTATCTATCTATCTATCTATCTATCTATCTATCTATCTATCCATCTATCTATCTATCAGGAAATGTACATAGTGAACTCATACACATTGTAAATACGTAAATAGAATGCACTATTTCAGAACATGACCATGTCATTATTAGACTGGGAAGAATTGAAGTTCGTGTTCGCCCCCTATCTGCAAGCGTAGCCAATGGCATAACACCTTATTGAGGTCTGACTTGAACCAACCAATAGAAATACATAAATATTGAATAAATATTTCTGCAATGATAAGTGGAAACATAACCAACCTTGTTACAAAAGCATAGGAAACTCAACTGATTGGCCTAGTGCTAGCTAGTAGTTACAGTACTGCCTTGCATGAACTTTGGGGTGGTGCATTTTCCTCTCCCCTTCTTAGCAATTCCACTACACTTACATTACCAGGCATTAACAATACAAATAAATAAACCTCAGTTGAGCGTCAGCATGCCTTGTTAGTAATGGAAGAGTGCTGAGGTGCCCTTATCAAGTTATGTATTTACAGAACTATACAAGACATGGTAATGCACACAGGGGTTTCATAATTAATTGAATCCAGAGTTATTATTCAAATGAATTGTGCCTGCTTCTAGGATGCACCAAATATAAATGGACATTATATTGACACACTATATGCATCAAAATAAATATTCAAAACAAGAGCAAATGTAAGGAGCATGCACCTCTCACACTAACTGCAGGAAACCAAGATAACCCTATAGAGAGACATGACAAATCTCCCTCCCTCTCTCCCTCTCTCTCTCTCTCTCTCTCACACACACACACACACACACACACAGATCTCTCTCACTCCCCCCAACGCGGTCTTACAGTATCTTCTTCATTTAACATCTCTGTCTGTCTCGCTCAAATCGCTGAATGTGTGTGTGTGTGTTTGCTGACTTAAATTACGCTGTAACTTACCCAAGCAATTGCAGATTCCCATCATTACAGGCGGAGTTCATATTGATACGCGCGCACCGTCGCTCTTCTCTACACAGTTATTTTTAGCATGTTCAGTCGCACTTTGCTGAGAGTGAATGTGGATTGATTTGATGATAGTGCATTAGAGTCGTTTTAGGCAGAATTTTTGCTTTTTTCAGCACCGCATTTAACGCGCGGGACCAATGTTGCACGTATTTCTCCTAATGCGCTTTTACCCAAGTGTAGCTTATGTGTACAGGCAATGTTCACTCTCTGGCTTCTGAAGATGCCTCCGCAATTTTTGCCTCAATATACCAAGACATATTACCAAGTAAGAGCTGCGTAGCTCATTCAGTAGACATGTACACGGAATTATAAATTATAGGGATAAACGGCGTGCGTTTATTTCCAGCATTTCGAACTTTCGTGGCTCATCCCTGGCCGTCATTCGAGTTAAATGCAAGGAGAGGGATGACTCCAAAACTGCGACTCCCACCTAAAACATCATGGCCCGCTGATATATATCGGAGAACTTTGGACTTTTCCGCTGTGGATACCAACCAAAAAGCGCTGCAGCTTTGCGCAGTCATTCCAACTTTCTAGTAGGCCTAATTAAATTAATTAGGTTTGTGAATGCAGGACGGATGGTGTTTCAAGCTCTCTCATGCCACCAACAATTGTGAAAACAGGACAAGAATGTGGCAGAATCCCTTTTTGGAAACGTCTGATAGAGATTTCGTTGTCGAGTCGAGAAGACTGGATTAAGTTCTTGAAAATAGTGTTATGCCTCTCATGCTTGTTTCCTTGACACGACGGCTGTGAGAGCGACGGAGGAATGCTGGTCCGAGAGATATTGCCGCTCATTTTAGGTTTTTCGCCTTTTGTTTTTGGTCACTGCTTTCTAACATCGTTTTTACTTTTATTTCAGGTGGGTTTATTACGTTTTCTATTATAGCACACCATACTCGTTTACGCCCAGTTCTTATACCACAATGCTTTGTCTATGTGATGTTGGGAAGGGGGTTTGTGTAATGGGAATAATGATGGTAAATTGCCAAGTTATCGGTTCATGCACTATGAAATGAGTGTGTACATTGTACTGACAAGATACACTGCATCAGTGGTGAAAGTATAGTGGCCTTAAAGTTGACTGCCACTTATCATGGCTCCAATCTTTGGAGTTGAGAATCTGGAAGTAATTAATGTAAATTGATTGATGATGTAACTCCACTGTCTCACTGAGTAAATTGGGAATGTGTAAGTGAGGGTGCATGCATTCTTGAGTTAGTGCATGTGTTTGGTGTTCTTGTGAGAGGGAGCGGGAGTGGGCGAGAGAGGGGATAGGCACTGGAGAGAGGGGTTGCTGGACAAGACAAAATATGCTTATGTATACTTGACCAACTTGGCCATTGAGCCATGTGTTAATTATTATTTAATTGCCTCTCTCTCTCTCTCTCTCTCTCTCTCTCTCTCTCTCTCTCTCTCTCTCTCTCTCTCTCTCTCTCTCTCTCTCTCTCTCTCTCTCTCTCTCTCTCTCTCTCTCTCTCTCTCTCTCTCTCTCTCTCTCTCTCTCTCTCTCTCTCTCTCACACAGACACACATACACTATACCATTATGACAATAACCATTGCTACAAGTTCCCTGTTATCAAGCTATGTAGGATGTGTAACAGAGGTGGTTCCTGAACACAGGAGGTTGGTGGCACCTTAATTGGGGAGAATGAGCTCGTGGTAATGGCTGGAGTGGAATAGGCAGGATGGTATCAAACACATGGTTTCCATGTGTTTGATGCCATGCCATTTGCTCCATTCCAGACATTATTATGAGCTGTCCTCCCCTCAGCAGCCTCCTGTGTTCCTGAACTATGTGATAGGTAACATTCTTTGAGACCTGTTAGCCTCTGAGCTAAAGCCTAGGCATAAGCTTAGCATGCTAACAAAGGATAATGTACGTGGACAATCCAGGTTTGATACCCGATAGAATGGTCACATTGGTAGAATACCTAGCTCCTATGCACAATTATGACTAGCACAATGCGGGGGAAGGGGTGCGGGCGATTGTATTTTGATTTGGATCAGTGGCGAGAGAGCTAATGCGTTTAGACGCCGCATTCAACTGGGCGCGTGGCTAATGCTAGGTGCTCACTCGGCAGCGTGGGTGCAGGAGGGAGCTTCAGTTTGAAGTGTCCCAGGCAAAGAGCTTTGCTACCCACCATGCACTAGCTCGCTACTCCAGAGCCCCTGAGCTCTCCAGCGCTCCGCTCTCCTCTCCCGATCCACGGGGCTGCCCACCAGGCTCACCGCTGGGGGAGGCAGTGTCAGGGTTCACCTCTGGGTGGTGGGGAGGGAGGGAGTGGGGGCGGGAATTCTCCTAGACGAGCCCTTAGCCTTTTTCTTCTCTCCTACCCTTCTTGTAAGTGGGTGGGAATCTCCTCTCTCGACCATTGTGTGAAGAGCGAGAGTGTGTGTGTATGTGTTCCTGCGTGCGTGCATGTGTGTGAACTGTGAGGGAGTGCATGTTGTGCATGCATGCGTGTGTGTGTGAGGGACTGAGTATTTGGGTGCTTGCCGGGCATATCTGTGTGCAGATGTGTGTGTGCGTGGATGAATGTGTGTGCATGAGTGTGTAACAGAGAGTGTGAGGCCTTGGGGTTCAGGTGTGAGACTCATCTGTGGTGGAAAGCTGGCCACATGGCTGCCTGGCACTGAGGATGGGATCTCCTACAGTGGGCCCTATGGATACTAATGAAACGTCATCAGAGTCTGACTTAGGGTCTTTTCACATCGTGCCGTCTGTCTCAGATACTGGATGGAGCCTTTGGTATCTTATACCCTTTTCATACTATCATTACGATGTTCAAATGGTGCAGTTCCAGCAACTATGGTTATAATATAATATAATAATATACAGTATGCTATTTAGCAGGTGCTTTTATCCAAAGCCTGTGCATACATTTTTGGTTGATGTACGACAGTGACATGCGGTGTGGTCGGTGGCTGGATAGACACTGGCAATAATCAAAGCCAGATTTACTTACAAATAAACCTTGATGAAGCCCAAGTTCACCATACAACAGATAGCTCCAACAACCAGAGTGACATTGGCTAAAAAAAAATTATTTTTAAAAATCACCAAATGCAAATACCAATGTAGCCACTGATGGTGGCATATTTTATATCATCCGACAAAATGACACACTGCTCAACTCAGCTCAGCCATAGACCGATGTAGCATCCACAGCTACAACCAATATGTGGCACTAAAATACCAATATATGGACACATTTCATCCGAATAGTTTGCATTGCAAACTCCATAGCCTTTCACAATGGATTTATAAATGTTCCATTGCACCGCGCAAAAATACACACACACACACACACACACAAACATACAATAATATTATTATGTGAAATATTATTACACACACATATATAATGAAAAAGCTTATAACGAAATTTCCATATCAACAATCGAAATGACTGAAAAATGCAGTTTAAAATAAAAAATATATAAATTCTCAGCAAATCGAAATTCTAGCTTGATAAATCAAATGCATCAAAGGGATGTTGTCTATTCTAATGTTCATTCGACAGTAGTCTAACACACAAATTGCTAAGGAAAATGCATTTAGCCTACCTTAGTCCATTCGTCTGTCCTTCAGGGTGAACCTCTCTGTGACAACGTTGTAGAAGCACACAGAAGGCCCTCGGTCGTGTGGGAGAGTCATCCCCAAGGTCTCCTTCGGTTCCATTTTCACACTGACATAAAAAGTCACACACACACAAACATTAGCTGGTAGCACAGTTCTCCCACGCAGCAAACACGATACCAGAATTTTGACTTCGATACCGATACCAGGTTTAGTATCACGATACTCAATACCATCACGATACTTGATACCTAAATGATACCAAAATGATATGACGGCAAAAAAAGAAGGCGTATTAGCCAAAGTCACAGAATGGCACTTGATCCAGACAGATCTTTTGAGTTCAATATCATTACATTTGAAATGTAGGATTTATTTATGTATGCATTAATGAATCAATTATAAAATCATACAATCATAACAACATAATGGTTATAATTTATTTGTACGGTAAATCTCAATTGATAAACTGGGTAAATCAAGATGTAGCCTAGGCCTATTCACAATACAGGTGAATGCATATTGAATAGGAGTGTATTGAGTTATTGAGTGCATTGAGTTATTGAGCTTGTTTTGGCTGATTTCATGAGGCTACATGTTTACCTTCCATTTGGGACTTATTTTATTGTTCTGATCAACAACATTTGCATAGAAGAAGCAATCACTTTTTTTTATAAAAGTGTGCGCCGTCTCTTTAAGACCCATGAGGTCATTCACACACAAAGTCCATTCCAGGCTTGAGCAAAGATGACCTTGATGATTATTCAAGTGTGTTAACTTCTGTGCAGCATAACATAAGTGGTGATGCAGCCCAGACTCCAAGTGAGTTCAGTGGTTTCTCATGGCAGGCTAGAGCTAGCAATGAGTAAGCTGCGCTGATAGACAGATTTGATCTTCTCTTAATCAGTAGACGACATGTGACACATTTGACAGAAGTACCGAAAGTAAAATAAATTCTAGTACCAAACCGTTTTTCATGTTCTAGTATTTGAAAAAGTACAGAAGTTTTGGGATACCGTGCAACACTACCATCCATAAGGGCATCCAGGCGGTCGGAGACCAGAATCCTCCAGCGTGAGTGCGCCCCCATGCAGCAACACAGCTAGAATCCTTGTAGTTAGTTGCATCCATCTTGTAGAAACCCAGGCTCGCATTGAGTGGCAGGAGAAGCCCCATTCCCATTATGTCCACAAAGCGAAAGTACAGTGCATTAGGAAAGTATTCAGACCCCTTCACATTTTCCACATTTTGTTACATTACAGCCTTATTCTAAAATTGATTACATTGTTTTTTTCATCATCAATCTACACACAATACCCTATAATGACAAAGCAAAAACAGGTTTCTAGAAATGTTAGCAAAAAACAAACCAAAAAACCCTGAAATATCACATTTACATATATATTCAGGCCAAAGGCGCACACTTTTATTTTTTTATTTTTTTATTTTTTTTACTCAGTACTTTGTTGAAGCACCTTTGGCAACGATTACAGCCTCGAGTCTTCTTGGGTATGACGCTACAAGCTTGACACACCTGTATTTGGGGAGTTTCTCATATTCTTCTCTGCAGATCCACTCAAGTTTTGTCAGGTTGGATGGGGAGCGTCGCTGCACAGCTATTTTCAGGTCTCTCCAGATATGTGAGATCGGGTTGAAGTCCGGGCTCTGGCTGGACCACTCAAGGACATTCAGAGACTTGTCCCTATGCCACTCCTGCGTTGTCTTGGCTGTGTGCTTAGGGTTGTTGTCCTGTTGGAAGGTGTACCTTGGCCCCAGTCTGAGGTCCTGAGCGCTCTGGAGCAGGTTTTCATCAATGATCTCTCTGTAATTTGCTCCGTTCATCTTTCCCTTGATCCTGACTAGTCTCCCAGTCCCTGCCGCTGAAAAACATCCCCATAGCATGATGCTGCCACCACCATGCTTCACCGTAGGGATGGTATTGGCCAGGTGATGAGCGGTGCCTGGTTTCCTCCAGACATGACGCTTAGCATTCAGGCCAAAGAGTTCAATCTTGGTTTCATCAGACCAGAGAATCTTGTTTCTCATGGTCTGAGAGTCCTTTAGGTGCCTTTTGGCAAACTCCAAGCGAGCTGTCATGTGCCTTTTACTGAGGAGTGGCTTCCGTCTGACCACTCTACCATAATGGCCTGATTGGTGGAGTGCTCTAGAGATGGTTGTCCTTCTGGAAGGTTCTCCCATCTCCACAGAGGAACTCTAGAGCTCTGTCAGAGTTACCATCAGGTTCTTGGTCACCTCCCTGACCAAGGCCCTTCTCCCCCGATTGCTCAGTTCGGCTGGGCGGCCAGCTCTAGGAAGAGTCTTGGTGGTTCCAAACTTCTTCCATTTAAGAATGATGGAGGCCGCTGTGTTCTTGGGGACCTTCAATGCTGCAGAAATGTTTTCGTACCCTTCCCCAGATCTGTGCCTCGACACAATCCTGTCTAGGAGCTCTACGGACAATTCCTTCGACCACATGGCTTGGTTTTTGGCACTGACATGCACTGTCAACTGTGGGACCTTATATAGACAGGTGTGTGCCTTTCCAAATCATGTCCAATCAATTGAATTTACCATAGGTGGACTCCAATCAAGTTGTAGAAACACCTCAAGGACGATCAATGGACACAAGATGCACCTGAGCTCAATTTTGAGTCTCATAGCAAAGGTTCTGAATACTTATGAAAATAAGGTATTTCTGTTTTTTATTTTTTCAAAAGTTGCAAAAATGTCTAAAAACCTGTTTTTGTTTAGTCATTATGGGGTATTGTGTGTAGATTGACGAGGAACAAAATGAATTTAATCAATTTAAGAATAAGGCTGTAATGTAACAAAATGTGGAAAAAGTGAAGGTGTCTGAATACTTTCCGAATGCACTGTAAATGTCCAAGATG
This sequence comes from Coregonus clupeaformis, assembly GCF_020615455.1. Classification (NCBI taxonomy): domain Eukaryota; kingdom Metazoa; phylum Chordata; class Actinopteri; order Salmoniformes; family Salmonidae; genus Coregonus; species Coregonus clupeaformis. The sequence continues at coordinate 13,927,471 of NC_059227.1, read as the reverse complement.
TCTAAATGTCTGGGTAAAAAGTATTAATTGGTTTTAGACAAGTGGACAGCAGTACTCACTGTTCGCCTGTAACAAATGAAGCAACTTCAAGTTCCGTTCAAAGCTGAAAATCAGCAACGCCTATAGGTGCCTATATGCTGACCCTGTCCATTAACAGTGACTGGAGTCAGGAATGGCCGCGCGTGTCAACGATTGAATGGATTTGAATGTATGGAAAGGTTATGCTGGCATGAGATTTTGAGCAAAAAAATCGTTGAGAAAAAAACAGTAGATTACAAAAAAGAATGACAATTTGTTATATATATTTTTTTTCATAACAGCTTTTCATATTAGATTATCACTGGGTAAGTAATGCCTACCCTGACTGCACGTCACTGATATGCGACCAGGTAAGCACAGTATAGCTTAGTTCGGCACGGCTCGGCTCAATGTATTAAATGTATGTAATTGTTCGGCTGAAATATAAAACTAGGTTAGATGTTCAGAAGACTGAGGCAAGTTTTCCTCTAACTTTTTGCCTGGACTTTGCTTCTTTCATATTTACTTTGATTCGGACAAACTCCCCAGTCCCTGCCGGTGACAAGCATACCCATAACATGACGCTGTCACAACAATACTTGAAGATACACATCTATGATATGTTGTTTTGGATTTGACCCAAACCTGAAGTTTTCAATTTAAGACAAAACAAATATTTATTTGCCATGTTATCTTGCAGTATTACTTAAGGGCCTTGTTGCAAACATAATGAACGATTTGGAATGGATTCTTTAACACCGGCTTCCTTCTTTTCACTTTGTCATACAGGCCAGTAATGTGGAGTGAATGCAATGTTGTGAAACCCGCTGTATTTTCAAGTATTGTGTTGGCAGCATAATGTTGTGTGTATGCTTGTCACCAGCAGGGGAGTTTGTCAGGATCAAAATAAATAAGAAAAGAGCAAAGCCCACATAAAAATGTAGAGGAAATCCTGAGCGCTTCAGTCGCGGTCCTGACTTGAATCTGCTTGACAATCAAGGACAAAGTTTGAATATTGCTGTCCATCAATGATTCCCAACCAAATTTACTGAGCTTGAGCAATTTTGACAAAAACAATGATTATATGTTTCCCTACTAAGAGTTGTGCAGATTTGGTAAAATCTTATTCAAAATGATTCACAGTTGTAATTGCTGCCAAAGGCGCTTCCACAAAGTATTAACTCTGGGGTGTGAAGACATATGCAATCAAGACATCTTTGTTTTATATTTGTTATTAATTAAGACAAATTTATATCATTTTTCTTTCACTTTGAAAATGTGGAGCAGTTTGTGTAGATACATAGAGAAAAAAAATATATAATCCCTTTTTAGATTTAATTTTAAGGCAGAAAAATTAGAAAACTGTGCAAGGGGTGTGTAGACTTTCACCAAGCACTGTATGTGCCTTTTATAGTGCATCCATTTTAAGTATGCATTTTGTGGAATTCTTACCAACGCACCAACCAGGGTACCAAATACATATTCTTGAACGTCATAAGAGATTCCGCTCCCTTTCCTCCGGCTCCCATCCACCCACACTATCCAGTCCTAGACTAGCCAGAACAATAGATACCCTATTTACTTACATTTTACTTACGAATGAAATGGTGATATGGTAATTATGTAATACTTACTAATTACTATTTTGTTGGGATTTGTTCAATAAGCACTGCTATACAATGGTGTTGCATTACCAATTGGCTTGAATTCTCTCTCCCTCTCTCTCCCTCTCCCACTCTCTCTCCGTCTGCTGTGCAGTTCACCCAGGGAGAGCTTCAGAGTTCATGTGCGCGGAACGTGGCAGAGAGGGCGGGTGAGAGCTGCCAGCTGGCGTGCCAATGTAGACCCTACCCTCCCCTGCCGCCCCCGCCCCCACCTCCTCCACCCCCCAGACTTCTGGTCTTCACTGGTAAGTATTGGACTTTCCTACATGATGACTTGACTCGTGAGGTGCTTTCAGCCTTGATACTGATACAGGGATCAGAGGTTGTTGCCAAGTCTCACCCAAATCAACCCACCACATACTCAAAGGAGTTCAAGTGATAGCTGGATGGAGCTACACAACAGATCGGGTGGGACGGGGGCTAGTCTCAACTAGAAACCCTTTTTGAAGTTTGAAAACATCAAACTTTTGACATTTTTTTTATTTTGGAGTAAATTATCAGTTGAACTCATTGAAAATGAGTAAGTGAGGATGCTTCGTGAACTGGAGCTGTGAACTGCCTGTGGTCACAAACTACACTGCCTCGCCAATAGCATATCGTTATTGCAGGCAAAACGGATAAGTAATCTCACCCCAGGATGTCTAAAAGGCCCCTGTTTGACTCACGTCAGCTATGGGTGGTTATGCAAATTATATTCTTATGCTTCAATTTGGCTGTGCATACTAAATGCTACTATCAGAGCTTGGGAAAGGTGGCAGAGTCTATGGGCAGCTTAAATGGATAGTTCAGCCAAATTACAAATGTACATATTTGTTTCCTTACTTCTAAAGCACTATATGGCCAACGAGAGACTGCAATTTAAACTTTGAATTTGTTAAACTAGCCAATGCCATCAACTGCTTATAATGTCATTTTCTAACCAAAAACACGATGTAAATGTTACCCTATTAGCGTGCTATACAATATTTTCAGGCTCAAATGCCAAATACCCAATTTCATGCTAATCTGGACCTGAGCAGGATGATGTCAACCAGTAGAGGCCAGCAGCACTGTCTGTTTGACCACAACATGGTTCGCTGTTTCCTGGTGGGGAGTGAATTCACCGTTAACCAGTCTGGGGATATAGGCCAAAGACAATCACAGTCTAAGTTCTTGGCCCCACAGAGTGAACACTGAGATTAAACCTGCAGTGCAGTTTCCGTTATCTACAATTGATTGACTAAGAACAGATATAGCCCCTGGCTCTCCTCAGACTTGACTGCCCTTGACCAGCACAAAAACATCCTGTGGCGTACTGCATTAGCATCGAATAGCCCCCGCGATATGCAACTTTTCAGGGAAGTTAGGAACCAATATACACAAGCAGTTAGGAAAGCAAAAGGCTAGCTTTTTCAAACAGAAATGTGTATCCTGTAGCATTAACTCCAAAAAGTTTTGGGACACTGTAAAGTCCATGGAGAATAAGAGCACCTCCTCCCAGCTGTCCACTGCACTGAGGCTAGGAAACACTATCATCACCGATAAATCTACAATAATCGAGAATTTCAACAAGCATTTTGCTATGGCTGGCCATGCTTTCCACCTGGCTACCACTACCCTGGCCACCAGCTCTACACCCTGCGCTGCAACTTGCCCATGCCCCCCCCGCTTCTCCTTCACACAAATTCAGACAGCTGATGTTCTGACAGAGCTGCAAAATCTGGACCCCTACAAATCATCTGGGCTAGACAATCTGGACCCTTTCTTTCTAAAACTAGCCGCCGAAATTGTCACAACCCCTATTACTAGCCTGTTCAACCTCTCTTTTGTAACGTCTGAGATCCCCAGAGATTGGAAAGCTGCCGCGGTCATCCCCCTCTTCAAAGGGGGTGACACTCTAGATCCAAACTGTTACAGACTTATATCCATCCTGCCCTGCCTTTCGAAAGTTTTTGAAAGCCAAGTTAACAAACAGATCACCGACCATTTCGAATCCCACCGTACCTTCTCCGCTATGCAATCTGGTTTCCGAGCTGGTCATGGGTGCACCTCAGCCACGCTCAAGGTCCTAAACGATATTATAACCGCGATTGATAATAGACAGTACTGTGCAGCCGTCTTCATCGACCTGGCTAAGGCTTTCGTCTCTGTCAACCACTGCATTCTTATTGGCAGACTAAATAGCCTTGGTTTCTCAAATGACTGTCTCGCCTGGTTCACCAACTACTTCTCAGATAGAGTTCAATGTGTCAAATCGGAGGGCCTGTTGTCTGGACCTATGGCAGTCTCTATTTGGGTGCCACAGGTTTCAATTCTTGGACCGACTCTTTTCTCCGTTGTGACGTCACGAGAGGCTACACAGCTTTCAGCGGGATTGCTCAAGTAGTGCAAGGAGACAAGGTTCAAACAAAACAAGGATTTTATTATAGGTCTTGGGAAATTAACGAAAATATAACAAAATTCTGTTCTCTTGTGGCTCTTTAAGGGTTAACAGTTCAGGGATGTCTCTTCCACATCCAAAATCATAATTCTCACTCGCTCAGATAACTTTTCCCCAGCCTTACTGTATTCCACGTTGCAGCTAGTGGCCAACCCAGCAAAAAGTCCTTCCAAATGTCTCTCACGTATTTCCACAGGTGCATATATCCAAAGGTGAGTATTTCCCAAAGGTAAGTATCTCCAAATCCTTATATTCCTCATGGAAGTGGACGTGCAGCACTCTTGTCCTCCAGAGAGCCCAGGTTGGAGACTGTGTCTCTTCCCTTCCCAAACCTTCAGCTCATCAGCTCCTCATTTGTTTCAGCTGCGTGGGAAGATTGGCCATAGAGGGGTGGAGTTCCCGACCATACCAGCAGATGGAGCCATAGCTGTCTGGGTTTGCAGCCACCTCAGGGGATGTAACGTCCCTCCAGGACACAGCCTCTCGTGACATCACACATCCCCCTCCTCGGGACCGACGTCCTCGTCGGGGTAAAGGCAGCGAAGAAGGCATCACGCCGGGAGAGGGCGTCCCGCATTGCCGTGGTGCTTGCCAGACTGCTCTCTCTTCAACTCCTCCAACTCTAGGACCAGGGACTCAGCCTCCTGTTGTCTCTCCTTGAGTTTCTTACTGAACGCATCAGCCTTGGTTTTAGCAGAGTTTAGCTTCTGTTGAGCAGCTTTCAGTTCCTTCTCTCTCTCTGCCTCCGCATTCTTCATCTTGTTCTCCAACACCTTGTACTTCTCCTCTGCCTTCTTCTGGACCTCCTTACTACTGTGCAGGGTCTCCTCACACTCCTCGATGGTCCTGCGCAGCCTCTCCAGCTCCTCCTGTTGCTTAGGGAAGGAGCTCTGTTGAGTTTAGCCTGGAGGATATCTAACTCTTCTGTCTTCATGTCTAACTGTTGCTTTAACAAACGATACCTCTCAGCGGTCCCCTTCAGACCAGACAGTTCTTTGTCCAGATTCTGTAGCTCCGTCTCTGTGTCGGTCTGGGCACCTGCCATCCCTATCAGAGCCCGGGCGGGAGTGAGTAACTCGGAGGATTGCACCGGAGCCTTCCCAGGATGAGTCTTGCCTCTCCGTTTCCGAGGTACTCGGGTTATCCTCTCCTGAGACTCTCTCCAGAGTGGGTAAAAGGCTGGGCAGTCTCGTCCAATTAGGACAGGGGACGGGGAGGGAATCAACCACCCCCGCCGTCGTGTGTATGGTTCCCCGTGTGCTGGTCATTGTAAGTTCAGTAATGGGGTACTCTCTGGTGTCCCCATGGACACAGGAAACTGGGAGGACTTTCCCCGGGGTCAGACACGTTGGGCCCACCAAATCCTTACGCACCAGGGTGGCCCGGCTACCAGAATCCAGTAAGGCCTCCACATCATGGTGATTCACAGTTACCGGGCAGGTGGGGGGTCGATCTGGGCCGCCATCTACGACTCCCAAGAGCGAGGCAAAGCGGTGTGTGGGTGCTGAGCTGGAGGACTCCGCAGTGGGCATAGGTTCATCGGCTGGTTTCCCACACTGCCAGGAGATATGTCCCATCTCCCCACACCGGTAACACTGTCGAGTTTCCCCCCTCCTGGTGTACTCTTCTTGGACCCGCCTGGTTTCTGGCTCCCCCTGGAGCCGGGATAAGTCCTGACGTGGCTGGGTTCGAGACCTTGGGGTCCCTTTGGACGGGTTCTTCCCATTTGTGGTGGGGCCGCCCTCCTGGGGTCTTTTCGGGAAGCATTCAGCATCTCCGCTGTGGCCTGGTACTTTTTCCACAGCTTCCACGGTCAGATCAGCCGTGGTCAAGGCCTGTTGACTGATGAACCGTTTTGCCTCATAAGGCAGGGGCGCGTGAGGTAACGATCCACCACAACGGCCTCCACCACCGCCGCTGCTGTATTCCTCTGCGGATCCAGCCATTTCCTTGCGATTCGGACAAGTTCATGCATCTGCGCCCGAGGAGGTTGGTCTGGTTGGAAGGTCCAGCTGTGAAAGCGCTGGGCCATACCAAACTTTGTGAGTCCATATCTGCTGAGGATCTCAGACTTCAGGGCATCATAGTCAGTAACCTGGTCAGGGCCCAGGTCCCGGACAGCATTCAGCGATTCCCCGGTTAGAAAGGGGGGCTAACAGACCAACCCACTGTTGCTTGGGCCAGGCTTCCCTAGTGGCCGTGGCCTCAAATGCATGCAGGTATGCCTCAATGTCATCGGTAGCTCCCATCTTAGATATAAAGTCACTTGCCTTTATTGGGCGGGTATTTTGGACCACCCTCTGTCTCTGCAACTGCAATTCCTCTCTGCCTTCAGAAGGTTGCCTTTCTTTTGCTCCTCCAAGAGAGCCACGTTTGCTTGCATCTGGGCTTGCTGGCCAGCAACAAGGGCTTTCAATATGTCCTCCATTTCAGTCGGCGGGAGCCTACGGCCAACTTGGAAAACTGGGTGATCAAACCTTCGGTATCCTCCTCTGACATGCACTATTAACGCTTGAGCGTGCCTGTATTCTCCACCATCTGTGACGTCACGAGAGGCTACACAGCTTTCAGCGGGATTGCTCAAGTAGTGCAAGGAGACAAGGTTCAAACAAAACAAGGATTTTATTATAGGTCTTGGGAAATTAACGAAAATATAACAAAATTCTGTTCTCTTGTGGCTCTTTAAGGGTTAACAGTTCAGGGATGTCTCTTCCACATCCAAAATCATAATTCTCACTCGCTCAGATAACTTTTCCCCAGCCTTACTGTAGTCCACGTTGCAGCTAGTGGCCAACCCAGCAAAAAGTCCTTCCAAATGTCTCTCACGTATTTCCACAGGTGCATATATCCAAAGGTGAGTATTTCCCAAAGGTAAGTATCTCCAAATCCTTATATTCCTCATGGAAGTGGACGTGCAGCACTCTTGTCCTCCAGAGAGCCCAGGTTGGAGACTGTGTCTCTTCCCTTCCCAAACCTTCAGCTCATCAGCTCCTCATTTGTTTCAGCTGCGTGGGAAGATTGGCCATAGAGGGGTGGAGTTCCCGACCATACCAGCAGATGGAGCCATAGCTGTCTGGGTTTGCAGCCACCTCAGGGGGATGTAACGTCCCTCCAGGACACAGCCTCTCGTGACATCACACCGTGTATAGCAATGATGTCGCTCTTGCTGCTGGTGACTCTCAGATCCACCTCTACGCAGACGACACCATTTTGTATACATCTGGCCCTTCATTGGACACTGTGTTAACAAACCTCCAAACAAGCTTCAATGCCATACAACACTCCTTCAGTAGCCTCCAACTGCTCTTAAACACTGGTAAAACTAAATGCATGCTCTTCAATCGAACGCTGCTGGCACCCGCCCACCCGACTAGAATCACTACTCTCGACGGGTCTGACCTAGAGTATGTGGACAACTACAAATACCTAGGTGTCTGGTTAGACTGTAGAATCTCCTTCCAGACTCACATTAAGCATCTCCAATCCAAAGTTAAATCTAGAATCGGCTTCCTATTTTGCAACAAAGCCTCCTTCACTCATGCTGCCAAACATGCCCTCGTAAAACTGACTATCCTACCGATCCTTGACTTCGGTGATGTCATTTACAAAATAGCCTCCAACACTCTACTCAGCAAATTGGATGTAGTCTATCACAGTGCCATCCGTTTTGTCACCAAAGCCCCATATACTACCTACCACTGAGACCTGTACACTCTTGTTGGCTGGTCCTCACTACATATTTGTCGCCAAACCTACTGGCTCCAGGCCATCTATAAATCACTGCTAGGCAAATCCCTGCCTTATCTTAGCTCATTGGTCACCATAGCAACACCCACCCGTAGTATGCGCTCCAGCAGGTATATCTCACTGGTCATCCCCAAAGCCAACACCTCCTTTGGCCGCCATTCCTTCCAGTTCTCTGCTGCCAATGACTGGAACGAATTGCAAAAATCTCTGAAGCTGGAGACTCTTATCTCCCTCACTAACTTTAAGCATCAGTTGTCAGAGCACCTTACCGATCACTGCACCTGTACGCAGCCCATCTGAAATTAGCCCACCCAACTACCTCATCCCCATATTGTTATTTATTTTGCTCATTTGCACCCCAGTATCTCCATTTGCACATCATCTCTTGCACATCTATCATTCCAGTGTTAATACTAATTGTAATTATTTTGCACTATGGCCTATTTATTGCCTTACCTCCATAACATGCTACATTTGCACACACTGTATATATATTTTCTGTTGTATTTTTGACTTTATGTTTTGTTTTACCCCATATGTAACTCTGTGTTGTTGTTTTTATCGCACTGCTTTGCTTTATCTTGGCCAGGTCGCAGTTGTAAATGAGAACTTGTTCTCCATTGGCTTACCTGGTTAAATAAAGGTTAAATAAAAAAATATTGAACTAGGACCCTTATGAGTCCAGCCCCACAGCCCAGCGTCACTAAGTCGACATGTAGGTGACATACACCATATGTTATCCGACTCAGGAATGATCAAGTTTTCTGAAAATGGAGATCACGTAATAAAGTCACTAAATATTCATATTGTAACTATTCCTTCCTCACCCCTCCTGCCAATGTTAGCCATCAACATTAGCTAAGCGCTAAACCCATAGAATAGCATTGAACGCACATACATTTTGGCCAGTCAACAGATTAGCAAATTGCTTTCCTTCTTTACGCAATATTTTTTTTTCTAGAACTGGCCTCTCGGTTTGAATTGTGGGCCCGGCCATAAAGTATGAGGCTGTTAGCAGTGACAGCCTGACAGCTCCATCCCATCTAGAGGTTTATATCTTAGATCTGTCTTTGAGCCTCTATCTAGCCTGGCCTCATGCACTGAAAGACTACTGATCAGTGATACTTCGCGGGTATGGCACGGTGAAGGTTGCGCCATCGATCTGCTATAATGCTTTTGACAGCCATTCATTCCAGGCTTTTGTTTAAACCTTGGGCGATGGATGGAGCGAAAAAGCTAACAAGCCAGTGAGAAGTGAGGGAGAAGCTGGGGTTTGTTTTATTGATGGTGTGTCGGGCTCCTTGCTCCAGTCAGAAGAGGGCTTTTATCCTCCTACCTTTCTCTCTCTATCATGTCTTTCTTTCTATTTTTCTGGTAAGTAAAAGGAAACATTCATTTTTGGTGTTCAGATTTACTCTGTTGACATGACCTGGGATTCTGAGGGCTTGCTACTTTGTGACTTATAAACAAACATGGTTCTGTGAGACCATCCTCTGCAGAAGTATGACTTCTCACTAAGCTTGTGTGGATGAGGGTGTGTTGTATGATATGGCCTGAATGGTATTGAAGTGAAGATTCGACTTGAGGGCTTTTTGGTGAGAAAATCTAGTAGGCCTCTTTTTAGGCGTAAGAACATAAGTATATCTAAAAATGAATACCTCAAATATGCATGAGAAAGTTAGGTGGCCAACAAAGACTCCTGCACCTGTCTGTACAGAGAGGGAGAGAGTGATAAAATATTTAAAGGAGAGAAAGCGCCGTAAAAAAAGAGTATCTTCAACAAAAAAAATGTGTTTTAAACGTTCAGCGACCGGGCTACTTAGCCCTGATTTTATTCAACCCTACAGCCATCCCCCAAAACTGAGGATTAAAACTGAAGTTTGGCTCAGGCTGCAGTGAATTTTAACATCCAAAGTGACTTGCCGGTGCCTTGCTCATGCCTTGTCATGCACGAGGTCTGAGAGAACCGCCGACTGCAGAGCGAGTGCATCCCCTTGGGTGACCACGGGAAACCTCAGCTCAGCAGTGCTCCGACTCAAACAAACTTGAGTGGGTCTAACGCGTGGCGGCCACCTCATCTCCCACTAACTCACCGACCACCTCCCTTTCCTAGCTCAGTGGAAGCAGTGAGGCAGCAACACGCAGTTACAAGCCCGGCTCGAGCGGTCGAGTAAGCGGAGGGTGCACAATCAATATCTACCTTTGTAACATGGATGAAGCCTGAGTTGGAATGTGAAGCTAACTGAAGCTAGCTAATTTCAGAAAAGCCTGAGTACATCTAGCTAGATACATAGTATACCCCTCTGATATTGCCAGCTGTGTGCTCTAACCCACTGAGTCATTGGAACAATGGCCATATCTAAAGGGAGTTGTTACTTATACATACACTGGGCATTTGGACCATTGGGTGTCTGAGCACCCATAATTCATCAAGGATTTTACTTAGGAATTTATTTAAATAACAGTGTTTTATCAAACTATCCTGTTGGGATTTTAAAAGAGGTTATAAATAGATTGGAATATATTTAGATAGCCATATTCAATCCAGGGTGTTCTTTTCCTTAAAGAGCAAAGATTTATCTCAAAGTACACGGATCACAAAAGTATTATCTCTCATCTTTCCAGCAATTTGAAGATTAATGATGGTCTTTGAACAGATATGTAGGCTATCTATATTTATCCCCTGGCTTTTCTTTGGGGCGTTTGTTGTTCATCCTTGCTAAAATAAGGCGCGGTTGAAAAAAGCCCGGTGATCATTCAGCCCTTGTTTATTTTCAATTAGTCTCAGACCCACCCAAAAAACTGAATCCCGTCCCTTCATCTGTGCCGAGACATGATGAGGTTTGAAGTGCATGTGTGAGTAAGTAACGGTGTGATGTGCACCGCTTTGATATGACAAGGACTCTTCTTTACTTGTCAGCTTCCTCCCTGGAGGCCTGTCAGCTTGACTCCCCCTCCTGTCAATCAATGTTACAGAGGAGAGGGAGGTAGAGAGAGAGAGAGAGAGAGAGAGAGAGGGGGAGAGAGAGAAGGAGAGAGAGAGAGAGAGAGAGAGAGAGAGAGAGAGAGAGGGAGAGGGAGAGAAAGACTAAGAGCCCATCGAGCCTGCCGGGCTATCCATCCGCAGGGGCTTTGCGAGTGATTGTGCTAGCTAGCGTAGCATTCATACGCCTGTTTATGCTAATTCAGAACATGTCAAGACTAATTAGGCAGCCAGTTCATGTAGGAAGTCAGAGAGAGAGAGAGAGAGAGAGAGAGAGAAAGAGAGGGAGAGAGAGAGAGACTGTGTGTGTGTGTGTGTGGGGGGGGGGGTTGTTTCGCCATTTGGCTCAACTGTCTCTCAACCCAATCAGTCAGGTGCTGCGGTCTATCATGGTCAGAACAGAAAAAATCTATTTCAAACATGCATGAGCATTTTGCCGGATAACGCAGGATGGGGATTGGGACTTATCCCCATTTCCGCGGCTGCCTGTAACCGATTGCTGTATCCCACCCCCCACCCCTATCATTCTCCTTGTTTAATTATTCAGGAATGTGTACAGGAACGACACTGTTTCCTTTCCCCACCTACGGCAAAGTGGGAACAATTGCGAAGTCAGAAGTGGAAATTGGTCTCGCATTAGCTTTTGCCGGAGATAACACGCTAACACTGTCACACTTAAATGCCGCATCGGCGCGGCGTTACGCAACTGTGTAAGTTAGATCATGAAGTATTTCGGCACTGGAGTGTTTGCTGAAGTGAGCCCACGTGGCTTACTAGTCCAGGCCTGTATGTTGACATGCGGCGCCCACAACACTGAAGTGGTTAGCTGATGTGGGCTGTGCCATGTAACTGTACACACTGATGATGAGAAGTCTCTCATAGCAGCACCGCTGAAAGCAAGGTGTAACGTAACGTCTCCATCTCTCCCGGGCCCAGTTACATAAATGCATAATAAGTCCTAAGGTGTACAAAAGTAACCCATCTCTAATAGTGCTGGGTTTAGTTTGTGGTGGCATTAGATGCCCCTTGTATCTACAGTGTCTGTGTCCCAAATGGCACCCTATTCCCTATATAGTGCACTACTTTTGAACAGGGCCCATAGGGATCGGGTCAAAGGTAGTGCACTATGTAAGGAATAGGGTGCCTTTTTGGGATGTAGCAAGTGTCTCTGCCTTATACAGCTGACTCTGTGCCTTCAGCGTACAGCTGTCATTTGAAATGAAGGGAAAAACATGTCAGACAGTACTCACTACCCAGTACCAGGATATTGTTGTGCCACACTAGCTTGTTAGTAGCACTTAACACTAAGTTGCTCTTGCAATATGTAGCATCGTAGTTGTTTTCATAACAAAGAGTACTGTATTATTGATTCCTATTTGCCAGTTACTACTGAAAAGTGCAGTACTGAAAAGTGCAGTTACTAATGAAAAGTGCAACAAAAAAAAAGACATTTTAGTCATTTAGCAGACGCTCTTATCCAGAGCGACTTACAATTAGTGAGTGCATACATTTTTCATACTGGCCCCCCGTGGGAAACGAACCCACAACCCTTGCGTTGCAAGCGCCTTGCTCTACCAACTGAGCTACAAGAGGGCCAATAACATGTAATAGCATAGATTCCATTTGTAGCCAAATAACCTTTTAAGGATCTTATCTAAAGTAGATGTCTGATTGGGTTCCTTCCCTCTAAACTGATCACAGACCCCATTTACTTATTTAATCTTTTAACAAGTCATTGAGAACACATATTCATAATACAAATTGTCATAATGTGTATAACTAATACATAATAACCAGAGGAATATAGAAGAGCCTAACCCCCCACTGCATATGCACGCACTGCACACAGACACACACACACACACACACACACACACGCACACACACACAAACACACACACTTCCTCGAGTTCAGATTTATCCAGCAGCCAATCTGTTGATGGGATCCCCCAGATTGACCTTGACCTCAGGTCTAGATTATTCAGTCCCCATTAGTAATGGGAGGGCATTAGAAGATTGGCAGTTATTGGCTAAGGTACATTTTATCAGTCAGTAAGTAAGAAAGTAAATAAATTAGTCCGTCAGTAAGTGAATGGAGGATAGGTTAAGCAAATGTGAGGGACCTGGACTTTTAAAGTCAGTGAAATTATTGATTTATTTACGTACTGGCTAATTTAAGGTGAATTACCTTGATAATGTGAATGAGTGGGAGGGCTTTGTCAGCAACTTGCTTACAATCTGTTGATGAATCCTACTGTGTGTGTGTGTGTGTGTGTGTGTGTGGGCATGTGTGCCACTTAGGGCTGGCACGGTAATTTTATAATCGTGTAACCGACGAATATGGATGAAGACCGTCATATAAAATAAAAACTTCATATTTAAATTGAAAAACTTTACCCAAAATCAACAGAGTAAAAATAAGCCTAGTTTACATCTAATAAACAATATAAGGAGAGACGAGAGGATGCCAAACTAGCCAGTTTTAGAAGGTGACAGCGGTCATTTGGTTGACAAATAACTGTTGTCCAAAATTCCATGACCATCACAGCCCTGATGCCACTGCGACCTGCCTCAGCTACCTACCTCAGAAGATGGGAGATGGGAGATAAGGGATGGAATGGGGGCAATCCTGGTGTCCTAACTGTCTGGCATAATGCCCGTCTAAGGTTGCCCCTTTTCCGAGGTACCCCAGTGAGGGTAGTGTACTATAGGTGTTCACCTCATTCCTGAAAGGAGGTCAGAATTTCTCCTAACCTAACCAATGATCCAGGGTCAGATATATTTTAATCCCCCTAATGGTTACGGTTAGTATCGGTGGTAGGGTAACCTGATACTAGATCTGTGGTTAAAAGGGCACCAATGCGAGTATCCTTCCAGTATGCAGGCTCCCTCTCTGGACCTGCTCCAGCACCTCCACTTTAATTAAAGCAGGATTTAAGAGGTGGGCCAGGGATTTGACTGAACCATCGACTGTAGATCTCTCTCCTGCTGCCCCAGCCAGCCACGGCACCCCAGGAAGCTTTCATTGGTTACATTGGTAGGCGCCTAGGCGGCAATATTTCTCTGACTATTATTTAGCCCTCTTCTGTGTCTTTGCACAACCAGTACAGACACACATACACTCCTCCCTCTACCATGTATAGGCAGCTCTCTGTTCTTTGCCATTTTGCTCGTTTTAACTTCCTTTTACCTTAATGAGAAAAGCTGGCCGTGATTCGACAAATTCAATTTATGGTACATGACAACAGGATGCTCCAGGTCGAAGTCACCTCTATTCACAGATCTAGGATCAGATTACCCTGCTCCCATTCCTAACTTAAACCATTATTTGGAGGACAAAACATCTGACCCTGTATCAATGGTCCAGGAAAAACTCCAACCTACTCCCAAGGGGACCACTGTCTTTGATGTGGGTTGAAAATGGCCTCCACTCATGGCATGCTGCGGTTGGTGGATTGGGGAGATGGAGATGGCGATAGTAGCGAACCAGTGGTTCTCATTCGCTCTGTGATGACTAAGAGAGTGCGGACTGGGGGAGGCTAGCTGGCTGTGGAGCAGCGGGCGCTGAGATGACCTTTGACGCCGCTGCACGCTGGCAGGCGAGCGTGTGGATGAGCCACCTACGAGACAATACCAATCCCCCTTTATGTGGGAACCACAGTCACACAAATAGTTATATTTTCTCTCCCTTATCAAGCTCCCTATGAACATATTTTGGAATATTTTTGGGGTCGATCAGTATTGCTGATGGGCTGCCCTCAGGTGGTGAGGGTAGGCAACAACACATCCGCCACGCTGACCCTCAACACGGGGGCCCCTCAGAGGTACATGCTTAGACCCCTCCTGTATTCCCTGTACTCCCACACACGACTGCATGGCCGCACACGACTCTAACACCATCAGTTTGCTCATGACACAACGGCGGTGAGCCAGATCACCAACGACTATGAGACAACCTATAGGGAGGAGTACAGTAAATGGAGGGCCATAAATGTTGCTGTAGTGGATAGGCTCCAGAGTGGATAGGCTGTAGTGGATAGGCCCACATTGCTAAGGACCTATCATGGTCCAAACACCACCCCCCAGGAGGCTGAAAATATTTGACATGGGCCCTCAGATCCTCATAAAGTTATACAGCTGCACCATTGAGAGCATCTTGACTGGCTGCATCGACGCTTGGTATGGCAACTGCTCAGCGTCCGACCGCAAGGCGTTACAGAGGGTAGTGCGTATGGCCCAGTACATCACTATGGCTGAACCTCTATACCAGGCGGTGTCAGAGGGAGGCCCTAAAAATGGTCAAAGACTCCAGCCACCCAAGTCATAGACTGTTCTCTCTGCTACCACATGGCAAACGATACCGGAGCACTAAGTCTGGACCAAAAGGCTCCTGAACAGCTTCTACCCCCAAGCCATAAGACTACTAAATAGTTAACCAAATAGCTACCCGGACTATCTGCATTAACACTTTTTGACTCTATACACACACACTGGACTCAACCCACACACTCACACATACTTACACTGACACTCCAACACATAACCTCACTCACTCACTCACTCACTCACACTCACTCACACATAACACGTACACACATTCGCCACACACACTTCCACACACGCTGCTGCTACTGTTTATTATCTATCTTGTTGCCTAGTCACTTTACCCCTACCTATATGTACATATCTACTTCAATTTCCTCATACCCCTGCACATTGACTCGGTACTAGGACCCCATGTATATAGCCAAGCTGTCATTGCTCAATGTGTATTTATTTTTCTATTATTATTTTATTTTTTATTTTTTTGTATTCCGTAAGTAAGCAGTTCACTATTAGTCTACACCTGTTGTTTACGAATTTTAATGTCACAATTGGAAAATAGCTATTTATATTTTCAATGAGGATAGTTTCATTCTTTTAGAATTTATTAGAATTTCAATGTATTACAATTTCAATTCAGTTCCTGAATTGGCTGAATTGAAAATAAATGGAATAAATAAACCCCTGAAGAGAATATTACCTGACATTAAGCAAACATCCTCTGTTTACTGGGCCGATGACACACACACACACACACAAATACACACACACACACACACACACACACACACACACACACACACACACACACACACACACACAGACCCCTGTGGCAGTGACTCAGTCTCTGGGCTGGAGGCCTGTCAGCTTGATGAGCAACCGTCTCAGTCAGGGAGCCAGAGCCCAGCAAGGGATTCTGGGATGGCCAAGTGGGACCACTGGGGGGCGTATTACCGCAAGGTCCAGCTCTTCCACTGTCCACCCCAAAGCCCTGGGCAGACAGACAGTCACAGCCATATAATGACATATAGGATCTCGATGGTCACAGCCCCAATCCAACCAACATGGCACTGCCATTGAAACCAACTACCCTCATGCCCTCGGTCATTAGGCACTCAGATGGGCAACGTTGATATTCAGTTGTTGATATTCAATTGTCACCAATATGAATGGTTGCCACCGGCTCACCAGCACTCCTAGTGCCTGGGAGGTGCTACTTCATGCCAATGATTCGCCAATCGTTACCCAGTAAACGAATGTACTGGTTTGGTCCAAAGGTGGTACTCGGGTGGTCCTCTGTAGCTCAGTTGGTAGAGCATGGCGTTTGCATGTGGGTTTGATTCCCGGGACCACTCGTATGTAGAATGGATAAAAGTGTCTGCTAAATGGCATATATTATTATATATTATGTTTGATATTGTTGCCACTACCTCTACAAACTGAGCTACTTAGCTACTGTGTGATGCAAAAATATACTGAAAAAAATATGCACGCAATATGCAACAATTTCAAAGATTTTACTGAGTTACAGTTCATATAAGGAAATCAGTCAACTGAAATTAATTAATTAGGCCCTAATCTATGATTTCACATGACTGGGAATACAGATATGAATCTGTTGGTCACAGATACCTTTTTAAAAAAGGTAGGGGTGTGGATTAGAAAACCAGTCAGTAGCTGGTGT
Source organism: Coregonus clupeaformis (assembly GCF_020615455.1). Lineage (NCBI taxonomy): Eukaryota > Metazoa > Chordata > Actinopteri > Salmoniformes > Salmonidae > Coregonus > Coregonus clupeaformis. The sequence goes on along the minus strand of NC_059227.1, from coordinate 13,910,633 downwards.
GACCAGGCTGTTGATTGTGGCCTGTGGAATGTTGTCCCATTCCTCTTCAATGGCTGTGCGAAGTTGCAAAAGTTGTTGGATATTGGTGGGAACTGGAACACGCTGTCGTACACGTCGATCCAGAGCATCCCAAACATGCTCAATGGGTGACATGTCTGGTGAGTATGCAGGCCATGGAAGAACTGGGACATTTTCAGCTTCCAGGAATTGTGTACAGATCCTTGCGACATGGGGCAGTGCATAATCATGCTGAAACATGAGGTGATGGTGGCAGATGAATGGCACTACAATGGGCCTCAGGATCTCGTCATGGTATCTCTGTGCATTAAAATTGCCATCGATAAAATGCAATTGTGTTCGTTGTGTGTAGCTTATGCCTGCCCATACCATAACCCCACCGCCACCATGGGGCACTCGCCCACACGACTCCATACATGCTGTCTGTCATCTGCCCGGTACAGTTGAAACCGGGATTCATCCATGAAGAGCACACTTCTCCAGCGTGCCAGTGGCCATCAAAGGTGAGAATTTGCCCACTGAAGTCGGTTACGACGCTGAACTGCAGTCAGGTCAAGACCCTGGTAAGGATGAAGAGCACACAGATGAGCTTCCCTGAGATAGTTTCTGACAGTTTGTGGAGAAATTATTCGCTTGTGCAAACCCATAGTTTCATCAGCTGTCCGGGTGCTGGTCTCAGACGATCCCGCAGGTGATGAAGCCGGATGTGGAGGTCCTGGGCTGGCGTAGTTACACATGGTCTGCGGTTCTGAGGCCGGTTGGGCGTACTGCCAAATTCTCTAAAACGACGTTGGAGGCAGCTTATGATTAACAATCAATTATCTGGCAACAGCATGCCAATTGCATGCTCCCTCAAAACTTGAGACATCTGTGGCATTGTGTTGTGTGACAAAACTGCACATTTTAGCGTGGCCTTTTATTGTCCCCAGTACAAGGTGCACCTGTGTAATGATCATGCTGTTTAATCAGCTTCTTGATATGTCACACCTGTCAGGTGGATGGATTATCTTGGCAAAGGAGAAATGCTCACTAACAGGGATGTAAACAAATTTGTGCCAAAACATTAGAGAAATCAGTTTTTTGTGCATACAGAACATTTCTGGGATCTTTTATTCCAGCTCATGAAACATGGGACCAACACTTTACATGTTGCATTTATATTTTTGTTCAGGATACAAATATATTTCGGTCTTAAAGAGAACTTCGCCAGACAGAGTTGGACTAGAACAACGGGCCAAAAAGGACAAGTTTGAAATGTGTATTTGTATTGTATTTATTAAACTTCCCCATTAGCGGTTGCCATGGCAGTAGCTACTCTTCCTGGGCTCCAGCAACATTAAGAAAAAGTAGGGCCTTGCATTCCATGGTGAACATTTAAAAACCCTTGTTGGCCAAGGACTGTTGTTTGTTTTTGTATCCTGCATGCTATCAGTTTCCTCGGTTCTGCAATCAGTTTGGCCTGGCAATGCAGAGCCTCATAACTCCATTAAGGTCCAGGGCAGGTATAAAAATAGCCTAATCTAATAGCCCTGCTGTCTCACTGAAGTCATGGTGCTGCCCTGGCTCCTTACCGTATGGAGACTTTTGTTGTTCTTTTCTTAGAGAGAAGGGGGTTATCTGTCACAGTCATCCGCTGTGAAGTGTGTAATGTGTATTCACTGTGCAGGACCATACACACACACACACACACACACCCACACACACACACACGTAGACACACTTCAGCGACACACACAGTATACTTCATGGATATGGATACTACCAGAGTAACACTCACACGCACACACACACTCACAATCACACTCACACACACATACAACTCACCCCCCCTCTCACACACACACACACACTCTAACACACTTTTACAAACATCGAACAAACCCACAGCAGTGTGAAGTCAAGTCCCATGGGTTATATATTCTGGGATGTTGTTTTCACCAGTCCATGTCTCCGGGGTCTTGCTCCGGGGTAAAAGGGCTCATGATGATAGCTAGCGTTAACAGGAAATTCTCAGCTGTGTTTACACCATGGTTTCTTGGAATGGACCTACAGGGATTGGTAATGTCCTCAGAGCTTTTCATGCTGGCAACACTTTACATTCGAATTTTGAGTAAACTTTATTGATCCCCAGAGGGGGAAATTGTGGTTGTCTTGTCAGCCAGCAATAGACAAAGACAGGGACTATACTATAGTCTATAAGGGAATAAACTTAAGAAGGGAGTTACTGTACGTATGCTGTTGTACTACTTACCATTGCTAATGTTGTTTTCCAAGTAAAGCAACAAAAAAGTTATAAGTACTGCATAACTAGCCTGTTACAGCCTATTACACAGCTATTTGTTACGTTACAGTTGTATGGATTAGGCAGAGAGATGTGAGTCAAGTGGAGGCTATGGTTCGGATCCCACTTCTGACACCATGTGACGTTATAGTTAAATGGGTGAGCCAGATCATATGGCAACAATACAGGTCCTACATCCTGGTCCTTGACCATTACAGCTTTAAACCTATTACTCACTTACTTAGGCATTTATATTCCTTGCGGAACCATCAATGAATCGCATTGCCAATGCTAGACCCCAGCTTGAACCCTATACAGGACAGTATGTCATTCATGTAAAGGGTGACTGAGTCACTTATCCAAACAAAAGCAGATGGCAGTGACATCAAGAGAGCAGGTTTGGTTTTCTGTACTCAACAAATAAATAATTTACTATTTATTGTTTTCTAATCTCTAGCTATGAAATGAAAAGTTTCTCTCTCATTTTATGTTAGTCACTATAGGGAAGGGTAAGGAAACAGTGAAATAGCGTCAGATAGAGAGTGATGTAATTGTAAATGCAACATTTTGAAATGTTGACACTCATGTTGACACACATGAAATAGTTTGTATGCACAGCAGGGACAGTAATCCTAGCGGTTTAACCCATGTATTACAATGACGTTGAAGAAGACGTGATATTGTAGGTGGCAGTGGGCACCTCTCTTCCCTACTCTCTTCTGTTCCTCCCTTGGTATCTCCCCTTTTGTCACATCCCTCCCTGGAAACATATGACAGTCCAATTATCAGGTTCTTTAGCCCGGAGGCCTGCAGGGCACTGTGGAGGCGGCCACATTGCTTTGGTGGCGGCTGAACAGCGTTGGTTGGGGCAGTTGAGGTTGAGGAGTCTTCCGAGGACAGACTGCGTATCGTGTGGAGTAGTCTGAGGCTGCAGCCGGAGCCTTAGGGGCCCTCGGCCTCGCACCCTTATTAACCAGAGATTATTCACGTCAGTCCTCGCTCTGGGTCCTTCCTCACCTCAGCCATAACATATGCACAAGTCACTCCAAATAAGTGTAAGAATCAAACTTGCAAGAATGTTGCTGTGGAATAATCATTTTTATGGGTCCTTTATGTGTGCATGTGTGTGCTTGTCTTTATGTGCAAGTGCCATGTGTGTGATCGTGTTTGTGTGTTTGTGCACGCGTGTGTGTGAGTGAGTATTGGTATTGTTTTTAGTGGTAAGCACTAGGGATGAGATGGACAGTGACATCCCTGCTTGTCTAAGGGACTGGGAATGTGGTGGCAGGGAGCTCAGCGAGCCCATGCACTCTCCCTTTTGTCATCCCCACTGCCCCTCTCTATGTCTCTGTCTGTCTGTCTCTCTCTCTCTCTCTCCCCCTCTCTCTTTCGCACGCTCTCTCTCTCTCTCTAATGCTGGAAATAAATACTGGCCATTCATTCCCTATCTTTGGGTCGTGCAAATTTGGGGTTTCTTACCTAATAAATCCAAGTGTGTGTCTGCACCGTTTGAGTGCACTTGCCTATGATTGTGTGTGTGTGTGTGTTTGCATGCTCATGTAACTGTGTGTGTGTTGTGTACGTGGGCTTGTGTGTGTGTGTGTTTTTGAGTGTTTGTAGTACTTGTGTTTGGGTATGTGTGTGTTTTAGTCACCTGGGATCAGAGCCATCTGGTGATTTCCTTCATACAGATGAAATGGGGGATGTGTTGTTACACTAAAGGCCGAACTCAGCTAGGTGAACTGAACGAGTGTGCTCGCATACTCCCTTCAAAGACCTTCGCTTGAAAACGAGAAAAAAGCGGCAATAGCACTGTTACTCCATCTTGAGATGCCTTATTCAGTATACACTTCCTCGACATAGTCAGAATTAGTCCGAGTTAATCTAAGAAACTCTAACTCAAGAAACCTGTCATTAATGTTGACGTTTTTGCTGAGGAGATTTTAGTTGCACAATTTTACATCTAACGAAGATGTTTGGTGCAGTATTTCGCAAGTGAAGAAATGTGCATGAAAACAAGCCAAACAAACACTTCATTGAAAAATCCCTACTGACCAATAACCGACGAAGGGGCGTAAACTTTGGCTTCTGAACTTCAGCTTGCCTCAAGAAAAATTTGTGTGCACGAACAGCCAAAAAACCCTTGCCAAAATGAACAAAAACGTCACAAAATGTCGTCATAATATACACTGCTTAAAAAATTAAGGGAACACTAAAATAACACATCCTAGATCTGAATGAATGAAATAATCTTATTAAATACTTTTTCCTTTACATAGTTGAATGTGCTGACAACAAAATCACACAAAAATTATCAATGGACATCAAATTTATCAACCCATGGAGGTCTGGATTTGGAGTCACCCTCAAAATTAAAGTGGAAAACCACACTACAGGCTGATCCAACTTTGATGTAATGTCCTTAAAACAAGTCAAAATGAGGCTCAGTAGTGTGTGTGGCCTCCACGTGCCTGTATGACCTCCCTACAACGCCTGGGCATGCTCCTGATGAGGTGGCGGATGGTCTCCTGAGGGATCTCCTCCCAGACCTGGACTAAAGCATCCGCCAACTGCTGGACAGTCTGTGGTGCAACGTGGCGTTGGTGGATGGAGCGAGACATGATGTCCCAGATGTGCTCAATTGGATTCAGGTCTGGGGAACGGGCGGGCCAGTCCATAGCATCAATGCCTTCCTCTTGCAGGAACTGCTGACACACTCCAGCCACATGAGGTCTAGCATTGTCTTGCATTAGGAGGAACCCAGGGCCAACCGCACCAGCATATGGTCTCACAAGGGGGTCTGAGGATCTCATCTCGGTACCTAATGGCAGTCAGGCTACCTCTGGCGAGCACATGGAGGGCTGTGCGGCCCCCCAAAGAAATTCCACCCCACACCATGACTGACCCACCGCCAAACCGGTCATGCTGGAGGATGTTGCAGGCAGCAGAACATTCTCCACGGCGTCTCCAGACTCTGTCACGTCTGTCACATGTGCTCAGTGTGAACCTGCTTTCATCTGTGAAGAGCACAGGGCGCCAGTGGCGAATTTGCCAATCTTGGTGTTCTCTGGCAAATGCCAAACGTCCTGCACGGTGTTGGGCTGTAAGCACAACCCCCACCTGTGGACATCGGGCCCTCATACCACCCTCATGGAGTCTGTTTCTGACCGTTTGAGCAGACACATGCACATTTGTGGCCTGCTGGAGGTCATTTTGCAGGGCTCTGGCAGTGCTCCTCCTGCTCCTCCTTGCACAAAGGCGGAGGTAGCAGTCCTGCTGCTGGGTTGTTGCCCTGCTACGGCCTCCTCCACGTCTCCTGATGTACTGGCCTGTCTCCTGGTAGCGCCTCCATGCTCTGGACACTACGCTGACAGACACAGCAAACCTTCTTGCCACAGCTCGCATTGATGTGCCATCCTGGATGAGCTGCACTACCTGAGCCACTTGTGTGGGTTGTAGACTCCGTCTCATGCTACCACTAGAGTGAAAGCACCGCCAGCATTCAAAAGTGACCAAAACATCAGCCAGGAAGCATAGGAACTGAGAAGTGGTCTGTGGTCACCACCTGCAAAACCAGTCCTTTATTGGGGGTGTCTTGCTAATTGCCTATAATTTCCACCTGTTGTCTATTCCATTTGCACAACAGCATGTGAAATGTATTGTCAATTAGTGTTGCTTCCTAAGTGGACAGTTTGATTTCACAGAAGTGTGATTGACTTGGAGTTACATTGTGTTGTTTAAGTGTTCCCTTAATTTTTTTGAGCAGTGTATATTATATGCACAAACTGTTCCGAACTGTTTCGGGTGGGAATCATGCGGACGCCTTAAGAGAGATCGTGTCATGTCCTGATTACTGTGCATTAGGTGATTCAATTAAAGTTATGGAAGCATTGTGCATCCATCCTTGGTCTGTCTATGGGCTTGTTCAACATCGACTGCATTGCAGTCGGTGACTGTCGACTGACTGATCTACACATCACCTTGCATGATAAATAACTACTCATTATTATTTGTAGATCAGCCAGTCATTCACAATGTACCCTCGATGCATCACGGATTTGATGCTCTTGATGGAGCTACACTGTTGTAACAGTTTGGGAAAACACTGAAAAGCACTGCCCTCTCCCCCCATGAGGAATAATAAAATGTGTCTGTAAAAAAAAGAAAATCCACTATTCTGAATGATTACCATTGAAAAGTTATTTTTGTTTTTGGCTATTTAAACCATTCCTAATATGGGAACATTCAAATCTTAAATTGTAGATGACCTGCAGGGATGTACCGGGTCTAATGCTCAGGAGATGATGTATTGTTCCATGTTCTGGAATCAACATGGAGTTAGCAGGGACACACACACACACACATCCCACAGTAAATCAGCCATAGAGTTTTGAAAAGCCTCTGCCAGGAGTTGGAGTGGTGTGACGCAAGTGAACAACAGGTGGGTCTCGTCACAGACTCGATTAAGGTGTTCCCTCCAGTTCCCTTTTGTCGGTTTATCCGAGGAATCTTATCGGCTGTCACAGAGGAGACAGAGATGCATTACTTATCCGTCCAGAGAAGTGCTTATCAGCCGGAGAACCAGGCCTGAGTGTTCCCGGAAACAATTAACCCCAAATGGGGAGGGGGTAGGGGATCGTCTGACTATCCATCTCAGATTCCCCCTCCCAAATCAATACTACATTTATAATACGGCCAAAGGACAACTCAAGTTATTTTTGGCCTTGTCATTTGTATCAACTTTAATCATTGTTGGACAGTGCAAGGAAACATTATTAAAATAAAGAAAGAAACATATACTATAGAGTGTAGACTGAGTATACAAAACGTTAAAAACACCTGCTCTTTCCATGACAGACTGACCAGGTGAACCCAGGTGAAAGCTATGATCCCTTAATGATGTCACTTGTTAAATCCACTTCAATCCGTCTAGATGAAGGGGAGGAGACAGGTTAAAGTAGGATTTTTAAGCCTTGAGACAATTGAGACATGTTTTTTTTATGTGTGAATTTATCAGAGGGTGAATTGACAAGACAAAAGATTGAACAGGGTATGGTAGTAGGTGCCAGGCGCACCGGTTTGTGTCAAGAACTGCAACTGTGCTGTTTTTTTCACAGTTTCCCGTGTGTATCAAGAATGGTCCACCACTCAAAGGACATTCAGCCAACTTGACACAACTGTGGGATGCATTGGAGTCAACATGGGCCAGCATCCCTGTGGAACGCTTTCGACACATTGTAGAGTCCATGTTCCAACGAGTTGAGGATGTTCTGAGGGCAAAGGGGGGTGTATAATGTGTATAATAGTGTATAATAATAATATATGGGAATCAAACTCACAACATTGGTTTATTTGTTAATTTGGATCCCCATTAGCTTTCGCAGAAGCAGCAGCTACTCTTCCTGGGGGTCCACATTGGCTTTGCAAGCTCCATGCTCTACCAACTAAGCCACACAGGACACTTACATTGCTGTCTGGAAGTCAGGGAGGTGGAGGGAGGTATGTATGTGGGGGTTGGGTGGCAGGGGGTTCTGCTGCAGATTTGCTATGGACATCAGTGAAGGGATATTGAACACAGGAAAGAACCAAAGTGGTGGGGCTATGCTGTGACATAACAGGCCAAAACATTAGGGGATCATTCACTTTCACTGTGTGCCAGTTTAGGTGGTCTGTTGTTACTGCAAAGATTTATGGTCCGTATAGTAATAAACATAATTGTGCGTATGGGTTCATTTCAATAGGAAAAAATACTCTTGAGGGCCTGATTCCAATAACATACAAATAGTATTCAGACCCCTTGACTTTTTCCACATTTTGTTACGTTACAGCCTTATTCTAAAATGGATTAAATAAATCATCAGCAATCTACACACAATACCTCATAATGACAAAGCCAAAACACGTTTTTAGAAATAAAAAACAGAAATACCTTATCTACATAAGTATTCAGATCCTTTACTATGAGACTCGAAATTGAGCTCAGGTGCATCCTGTTTCCATTGATCATCCTTGAGATGTTTCTACAACTTGATTGGAGTCCACCTGTGGTAATTTCCATTGATTGGACATGATTTGGAAAGGCACACACCTGTCTATATAAGGTCCCACAATTGACAGTACATGTCAGAGCAAAAACCAAGCCATGATGTCGAAGGAATTGCCCGTAGAGCTCAGAGACAGGATTGTGTTGAGGCACAGATCTGGGGAAGGGTACCAAAACATTTCTGCAGCATTGAAGGTCCCCAAGAACACAGTGGCCTCCATCATTCTTAAATGGAAGAAGTTTGGAACCACCAAGACTCTTCCTAGAGCTGGCCGCCCGGCCAAACTGAGCAATCGGGGGAGAAGGGCCTTGGTCAGGGAGGTGACCAAGAACCAGTTGAGGACCTGTGAGGCGCCTGTTTCTCAAACTAGACACTCTAATGTATTTGTCCTCTTGCTCAGTTGTACACCGGGGCCTCCCACTCCTCTTTCTATTCTGGTTAGAGCCAGTTTGCGCTGTTCTGTGAAGGGAGTAGTACACAGCGTTGTACGAGATTAATTTCTCAAAACAAGAATAGACTGACGAGTTTCAGAAGAAAGTGATTTGTTTCTGGCCATTTTGAGCCTGTAATCGAACCCACAATTGCTGATGGTCCAGATACTCAACTAGTCTCAAGAAGGTTATTGCTTCTTTAATCAGCGCAACAGTTTTCAGCTGTGCTAACATAATTGCAAAAGGGTTTTCTAATGATCAATTAGCCTTTTAAAATGATAAACTTGGATTAGCAAACACAACGTGCCATTGGAACACAGGACTGATGGTTGCTGATAATGGGCCTCTGTACGCCTACGACTACGTACAGTTGAAGTTGAAGTTGGTAGAGCATGGCACTTGCAACGCCAGGGTTGTGGGTTCGTTTCCCACGGGGGGCCAGTATGAAAAAATGTATGCACTCACTAACTGTAAGTCGCTCTGGATAAGAGCGTCTGCTAAATGACTGAAATGTAAAATATAAATTAAAACTAGTTTTTCAACCACTCCACAAATTTCTTGTTAACAAACTATAGTTTTGACAAGTTGGTTAGGACATCTACTTTGTGCATGACACAAGTAATTTTTCCAACAATTGTTTACAGACAGATTATTTCATTTATAATTCACTGTATCACAATTCCAGTGGGTCAGAAGTTTACATACACTAAGTTGACTGTGCCTTTAAACAGCTTGGAAAATTCCAGAAAATGATGTCATGGCTTTAGAAGCTTCTGATAGGCTAATTAACATCATTTGAGTCAATTGGAGGTGTACCTGTGGATGTATTTCAAGGCCTACCTTCAAACTCAGTGCGTCTTCACTTGACATCATGGGAAAATCAAAAGAAATCAGCAAGACCTCAGAAAAGAATTGTAGACCTCCACAATTCTGGTTCATCCTTGGGAGCAATTTCCAAACGCCTGAAGGTACCACGTTCATCTTTACAAACAATAGTACACAAGTAAAAACACCATGTGGAAGGAGACGTGTTCTGTCTCCTAGAGATGAACGTACTTTGGTGCGAAAAGTGCAAATCAATCCCAGAACAACAGCAAAGGACCTTGTGAAGATGCTGGAGGAAACAAGTACAAAAGTATCTATATCCAAAGTAAAACGAGTCCTATATCGACATAACCTGAAAGGCCATTCAGCAAGGAAGAAGCCACTGCTCCAAATCCGCCATAAAAAAGCCAGGCTACGGTTTGCAACTGCACATGGGGACAAAGATCTTACTTTTTGGAGAAATGTCCTCTGGTCTGATGAAACAAAAATAGAACTGTTTGGCCATAATGACCATTGTTATGTTTGGAGGAAAAAGGGGAACCCTTGCAAGCCGAAGAACACCATCCCAATCGTGAAGCACGGGGGTGGCAGCATCATGCTGTGGGGGTGCTTTGCTGCAGATGGGACCGGTGCACTTCACAAAATAGATGGCATCATGAGGAAGGAAAATTTTGGATATATTGAAGCAACATCTCAAGACATCAGTCAGGAAGTTAAAGCTTGATCGCAAATGGTTCTTCCAAATGGACAATGAACCCAAGCATACGTCCAAAGTTGTGGCAAAATGGCTTAAGGACAACAAAGTCAAGGTATTGGAGTGGCCATCACAATCCCTGACCTCAATCCTATAGAAAATGTGTGGGCAGAACTGAAAAAGCGTGTGCGAGCAAGGAGGCCTACAAACCTGATTCAGTTACACCAGCTCTGTCAGGAGGAATGGGCCAAAATTCACCCAACTTATTGTGGGAAGCTTTTGGAAGGCTACCCGAAACGTTTGACCCAAGTTAAACAATTTAAAGGCAATGCTACCAAATACTAATTGAGTGTATATAAACTTCTGACCCACTGGGAATGTGATGAAAGAAATAAAAGCTGAAATAAATAATTCTCTCTACTATTATTCTGACATTTCACATTCTTAAAATAAAGTTGTGATCCTAACTGACCTAAGACAGGGAATTTTTACAAGGATTAAATGTCAGGAATTGTGAAAAACTGAGTTTAAATGTATTTGGCTAAGGTGTATGTAAACTTCCGACTTCAACTGTAGATATTCCATAAAAAATCCGCCGTTTTCCAGCTACAATAGCCATTTACAACATTAACAATGTCTACACTCTATTTCTGATCAATTTTATGTTATTTTAATGGACAAAAAAATTGCTTTTCTTTCGAAAACAAGGACATTTCTAAGTGACCCCAAACTTTTGAACGGTAGTGTAAATCAGATATATAAATCAGATATCAGTGCGGGGCCACAAGAAACCTGGTTGTGGGCCAGATGTGGCCTCCGGGCCTTGAGTTTGAGACCCCTGCCACACAGATAACAGAGAATAACATAGCTATAGAACCCAAATCCAAACAGAGAACAGACAAAATAACACAGCTAGCACTCCATACATCCATTCAGAAAGGCCCTTGGTGGGCCCGTGGAACAGGCTGCTCCCCCATCTGATGCTTCCGGGCGATTAAGCCGCGAATGAGCCGTCCCCTTCTGGATGATCCTGCCTTTTATGGTTCCATTCAAACCCATGCTCGATTAAACACTGCTGCTCATAATGTCCCCACACTGAAAAAGGAGAAACTAATCCAAACTTTGAAGTGGCACAGGCAAAGTCCAAGACCCCCAAAAGCGCTAAGTTAGCTGTGTAATGATCCTATAGAATCCTCTGTCTCTCATTGTAAGGTATGATGGATGGTCTGGAGTAGGGCACCATTTACTATTGAGCCATGCAAGCCATCGGGTAATTTAATTGTTAGACTATCTGGCTGTTTCATATTTTGTCTCTACTGTTTTATCTCATCTATCTTTGTTTTTATCATATAATGCAATTTTATGTGGTTGTGATCTGGTTATCTGACCAGATAACAACCGAAACAGGACGGCTTTCCCATGATGCCTTAATCTCGTCATAAAAAAGCCGGCTTTACCTGGTTGTAACAGAGATCAGTTGGTTGTAAACGGGTTATGTGACTCACTGGGTACTACTATCTCCTCTATGTGTTTGAGGTGAAATGGAGCTTGAACGAAAATTAGCTTAAAATTGAATAAGGTCATCTCTAAAGTGACTTTTTTTCTTCCTCCCTTCTGCCTTTCTCTGCAGTAGCTCCCTCCACAGTGCCTCCCATGAAGCCATGGTGGAAGGAGATCGTGGTGTTGGGGACGGTGGGCTGTGCCTCGGTTGCCTTCCTCCTGTTGATGGTCATCATCTGCTATAAGGCCATAAAGAGGTAGGCCTCACTCTATCTAACTCGGACTCATACCCTTGCATTGAACTTGCATTGGGCTATTTACGCAGTAGCTCTTTCCTCCCATGGTCAAAGAAAATTACAGAATGGTTAAACATGAGTGTTACAGTATGATACTTAAAAATATATATAATCCTACCAGGTAAACCCACCTCACAGGTTGATGCTTCAAGTTGACTGCAGAAGAAGTGTGTGTGCACTGGCAGTAGATTGTGAAGAAAGGCACTGTGTAAACATTTAAGACACAATCTATAACCTGATAGTCTGGAGAAATCCAGTCTGTTTGTGCTAACATTCCTTTCCTTACCATTCCTTGTCATGCCAAACATGTTGGGGATACATTTAGGATAATCTATGTTCAGTTTGACCCAGGTAACATTGTCTTCACCTCTACTTCCATAGAAGGGGCCTTAGTGTAATACAACATGATTCCACAGATCATGTGGATAATCCCTTATATACAGTATTTGTAAACCCATTGTAAAGATCTTATAATCAGCTTTCATTTATTACATTTTAGTCATTTAGCAGACGCTCTTATCCAGAGCGACTTAGTTAGTGAGTGCATACATTTTCATAAGGGTGATTGGTCCATAGTTATCTTTGTCCATTGTTCCCCTGCCAATACTTGATTTGATCAGTATTGAACATAATATTTGGCTTTAAAAATGTGTTCATGTTAACATACAATGTATACACCACAAAGACATACTCAGAGCCATTCCTATCATGTTACTAGCCCTAACATGGTTATCAGAGTGATACTTTCAAACTGAGCATGCCGACACCTCAGGCTATTGGAGATGGGTTCAATGTCAATCAACTCAGTGAATGTGGCTCTCCAGTAGAAGCTTTTCCTCTTCAATTCTCAAAATGGGTGAAAAGATCACGGCTGACAGCTGGGGCAAGAATGCAGTATGTCAGCCTGATCCAGCTACAGTATGTCAGCCTGATCCAGCTACAGTATGTCAGCCTGATCCAGCTACAGTATGTTACCCTGATCCAGCTACAGTATGTCAGCCTGATCCAGCTACTCTTTGAGGTGAGCTAGGAGCCAGAAGAGTGGTGTGTGTGTGTTTGTGTCAGAGCATATGTGCCTATGTGTCCTGAGCTGCACTTGAGTCTAGCTAACATTGACAAACCGTTAGGGAAGTAGATAAAAGACTTGCCAAAAAAGAGCTTCAAGGGGAATGGCCCCAAACGGATGCATCATAGCAGTCAAAATCGAAGGAGGCTCCTGGGATTTGGATTGAGTGAGTAATTATGTACAGTGGGGAGAACAAGTATTTGATACACTGCCGATTTTGCAGGTTTTCCTACTTACAAAGCATGTAGAGGTCTGTAATTTTTATCATAGGTACACTTCAACTGTGAGAGACGGAATCTAAAACAAAAATCCAGAAAATCACATTGGATGATTTTAAAGTAATTAATTTGCATTTTATTGCATGACATAAGTATTTGATCACCTACCAACCAGTAAGAATTCCGGCTCTCACAGACCTGTTAGTTTTTCTTTAAGAAGACCTCCTGTTCTCCACTCATTACCTGTATTAACTGCACCTGTTTGAACTCATTACCTGTATAAAAGACACCTGTTCACACACTCAATCAAACAGACTCCAACCTCTCCACAATGACCAAGACCAGAGAGCTGTGTAAGGACATCAGGGATACAATTCTAGACCTGCACAAGGCTGGGATGGGCTACAGGACAATAGGCAAGCAGCTTGGTGAGAAGGCAACAACTGTTGGCACAATTATTAGAAAATTGAAGAAGTTCAAGATGACAGTCAATCACCCTCAGTCTGGGGCTCCATGCAAGATCTCACCTCGTGGGGCATCAATGATCATGAGGAAGGTGAGGGATCAGCCCAGAACTACACGGCAGGACCTGGTCAATGACCTGAAGAGAGCTGGGACCACAGTCTCAAAGAAAACCATTAGTAACACACTACGCCGTCATGGATAAAAATCCTGCAGCGCACGCAAGGTCCCCCTGCTCAAGCCAGCGCATATCCAGGCCCGTCTGAAGTTTGCCAATGACCATCTGGATGATCCAGAGGAGGAATGGGAGAAGGTCATGTGGTCTGATGAGACAAAAATAGAGCTTTTTGGTCTAAACTCCAATCGCCGTGTTTGGAGGAAGAAGAAGGATGAGTACAACCCCAAGAACACCATCCCAACCGTGAAGCATGGAGGTGGAAACATCATTCTTTGGGGATGCTTTTCTGCAAAGGGGACAGGACGACTGCACCGTATTGAGGGGAGGATGTATGGGGCCATGTATCGCGAGATCTTGTAAGGGACGACTGCACCCTCAGTAAGAGCATTGAAGATGGGTCGTGGCTGGGTCTTCCAGCATGACAACGACCCGAAACACACAGCCAGGGCAACTAAGGAGTGGCTCCGTAAGAAGCATCTCAAGGTCCTGGAGTGGCCTAGCCAGTCTCCAGACCTGAACCCAATAGAAAATCTTTGGAGGGAGCTGAAAGTCCGTATTGCCCAGCGACAGCCCCGAAACCTGAAGGATCTGGAGAAGGTCTGTATGGAGGAGTGGGCCAAAATCCCTGCTGCAGTGTGTGCAAACCTGGTCAAGAACTACAGGAAACGTATGATCTCTGTAATTGCAAACAAAGGTTTCTGTACCAAATATTAAGTTCTGCTTTTCTGATGTATCAAATACTTATGTCATGCAATAAAATGCAAATTAATTACTTAAAAATAATACAATGTGATTTTCTGGATTTTTGTTTTAGATTCCGTCTCTCACAGTTGAAGTGTACCTATGATAAAAATTACAGACCTCTACATGCTTTGTAAGTAGGAAAACCTGCAAAATCGGCAGTGTATCAAATACTTGTTCTCCCCACTGTATGCCTGATCTACTCAGGCATAGAAGTTGGCTGATCTGAGGACAGACGGATTCATTAATTCACACTGAACTAGAAAGGTATGTGCCAGTTTTAAGGCTTTCCCCATGAATCCACTGGAGCTTTTTGGAACTGGCTGCTGTCCCCATATCACCACACCACTCGATTTTATTATCCCAAATTATTCAGGCCTGGCAAATATATTTTTCTTATCAAATCCCTCTATCCCTTTCTCCCTCTGTCTCCCCCCACTCATTTCCTCCATCCCTCCATCTCTCTCTTTCTCTTTCTCTCTCTTTCACCTGTCTCACCAGTCTCTCCCCCACCTCTCTCTCCATCCCTCTGTCTCTCGCTCTGTCTTTCCCTCCCTCTCTCTTTCTGAGGCAACGCCATAGTTCAGGGAAATGGAGTGAGAAGGGTATCTGATTTGTGAGAAGGGTATCTGATTTGTTGGGTTCCACCCTCAGAGGCAAACAGTGATCAGTGAGGTTGTGACAGACAGGAAGGAACATGGGGAATAAATAGAGGGAGGCACACAGGGTCATGCAAAGGCAATGAAAAAAAACAATGACATCACACCACTCACACTTTTCTAACAATCTTTGTCCTCTGCCAAACTTTTCTCTTGATATTGACTCCTCAAGAAACATCCTGTAAATAAACCTGTGTGTATAATGTGTTTTTGGCTCATTTTCACTTTCCAAGGATTGAGCCATCCAGTGACAGGGTAGCTACTACTGTGGCTTGTTATGGTTAGTCATACGCTTGTTCCTCCCATAAAGGGTCAGGAGGATTCTAAATATAACTCCTTTCTCTAGGTCTCGGCAGACTCAAAGTAAATGTTTGTTGATATTTTTAGCAGCCGGTTTGATGTACTGTAGTAGGCCACAGTTTTTGCATTGCAAAACTGCTGCACTTTTCTCACAACAACAGATTGCCAAGCACCTGAAATTGAGAAAATGCATATAAGCTATATATTTGGGATATATATATTGTGGTATCCCGGGAGGTCTACCCCGGGGGTTGGTGATAGAGGGGAGGTACGTGTCGCGACGTTGGCTCCCTCTGCTGGGAGTACACGGGCTGGGCACCCTGACGCTGATGGACCCAAGTAGAGGTGATTAGAGGAGAGTGCCAATCAGCCGTGCAAGCCACATTAAGGGACCACCGTGGCACACGACAAGGGAGAGAGAGGCAAGGAGTGAGCCTACGTAGGGGAACGATGCTCCCGGAGTCACAGAGCCGAATCTGAGAAGAAGGATCGAGCCAAACCTAAATTATTGTGTTGGTATGTTTTATTTTGTTGCCTAGTAAAGTCGCGTTTTCTGACTAGAACCTCCCTGTCTCTGTTTTCATCCCTGCACACTTAACCCAACACCCCACGGTTTACCACATATGGTGGAAAATACGGGCAGGCCAGTATATTTGGGTGCCGTGGGGTCAAGCGTACAGAGATTACCATGGAGGAACTGGTGGCTCAGTTTATCCTCAGCCAGCAGAAGCAACAGGCACCCCAGGAGCAAGCGCTGGAGGAGCAGCGTCAACAAAACCTCAGACTGGTAGCGGAGGTAGCCCAGTTGAAGGGTGGGATGGCTCAGGAGTCTAGCCCGAATCAGTTCCTGGTCAAGCTAATGGAGGAAGATGACGTGGAGACGTATTTGTGCACCTTCGAGAGGACTGCGCAAAGGGAAGGATGGCCCAAGTCCAAGTGGGCCAGCCTTTTGGTACGCTACCTCTCCGGGAAGGCACAGAAGGCCTACTTCGACTTGAACGCCGACGAGGCAGCAAATTATGAGGGACTCAAACATGAGATCCTGAGCCGTTATGGATTCAGCCTCGCACGCTGTGCACAACTGGTCCACGACTGGGCCTTTGACTCCACCATCTCTCCCCGTGCTCAGATGAGAAACCTGGTGAGCCTTACCAAGGCCTGGCTACTGACCGTCATACCGTCTCTCCCGATAATCGATAAGGTCGTCCTGGATCGCGTCGACACCAGCACTCTGCTGGACTCCGGCAGCATGGTGACCCTGGCCCAACCGCAGTCACTCACACGTGAGGGGAAAGACGAACCGGGGGACGAGGAGATGACAGTGTCCTGTGTACACGGGGACACGAAGAGGTACCCAACCATGCCAGTGCGGATAACCACCCCAAGGGGGAGTGTCAGATGCGCGTGGGGGCTGTTCCTAACCTGCCCGTGCCCATTCTCCTTGGTAGAGATTTCCCTCTTTTCCAGGTAGTGGAGGAGGGACCTGGGGAGGCGCGCGAGGTAGGAAGGAGGCAAACCACGCCCCACTATGAGAGGTATCCACTGGGCCCGAGTCGGACCAGGAGGAGGGAGATGATCCCACGCCGGGAAGCGAGCCACCGTCCGAGGAGGACCTTAGGCTCCCCTTTATGGAGGTGGAGGCACCAGATGGGCCGCCCTACACAGGAATCCTCACGGGCCAGTTCGGGACGGCCCAGTTAGAGGACCCCAACCTCCAGAATGCGAGGGGCCAGGTGATCGCGGTCGACGGCGTGCTATTACCCGGGGTAAGTGAGTGGCGCTACCCACACTTCGCCAACAAGCATAATTTATTGTATCAGGTAGTAAAGCACAATGGGGAGACGAAATACTTGTTACTCATACCCACCCAGTATGTTAGGACTGTCTTGCAGCTCGCCCACACCCACCTGCTAGGGGCACACCTGGGGATGGAGAAAACCAGGGAACGGATCGGGAATCGGTTCCACTGGCCCGGAGTCAAGCGCGCCGTGGAGGACTACTGCTGTACTTGCCCGGAGTGCCAGATCACAGCCCCGAGGGCACATTATAGAAACCCTTTGGTTCCCTTGCCCATCATAGGGGTGCCGTTTGAACGGGTGGTGATGGATCTGGTGGGTCCGTTGGTGAAGACTGCGAGGGGACACCAATACTGGTAATCGTGGATTACGCCACCCAGTATTCGGAGGCGATCCCGTTATGCACGGCGACAGCGAAAGGTATCACACGGGAGCTCTTCCATTTATTCAGCCGGGTGGGTATTCCGTGGGAAATCCTGATGGACCAGGGCACCGCATTCATGTCTCGTGTAATGAAAGATGTCTGCAACCTTTTACGAATCAAACAGGTGAGGGCCAGTGTGTACCATCCACAAGTGGACAGACTAGTCGAACTCTTCAATAAGACCCTAAGGTAGATGCTAAAGAAGGTCATCGAGAGAGACTGGAGGAACTGGGACCAGCTGCTGCCCCACCTGATGTTCTCGGTGCGTGAGGTACCCCAAGCGTCCACTGGGTTCTCCCCCTTTGAGCTCCTGTATGGCCGTCGACCCCGCGGACTGATGGACCTAGCCAAGGAGGTCTGGGAGGACCAACCGACCCCCCTTCGCAGCGTGGTGGAACACGTGGCGGAGATGAGGGAGAGGATGAAGGCATGCAACTGGGGGGCCCAACCATGAGAGCGCACATACAACCGGGGGGCCCAACCACAAGAGTTCCACCCGGGTGAGAAGGTCTTGGTGCTGATCCCCACAACAGAGTGCAAATTCCTGGCAACGTGGCATGGGCCCTACGACATCGTCGAGCGGGTAGGCAATGTCAATTATAAGATCCGCCAACTGGGGCGGAGAAAACCCCTCCATCTTTACCATGTGAACCTACTGAAAAAGTGGCACGCACAAGAGGCACTGTGCGCAACGTAGACCCGGCCACAGCCGAACCCGCCCTCTGTCAAAGTTTCCATGGGGGAAGACCTCAGCCCAACCCAACGACAAACACTCAGAGAGTAGGTTCAGCGGAATACGTCAATGTTCTCCGAGGTGCCGGGGCGCACGGATCTCGTGGAACATCATATCCGGGAGAAAAAGTGCGTAAACGGCCATACCGGATACCAGAAGCCCGTAGGGCGGCGGTCCAGCGGGAAATGACGACAATGCTGGAGATGGGATACTGGAGGAGTCCCACAGTGAGTGGTCTAGCCCTATAGTGATGGTACCGAAACCGGACGAACCCGTCCGCTTCTGCAATGACTTCCGGGGCCTGAACGAGGTCAGTAAATTCGATGCCTTCCACATGCACCGGGTGGACGAACTGATCAACCACTTGGGGAAGGCAAGATACGTCAGCACCCTGGACCTGTGCCGCTGGTGCCTTCTCTACTCCAGGGGGATATACCACTACTGGGTTCTTCCTTTCGGGC
This sequence comes from Coregonus clupeaformis, assembly GCF_020615455.1. Classification (NCBI taxonomy): domain Eukaryota; kingdom Metazoa; phylum Chordata; class Actinopteri; order Salmoniformes; family Salmonidae; genus Coregonus; species Coregonus clupeaformis. Next base: position 13,891,506 of record NC_059227.1, on the reverse strand, counting down.
TCCACGGGCCCCCAGCGGCCTACCAGCGACTCATTGACTGCGTCCTGCACCCGCACCGTGAGTACGCTGCTTCTTATTTGGATGCACAGTGACAGTTGGGAGTCCCATCTCTGTAGGTTACAGGCAGTGGTGGATGCGCTAAGGGATGCGGGGCTGTCCGTGAACCCCCACAAGTGCAAGCTGGGCTACGCCGAGGTGGAGTTACCTGGGCTATCGAATCGGGCGGGGAAATGTGAAGCCCCAAGAAAAGAAAATCGCCGCCATTAAGTAATGGCCGGTCCCCCGAACCAAGAGGCAGGTGAAGTCGTTCCTGGGGTTAGCAGGCTACTACAGTCGATTTGTGCCTAACTTTGTTGCAATAGCTTCTCCCCTCACAGACATAACGAAGGCACGCCTACCCCAGACGGAGCGATGGACAGAGGACACAGAGGAGGCGTTCCATGCCCTGAAGGACACGCTATGTTCGCACCCGGTACTCGTCACCCCGGACTTCTCAAAAAACCTCCTGGTCCAGACAGACGCGTCTGACACAGGGGTAGGGGCCATCTTGTCCCAAGAGCAGGAAGGCGAGGAGCACCCCATCATGTATGTCAGCAGGAAGCTCCTCCTGAGGGAGAAGAAGTACTTGATTTGGGGGCCCAGCACGGCAATGCGGACGACCTCTCCAGGAGGGATGCAAACAATATATATATTTTTGTCATAAATGATAAATGTGAATATATTTTCACAATACATGTTATCTGACCAGCACTGAGGCAGGTTTATCAGAAGTATTGCTCCTGAATTATGGCATTAGATATCCAGTATGCAATATACAGTATATAGCTACTGTATATTTTGTTGTCACATCTGTAGTGGCATTCTCTCTCTTTCTCTGTGCCTGAGAATTTGAGTGGGGGCAAATAAACTCAGGATGGGAACCCCAGCTGGCAGCAATTTTCTCCCTAATGAGCATGCTAAGTCTAGCAGAGTCTGTATTTCTTTTTTTTTATGTCTCCCTTTATGGGCATTTAGACCCATTATTCAGTGACGCTCAGCGAACAGAGGAATAAAAACAGTGCCACGGGGTTCAGTTGCTCCCACACAGAGCACACCATCTAAAAAAACACTTCAACCATTTACCTTATCACCGTTTTACGGCCGCCATAGTCTAAAAGCTTAGGAGAATTGCTATGGTAATGACATGTCATTAAAGGAAATGGTGACTGGTGAGAAAGAGCAGAGGCAGCCCTGAGGGGAAGGCTTGCACTGTGTTGTTGTGACATGTGGATGATTTAATCATGAATCTGGAAGTCACCAAGGGTTTTAATTTGTTTGTGCAGGGGGATTTGTTTAGCCCATAAGTCATTTTGACTATAGCCCTTTGTCTTACTCAGTCTTGGCTCCATTGGCGAATGTAACATGAACGTAGCTCTAATTGCACGTTCCTTACTACATGCTGAATATGCAGCGACTTTAGATACACGGAGTTACAGTACACTCAGCTACATGGCCTGAAGTAAGTTTTGGCATGAATTAGGGTCCCATTTTTAATGCAGATGAGACTGTTTGTGGTCAGGATTATTTAGGCTGTTAAGACTGAAGTAAATATATTCTACTCTAAAGTGGTCCATTGTTTGTTTTGGTGAGACACTTCCTTATTGGGAGGATAGCACCAGGGCATTTGGCTATCAAACACGGTGTGGGTGTGTGTGTGTGTGTGTGTGTGTGTGTGTGTGTGTGTGTGGGCATGCGTGCGTGCATGTGCATGTGGCATTGAATGTATAGTATGTGTCCTACCCTCTGTAATTGTATTAGGCCAGTCAAATGGACTGGCTCAATCAATAACAATATGTAAAAGGTTTGGCCATGGGAGAGTTACATAACTCTGCAGAAGTGTCAAGTAAAAAAGAGAACAGGCTATCGCCTTGCCAGGGTGCCTGAGGGAGAGACTCCTGTCCTGATGGAGGGGAAAGAGGACACAGAAGAGGAGGAATGAAGGAGAAGGGCTGGGTTTTTCTGCGAAAGGATACCTCTACCGTGTCTGGCTGTATGATAACAAAATTAAAACGACCACAAAAACAGTTATGTCTCTCCCATGGATCATTTGCCAGAGAGGTTAAGTAACTTAATTGAGCTACACAATCAATTTTAGATACTTTAGGATGATTTGGACATGAAGCACGAAAAATTATAATATTGGTACCATTGACTTGCATTGGATTTGTGCCACAAATGATCAAAGTTATCATTTGGAAACAATGGCCAGGTAAACAAAACCAAAGCATGGGCTGTTGTCATACCATGTCCATAGACTACTTTAGGGGTAAGGAAATCAATATATCATTGTTTTATTTGGGGGAACTATGCATTAACGGGGCTATCAATGTTATTTTCAGGGCACGTCAACACAAACTATTATCTGTTTGTTCCTATGGAGTGCTAGTCGATTTAGGAGTGGGCAACACACCTGATTCTACTGGCTCTCGCAGGGATTGCCCATGCCTGATTTGGATAGGGTTATGGTTTCGTTAATACATGGTTAAAGCAGTCAAACCTTTCACATGGTTTTGTCAAATATATGCCATTTAGCAGATGTTTTTATCCAAAGCCGCCTAGTCAGGCATACAGTTTTCGTATACAGTGAGGGAAAAAAGTATTTGATCCCATTTACATTTAGCAGACGCTCTTATCCAGAGCGACTTACAGTTAGTGCATACATTATTCTATTATTAAATTTTTTCATACTGGCCCCCCATGGGAATCGAACCCACAACCCTGGCGTTGCAAACGCCATGCTCTACCAACTGAGCTACCTCCCTGCCGGCCATTCCCTCCCCGACCCTGGGCCAATTGTGCGCCACCCCATTGGTCTCCCGGTTGCGGCCGGCTACAGCAGAGCCTGGATTCGAACCAGGATCTCTAGTGGCACAGCTAGCACTGCGATGCAGTGCCTTAGACCACTGCGCTACTCGGGAGGTTACGCCTCCCCTGCTGATTTTGTACGTTTGCCCACTGACAAAGACATGATCAGTCTATAATTTTAATGGTAGGTTTATTTGAACAGTGAGAGACAGAATAACAACAAAGAAATCCAGAAAAACGCTGTCAAAAATTTTATACATTGATTTGCATTTTAATGAGGGAAATAAGTATTTGACCCCCTCTCAATCAGAAAGACTTCTGGCTCCCAGGTGTCTTTTATACAGGTAACGATCTGAGATTAGGAGCACACTCTTAAAGGGAGTGCTCCTAATCTCAGCTTGTTACCTGTATAAAAGACACCTGTCCACAGAAGCAATCAATCAATCAGATTCCAAACTCTCCACCATGGCCAAGACCAAAGAGCTCTCCAAGGATGTCAGGGACAAGATTGTAGACCTACACAAGGCTGGAATGGGCTACAAGACCATCGCCAAGCAGCTTGGTGAGAAGGTGACAACAATTGGTGTGATCATTCGCAAATGGAAGAAACACAAAAGAACTGTCAATCTCCCTCGGCCTGGGGCTCCATGCAAGATCTCACCTCGTGGAGTTGCAATGATCATGAGAACGGTGAGGAATCAGCCCAGAACTACACGGGAGGATCTTGTCAATGATCTCAAGGCAGCTGGGACCATAGTCACCAAGAAAACAATTGGTAACACACTATGCCGTGAAGGACTGAAATCCTGCAGTGCCCGCAAGGTCCCCCTGCTCAAGAAAGCACATATACAGGCCCGTCTGAAGTTTTCCAATGAACATCTGAATGATTCAGAGCAGAACTGGGTGAAAGTGTTGTGGTCAGATGAGACCAAAATCGAGCTCTTTGGCATCAACTCAACTCGCCGTGTTTGGAGGAGGAGGAATGCTGCCTACGACCCCAAGAACACCATCCCCACCGTCAAACATGGAAGTGGAAACATTATGCTTTGTGGGGTGTTTTTCTGCTAAGGGGACAGGACAACTTCACCGCATCAAAGGGACGATGGACGGGGCCATGTACCGTCAAACCTTGGGTGAGAACCTCCTTTCCTCCGCAGGGCATTGAAAATGGGTCTTGGATGGGTATTCCAGCATGACAATGACCCAAAACACACGGCCAAGGCAACAAAGGAGTGGCTCAAGAAGAAGCACATTAAGGTCCTGGAGTGGCCTAGCCAGTCTCCAGACCTTAATCCCATAGAAAATCTGTGGAGGGAGCTGAAGGTTCGAGTTGCCAAACGTCAGCTTCGAAACCTTAATGACTTGGAGAAGATCTGCAAAGAGGAGTGGGACAAAATCCCTCCTGAGATGTGTGCAAACCTGGTGGCCAACTACAAGAAACGTCTGACCTCTGTGATTGCCAACAAGGGTTTTGCCACCAAGTACTAAGTCATGTTTTGCAGAGTGGTCAAATTCTTATTTCCCTCATTAAAATGCAAATCAATGATTTTTGACATGCGTTTTTCTGGATTTTTTTGTTGTTATTATGTCTCTCACTGTTCAAATAAACCTACCATTAACATTATAGACTGATCATTTCTTTGTCAGTGGGCAAACGTACAAAATCAGCAGGGGATCAAATACTTTTTTCCCTCACTGTATGGATAGAGGGAATCGAACCCACGATCTAAGCATCTATGTTGATCAAGGTATTTGGAGATACTCTCCCACATTAAAAAATACTATAGTAAAAATACTCTATGGTATAAATACTGTAGTATTACTATATTTATATACTATAGTATTCACTAGTGATGGGATGGTTGATACCAGAGCTCTGACACGCCGATGCAGTTTTCAAAGCATTACTGATTCCACACAATGTATCGATGACTCATTAAAGAAAAAATCTTTGTCCAGTTCGAGGTGAGAAATCGCTGTTCTGATATCCAGAAGCTCTTTTTGGTCATAAGAGACGGTAGCAGCAACATTATGTACAAAACAAGTTACAAACAATGCGAAAAAACACACAAAATAGCACAGTTGGTTAGGAGCCCGTAAAACGGCTGCCATCCACTCCGGCGCCATTGAAACTAGGCTACACTGCTTACACACTGCAATGGATAGGTGTTCTTAATCATGAGCCTCGGTCTGTACTGCTCTTGCTGATGTAAACACTTTTGTGCTGCCTAACCAATGAATGTGCTGTGTACAGTGGCACTTCAGGAGGTGAGTCAAAGGCTTCTTCCAAAAATAATTGTTTATTTGTCCAAATTATGCAATATCTGTGTACTGATGTCCTGTTTAGTTTGAGAGGGAGAGCGCGAAGATGAGACGGAGGACTGGAGGTAAGCTTGCTACTGCTATAATTGATTTTAATAAAAACAATATGTTTCATTGCCCATAAGGAAGCTATTTATCAGACTTATTGACCTCACAATAAGCGATATTCGAGTAATTTACATAATTTACCTTACTATAAAGCAGCAGCCACGGAGATGGACAGCACATGGGTGCTGAATGTAGGCTAATTCGAGAAGGCATAATTCATTTAAACAGCCTTCATTTAAATTTGATTTTAGGCTGCTAACAAGAGGGCTTTGTGTTGGAGCCTATTTCTTCCTATTCAAGAAATAAGAGGTAGGCCTACCTACTTGACAGATGAAATTATAGTCTGCTATCCATAGAATTTGTCAGCCAATTCCTTCAGTCACCATGCACTCCTTAAATATCTCAGTGTCAGTGAAGAGCTTGGTGTGTTAAGTTAAAACCAGGGCTCTGTTTGAGGGGGCATGTGAAGGTATTGTGGCTTTTGTTAAAGAAAATGGCTAAAAGCATAGGCCTACCCCTTGTTAGCTTACGATTTTGAAAACAGTTAAATGGACCTGATTATATCAAGTGATCTGTAACTTCCCGAGTGGCGCAGTGGTCTAAGGCACTGCATCGCAGTGCTAGCTGTGCCACTAGAGATCCTGGTTCGAATCCAGGAATGGCCGGTAGGGATGTAGTTCAGTTGGTAGAGCATGGTGTTTGCAACGCCAGGGTTGTGGGTTTGATTCCCACAGGGGGTATGAAAAATAAATAATGTATGCACTCACTAACTGTAAGTTGCTCTGGATAAGAGTGTCTGGTAAATGTAATAACAACGCTTTAGTCTGCAATGCTGTAAAAAGCAGGGGAAAGACATGACTCTGATGCATATGGGATATCTTTGGTTTGTCTCTATGACATTCAGAGGCTATGCTACAACCTTCTATTGCCCAGGAGACAAAAAATGTAATGTGTGATTCGGTCACTATCAATTGACGTTTGACATTTCAACAGGCTATTAAACAACAAACTAACTCTAAATCACTCAGGAGCAAGCTAGATAGCCACAGAATGAACGAAAATGAATTATTTAGGCTATATATATATTTTTTTTTCAAGGATATAGCCTGCCATTTAAGATATCAATTGTGAAGCATTTGTGACGTGCTACAGGCTAGCAGTAGCTCTCAGCATTAAAATTACAGGCTATACAGTCATTCTACAGTGCCTTTGAATTCACTTTTAGAAACACAAGTTTGGCCAGTCTTTGATTTGAGGATCATGCGGTGAGCTATGCATTCCTAATTTGTTAATTTAGCCTAGCAAATGTTCCTATATTCCTATGCCCTAATCACACTCAACACAAATCTACTTTGTAACAACAATATCATGGAATAAAATAGAATAAATTAGAAAATGATAGTTTCCCAAATGAAAAACAGTTACACGTGCATATAGGCCTACCTGCTGTGTTAAACAACAAATGGCTTTTAATTCAAATTAATTGATGATCAGATTATTTTGTTGTGCAAATTTGTTACATTTGATCGAGCAACATTAGCACTGTTCCAAACATATACTATTTTATTTGTATAGAAATCAAAACGTCTCTGGTGCTGCAGCATGCGCTCATTCATTGTCATGCTCTATTGTGGTATTAAAAAAGATTGTGCTTGTCTCCGGTCATGTAAAATGGCGTAGAATTGCATGAAATGCGTTTATAAAAGGCAATTTTTTCTCAGACCACAAATAAGATGATAGATTCATGCAGTGCTTTTATTATAATGGATATCTTTTCACCCCTACCCTTGTCCGCGGTGGTCTGCGAATCCACAACCTTCTGGCTACTTTGCCATGCAATGCTTACAAAACGAAGATCAGTTTCTAAAACTGCATATCTATGGCTCTGGTCTGTCCTAGGAGTGAGGGTAAACGTTAGGCATGTTCTCTGTTATCCACTTTATCCACTTGTTTTTTTCAAGTGTTCAGGCAGGGTCTGAACACTTGGGCTATACATTTTCAATTTCAGGGCTATACATTTTCAATTTCAGAGAGGTCAGATTTTCTCCAGGTATTGTACAGTGCTTTCGGAAAGTAGTCAGACCCCTTGACTTTTTCCACATTTTGTTAAGTTACAGCCTTATTCTAAAATTGATTAAATATTTTTTTTCGCAGCAATCTACACACAATACCCCATAATGACAAAGTGAAAACAGGTTTTTAGAAATGTTTGTAAATGTATTACAAATAAAAAACGGAAATACCTTATTTACATAAGTATTCAGACCCTTTGCCATGAGACTCGAAATTGAGCTCAGGTGCATCTTGTATCCATTGATCATCCTTTAGATGTTTCTACAACTTGATTGGAGTCCACCTGTGGTAAATGCAATTGATTGGACCTGATTTGGAAAGGCACACACCTGTCTATATAAAGTCCCACAGTTGACAATGCATGTCAGAGCAAAAACCAAGCCATGAGGTCGAAGGAATTGTCCGTAGAGCTCCGAGACTGGATTGTGTCGAGGCACAGATCTGGGGAAGGATATCAAAACATTTCTGCAGCATTGAAGGTCCCCAAGAACACAGTGGCCTCCATCATTCTTAAATGGAAGAAGTTTGGAACCACCAAGACACTTCCTAGAGCTGAGCAATCGGGGGAGAAGGGCCTTGGTCAGGGAGGTGACCAAGAACCCGATGGTCACTCTGACAGAGCTATAGAGTTCCTCTGTGGAGATGGGAGAACCTTCCAGAAGGACAACCATCTCTGCAGCACTCCACCAATCAGGCCTTTATGGCAGAGTGGCCAGACGGAAGCCACTCCTCAGAAAAAGGCACATGACAGCCTGCTTGGAATTTGGCAAAAGGCACCTAAATCCTCTCAGACCATGAGAAACAAGATTCTCTGGTTTGATGAAACCAAGATTGAACTCTTTGGCCTGAATGCCAAGCGTCATGTCTGGAGTAAACCTGGCACCATCCCTACGGTGAATCATGGTGGTGGCAGCATCATGCTGTGGGGATGCTTTTCAGCGGCAGGGACTGGGAGACTGATCAGGATCGAGGCAAAGATGAACGGAGCAAAGTACAGAGAGATCCTTGATGAAAACCTGCTCCAGAGCGCTCAGGACATCAGACTGGGGCGAAGGTTCACCTTCCAACAGGACAACGACCCTAAACACACGGCCAAGACAATGCAGGAGTGGCTTTGAGATAATCTCTGAATGTCCTTGAGTGGCCCAACCAGAGCCCGGACTTGAACCTGATCGAACATCTCTGGAGAGACCTGAAAATAGCTGTGCAGCAACCTCCCCATCCAACCTGACAGAGCTTGAGAGGATCTGCAGAGAAGAATGGGAGAAACTCCCCAAATACAGGTGTGCCAAGCTTGTAGCGTCATACCCAAGAAGACTCGATGCTGTAATTGCTGCCAAAGGTGCTTCAACAAAGTACTGAGTAAAGGGTCTGAATACTTATGTAAATGTGATATTGCAGGTTAAAAAAAATATATAAATTAGCAAAAATGTCTAAAAACCTGTTTTTGCTTTGTCAATATGGGGTATTATGTGTAGATTGATGAGGGGGGAAAACAATTTAATCCAGAATAAGGCTGTAACGTAACAAAATGTGCAAAAAGTCAAGGGGTCTGAATACTTTCCGAAGGCACTGTAAATACTGTACAGTCCCTAATTTGAGTCAAATGTGTTTTTTCAAACCCAAAGTTGACAAGCAGTTGATGTACAAAGTTTGTTTGATCCCTCACGTTCATCTGCCTCACATAAAGCCCATTCTGGTGGGAAGCTGCTATAGACCACCAAGTGCTAACAGTCAGTATCTGGATAACATGTGTGAAATGCTTGATAATGTATGTGATCTCAATAAAGAGGTATACTTTCTGGGTGATTTAAATATTGACTGGCTTTCATCAGGCTGCCCACTCAAGAGAAAGCTTCAAACTGTAACTAGTGCCTGCAACCTGGTTCAGGTTATCAATCAACCTACCAGGGTAGTTACAAACAGTACAGGAATTAAATCATCAACATGTATTGATCAAATCTTTACTAATGCTGCAGAAATTAGTTTGAAAGCAGTATCCAAATCCATCGGATGTATTGATCACAATATAGTAGCCATATCTAGGAAAACCAAAGTTCCAAAGGCTGGGCCTAATATTGTGTATAAGAGGTCATACAATAAGTTCTGTAGTGATTCCTATGTTGTTGATGTGAATAATATTTGTTGGTCCGTGCTGTGTAATGACGAACAACCAGACGCTGCACAGTTATGAAATTGCTTATCCCAGTTACTAATAAGCATGCACCCATTAAGAAAATGAAAAACTGTTAAATCCCCATGGATTGATGATGAATTGAAAAATTGTATGGTTGAGAGGGATGAGGCAAAAGAGATGGCAAATAGGTCTGGCTGTACAACCGATTGGCAAACATACTGCAAATTGAGAAATCATGTGACTAAACTGAATAAAAAGAAGAAGAAACTACACTATGAAACAAAGATAAATGACATAAAGAATGATAGTAAAAAGCTTGGAGCTCCTTAAATTAAATTCTGGGCTAAAAGGCAAACTCCGCTCCATCATTCATTGAATCAGATGGCTCATTCATCACAAAACCCACTGATATTGCCAACTACTTTAATGATTTTTTCATTGGCAAGATTAGCAAACTTAGGCATGACATGCCAGCAACAAACGCTGACATTACACATCCAAGTATATCTGACCATATTATGAAAGACAAGCATTGTAATTTTGAATTCCGTAAAGTAAGTGTGGAAGAGGTGAAACAATTATTGTTGTCTTTTAACAATGACAAGTCACCAGGGTCTGACAATTTAGATGGAAAATTACTGAGGATAATAGCAGACGATATTGCCACTCCTATTTGCCATATCTTCAATTTAAGCCTACTAGAAAGTGTGTGCCCTCAGGCCTGGAGGGAAGCAAAAGTTATTCCCCTATCTAAGAATAGTAAAGCCCCCTTAACTGGCTCAAATAGCCGACCAATCAGCCTGTTACCAACCCTTAGTAAACTTTTGGAAAAAATGGTGTTTGACCGGATACAATGCTATTTTACAGTAAACAAATTGACAACAGACTTTCAGCACGCTTATAGGGAAGGACATTCAACAAGCACAACACTTACACTATGATTGGCTGAGAGAAATTGATGATAAAACATTGTGGGGGCTGTTTTGTTATGGCTTTACACCCCCTGCTACATTGTGGATAAAGAGTTACCTATCTAACAGAACACAGAGGGTGTTCTTTACTGGAAGCCTCTCCAAAAAAATCCAGGTAGAATCAAAAATTCCCCAGGGCAGCTGTCTAGGCCCCTTACTTGTTTCAATCTTTACTAACGACATGCCACTGGATTTGAGTAAAGCCAGTGTGTCTATGTATGCGTATGACACAACACTATACACGTCAGCTACCACAGCGACTGAAATGTCAGCCACACTGCATTTAGTTTCAGAATGGGTGGCAAGGAATAAGTTAGTCCTAAATATTTCAAAAACTAAAAGCATTGTATTTGGGACAAATCATTCACTAAACCCTAAACCTCAACTAAATCTTGTAATGAATAATGTGGAAATTGAGCAAGTTGAGAAGACTAAACTGCTTGGAGTAACTGTGGATTGTTATTATATCATTATTGATACAACAGTAGCTAGGATGGTGAGAAGTCTGTCTATAATAAAGTGCTGCTCTGCATTCTTAACAGCACTATCAACAAGGCAGGTCCTACAGGCCCTAGTTTTGTCGCACCTGGACTACTGTTCAGTCATGTGGTCAAGTGCCACAAAGAGGGACTTAGGAAAATTGCAATTGGCTCAGAACAGGGCAGCACGGCTGACCCTTGGATGTACACAGAGAGCTAACATGAATAATATGCATGTCAATCTCTCTTGGCTCAAAGTGGAGGAGAGATTGACTTCATCACTACTTGTATTTGTGAGAGGTATTGACATGTTGAATGCACCAAGCTGTCTGTTTGAACTACTGGCACACAGCTCGGACACCCATGCATACCCCACAAGACATGCCACCAGAGGTCTCTTCACAGTCCCCAAGTCCAGAACAGACTATGGAAGGCGTGCAGTACTACATAGAGCCATAACTGCATGGAACTCTATTCCACATCAAGTAACTCATGCCAGCAGTAAAATTAGTCATAAAAAACAGATACAAATACACCTTATGGAACAGCGAGGACTGTGAAGAAACACAAACATAGACACATGCATACAAACACACGATACCATATGCACTATACACACATGTACACATGGATTTTGTGTTATAGATATGTGACTCGTTTCAGGAAACTAGGCGTATGTCGCGCGTCACTAATTCACAGGAGAGCCATTTTAACATAACGTTATTTAATTTATCAAAATGCGTTTTTTGTCAGGAATGCCTTCTGGAACATGTGACATTTCATGTGCCTTAATAACAAACTTGTATGCCATCTGTAAATACGAATAAAATTGTTAAATTATGAGCTTAGTTTGTTTAGCCACCGGAAAAGACAGCAATCTTCCCACTAGTCATGATTGGCAGAGATAATGAGTGGGCTGGACATGCCGAGAGATTATTTTGGATTGGTCTGCCATGTAGCACGCTTCTGTCTATAACATGACCTGGTCAGTATGTGTTGGTAATCCTTTCTAACGCAGATTTTTTTAAATATATCAGGTAGTAGAACTACGTAAGTGTTGCTCTCCACTTTATGGAGGACCAAGTTTTGAAATCAGTGGAATTAGAGTATGATAGCTAAGGAGATGGAAAAAATTCTGGTGTTTGATTGCAAATATGCAGACGGAGTCGAAAAGAGAACACACAGAAGGCTGTTGTATAAAACACCTGTCTCCGGATTACATCTTCAAACTAAGGGCAACCATGACATCCGTGAAAGAGAGGGAGAAACGTCATTCCATGTATACGGGCAAGATAGTCTAGCTAGCTACATTTTCAGATATTACACATTTCTAATTTTGTCAGAAAGTTGTTTTCATTTCAAGTTAAAGTGTACTGTTAGCTAGCTAGCTAACGTTAGCTGTCTGGCTCGCTAGCTAAAGTTACATGTATGATCTGTGTAGTAATATTATTCGTATCTCAGAGCCATTTGCATTGCTAGTTATAGCCTAAGGTTAGCTACCTGCAGAGCCATGCAGGGTAGTAACATTATGAGTTGGGATTATGGTTCATTGTTTAGCTAGCTAGCTACATGTCTAAACAAAAGACTCCACTATGCAAGTAACCATTTCAATAGAATATTCATGATGTCACTGCGACAACTGTCGATAGACGTAGCTGGTAAATTCGCTCTGGCTATCTACTCTGATTTCAGAGCACTCTCGTCTGAGTGTGCCAGAGCACAGAATAACTTACACATTTGCGAACGCTCAACACCCATTGAATATGGCCAGTGTCAGTAAACGTTGGCAAAAAAACATAATGAAATTGTTGCCAGCAGCACAGTTGCAGTCACCAACGCTCTGGATAACATAAACACAGCCTAACCAGCTCTGCTAGGGTGAGTAAAATGGTCAGAGAGAGCTGTTCTCTCATTTGTGTCTGGAAGTACAGTGAGGGAAAAAAGTATTTGATCCCCTGCTGATTTTGTACGTTTGCCCACTGACAAAGACATGATCAGTCTATAATTTTAATGGTAGGTTTATTTGAACAGTGAGATACAGAAAACAAACAAAAAATCCAGAAAAACGCATGTCAAAAATGTTATAAATTGATTTGGATTTTAATGAGGGAAATAAATATTTGACCCCTCTGCAAAACATGACTTAGTACTTGGTGGCAAAACCCTTGTTGGCAATCACAGAGGTCAGACGTTTCTTGTAGTTGGCCACCAGGTTTGCACACATCTCAGGAGGGATTTTGTCCCACTCCTCTTTGCAGATCTTCTCCAAGTCATTAAGGTTTTGTGCCTGACGTTTGGCAACTCGAACCTTCAGCTCCCTCCACAGATTTTCTATGGGATTAAGGTCTGGAGACAGGCTAGGCCACTCCAGGACCTTAATGTGCTTCTTCTTGAGCCACTCCTTTGTTGCCTTGGCCGTGTGTTTTGGGTGATTGTCATGCTGAAATACCCATCCACGACCCATTTTCAATGCCCTGGCTGAGGGAAGGAGGTTCTCACCCAAGATTTGACGGTACATGGCCCAGTCCATCGTCCCTTTGATGCGGTGAAGTTGTCCTGTCCCCTTAGCAGAAAAACACCCCCAAAGCATAATGTTTCCACCTCCATGTTTGACAGTGGGGATGGTGTTCTTGGGGTCATAGGCAGCATTCCTCCTCCTCCAAACACGGTGAGTTGAGTTGATGCCAAAGAGCTCGATTTTGGTCTCATCTGACCACAACACTTTCACCCAGTTCTCCTCTGAATCATTCAGATGTTCATTGGCAAACTTCAGACAGGCTTGTATATGTGCTTTCTTGAGTAGGGGGACCTTGCAGGCGCTGCAGGATTTCAGTCCTTCACGGCGTAGTGTGTTACCAATTGTTTTCTTGGTGACTATGGTCCCAGTTGCCTTGAGATCATTGACAAGATCCTCCCGTGTAGTTCTGGGCTGATTCCTCACCGTTCTCATGAGCATTGCAACTCCACGAGGTGAGATCTTGCATGGAGCCCCAGGCCGACGGAGATTGACAGTTATTTTGTGTTTCTTCCATTTGCGAATAATAGCACCAACTGTTGTCACCTTCTCACCAAGCTGCTTGGCGATGGTCTTGTAGCCCATTCCAGCCTTGTGTAGGTCTACAATCTTGTCCCTGACATCCTTGGAGAGCTCTTTGGTCTTGGCTATGGTGGAGAGTTTGGAATCTGATTGATTGATTGCTTCTGTGGACAGGTGTATTTTATACATGTAACAAGCTGAGATTAGGAGCACTCCCTTTAAGATTGTGCTCCTAATCTCAGCTCGTTACCTGTATAAAAGACAACTGGGAGCCAGAAATCTTTCTGATTGAGAGGGGGTCAAATACTTATTTCCCTCATTAAAATGCAAATCAATTTATAACATTTTTGACATGCGTTTTTCTGGATTTTTTTGTTGTTATTCTGTCTCTCACTGTTCAAATAAACCTACCATTAAAATTCTAGACTGATAATTTCTTTGTCAGTGGGCAAATGTACAAAATCAGCAGGGGATCAAATACTTTTTTCCCTCACTGTAGCTAGCAAGCTAGCCAACGTTAGCCAGTTAGCTTGGGTGCTTGACTGCTGTTGTTAGATCAGAACGCTTGAATCAACCCTACTCCTCGGCCAGAGCATCCAGTGTGCGCTCTGAACGCTCCGAGAGCGAAATGCTCTGAATTTACAAACGGACAATCTGACAATGCTCTGAGTTTACGAACGCCCAGAGAACACTCTGGCACTCCAGATTACATTTACGAACACACCCGTAGTATAAACCAGCCTTTAGTCTTGAAATCTTTAGTTATTTAGTACATGGCCTCACATGTGAATCCTTAAAGAAATGGGTGGGGCTAAAGCTTAAGAGGGAGTGAACGATGCTGAATGGGTGTAGACCAAGAAGAGTTCTCCAGTATGTGTACCAAAACATTTAAAGGCCATTTTCTCAAAAGTGATTTTAAAAGTGTATCAACTTTCAAAGCAGAATTACTTTCCCATTGTTCCTCAACTGTAGTGTATGATATAACATTTTCTAACTCTGAGTCTCTACTTTTATCCAATGTAAAAATAAAAACATTTCAAATTTTGCTGCATAAGACGAATCGAGACTGTCGGTCACATACAGTGGGGAAAAAAGTATTTAGTCAGCCACCAATTGTGCAAGTTCTCCCACTTAAAAAGATGATAGAGGCCTGTAATTTTAATCATAGGTACACATCAACTATGACAGACAAATTGAGAAAAAATCCAGAAAATCACATTGTAGGATTTTTAATGAATTTATTTGCAAATTATGGTGGAAAATAAGTATTTGGTCACCTACAAACAAGCAAGATTTCTGGCTCTCACAGACCTGTAACTTCTTCTTTAAGAGGCTCCTCTGTCCTCCACTCGTTATCTGTATTAATGGCACCTGTTTGAACTTGTTATCAGTATAAAAGACACCTGTCCACAACCTCAAACAGTCACACTCCAAACTCCACTATGGCCAAGACCAAAGAGCTGTCAAAGGACACCAGAAACAAAATTGTAGACCTGCACCAGGCTGGGAAGACTGAATCTGCAATAGGTAAGCAGCTTGGTTTGAAGAAATCAACTGTGGGAGCAATTATTAGGAAATGGAAGACATACAAGACCACTGATAATCTCCCTCGATCTGGGGCTCCACGCAAGATCTCACCCAGTGGGGTCAAAATGATCACAAGAACGGTGAGCAAAAATCCCAGAACCACACGAGGGGACCTAGTGAATGACCTGCAGAGAGCTGGGACCAAAGTAACAAAGCCTACCATCAGTAACACACTACGCCGCCAGGGACTCAAATCCTGCAGTGCCAGACGTGTCCCCCTGCTTAAGCCAGTACATGTCCAGGCCCGTCTGAAGTTTGCTACAGTGCATTTGGATGATCCAGAAGAGGATTGGGAGAATGTCATATGGTCAGATGAAACCAAAATAGAACTTTTTTGGTAAAACTCAACTCAGTCGTGTTTGGAGGACAAAGAATGCTGAGTTGCATCCAAAGAACACCATACCTACTGTGAAGCATGGGGGTGGAAACATCATGCTTTGGGGCTGTTTTTCTGCAAAGGGACTAGGGACGACTGATCCGTGTAAAGGAAAGAATGAATGGGGCCATGTATCGTGAGATTTTGAGTGAAAACCTCCTTCCATCAGCAAGGGCATTGAAGATGAAACGTGGCTGGGTCTTTCAGCATGACAATGATCCCAAACACACCGCCCGGGCAACGAAGGAGTGGCTTCGTAAGAAGCATTTCAAGGTCCTGGAGTGGCCTAGCCAGTCTCCAGATCTCAACCCCATAGAAAATATTTGGAGGGAGTTGAAAGTCCGTGTAGCCCAGCGACAGCCCCAAAACATCACTGCTCTAGAGTAGATCTGCATGGAGGAATGGGCCAAAATAACAGCAACAGTGTGTGAAAACCTTGTGAAGACTTACAGAAAACGTTTGACCTGTGTCATTGCCAACAAAGGGTATATAACAAAGTATTGAGAAACTTTTGTTATTGACCAAATACTTATTTTCCACCATAATTTGCAAATAAATTCATAAAAAATCCTACAATGTGATTTTCTGGAATTTTTTTTCTCATTTTGTCTGTCATAGTTGACGAAGTTGATGAAAATTACAGGCCTCTCTCATCTTTTTAAGTGGGAGAACTTGCACAATTGGTGGATGACTAAATACTTTTTCCCCCCACTGTATGTGGTAGTAGAGTAGAGGCCTGAGGGCACACACTTAATATGTTGTGAAATCTGTTATGAATGTATCGTAATGTTTTTAAAATGTATAACTGCCTTCATTTTGCTGGACCCCAGGAAGAGTAGCCGCTGCCTTGGCAGCAGCTAATGGGGATCCATAATAAATACAAATAAAATACAGTCAGTGGATCCCACTGTGGCTTACAAAACATTGACTTCTGCTGAATACTACTTACAGGCTTAGTCTAGTTATTCTTCTCTACAGTATTTCTAACCTGGCAGGTGGCTCTGCCTCTACAGCAGTGGAGAGTGAGTGTCTTGTCTTGTGGAGGCACAGGATCAAATCCCTGTAATGTTTTTATTTTCTTTGAAACACTGGCTACATTGTATTTCTAACTTTTAAAGTTAGAGTTTTGATAACCATAGGCTGTTCCGTTTTTTATTTAACATCCTAAATCATGCAATGGAGCCACAGTCTTATGTAAATGTTTTGTTTGTAACAAAAAATCTGTTGCTCATTTCAAAGCATAGACTGATAGTTTCAAAGTAACATTACCATGTGATCAATGACATCCGAAGCTTAGTTTGAGCACGTGCTTTTTTGAACCGTGTGTTGCAAAATGTGAGATCCCACTGATTTCGCTGTGGTGCCAGTGCTTTTTTCGATGCAAAGTTGCTTTCAATCACCGACCTCTACTGGACACCTTATTTACAAACGTAGTTAGATTTTTTTCAGTTTATAGCACCTGAACATCAGCTCAGCAGGGAGGGACCGGGATTTGGGATTAGACACCATCATAGGCTATGGTTGAAAAATAACTTTCTGTGAAACCACACTATCTTCCCATTGTTGTTCAAATAATTCCTTATATTTAGTGTAGCCTATGATAATATTTTGTGATAACAGCCAATGGTTATCGAAACCTGGTGACAAAAAGGGTAAGTAGGATGTGGGATGCGGGCTGCGAACCCCACATTCTAACAAAATGTAGTTTACCAACGCTCACAGCTACCCACTGCACCATGATGTTTTGATGGATGCAATTGGAAAACAAGTCTATATAAACATCAAACATGCTGATATTTATTCCTGACCAGAAGATAAATCTAATGTGCACTGTGTTGAAAGCTCTGCGTAAAGCCTCGGTTTCCCATCACTAATATTCACTGTAGTGTTTTGGCTGACATTACTGTAGTATACTGTACTATTTACTGTAGTGTTTTTGCAGACATTACTGTAGTATTTACTATAGTGTTTTTGTTTTATTATCTTTGACATAGAAGTGTGGGCTTTCTCCTTGAGGAAACCTACTGGACAAATACTAAACGTTTTCTAGTGATGTTACGTTTGATGCCAGAGCTCCGAGGCATGCGTCGGAATCACTAAGCAGTGTACTTTGAAGCAGTGTGCCGATGTCTGTATCCCTTTATTAGAAGCACATGATCAATGACGTCCGAAGATTTGTTTAGTCGAACAACCAGCTGATTGGTTTGGTAGAAGACAAAAAGGCTACACTGAGCACGCATGTATGATGGTGTTAACCATGATTTATTACCATGAATACAATTATTTTATTCATGGTATGATTTCCAGCTTTCCACCATGATACAACATATTTTTTAAATGGCTACATATTTACAGTACAACATATTAATTGTGTACATTATTTTTATTGAACAGTAACAGTGAGTAATATGGGTAAATAAATGCTATTATTTCTAAAGTTATCATAGTACACATACATTGGGGTCCAAAATGATTGACTCCATTGATACAGATGAGCAATAATGACTGTATAAAATAAATAATTCAAATACTGAGCTATATTTTATGCTCAAATTTTTTGGGGATATTGTATTATTTTATACACACTTCGAAAAAAAGGTGCTATCTAGAACCCACAGAAGGTTCTACATGGAACCCAAAATAGTTATACCTGGAACTAAAAAGGGTTCTACCTGGAACCTAAAAGGGTTCTCCTATGGGGACAGCCGCAGACCCCTTTTGGAATCCTTTTTTCTAAGAGTGTACTAATACAACTGCTCAGATAAAGAGATTTTGTTTAACAAGTTATATTTTTTCTCTCAAAAAGGTAGGGGTAAAAAAAATCATTTTGGAGTCACTTTTATTGTAAATAAGAATAGAATATGTTTCTAAACACTTCTACATTAATGTGGATGTAACCATGATTACGGATAATCCTGAATAAATCGTGAATAATGATGAGTGAGAAAGTTACAGAGGGACAAAGATCATACCCCCAAGACATACTAACCTCTCACCATTGCCAATAACAAGGGAGGTTAGTATGTCTTGGGGGTATGATCTTTGTCCCTCTAACTTTCTCATTCATCATTATTCACGATTTATTCAGGATTTCCAAAAGCATACAATATACAGTGGGGAAAAAAAGTATTTAGTCAGCCACCAATTGTGCAAGTTCTCCCACTTAAAAAGATGAGAGAGGCCTGTAATTTTCATCATAGGTACACGTCAACTATGACAGACAAAATTAGAAAAAAAATCCAGAAAATCACATTGTAGGAATTTTTAATGAATTTATTTGCAGATGATGGTGGAAAATAAGTATTTGGTCAATAACAAAAGTTTCTCAATACTTTGTTATATACCCTTTGTTGGCAATGACACAGGTCAAACGTTTTCTGTAAGTCTTCACAAGGTTTTCACACACTGTTGCTGGTTTTTGGCCCATTCCTCCATGCAGATCTCCTCTAGAGCAGTGATGTTTTGGGGCTGTCGCTGGGCAACACGGACTTTCAACTCCCTCCAAAGATTTTCTATGGGGTTGAGATCTGGAGACTGGCTGAGCCACTCCAGGACCTTGAAATGCTTCTTACGAAGCCACTCCTTCGTTGCCCGGGCGGTGTGTTTGGGATCATTGTCATGCTGAAAGACCCAGCCACCTTTCATCTTCAATGCCCTTGCTGATGGAAGGAGGTTTTCACTCAAAATCTCACGATACATGGCCCCATTCATTCTTTCCTTTACATGGATCAGTCGTCCTGGTCCCTTTGCAGAAAAACAGCCCCAAAGCATGATGTTTCCACCCCCATGCTTCACAGTAGGTATGGTGTTCTTTGGATGCAACTCAGCATTCTTTGAGTTTTGACCAAAAAGTTCTATTTTGGTTTCATCTGACCATATGACATTCTCCCAATCCTCTTCTGGATCATCCAAATGCACTCTAGCAAACTTCAGACGGGCCTGGACATGTACTGGCTTAAGCAGGGGGACACGTCTGGCACTGCAGGATTTGAGTCCCTGGCGGCGTAGTGTGTTACTGATGGTAGGCTTTGTTACTTTGGTCCCAGCTCTCTGTAGGTCATTCACTAGGTCCCCACGTGTGGTTCTGGGATTTTTGCTCACCGTTCTTGTGATCATTTTGACCCCACGGGGTAAGATGTTGCGTGGAGCCCCAGATCGAGGGAGATTATCAGTGGTCTTGTATGTCTTCCATTTCCTAATAATTGCTCCCACAGTTGATTTCTTAAAACCAAGCTGCTTACCTATTGCAGATTCAGTCTTCCCAGCCTGGTGCAGGTCTACAATTTTGTTTCTGGTGTCCTTTGACAGCTCTTTGGTCTTGGCCATAGTGGAGTTTGGAGTGTGACTGTTTGAGGTTGTGGACATGTGTCTTTTATACTGATAACAAGTTCAAACAGGTGCCATTAATACAGGTAACGAGTGGAGGACAGATGAGCCTCTTAAAGAAGAAGTTACAGGTCTGTGAGAGCCAGAAATCTTGCTTGTTTGTAGGTGACCAAATACTTATTTTCCACCATAATTTGCAAATAAATTCATTAAAAATCCTACAATGTGATTTTTTGGATTTTCTTTTCTCAATTTGTCTGTCATAGTTGACGTGTACCTATGATGAAAATTACAGGCCTCTCTCATCTTTTTAAGTGGGAGAACTTGCACAATTGGTGGCTGACTAAATACTTTTTTTCCCCACTGTAGCTCAGTATTGAATTATTTATTTTATACAGTCATTATTGCTCATCTTTATCAAGGGTGTCAATAATTTCAGATCCGCCTGTACATTTATTTGTAGACCTACCTTAGTACACACCACAGTATACTATGGTAAACTAAAGTATGTGCTATAGTACCCTATGGTATAATGTATTATAGGACAGTCTATTGCAATGTAGTACAGAATTCTATAGTAAGTTTTTAATTACAGTTTTTCTCAATCGGGTACAAGCATTGTTTTTGGAACAATGTTGTCAATTTTCAAAACAGAGTTCACAAGACACAGAACTTTGTGGCCTTTTGCAAAACAGTAAATTCATTTTCAAAATGTTTTTGCCTTCTCAAAACATAAATACATTCATCAAAACTATATTATACCGTCAAACCTGCAAATAGATTTATCAAAAGAACACGACTGCCTGTGAAAAGATTAATGCAACCATACTTATCTCTTGAGTCCAAGCAGTTACAGTCACTAAATCATGATGATCATAATTGGAAGAATAACTATCAAAAGGGGCAGAATTATGGGCAATTACTCTCCTTTTATGCATATTGAAACAAACAATTTCATACACATCAAATCAAATATTGTTCCTGAAAAAAACAAAAATTAAAAGCACATTGTCTGCAGGATTCATTCATTGGTATCATCACAATCATATTCCATGTATTCAATACAAGGTCAGGTTTGCTCATTGTATTGTAGACTTTCCATTGGTGTACAGAAACAGTATCCACAATGGTAAAGATTATGTTGAAGATGATGAACCCAAAGTTACTTAGAAGAAAACAACTGTATTCTCTGCATCTCAGCATTTACGCAATATTGTAAAAAATGACAGTCACCATTGCCTAGCTCTTTCCATATATTGTACAGTGCCTTGCAAAAGTATTCATCCCCCTTGGTGTTTTTTCCTATTTTGTTGCATTACAACCTGTAATTTAAATGGAATTGTATTTGTATTTCATGTAATGGACATACACAAAATAGTCCCAAAAATATCTTGTTTCAAAAAATTCTAAAAAATAAATAACAGAAAACTGGTGCGTGCATATGTATTCAACCCCCTTTGCTATGAAGCCCCTAAATAAGATCTGGTGCAACCAATTACCTTCAGAAGTCGCATAATTAGTTAAATAAAGTCCACCTGTGTGCAATCTAAGTGTTACATGATCTCAGTATACAGTTGAAGTCGGAAGTTTACATACACCTTAGCCAAAAACATTTAAATTTTCACAATTCCTGACATTTAATCCTAGTAAATTACTTTATTTTAAGAATGTGAAATGTCAGAATAATAGTAGAGAGAATGATTTATTTCAGCTTTTATTTCTTTCATCACATTCCCAGTGGGTCAGAAGTTTACATACACTCAATTAGTATTTGGTAGCATTGCCTTTAAATTGTTTAACTTGGGTCAAACGTTTCGGGTAGCCTTCCACAAGCTTCCCACAATAAGTTGGGTGAATTTTGGCCCATTCCTCCTGACAGAGATGGTGTAACTGAGTCAGGTTTGTAGGCCTCCTTAATCGCACACACTTTTTCAGTTCTGCCCACAGATTTTCTATAGGATTAAGGTCAGGGCTTGTGATGGCCACTCCAATACCTTGACTTTGTTGTCCTTAAGCCATTTTGCCACAACTTTGGAAGTATGCTTGGGGTCATTGTCCATTTGTAAGACCCATTTGCGACCAAGCTTTAACTTCCTGACTGATGTCTTGAGATGTTGCTTCAATATATCCACATAATTTTCCTTCCTCATGATGCCATCTATTTTGTGAAGTGTACCAGTCCCTCCTGCAGCAAAGCACCCCCACAGCATGATGCTGCCACCACCGTGCTTCACGGTTGGGATGGTGTTCTTCGGCTTGCAAGCTACCCCCTTTTTCCTCCAAACATAATGATGGTCATTTTGGCCAAACAGTTCTATTTTTGTTTAATCAGACCAGAGGACATTTCTCCCAAAAGTACGCTCTTTGTCCCCATGTGCAGTTGGAAACCGTCTGGCTTTTTTATGGCGGTTTTTGAGCAGTGGCTTCTCCTTAATGAGCGGCCTTTCAGGTTAGGTCGATATAGGACTCGTTTTACTGTGGATATAGATACTTTTGTACCTGTTTCCTCCAGCATCTTCACAAGGTCCTTTGCTGTTGTTCTGGAACTGATTTGCACTTTTCGCACCAAAGTACGTTCATCTCTAGGAGACAGAACGCGTCTCCTTCCTGAGTGGTATGACGGCTGCGTGGTCCCATGGTGTATATACTTGCGTACTATTGTTTGAACAGATGAATGTGGTACCTTCATGCGTTTGGAAATTGCTCCCAAGGATGATCCAGACTTGTGGAGGTCTACAATATTTTATTCTTTTCTGAGGTCTTGGCTGATTTATTTTGGTTTTCCAATGATGTCAAGCAAAGAGGCACTGAGATTGAAGGTAGGCTTTGAAATACATCCACAGGTACACCTCCAATTGACTCAAATGATGTCAATTAGCCTATCAGAAGCTTCTAATGCCATGACATCATTTTCTGGAATTTTCCAAGCTGTTTAAAGGCACAGTCAACTTAGTGTATGTAAACTTCTGACCCACTGGAATTGTGATGCAGTGAATCATAAGTGAAATAATCTGTCTGTAAACAATTGTTGGAAAAATGACTTGTGTCATGCACAAAGTAGATGTCCTAACCGACTTGCCAAAACTATAGTTTGTTTACAATAAATTTGTGGAGTGGTTGAAAAACTAGTTTTAATGACTCCAAACTAAGTGTATGTAAACTTCCGACTTCAACTGTATATACACCTGTTCTGAAAGGCCCCAGAGTCTGCAACAGCACTAAGCAAAGGGCACCACCAAGCAAGCGGAACCATGAAGACCAAGGAGCTCTCCAAACAGGTCAGGGACAAAGTTGTGGAGAAGTACAGATCAGGGTTGGGTTATAAAAAAATATCAGAAACTTTGAACATCCCACGGAGCACCATTAAATCCATTATTAAAAAATTGAAAGAATATGTCACCACAACAAACCTGCCAAGAGAGGGCCGCCCACCAAAACTCACGGACCAGGCAAGGAGGGCATTAATCAGAGAGGCAACAAAGACACCAAAGATAACCTTGAAGGAGCTGCAAAGTTCCACAGCGGAGATTGGAGTATCTCTCCATAGGACCACTTTAAGCTGTACACTCCACAGAGCTGGGCTTTACGGAAGAATGGCCAGAAAAAAGCCATTGCTTAAAGAAAAAAATTACCAAACACGTTTGGTGTTCGCCAAAAGGCATGTGGGAGACTCCCCAAACATATGGAAGAAGGTACTCTGGTCAGATGAGACTAAAATTGAGCTTTTTGGCCATCAAGTAAAACACTATGTCTGGCGCAAACCCAACACCTCTCATCACCCCGAGAACACCGAAACATGGTGGTGGCAGCATCATGCTGTGGGGATGTTTTTCATCGGCAGGGACTGGGAAACTGGTCAGAATTGAAGGAATGATGGATGGCGCTAAATATACAGGGAAATTCTTGAGGGAAACCTGTTTCAGTCTTCCAGAGATTTGAGACTGGGACGGAGGTTCATCTTCCAGCAGGACAATGACCCTAAGCATACTGCTAAAGCAACACTCGAGTGGTTTAATGGGAAACATTTAAATGTCTTGGAATGGCCTAGTCAAAGCCCAGACCTCAATCCAATTGAGAATCTGTGGTATGACTTAAAGATTGCTGTACACCAGTGGAACCCATCCAACTTGAAGGAGCTGGAGCAGTTTTCCCTTGAAGAATGGGCAAAAATCCCAGTGGCTAGATGTGCCAAGCTTATAGAGACATACCCGAAGAGACTTGCAGCTGTAATTGCTGCAAAAGGAAGCTCTACAAAGTATTGAGTTTGGGGAGGTGAATAGTTATGCACGCTCAAGTTTTCAGTTTTTTTGTCTTATTTCTTGTTTGTTTCACAATAAAAAATATTTTGCATCTTCAAAGTGGTAGGGATGTTGTGTAAATCAAAATGATACAACCCCCCAAAAAATCCATTTTAATTCCAGGTTGTAAGGCAACAAAATAGGAAAAATGCCAAGGGGGGTGAATACTTTCGCAAGCCACTGTACATGGTATGACACTGATGGAATGATTTAGAATTTTGTGCAGTAATATTTTACAGATTTTCTGAAACATTGATCACAATTGCACATATTTCTCTTTTGATGAAAACAATGTGTTATATTCTGTGAACAGAACACTTAACAGTGAATTTTGTACTCACTGATGAGATTTGTATTTAAAGTTTTGCAAATGTTGGTCTAAGATATGCAAGTCAGGTACTAAGGTAAGACTATCAGAAGTTCTGTAAATGTATTTGAACAGTGCTGTTCTGCTATAGATACATTTTAACACAGATCCAAAGATTGCTTGTACGCGATTGAGAAAAACAGTAATGACTGAAAGGTACTACAGTGTAGTGTATTCTACAGTATACTACAAAATTCTATAGTAAGCACTTCACGATCGAGGGATACTACATTGTGAGTACAGTATTCTACAGTATACTACAAAATTATATAGTAAGCACTACACGATTGAGGGATACTACAGTCAGGAGTATAGTATTATACAGTATACTACAGTTTACTACAGAATACTATATAATTATATAGTAAGTACTATAGTATTCTATAGTCAACTGTAGTACATTTTTTTGTGGGCTTGCTTGTTACCGGAGTAACCGCCAAAGACAGTACTTTAGCAAATGTAAAAAAAAAAATGTGCAAAAACACAATCTCACAAACACAGTCCATTCGGTTTCTACAAAGTGAGAGGCCTGCATAAAAGAGCCTGGCCTTGAAATATTTATGTCCACCTTCAATGTGTTATGAGCCACCTGTCATGTGTGTACTACACACTATCTATTATTGAGGGGCCAGAGCCAAGGGCCCATTGAGGGCCCGTCTGTGTGCAGCCCTATGAGGGGGGCCAGCTGGGTTATTTTAGGCCCCTAACCCGGCTCCGCAATGAAACATCCCCATGGTGCCGTCCTGCACGCAGAACGCTCTACCATCCAACACACACACGCACGCACACACACTCCAAGTCTTATGTGAATGGATGGGGATTGCAGGTGCTAGCGAAGGCATTTATAAATAGAAGGGGGAGAGTTAGCACAGCACATTCCAAACTGGGCCAGGCTAGGATGGGGGACATAGAAATATAAATACTAGAGTGGCCTTATTGGTTAGGTGTTCCTTGTCCATGGATACTCTGTAGGTAATGTGAAATGTGAGTGTACAGCCACACAGTAAATTACAGACTAAAAGGGCAGGAATAAACTTAAATAAAAACTCACAAACTCATTGCGGCTATAGTTGCTAGCTAAAGGTAGCTGCCAAAATAAAGGAAACACCCACATAAAGTGTCTTAATAGGGCGTTGGGCCACCACAAGCTGCCAGAACAGCTTCAATGCGCCTTTGCATAGATTCTACAAGTGTCTAGATCTCTATTGGGCAACTGGGCATTTTTATACAGTACATGACCCTAAGCATGATGGGATGTTAATTGCTTACTTAACTCAGGAACCACACCTGTGTGGAAGCACCTGCTTTCTACAATATATACTTTTTATCCCTCATTCACTCAAGTGTTTCCTTTATTTTGGCAGTTACCTGTAGTTAGCGGTGTGTGCGTTAGTAGCAGACATTGTGTGGTGACGACGTCACCCGCCCTGTGACCTAGACGTTCACTGGCTTTTCTAGGTCAGTGGTAGGACTGTACTCCTTGAGTATGAAGTGTTGTTGTGTCGAGTCACCTGGTTCAAGCCCAGGTCAAGACAGGGAAGGGATCTAGCCCAAAAGGCAAATCTGACACGTCTTAATGATGTATTTTTTGGTTGATCAAAATAGACAACCAGAATATGATGTCTTTCCCTGGTTGGTTGGTAAAGTTAGTTGTAATATGGTTATATTATGTCTTCTCAACAAGAAAACCATCTTAAACAGTTTGTGCAAAATTTGGACGAACATGGTTTTCACAGATTTGTCTGCTCAAACGTATTCAAATGTGGAAACCCATGTCATAAAAGTTGATCTGGAAGTTCTGGAACTTAGCAGAACTCTCACTTTGAGAGGTGTCTTGCAGTTCACCTTTGTTCAACCAATATCAATATCCCAATTTGAATTTCAACTTATCTCTGTTGGACATACTACATAAACATAAATGGTACCGTAGATCTGTCATGATACAACGGGATGTGTGTGAAAACAAGCAGAATTAGTTCCGGTGCATTGGACAAATCACGATTTCACGGGTGTTAGCATCTTTTGAATTTCAGAAGGGGAGGGGACATTTGGCCCATAGACTTGCCCGTGACTCGCAAAAAGAGAGGGTGATGCTCTTCGTTACGGTTCCGATCTCTTCTCTTAACACATATGGACCCAGAACTTAATTGAGCATCTGACCAATTACGCAAGACTTTAGTTCTGGGTTAACCAAGATTACATTTCAACCTATTATTATCCTTGTGAAGAATGTGTCATGCAGTCAGATTTATTTAATTTATGCTTATTTTCCTTTTTATGCTGCTCTAAAAATTTTTTTTTAATAACGCTCGAAGTTCCATCTGTTTAATTGCTAGAAATGTTTATACAATCGAGCGCCAGGAAACATTAGTCTCTGTTTTGGGTCATAGTAGTATTTTCTGCATAGTGTATCATTGTTTACATAGAGATAAGAAGTGCTGTACTTGTAAATGTTTACTTGATCTCCATTAGCTGGTAATGGTGATTGAAGTCAGTGCTGTGACTGGAAGACATGTTTGCCTTACCACTTCCCTGTGAAGACACACACAAACACACACACACACACACACACACACACACACACACACACACACACACACACACACACACACACACGCACGCACGCACACACACACACACACACACACACACACAGTCAACCCAGGCAGTCGCCAAGTCCTCTTAAGGACTATGGGAAAGGGTCAGGTCGCTGCTAGAACCTCAGTCTCAAGGTTTTGCTGTCCGTCAGGGAAAGCAGGAGAGGAAGGTTTGTGTGTGTGTGTGTGTGTGTGTGTGTGTGTGTGTGTGTGTGTGTGTGTGTGTGTCTGTGTGTGTGTGTGTGTGTGTGTGCGTGTGTGTGCGTGTCTGCCAGCTGAGTCAGCCCAAACGAAAGGAGTGACACAGCGACTCTGCTGAAAGCTAATTTCTTGACTCTCCTCCTGGCTTGTTATGTAAGGCCCCAAGGCCCCGAGCAGAGAGCCACCACAGAGCTGCCAGTCACAATGGGTATGGCTTGACCAGTGGCCAAAACAACAAAAATTACTACAGACATCAAAATAACTACAGCACTTCTACTGCTGCCTATAGCCTACTCATCTTGAGAAGGAACTTGGATCATAAATGGCTTCTTTTGAAACAGATCAGTCAGTTTAGTCTACTTCTGACAGAGGCACAGTGACTTTCAACTTATGATATAGGCCCTACAACATTTGACTCACTACTTTGTAGCTGAAAAGGTGACAACCAACAGAGAAGTGGCTTTTGGCCCCCTCAGCAGCCATTTTGGGGCTTGATAGTTCTCAGTCGCTCACTTGCTCAGGATGATTCCTTGAAAAAGACTGAGGGCTTACTAGCAGAGGGACAGGAGTGAGGGTGTGATTATAGTATATGAATCACAGACCGATGGCTTCTACTTGAGAATATTTATTCTGTGGTTGTGTCACTGACTTCTCTGCCACTGAATGACAGGCCAACCCTGAAGACGTGATGGGGCTAGTTAGGCTATATGGTAGGCAGAAGGAATTAGCATTAGCCTTGACAATGAAAGATTGTGAGTTCCGTGCCCTGACTCATATTCAGCAATGATCCATGTTGTCTTCTCTGATGGACCCTGGTGTATGTATGGCATGGTAGCCTGTAGCAGCAGAGTGTTTGAAAGCATCTGGGACCCTCAATTCGTGTGCTGTGAATTTATTTGCTGTTAACGTCAGTCTCTGGTACTGTACCATGCCTTAAATCGGTGTGTGAAGAAGGGTGTGAAAGGGTAGGAGGCTGTTGAGGTCTGCAAAGATTGTCTCCTCACAAAAGATTTGACCTTTTAAATGGCTTACTGAGCTTACTGCATTTTAACAATACAGTTAGCTCATCGTAAAAAATCCTCATAGTTTCTTCTTGCATCGTAAAGGATGCTCATCGTGTAGACCCATTTCCTGACTGTGTCATGAAAAGTTGCGCGCGCAACTCAGAAACCTCTTTGTTTACCTAGCAGTGGATACGATCACATGCAATTTCAAATGCAACTCGTGCAAGTTAACAAACATGTAATCAAATGCTTATCGTCTACAACATTACAGATGTCATCAGAGGATTGATTACCTAGCAAGCCAGCGAGGCAAAGTAAAATATCACAAATAGAGTAATAGAAGAATAATATACTTGTTGAACATAGCTATAGCCATCAGTCCTGCGTGTTTTCATGGCCATCACTCACTCACTGTTAAGTTTGTCAAGGTCCCAGCGTTAGCTATCCTGCTACAGAGCTTTTTGATGTCGGGATACGTGCGCATCACTCGAACGTGACGTTTGATGATAAACAGAAAATGGCTCTATGCCCCTCATGAGTGTACATCCTCAAGTCCTTGAGGATGGGCCATATTCAATCAAAATCATGTTTGGAGGACAGATGGCCTGGCTACAGGACGTGTCTCATCCACCCATCCCTGAGGGACCCAGATTGTTTTTACAGTATCACGACAAACGACCAAAAGCATTCCCGACCATTGCTGAAACGTTGAGAGAGGTGCTACCCATGATAAGTAGTGGAGAAAGTGACTGGATTAATGTCTATGGGCTGAGTGGCTTCAGAACTGAGAAAAGTTTCCCATTAGTTTGTTTTAAGGGTTTCAGACTGAGGCCATGTATCCCAAAACCGTTGTGGTTTAGCACTGGCTGAGTTGGAGCTGTTTAGGTTTTGCAGTAAGGAATGGGGTGCTTAATACTGGGGAAAAATAGATGCTGAATATGTATTTTTTCAGTTTAATTAAAAGCATGAATATTAACCAGGCAAAGTTGAGATACCTCACCCTCCATATGCTGATTAAGTATGGGGCAGCAAAGGCGATTGGCTCACACTACAGCTACGTATGAGGAGCATATAGCCACTTTCAATGTCTTTCCCTGACAAGCAGACAGCATATCCAGCTGGTTGGAAAAGCCAAGAGATCTTAAAGAGATCTTTATGTCCATCTTATTTGTCTGTTACCGTTATGGACACCGTACGACGGTCCTCATCATCTAAAAGTGACATTATGGGGAGAACGATCACAGAGCCCTCCCAGGACCTCCTGGACATGTTGATCAAGCCCAGTCTTGCCATCCCTGCAGGGACCCATAATTGAGTTATTTGGGTCCTTTCCTGAAAGGGTCACATATCTTGGATCTCTTAATTAGGGGAGCGACAGGATGGGTCGGTTGAGTTAGGGAAGGAGGCCACTGCGTTCGCTCACGGGGCCATTAAAGGCGGCAGAAAGTCATTTGGAGAACAGGATAACTCACTTTGATGACCCTCCGCAGCTGTGAATCAGCCACTGCAATATACTGCTCACTGGCTGCATTATACCAGGGCCAGCTCTAAGCTCTCCTGGTCTATGCTCCCAAATGCTGGTGGCCATTTTTTATTCATATTTACAAATGAAAGCTGTTGTGTGGATTTATGTCTTAACTATCCGCAGGGAAGTAAACCTCTGGGGAGTGTCCTTGTCACATTTTCCATTTAGATTATATATTTTTATTAGATGAGTTTAATGTGTCTTAAACTCTGACTAAATCATTGTGCACAGCCAGTAACTTACACAAGAGTATGTTTATAGTTTAGATAAGCCTTCCTCTACAATCATAATATTTAATGGCTTTCGTACCAACTCCTGTGTGCATTTTGTTTTAATCACAATGCTTTTCAACATAATAGTAGGTATGGCTTGGATTCTATTAACTACTGATCTCAAGATCTTCAGATCAATGACCTATGCTTAAGCCAGATTTTTAGGTAGAAAAGACAAGTGTCGCAAAAGCGACCAAAACTAATGTGCGTATTGACTGCAGTGGAGGGCAATGGAAGATGTTACACACCTCCTCATTTCTGAAACTGCAGATTCTGCAGACTAGTGTCGGATGGTATGATTGGTTGACTGAGGTTTGCTCACTTCCATGCAGCTTGGCTACTTTCATTGCTAGCATTTGTTAGAATGCTAATGTATTTGATAGGCTATATGTAGTATTCTGTGCATGGCTAGCCAACTAGCTAGCCTTGTCTAGTAAGACGAGTGTTGCTGGCAAGCGAACAAGTTGGCAGGCTAGGTAGCTATTGTAGCTGCTATAATAGTAAGCTAATAGCTATAAGTAGTTGTAAACAATTTGAACCTATCTATCTAGCTAGCTTGCTGGCCTCATTGCATCCATCTGCGGTCAAAATAATCTTCTCCCCACTTGTGTAGTAAGCATAAATGCTTTGAAGCTTGTGGAGGGTGCGTGCACATTTCACTTTTGTCTTGCGACCCGTTGGCCAACGCTTGTCTTCTCTACCATAAATGTGGATTTACTCTTCAGAGCCAATTGATTTCAAATGAACCAACAAGGGAGTTAAAGGACACAGCCTCAAGACATAGAACAACTGTATGCATCAGATGTAGTCACAGGAGCAGTACTGTTCACATGTTGACATCTGATTATTTTTGTCACCTGTGTCATAGGAAACCCCTTCGGAAGGAGGAGAATGGAACAAGCCGAGGGGAGTACGCCATGAGCTTGCGCAGCAAGAAGACGGTGGACACCAACAACACAGGGGTGTAGGAAGTGCCCAGATAGAAGGACCACGGCAACCACAACCCCAAACCACTAGAAATGACAAGAAGCCCTCCTTGACTTTGAGAAGGCAGGGGGGCTGGTAGGAGGGAGAGTATGAACTTGCAACCTAACAGCAAATCATGCTTCAGGCCATTTTGGGAACATATAAAAGAGAGCTTGGCCGAAATAGGGCTTGAGGGATTAGCACTGGAAGCCTTAACGGAATGGCTGGTCTCGTGGGGACTCGCTGTCTAGCAGAGACACGATAACAGCTGCCAGCACATTGGCCAAATCTGTAAGTCCATACATCACCTTGGAGACCCCTATGTGGACAGAAGCAATGTGAAATACAGAGGATAAAAAATCGCATGCACATTCTGTTGAATGCAATGTTTTCTGTCTTTCTCTTTATGCACTCCCCCCAACACCCCACATTTCATTGTCTTGTTCCCCTCCTTCCCCTTCTTCTCCTGCCTCTGAAGGTTTCTTTGATGACTAAGGCACAAATCAGCCTTTTGTTAATTGACATTCTCCTTGAAACACAAAATCTTGTTGATGGACAAAGATTGCAGTGGTCTGTACACCAAAATATGACAAAAGAAGAACTGTCATCATGAAGAGTTCTGTGTATTGCTTTTGGTCTCTGACTATGTAATTTGAAAGGATATGAGATATGTTCCCAAGGGTTGTTTCCTTATTATGAAAATAGGACGTGAGAGTATCCAATGCCGATCAGTTATGGATTCTGTTTAGTGCTTTCCGACGCAGATCTGCATTTCAATTTCTGAAGTACGTGTACACAGTAAGTTTAGGATATATTAATCAATGAGAGAACTACAAATCAATTTCTTATTTTGGTCAGCCCATAGAAATACACATAAGTGATTCAAAGAAAGTTTCTACAGGGGCTATATTAAAGGTGGACTTAGCAATATGACATCATGATGCACAGTGGAGCGACTTCCTGCTTACATAAATGTGGGCATGCCTCAAGAGGGAGCTGTAATTGGGAAGAGCCAATAGTGGCAGTCTTTCAAGTTTGTTAGTTTGTTATTGCTCCGCTGTGTATGATGATACAATATAGCTGAGTCTAACTTTAAAAAAGGTAGAATTAACTTTTTATTTGTTTTATTTATAAATATATGTTTCCCCCAAAAATGCACTCCAAAAATGCATTCTGTACTTGTTTTGCTCTTTTGTCAAAGTCTCTATTGTAAAGTTTGGCTCTAGGATTTAGTCTTAGTGGTTAAGAGCATAGTGCCAGTAACCGAAAGGTTGTTGGTTCTAATCCCCGAGCCGACTAGGTGAAAAATCTGTCGATGTGCCCTTGAGCAAGGCACTTAACCCTAATTCCTCCTGTAAGTCGCTCTGGATAAGAGCGTCTGCTAAAATGACTAACAAAATAAATAATCTTAGATTTAATTATTTGCAAACAGCGACAGTTTAGTAGCAAACAAGACACACTGGTTTAGCATTGGAAAAATGTGGTAAGATTAATGCATATCTATCTGTCCATTCTTCCCTGAAACTTCTATTTTCTAAATCGGCCTTCCTTTTGGGACTTTTTGAGAGCGCAATTTTCTCTTGCAACCAAGCTGATTGTTATGAGCTAATAAAAAGTAGGGTAGGCATACCTGTTTTTCCCCAATCAACACAGAGAAAAAGACATAGGCTACAAAACTAATTTACTAGAGACATTTTGGGCTCTATTCAATCTGTAATGCTGAAGCGTGACAGAGTCTGTGATAGAAATGTAAAGGTAATTTCCGATTGAGCTGACAAATGAAGCGTTTACCGTGAACATTGCCTTTTAATTTCAATCACGATGTAAAGCTGAACTTCTGCGATGCAGATTGAATAGAGCCCTTTCTCTAAATGATTATGTTATTGTCATTGAATGAGTTATGTACTAACCAGATGTGTTAAAAATGGTGTTCAAAATATTGTAGGCCTATGAATTGGGCTGCTATTATATTATGTTCTGGCCCGCCGACTATTAGCTCAGAAAAACTGTGGTATTAAAGCATACATTTAGCTAATGTCTTCAGTCATGTAAAATGACTAGAATTGCATGAAATGTGTTTATAAAAGGTACATTTTTTATCTGACATGCAAATACGATGATAGATGCATGCAATGCTCTATTATAAAGATCTTTATTTTCCACCCCTAGTGGTAGTAATGAGGTAGGCCTACTTTGTCATTATTACTGTGGTTGTAATCATTATTTTGAGTTAATTCAATGAAGGGGGAAGGGGAGGGTCATGTGAAAATATTTTTTTAAGTTGGGGGGCGGTTAATTTTTTACAAATGTTTATGTGATCTTGAGTTGGATGTATTTGGGTGTACTATCCCTTTAATCTACATAAACATTGGGAGCATTTTGACGTATAATATATTTGTTGAAGTTATCTTCCAATCCCCGCTCCCCCTAAGGATACACAGCTTTAATGGACTGTAGGGTATTGGGTTATAACAGGTTAACGTGCTGAAATTCAACATACATTAAAATCAAACATTTATTCACATCAGAAGAAGAGTAAAATACAATGATGACAGAGCTTTAAGATCATCTCTTGCACACAAAGGTAACTGTCTGTATGTCCAAGCTATCCTTCCTTCTTCATTTCATGCTAAAAATGAACCATACTGAACACACTCCTTGCGTAGTCTGTACCTACAGCCCATACCTACAGTTAACTCCACTACATGAACATAGTTGTGTATTATAATGTACAAAATAAGTATAACAAATATTGCATGAATGTAAATATCAGTATTTAAGACTTGTCTTCTTGACTGTTTATCGTGTGTACAGAGTAAATAACATACTGTATGTTTATAGGGTTAAATATTAAGAAACAAATGTTAATATGCTACCAGTCTGAGTTGAGTAAATGTTGTTGTGTGTCTGGAACAAGCCATTAATGTATATTTGAGTAATTAAAGGTTGTTGCACAATGTATGCGTCACATACCAAAACAATAAATATATACATATATATTGTGCAGTGAACTAATTTAAATTGCAACTTGCTGACTTTTTTAGTTTTAAATAAAATGGTACTATTGAATATGATCTGTTGTCAGTTTGTTCCATATTGCTTCCTCAATGAATCCAAGACTGTATGGAACGTTGTTGGAGGGATTGTACTGTTTCTAATCAATCAGGGCTGAACCCTTTGAAAAACACATTTTTGCACAGAAAGACGTGATGAACACAACATTGAAAGGGCACAGACGTCAATTCAATGTCTATTCCATGTTTGTTCAATAGAACTTCATTCAAATGACGTGGAAACAACATTGATTCAACCAGTGTGTGCCCAGTGGGTACTTACTTTCAGTCCTCAAGGCCCTTTATATACAGGCATTCATTGCAACAGGCTTTTTATATGTGCTTTAATCCTTTGCTTTGTATTGCTTTACGACTGATTGCATTACTGCACTTCAAGGAAACCTGTACAGGTCACAGGAGTTAACCAGTTAAATGTAACTAAATGTAATCTAAAATGTAATCTATGTAATCGCCATGAACAATAACTAGTAATGCTGCATACTCTAAGAAAGGTACAAACCTTTCTGGTAAAACATTGGTTATAAATTGCAGAGGTGTAGTCACTTTTGAGTTCAAGTACACAGTACAAATATAATGAAAATATTAAATATTTTATTTGATGTATTTCCTATTCAACAAAACTGTATGAATAAGGCTTGAAATGACTTCTATGTTTTCTAAATAGAGTATAATCAGGGCCGGCTCCAGGCATAACCAACATAAACGGTCGCGTAGGGCCCCCAGCTGTTCTGAGGGCAAAAGAGGGTGCAACTCAATATTAGGAAGGGTTTCCTAATGTTTTGTACACTCAGTGTATTTTATGTTGTTGAAAATGAAATACTGTCAGCTTTTATGTTGCTGAACGAAATTGCACGTTTAGGCTACACAACAGGTCCCTAAGCGTGCAATCGCTTTCTCTCAAGATGATGAAAGGAATAAATCATGTTTCTCAACTCCTGCTCCCAAGACAAAATGTACATTTGGTCTATCATTTTACTGGGAGGAACACTTAATTCTGCAGGAGTTAATATTATAATAGGCTACATGTGAGGCTTACAATCAGTGTCTAGACTTCAGTTACTATACCAACTACTAGGCTATTCCACTGTAAAATAATTCCTGCATCCATACAGTGCCACTTTTTTCCCTCACTGTATATAGTGATGTTTAATTACTATTGGAATCCAGCCAGAGTGGACAATCTGCATTCAGAATGACTGCCAGGGATAGAAAGATTAATAAATGAGACTACCTAAACCAGAACAACCATTTTAGTAACGGGTGCAATTAGTCCAACTAACAGATTGGATTAGTTTAGGAGAATGTATGTTATTTATCTTTGTGTTGCAAAATATACAGCAAAAAAAACAATTTAATCCATTTTAGAATAAGGCTGTAATGTAACAAAATGTGGAAGAATTCAAGGGGTCCTTGAATACTATCTGAATGCACTGTAATTGCTTTGCCAATTTTTTTTGCAGTATTACTTTAGTGCCTTGTTGCAAACAGGATGCATGGTTTGGAATATTTGTATTCTGTACAGGCTTCCTTCTTTTCACTCTATCAATTAGGTTAGTATTGTGGAGTAACTACAATGTTGTTGATCCATCCTCAGTTTTCTCCTATCACAGCCACTCTGTAACTGCTTTAAATTGATCATTTTGATCCCTGAGCGATTTCCTTCATCTCTGGCAACTGAGTTAGGAAGGACGCCTATATATTTTAGCGACTGAGTGTATTGATACACCATCAAAAGTGTAATTAATAACTTCAACCTGCTCAAATGGATATTCAATGTCTTTTTTTTTTACCCATCTACCAATAGTTGCCCTTCTTTGGGAGGCATTGGAAAACCTCTCTGTTCTTTGTGGTTCAAATCAAATCAAATCAAATGTTATTTGCCACATGCGCCGAATACAACAGGTGTAGACATTAACGTGAAATGCTTACTTACAGCCCTTAACCAACAATGCATTTATTTTTTAATCAAAAAGTAAAATAAAACAACAACAACAAAAAAGTGTTGAAAAAAAGAGCAGAAGTAAAATAAATTTACAGTAGGGAGGCTATATACAGGGGGGTACTGGTGCAGAGTCAATGTGCGGGGGCACCGGCTAGTTGAGGTAATTGCGGTAATATGTACATGTGGGTAGAGTTAAAGTGACTATGCATAAATAATTAATAGAGTAGCAGCAGCGTAAAAAGATGGGGTGGGGGTGGGGGGTGGGGGGCAGTGCAAGTAGTCCGGGTAGCCATGATTAGCTGTTCAGGAGTCTTATGGCTTGGGGGTAGAAGCTGTTGAGAAGCCTTTTGGACCTAGACTTGGCGCTCCGGTACCGCTTGCCGTGCTGTAGCAGAGAGAACAGTCTATGAGTAGGGTGGCTAGATTCTTTGACAATTTTGAGGGCCTTCCTCTGACACCGCCTGGTATAGAGGTCCTGGATGGCAGTAAGCTTGGTCCCAGTGATGTACTGGGCCGTACGCACTACCCTCTGTAGTGCCTTGCGGTCGGAGGCCATACGGAGGTCATACCAGGCAGTGATGCAACCGGCCAGGATGCTCTCGATGGTGCAGCTGTAGAACTTTTTGAGAATCTGAGGACCCATGCCAAATCTTTTCAGTCTCCTGAGGGGGAATAGGCTTTGTTGTGCCCTCTTCATGACTGTCTTGGTGTGTTTGGACCATGATAGTTCGTTGGTGATGTGGACACCAAGGAACTTGAAGCTCTCAACCTGTTCCATTATAGCCCCGTCGATGAGAATGGGGGCGTGCTCAGTCCTCTTTTTTTTTCCTGTAGTCCACAATCATCTCCTTTGTCTTGGTCACGTTGAGGGAGAGGTCGTTATCCTGGCACCACACGGCCGGGTCTCTGACCTCCTCCCTATAGGCTGTCTCATCATTGTCAGTGATCAGGCCTACCACTGTTGTGTCGTCAGCAAACTTAATGATGGTGTTGGAGTCATGCCTGGCCATGCAGTCATGGGTGAACAGGGAGTACAGGACTGAGCACGCACCCCTGAGGGGCCCCCGTGTTGAGGATCAGCGTGGCAGATGTGTTGTTGCCTACCCTTACCACCTGGGGGCGGCCCGTCAGGAAGTCCAGGATCCAGTTGCAGAGGGAGGTGTTTAGTCCCAGGAACCTTAGCTTAGTGATGAGCTTTGAGGGCACTATGGTGTTGAACGCTAAGGTGTAGTCAATGAATAGCATTCTCACGTAGGTGTTCCTCTTGTCCAGGTGGGAAAGGGCAGTGTGGAGTGCAATAGAGATTGCATCATCTGTGGATCTGTTGGGGCGGTATGCAAATTGCAGTGGGCCTAGGGTTTCTGGGATAATGATGTTGATGTGAGCCATGACCAGCCTTTCAAAGCACTTCATGGCTACAGACGTCAGTGCTACGGGTCGGTAGTCATTTAGGCAGGTTATCTTAGTGTCCTTGGGCACAGGGACTATGGTGGTCTGCTTGAAACATGTTGGTATTACAGACTCAGTCAGGGACATGTTGAAAATGTCAGTGAAGACACTTGCCAGTTGGTCAGCACATGCTCGGAGTACACGTCCTGGTAATCCGTCTGGCCCTGCGGCCTTGTGAATGTTGACCTGCTTAAAAGTCTTACTCACATCGACTATGGAGAGCGTGATCACATACAGTCGTATGGAAAAGTTTGGGCACCCCTCTGAGGCTGCATAATAATTTACTCTGTCATCACAGAAAATGATCACAGTGGCATGCCATTCATTTTCTAATAAAAGCTGAGTACTGGGGTATTGTCCAGACAAATATTTTTAGTATAGCAATATTAAGTTGTATGAAATTAAATCAGATGTGAAAAATAGGCTATGCAAAAATTTGGGCACCCTTGTCATTCTGTTGATTTGAATACCTGTAACTACTTAGCACTGATTAATTGGAACACACAATTGGTTTGGTGAGCTCATTAAGCCTTGAACTTCATAGACAAGTGCATCCAATCATGAGAAAAGGTATTTAAGGTGGCCAATTGCAAGTTGTTGTTCTCTTTGACTCTCCTCTGAAGAGTGGCAACATGGGGGCCTCAAAACAACTCTCAGATGACCTGAAAACAAAGATTGTTCAACATTATGGATTAGGGGAAGGCTACAAAAAGCTATCGCAGAGATGTAAGCTGTCAGTGTCCACTGTGAGGAACATAGTGAAGAAATGAAAGACCACAGGCAGAGTTTTGTTAAGGCCAGTAAAGTGGCAGGCCAAGTAAAATATTGGAGAGGCAAAGGCGAAGGATGGTGAGAACGGTCAAAAACAGCCCACAGACCACCTCCAAAGACCTACAACATCCTCTTGCTGCAGATGGTGTCACTGTGCATCGTTCAACAATTCAGCGCACTTTGCACAAGGAGAAGCTGTACGGGAGAGTGATGCGGAAGAAGCCTTTTCTGCACACATGCCACAAACAGAGTCGCTTGAGGTATGCAAACGCACATTTGGACAAGCCAGCTTCATTTTGGAATAAGGTGCTGTGGACTGATGAAACAAAGATTAAGTTATTTGGTCATAACAAGGGGCGTTATGCATGGCGGCAAAAGAATACAGTGTTCCAAGAAAAACACTTGCTACCCACAGTAAAATTTGGTGAGGGTTCCATCATGCTGTGGGGCTGTGTGGCCAGTGCCGGTACTGGGAATCTTGTTAAAGTTGAGGGTTGCATGGATTCCACTCAATATCAGCAGATTCTTGGGAATAATGTTGAAGAATCAGTCACAAAGTTGAAGTTACGCCGGGGCTGGATATTTCAACAAGACAACTACCCAAAACACTGCTCAAAATCTAACCGGGCATTTATGCAGAGGAACAAGTACAATGTTCTGGAATAGCCATCACAGTCCCCAGACCTGAATATCATTGAGAATCTGTGGGATGATTTGAAGCGGGCTGTCCATGCTCGGCAACAATCAAACCTAACTGAAGTGGAGATGTTTTCTAAGGAGGAATGGTCCAAAATACCTTAATCCAGAATCCAGACACTCATTAGAGGCTATAGGAAGCGTCTAGAGGCAGTTTTTTTAGCAAAAGGAGGCTCTACTAAATATTGATGTCATTCTTCTGTTGCCTAATTTATGCACCTGTCTAATTTCGTTTTGATGCATATTGCACATGTTCTGTTAATCCAATAAACCTCATTTCACTACTGAAATATTACTGTGTCCATCAGTTATTTGATAGATCAAAATGAAATTGCTGATCCAAACACCCAATTATTTATAAATGGAAATCATGGAAATTGTCAGGGGTGCCCAAACTTTTTCATACGACTGTAGTCATCCGGAACAGCTGGTGCTCTCATGCATGCTTCAGTGTTGCTTGCCTCGAAGCGAGCATATAAGTGGTTTAGCTCGTCTAGTAGGCTTGTGTCACTGGGCAGCTCGTGGCTGTGCTTCCCTTTGTAGTCTGTAATAGTTTTCAAGCCCTGCCACATCCGACGAGCATCGGAGCCGGTGTAGTACGATTCAATCTTAGTCCTGTGTTGACTCTTTGCCTGTTTGATGGTTTGTCTGAGGGCATAGCGGGATTTCTTATAAGCGTCCGGGTTAGAGTCCCGCTCCTTGAAAGCTCTACCCTTTAGCTCAGTGCGGATGTTGACTGTAATCCATGGCTTCTGGTTGGGGTATGTACGTACGGTCACTGTGGGGACGACGTCATCGATGCACTTATTGATGAAGCCAGTGACTGATGTGGTGTACTCCTCAATGCTATATGAAGAATCCCGGAACATGTTCCAGTCTGTGCTAGCAAAACAGTCATGTAGCTTAGCATTTGCGTCATCTGACCACTTTTTTATTAACCAAGTCACTGGTGCTTCCTGCTTTAGTTTTGGCTTATAAGCAGGAATCAGGAGGATAGAGTTATGGTCAGATTTGCCAAATGGAGGGCGAGGGAGTGTTTGAAATTCACTGCTCAACTGAGGGACCTTATAGATAATTGTATGTGTAATTATAATCATGTTAAACACTATTATTGCACACAGAGTAAGTGAATGCAATTTATGATGTGACTTTTTAAGCACATTTTTACTCCTGAACTTATTTAGGCTTGCCATAACAAAGGGGTTGAATACCTACAGTTGAAGTCAGAAGTTTACATACACCTTAGCCAAATACATTCAAACTCAGTTTTTCACTATTCCTGACATTTAATCCTAGTAAAAAGTCCCTGTCTTGGGTCAGTTAGGATCCCCACTTTATTTTAAGAAGGTGAAATGTCAGAATAATGCTAGAGAGAATGATTTATTTAAGCTTTTATTTCTTTCATCACATTCCCAGTGGGTCAGAAGTTTACATACACTCAATTAGTATTTGGTAGCATTTCCTTTAAATTGTTTAACTTGGGTCAAACGTTTCGGGTAGCCTTCCACAAGCTTCCCACAATACGTTGGGTGAATTTTGGCCCATTCCTCCTGACAGAGCTGGTGTAACTGAGTCAGGTTTGTAGGCCTCCTTGCTCGCACACGCTTTTTCAGTTCTGCCCACACATTTTCTATAGGATTAAGGTCAGGGCTTTGTGATGGCCACTCCAATACCTTGACTTTGTTGTCCTTAAGCCATAATTTTCCTTCCTCATGATGCCATCTATTTTGTGAAGTGCACCAGTCCCTCCTGCAGCAAAGCACCCCCACAGCATGATGCTGCCACCCCCGTGCTTTACGGTTGGGATGGTGTTCTGCGGCTTGCAAGCTACCCCATTTTTCCTCCAAACATAACGATGGTCATTATGGCCAAACAGTTCTGTTTCATCAGACCAGAGGACATTTCTCCAAGAAGTATGATCTTTGTCCCCATGTGCAGTTGCAAACCGTAGTCTGGCTTTTTATGGCAGTTTTGGAGCAGTGGCTTCTTCCTTGCTGAGCGGCCTTTCAGGTTATGTCGATATAGGACTCGGTTTTATTGTGGATATAGATACTTTTGTACCTGTTTCTTCCA
Organism: Coregonus clupeaformis; assembly: GCF_020615455.1. Taxonomy (NCBI): domain Eukaryota; kingdom Metazoa; phylum Chordata; class Actinopteri; order Salmoniformes; family Salmonidae; genus Coregonus; species Coregonus clupeaformis. The sequence goes on along the minus strand of NC_059227.1, from coordinate 13,850,071 downwards.
GCATCTTCACAAGGTCCTTTGCTGTTGTTCTGGGATTGATTTGCACTTTTCGCACCAAAGTATGTTCATCTCTAGGAGACAGAACGCGTCTCCTTCCTGAGCGGTATGACGGCTGCATGGTCCCATGGTGTTTATACTTGCGTACAACTGTTTGTACAGATGAACGTGGTACCTTCAGGTGTTTTGAAATTGCTCCCAAGGATGAACCAGACTTGTGGAGGTCTACAATGTTTTTCTGAGTTCTTGGCTGATTTCTTTGGATTTTCCCATGATGTCAAGCAAAGAGGCACTGAGTTTGAAGGTAGGCCTTGAAATACATCCACAGGGACACCTCCAATTGACTCAAATTATGTCAATTAGCCTATCAGAAGCTTCTAAAGCCATGACATCATTTTCTGGAATTTTCCAAGCTGTTTAAAAGCACAGTCAACTTAGTGTATGTAAACTTCTGACCCACTGGAATTGTGATACAGTGAATTATATAAACAATTGTTGGAAAAATTCCTTGTGTCATGCACAAAGTAGATGTCCTAACCGACTTGCCAAAACTAAAGTGTATGTAAACTTCCAACTTCAACTGTATAGGGTCAAGACATTTCAGCTTTTAATTTTTAATAAATGTTGTAAAAATTTTAAAAGTATAGTTCCACTTTGACATTATGGGGTATTTTGTGTAGGCCAGTGACAAAAAATCTAAATGTAATATTTCTTTTATTCAGGCTGTAACTGTCACGGTTTCGGCCGAGGCTGCCTCTCTTCCTTGTTCGGGCAGGCTTCGGCGTTCGTTGTCTCCGGAATACTAGCTGCCACCGTTGTATGTTTCATGTTCATTTGCTTTTGTCTGTTTGTTGTGACACCTGTTCTCATTTAGCGTAATTAGTGTCCTATAAGTTTCTCGTTGTGTTTGTCTAGTGTTTTGTGTGATTGATTTATGTCTGTCGTGTGTTGTGCTTGTCATTCGCATTTTCGCTCGGTTGAGCTTCACTCCACTGCGTTGGAGCATTTACGCACATGTTTAGTGCGCCTTTATTTTTGTCGCCTTCGTACGTAGTTTCGCCTTCGGGCAAGTGTGTTCGTATTTTCCTTGTTGGAAATTGAACTAAAGTATTTTGGACTATACTTCGGTGTCCTGCGTTTGATTCCACCACTACACCCGCCTACAGCACTCTTGACAGAATCACACACCATCAAGATGGAATCAGCAGGAGCCGCAGCAGCCCAGGCGACGCTGGAGGACAAGGTTCGTGAACAAGGTGACCAGATCCGGCAGATGGGGTCCGCTCTGCAGGAGGTGATCACCACCATCCGAGGCTGGGGGACTCCTCCACCGCCATCCTCCCTGCCAGAACCATCGGCAAGTCAGCCCATTCCTGCTCCGGAACCCCGAGGAGTTCGACTCTCGCTCCCGAGGGCCTATGATGGGACCGCGGCCGGGTGTCAGGGATTCCTTCTCCAGGTGGAGCTGTACCTGGCCACCGTGCACCCGGCGCCCTCGGGACATGAGAGCGTGTCCGCCCTGATCTCCTGCCTTTCCGGGAAGGCGTTGGAATGGGCCAACGCGGAGTGGAGGAGGATCGACGCGGATACCATCACCTACGACGAGTTCTCCCGCCGCTTCAGGGCGGTGTTTGACCATCCCCCGGAGGGGAAAGCGGCGGGGGAGCGTCTGGTCTTCCTCCGGCAGGGGAGGAGGAGTGCCCAGGAGTTCGCCCTCGAATTCCGTACTCTAGCGGCAGATGCAGGGTGGAATGAGCGGGCTCTCATCGATCACTACAGATGTAGTCTTTGCGAGGACGTCCGTCGGGACATTATGGGGTATTTTGTGTAGGCCAGTGACAAAAAATCTAAATGTAATATTTCTTTTATTCAGGCTGTAACTGTCACGGTTTCGGCCGAGGCTGCCTCTCTTCCTTGTTCGGGCAGGCTTCGGCGTTCGTTGTCTCCGGAATACTAGCTGCCACGTTGTATGTTTCATGTTCGTTTGCTTTTGTCTGTTTGTTGTGACACCTGTTCTCATTTAGCGTAATTAGTGTCCTATAAGTTTCTCGTTGTGTTTGTCTAGTGTTGTGTGTGATTGATTTATGTCTGTCGTGTGTTGTGCTTGTCATTCGCATTTTCGCTCGGTTGAGCTTCACTCCACTGCGTTGGAGCATTTACGCACATGTTTAGTGCGCCTTTATTTTTGTCGCCTTCGTGCGTAGTTTCGCCTTCGGGCAAGTGTGTTCGTATTTTCCTTGTTGGAAATTGAACTAAAGTCTTTTGGACTATACTTCGGTGTCCTGCGTTTGATTCCACCACTACACCCACCTACAGCACTCTTGACAGTAACACAACGAAATGTGAATACTTTCTGAAGTCACTGTATGTTATTGGTAATGAAGATGTACTGTACCTGATGGCACTGCTTAAACATGAATGCACTTCCACCCAAAATAAATCCCCAAAGCATTAATGCACACTTTACATCAAGTGTTTCCCTGAGCATTGCTATTTGTACGTTGGTGTTGTCAGATAATCAGACGATTATTGTCCTGATTCTGGGCAACTTTTAGCGAAGTGCAGAAGTGAATTCTTGCCATTAAATCTTTGACCAATCTCTCAAATGCCCACAGACATGGTGGCATAGCAGGAAATTCAGGTCATTAGTTCAGATCCCAAGTGAGGTATAGTCTCAATCATTCAACAGCATACTGTCCTTTTACAGCAATAACACCTTCATTCAGCTGTAAAAATTATGTAACTTGTTGTTGTTTACCTTACTTTCACTGCACTTTGAAATGTAGGTAGCATGTAGTGTACCGGTAACCAATAACATGTTGTGTACCGTAAAATTACAGGAACTTTTTAACAAATGGTGGGGAGGGAAAGAACAGCCTGGCTCTTCACAACCCTCACAGCAGTAAATAACCCTTCCTGATATGCCCCCCAAAAAAAAAAAGATGTTACGCATATTACCCTCATCCCTGACAAAGTGCCCCTCAATAACCTGTTTTTTGTGTATGCTGGTCATGCAGGTCTGCAAAACCACGCCCATCAATATTACATTTCCCAACATGCTGGATTGCAGTTGGATTTATTGCACCCGTTACTGAAATAGTTGTTCTGGTTTAGGAAGTTCCGATTGCTGGCTATCCCCACTCTAGTGATGGGAAATGTGGCTCTTTTTACTTATTCTTTCGATTAATTTGAGTCAGTAATGCCCAGAGCACTCGAAATAGTCATGATTCTACAAGCCTCTCATTCACATCTATACCAGGGTTCTTAAATCCCGTCCCCGAGGGCCGAAACACTTCTGTTTTTTATTTCTACCTGGTAGTTAATTGCACTCACCTTGTCACGCCCTGGCTCTGGGGACTCTGTTATGTTGAGCCAGGGTGTGTAGAGTCTATGTTTTGTGTTTCTATGTTCAGGATCTAGTTCATTGTGTCTATGTTGGCCGGGGTGGTTTGTGTATGTACCCAAGGACTTCACATATCGTTTTGTTGTTTTTGTTCGTGTGGTGAATATAATAATAGTATGTTCGCATTCCACGCTGCGCATTGGTCCAATCCTTTCAACGATCATGACACACCTGGTGTCCCAGGTCTGAATTAGTCCCTGATTAGAAGGAGAGGATGAAAAACAGAGGTGTTTCGGCCCTCCAGGACCGGAATTGAAGATCCCTGTTCTATACCATACTAGGGTTAATTGGAGCTGTCATTTGTGACTGAGACATGTAAAAGCATGCTTTAAACAATGCACATTTTTGATTGCTAGGCATACAAATACGATTATTTCTTGGTACAATTGAAACGAGGTCTAGTTGTGGCCACAACCAGACTAGATTGTGAATGACTCTTGGCGGAATGCATTGCTTGACTGCTGTGAGTGTCGTAAGCACAATATCGTTAGAGAACAGCAGCACCCCAAATGATTCCTTCTCAAGTTCGAGTTTGTTGAGCAGTCTTTGTATGTTTTGGTTCTACAAAGCTGTGTCCATCATAACATTAAATAATACTGTAATGACCCAGCGGGCGTCATAAAGTAAAAGAGAGACGGGCACCAGGTGTACAGGCAGAACACAGGTTTATTCCTAAATGGGCTATTGTTCAGGCCACAACCCACGCCGCTAAACCTCAAACATACACAAATAGAACATGTCAAATCCAGGGTCCCGAACAGAAGAGAGAGATGAGACCGTAACCCCTATTTAATCATTCCCAAAATCCCGCGGGATTACCCATCATACCCCCCAACCTTTCCATCTGTCCTGGCATATTTAACCCCTGCTAGTACCCATGAGAACGATAACACATCCATGAACACAGAACACAATACAGGGGTCGTTACATAGCCCCCTCCTTTCTAAACCCTAGCCCCTAGGGTTACAAAACAAAATCCTTAAAACGACCCGGAGGTCGCATCAGTCTCTTGTGCCTTCCCTTGACTCTCACTGGTGGACCCCCAGAACACTCATCTGCCCCAATGTCATTTCCAGCACCCCCGAAGAGGCAGCCCCCGTCCCAGGCTCAGCTTGCATTAGAGTCTCCTCGCTAGACTGTCCCCGTGTGCTCACATCAGAGTCCTCACTTCCATTCCCTACCGTTTTCCTCCCTCTTTAGGGCGCCAATCGGTCCCGGTGGACCACCACCTTCCTGCCCCGTGGGGGAACCTCCACCCGGTACGTCACCTCCCCACTCTCTCTATCACCAGGCACGGCCCCACCCAGGCACTGTCCAGCTTTGGGCACCGCCCCTTCTTGCGCGTGGGGTTGTGAAGCCACACGCGTTCTCCCGCTCCAAAGTGCCTCCCCCTAGCGCGTGAGTCATAGTGGCGCTTTTGGCGCATTCCTGCGTTCTCGAGTTGCTCTCTTGCGAAGGTGTGAGCCGCTTCTAACCGGTTCTGCAGTCGACGAACATAGTTCGGGCCAGGCAAAACCCCGTCGTCGTTATCAGGAGGGTGGCCAAACGTCAGTTCGGCTGGGGTGCGCAACTCACGACCTAACATTAGTAGCGCTGGGGAGCACGCAGTCGATTCCTGAACAGCCGACCTACATGCCATGAGAATAAACGGTAAGTGGGTGTCCCAATCTCTCTGGTGTTTTGAGGTAGCGATAGCCAGCTGTTGTGCTAATGTTCTGTTAAATCTTTCCACCAGCCCATCACTCTGGGGATGAAGCGGAGTAGTGCGCGTCTTCTCCGCGCCTAACCGTCTACACAACTCTGAGAACACCCGTGACTCAAAGTTTCTCCCCTGGTCGCTGTGTATAGACTGTGGCACCCCCGAACCGACTGATTATTCCCCCTACCAATGCATCAGCTACTGTTTCTGCCTCCTGGTCTGGGAGAGCGTAAGCCTCTGGCCACTTGGTGAAGTAGTCCATAGCAGTTAGAATCCACCTGTTACCGCTGTCTGTGATTGGAAACGGTCCAACTATGTCTACCCCCAGTCTCTCCATGGGCTCCCCTACTGGGAATTGTTGTAGGAGGGCGTGTGACTGACCTGGAGGTCCTTTCTTAGCAGCACACTCATCGCACTGCCTGCAAAAGTCCTCCACATCCCTCCTGTGCCTGGCCCAATAGAAGCCTTTACGTACGCGCTTTAACGTTTTGGAGACCCCAAAATGCCCTGCGCCTACTCCCCCGTGAAGCTGCTGTAACACGCTCCCTTGCAGCCTTTTGGGAACCACTACCTGCCACGTCATTTCTCCAGTAGCTGGCTTTTTCCACCCCCTCTGAGCACTCCCTCAGCCACTCTAAGGACTGAGAATTTAGCCCAGAGTCCTTTGGTGACTGGTGATAGAGGGGCTACTTCCCCCCATGGCGGTCGTCTTCTCTCTTCCACCCACCCCCAGCACAGGACGCAGCTCTGCGTCCTCCTCCTGGCGACGCCTCCACTCCCCGACGTCCACAGCCTCAAGCTCCCGGCACTCTGTCACCCTCAGCTGACTCACCGTGGCGGTGACTCCCTCCTCCATGCACAGTTCCCTCTCTCGCTCCACCCGTTGGCGCAGTACCCACAGCCGTCCTCAGCACACGGGCGGCGGGACAAGGCGTCTGCATTGCTGTGGCGAAGGCCGGCCCTGTGCTCCACCTGGAAGTCGTAGGGTTGCAGCTCCTCCAACCAGCGGGCGATCTGACCCTCTGGCTCCTTGAAGGAGAGAAGCCACTGCAGGGCGGAGTGATCCGTCCGCACCACAAACGGCAGGCCCCCAGGTAGTACTTGAAATGGCGTACTGCTGCCACGACAGCCAAAAGCTCCCTCCTTGTCACGCAGTAGCGTTTTTCAGCCTTATCAAAAGTTCTGCTGTAATAAGCTACTACGTGCTCCCCGTCAGAACCACGCTGAGCCAGCACGGCCCCCAAGCCCTCATTGCTTGCATCGGTGTCCAGAATAAACGGACGGTTTGGGTCTGGTGAGGACAGGACAGGGGCCTCCACCAGGGCACGTTTGAGGGCCTCAAACGCCCGCTGGTGCTCTTCGGTCCACTGAAAGACAGTGTCCTTCTTGAGAAGGTGGTTCAAAGGAGCTGCTATCCCCGCAAACCCTTTCACAAACCTACGATAGTAGGATGCCAGACCCAGGAAGCTCTTAACCTCCTTTTTTTCCTTTGGAATTGGCCACCCCCTCACAGCCTCCACTTTGTCTGGCAACGTGCTGATACCCTCACCACCCAGCTGATGACCCAGGAACGCCAACTCTCTTTGCATGAAATGGCACTTTTCCGGGTGTAATTTTAGCCCCGCCCCCGAGATCCTCTCCAGCACTCGCCTAAGTGCCCCCAGTGCCCCCTCAAACGACGTGCCATGTACCAATATGTCGTCTAGGTACACGACACACTCGTCTCTCGGAACCCCCGCCAGCACTCTGTCCATGAGCCTCTCAAAGGTGGCAGGAGCATTACAAAGCCCGAAGCACAGCACCTTGAACTGCCAATGGCCCCTATCCGTGGAGAAGGCCGTTTTTTCACGTGCCCCAGGCGAGAGGGGCACCTGCCAGTAGCCGCTGCGCAGATCAAGGGAAGAGAACCACGAGGACCCTCTGACGTGGTCTAGCGACTCATCGATCCTCGGTATGGGGTAAGAGTCTTTAATGGTGACAGAATTTAGGCCCCTGTAGTCCGCACAAAACCTAAGTTTACCCCCCTTTCTTAGGCACCATGACGACCGGCGCGGACCACGGGCTATCTGATGGCTCAATGAAATCAGCCCGCAACATGTCAGCAATAGCTGTGGCTGCTGCTTCCCTCTTGGCAAGGGGAATGCGACGGGGCCGAATTTTAATGGGTTGGTTGTCCCCAGTGTCGATGTCGTGCTGAACCAGGTGCGTTTGCCCTACCTCATCTTCCCCCAAGCGAAGCTATCTTTAAAGTCAAACAGCAGCTGCTTTAATTGTCTCTGTTGTCCCTCGTCCAGACCTTGACAGTTTTTCAGCCACACAGCCTCAACGGCGTCGATAACTTCCTCCTTCCCCCGTCGGGCTGATGGGGTGAAGGAGCCAGTATGTTTTGGGCTACTGGGATGCCTGTGCTTGCACCATTATGGGGAGTGAAGGTCGTTGCCGCCGGAGACAGCTGCTGGGATGGAACAACGACCAAGGGAGCAGCCGGGACGACCAGTGGAGTTTCGGCAAGCTTGGAGGAAGACGGAGGGACAGCCCTGCCCCCTGCTGGCCCTCCCGTAGGCGACATTCCCACTGTGGGCCCCCCGACAGCCTCAAAGTGCCCGAAGCTAAGTCCAACTGAGCCCCACAGTTTTTCAAAAGTCCATTCCCAGTATACAGGGGTCCTGTACCGCTGCTACCCACACCGGACACCCCACAGTTCTCCCCCCACAGTCACAGACACCCGACACTTCCCTAACATGGGGGCTAGCTCCCCCCGTGACAGTCCGTAGCTGGACAAAGGTCGGCTCCACCCGCACCCCCAACAGGTAGTATGTCTGGTCTCACCAGGGGTTACTGTAGAGCCCGTGTCGACCAGGGCCAAACATTCCACCCCCTCTACCTTGACGATGACATTGCAGAAGTCCCCAATGGTGGTACGTCCCACCACAACTACCGGACTAGGAAACACGGTGGCCGCTACACCCTGGGGAAGCAGGTCCCCACCCTCTTGCCTGCACTGCTGGGTACATCTTCTGCTTACTGTGGGTTCGGGGCGGAGGAATGGGCCCGCGCTGCCCCCTGCGCGAGAACCCGCTGTCGTTTCCCTGTTGACTGGAGAATCTGCCACACTCCCGCTGAATGTGGCCAGTCTGGCCACAACCCCAGCAGACAATGGAAGTTGAGCTGACACTGCGATGTTGTCTGGAGCCCTTCTCAATGACAAGCGAAGCGGTCTTGACTAACCCTCCCAACTCGTCGACCCACTCTGGTTTGGTGACCCCCAGCACCCCGGCCGCCGCTGCTCTCACCTCTGGTTGACTGGCAACCTCCACTCTCACTCCCTCACCCCAGATCAGCTCCCTCTTCCTGGCTATCTCCACTGCAGCCCGCAGAGATGCTGGGTCCGACATCTGCACATGCTTACCCAGTTCGGTGGGGGAGAGCGCTCTAATGAAACTGTCCCGTGCCAGCTCGTCTTGCACCCCAATCGACATATTTGCATAAGCCCGCCTGGTCAGGCTCAGAATATCACTTGCCAACGCCTTTAATGATTCCCCCTGAAGTCTCTTTTTGTTATTCAGTTCAATCCGCAGCATGTTGGGCTGTGCATCGCTGCCGAAACGGCCCCCAATGCCTCCACTAGCGCACCGTAGTCGCCCCTCTCGTCCGGGGCTAGCGTTAGCAGGCATTCCGACGCCTCCTCTGACAGGCTCAGGGCAAGCTGTAACCCTTTCGTCTCGTCAGACCACCTCCCGGCTCTAGCCAACAACTCGAATTGAGTGAAAAAAACTTCCCATTTACCTTGTCCATTGAACTTTGGGAGTTTAGCCGCTACCGTGGCTAATGGCAATAGGGCGCTGCCATCTCTGTTTACATAAGGAGGTCCAGCCATTTCCGCACGCGGTGACGTCGATATCTCCGTCGCCGTGACGTCTGTTCTGGTCGAGCGGTTTGAAGGAAAACCCGCCCGTTCTGCCATCTTGCTGACTGACAATTTAACTCCCGCCATGTGGCTCTCCAGCTCTTCTACAGCCGTCATCGCCTGACCCTCCCGACCGGGTACACCCGAGCCCACAACGGCCACTTTGTCCGACTCTTCCTTAACTTTCCGCCTCGCCCCGATCATCCTGACCGTAGATGCGAGTCACGCTAAAGCTAACCACGGCCTATACTGAAACAGCTAACTCGCCTAATCTCGATCTATCCCGTCGTTCGAAAGCACTTCTGACACCAATGTAATGACCCAGCGGGCGTCATAAAGTAAAAGAGAGACGGGCACCAGGTGTACAGGCAGAACACAGGTTTATTCCTAAATGGGCTATTGTTCAGGCCACAACCCACGCCGCTAAACCTCAAACATACACAAATAGAACATGTCAAATCCAGGGTCCCGAACAGAAGAGAGAGATGAGACCGTAACCCCTATTTAATCATTCCCAAAATCCCGCGGGATTACCCATCATACCCCCCAACCTTTCCATCTGTCCTGGCATATTTAACCCCTGCTAGTACCCATGAGAACGATAACACATCCATGAACACAGAACACAATACAGGGTCGTTACATACATTAATTGCATTAATTCATGAACTAATGGCGCCGAAGGAGATGGCTGCCATTTTACGGGCTCCTAACCAATTTTGCTATTGTGTGTGTTTTTTCGCATTATTTGTAACTTATTTTGTACATAATGTTTCTGCCACCATCTCTTATGACCGAAAAGAGCTTCTGGATATCAGGACAGCGATTACTCACCTCGTACTGGACAACTATTTTTTCTTTAACGAGTCGGACGCAAAGGATTTTCTTCTGACACCCGACAAGGCCCAAATCCCCGTCATTCGCATGAGAAAGAGAAGGAGATATTGGGGACAAACACACCAAGACAATCGTGAAAAGGGCACGACAAAGCCTATTCCTCCTCAGGAGACTGAAAAGATTGGGCATGGGTCCTCAGATCCTCAAAAGGTTATACAGCTGCATCATCGAGAGCATCCTGACTGGTTGCATCACTGCCTGGCATGGCAACTGCTCGGCCTCCGACCGCAAGGCACTACAGAGGGTAGTGCGTACGGCCCAGCACATCACTGGGGCCAAGCTTCCTGCCATCAAGGACCTCTATACCAGGCGGTGTCAGAGGAAGGCCCTACAAATTGTCAAAGCCTCCAGCCACCCTAGTCATAGACTGTTCTCTCTGCTACTGCACGGCAAGCGGTACCGGAGCGCCAAGTCTAGGTCCAAAAGGCTTCTTAACAGCTTCTACCCCCAAGCCATAAGACTCCTGAACAGATAATCAAATGGCTACCCGGACTATTTGCATTGTCCCCCCACCCCCTCTTTTACACTGCTGCTACTCTCTGTTTATTATCTATGCATAGTCACGTTAACTCTACCCACATGTACATATTACCTCAATTACCTCGACTATCCTGTGACCCGGCACATTGACTCTGTATCGGTACCCCCTGTACATAGCCTTGCTACTGTTATTTTACTGCTGCTCTTTAATTGTTTGTTATTTTTATTTTTTACTTGTCAATTTTTTACTTAACACTTATTTTTCTTAAAACAGAATTGTTGGTTAAGGGCTTGTAAGTACGCATTTCACTGTTACACCTGTTATATTCGGCGCATGTGACAAATACAATTTGATTTGATTTGATGAGATCAATTTTCAGTTCTAAACATGTCTTTTTCTTCTCTATGCTGCCTGCAGCATGATCTATTTTGCTTGAGCGCATATATGACAGCCAGTTGTTGTTCGGAACACGTCTCCGGTGTGGTGGAGCGAGTATTAATCCTGCTGTAGAATTCATTGCGGCCAGCAGGTCAAACAAATTACTAAAATTAGTCACTCAGAAAAACAAATCATGACTTGAGTCAGTAAAAAGAGTAGTTAAAAAAGAACTAATCGTTCACAAACTGCACATCACTACCCCACTCAGGCTGGTCACCAGCGAAAACACAATGAAAGCTGGTCACAAGTGAAAACAATATGAAGGCTGGTGAGCAGCTTACAGTGCATTCGGAAAGTATTCAGACCCCTTGACATTTGACACATTTCTTTTACGTTACAGCCTTTTTCTAAAATGGATTAAATCGTTTGTTCCCCTCATCAATCTACACACAATACCCCATAATGGCAAAGCAAAAACAGGTTTTTAGAATTTTTGCAAATGTATTAAAAATAAAAAACAGAAATATTACATTTATATTACAGTATTCAGACCCTTTACTCAGTACTTTGTTGAAGCACCTTTGGCAGTGATTACAGCCTTGATGTCACGATCGTCGGTAAGAGAGGAGGACCAAGGCGCAGCGTTGCAGGCAAACATACTCTTTATTTAGCGATATACGACAAAATAAACAAAACGATAACGTGACAGTTCACGGTCTAACACAACCAACTCGAAACAAGATCCCACAACCACTGTGGGCAAACAGCTTGTTTAAATGTGGTTCCCAATCAGAGACAACCAGCCACAGCTGACACTCGTTGCCTCTGATTGAGAACCACACTGGCCAACATAGAAATGGAACACATAGAATACAAATGAAACTCACACCCTGGCTCAACATACAAGTGTCCCCAGAGCCAGGGCGTGACAGTACCCCCCCCCCTAAAGGACTCCGACCGCGCCAACTAAATACCACAGGGGAGGGACCGGGTGGGCACTCCGCCTTGGCGGCGGATCCGGCTCCGGGCCTGATCCCCACTCCCTCTCCAACCCCCCAAAGTACCCCTGGTCCGGTCTGGCCCCGCTGGCCGGAGCTGGACTGCACACTGATGGAGCGGATTGCTCTAGCTCCGGCGTAACGCATCTGACCGGTGCCGGACCAGGCACCAGTGGAACAGGCACGGGCCGTGCCGGACTGACGACGCCCACCACTGGCTTGGTGTGGAGAACAGGCACGGGCCGTGCTGGACTGGCGACGCACACCACTGGCTTGGTGTGAGGAGCAGGAGCGGGCCGAACCGGGCTGACGATGCGCACCCCTGGCTTGGTGCGTGGAGCAGGAACGGACCGGACCGGGCTGACGATACGCACCCCTGGCTTGGTGCGTGGAGCAGGAACGGGCTGGACCGGGATGACGACTCGCACCCCTGGCTTGGTGCGAGTGGCAGGAACAGGCCGGACCGGGCTGGCGACGCGCACCATAGGCTTGGTGCGGGGAGCAGGAACAGGCCGGGCCGGGCTGGCGAGCGCACCATAGGCTTGGTGCGGGGAGCAGGAACAGGCCGGGGTCGGAGCTGGCGACGCGCACCGTAGGCTTGGTGCGAGTGGCAGGAACAGGCCGGGCTGGGCTGGCGACGCGCACCATAGGCTTGGTGCGGAGAGCAGGAACAGGCCGGGCCGGGCTGGCGAAGCGCACCATAGGCTTGGTGCGGGGAGCAGGAACAGGCCGGGCCGAGCTGGCGACGCGCACCGTAGGCTTGGTGCGAGTGGCAGGAACAGGCCGGGCTGGGCTGGCGACGCGCACCATAGGCTTGGTGCGGAGAGCAGGAACAGGCCGGGCTGGGCTGGCGACGCGCACCGTAGGCTTGGTGCGAGGGGCAGGAACAGACCGGACCGTACTGGGGACACACACCACTGGCCCTACACCGGGATCTGGAACGGGCCGGACCGGACTGTTAACACACCCCAGTACCTCTCGCCGTGCCTCTACACCTTCCTTCACTTCTTTGACCAGTGGCCCCCGTAACCTGGCGGCCTCCTCTGCCAACCCGCTGGACCGCTCTATCGCGGCCTCCTGCTGCCCCGACGTCCACGTCGTGAGCCCCCCCCTAAAAAATTCCTGGGGGTCTCTCTTCCCCGTGGGCCAGGCCTCTATAGTTCTCGCCCAACTCTCGCTCTTCTGCTTCCAACTCCAGCCCTTCTGCTCCTCATTTGGCTTGACCCAGTCGAGACTCTTCCTCCACTGTTCCCAAGTCCACCCTCTCTGCTCTTCATTAGGCTTGACCCAGTCGAGGTTGCCACGGAGATCTGCTAGCGACTCCCCTGGCGATGGCTCCTGGACACGCTGCTTGGTCCAGTTTTGGTGGGATCTTCTGTCACGATCGTCGGTAAGAGAGGAGGACCAAGGCGCAGCATTGCAGGCAAACATACTCTTTATTTAGCGATATACGACAAAATAAACAAAACGATAACTTGACAGTTCACGGTCTAACACAACCAACTCGAAACAAGATCCCACAACCACTGTGGGCAAACAGCTTGTTTAAATGTGGTTCCCAATCAGAGAGAACCAGCCACAGCTGACACTCGTTGCCTCTGATTGAGAACCACACTGGCCAACATAGAAATGGAACACATAGAATACAAATTAAACTCACAACCTGGCTCAACATACAAGTGTCCCCAGAGCCAGGGCGTGACACTTGAGTCTTCTTGGGTATGACGCTACAAGCTTGGCATACATCTGTCCTTGGGGAGTTTCTTCCATTCTTCTCTGCAGATCTTCTCAACCTCTGTCAGGTTGGATGGGGAGCGTCGCTGCACAGCTATTTTCAGGTCTCTCCAGAGATGTTGAATCGGGTTCAAGTCCGGGCTCTGGCTGGGCCACTCAAGCACATTCAGAGACTTGTCCCGAATGCCACTCCTGGCTGTGTGCTTAGGGTCGTTGTCTTGTTGGAAGGTGAACCTTCACCCCAGTCTGAGGTCCTGAGCGCTCTGAATCAGGTTTTCATCATGGATCTCTCTGTACTTTGCTCCGCTCATCTTTCCCTCGATCCTGACTAGTCTCCCGGTCCCTGCTGCTGAAAAACATCCCCCAGCGTGATGTTGCCACCACCATGCTTCACTGTAGGGATGTAGCTCAGTTGATAGAGCATGGCTTTTGCAACACCAGGGTTGTGGGTTCGATTCCCACAGGGGGTATGAAAAAATAATAATGTATGCACTAACTGTAAGTCGCTCTGCATAAGAGCGTCTGCTAAATTACTAAAATGTAAATGTAATGTAAATGTGCCAGGTTTCCTCCAGATATGATTCTTGGCATTCAGGCCAAATAGTTCAATCTTGGTTTCATCAGACAAGAGAATCTTGTTTCTCATGGTCTGAGAGTCCTTTAGGTGTGTTTAGGCAAACTCTAAGCGGGCTGTTATGTGCCTTTTACTGAGGAGTGGCTTCCGTCTGGCCACTCTACCATAAAGGCCTGATTGGCAGAGATAGTTGTCCTTCTGGAAGGTTCTCCCATCTCCACGGAGGAACTCTGGAGCTCTGTCAGAGTGACCATCGGGTTCTTGGTCATCTCCCAGACCAAGGCCCTTCTCCCCAGATTTCTCAGTTTGGCCTGGCGGCCAGCTCTAGGAAGAGTCTTGGTGGTTCCAAACTTCTTCCATTTAAGAAAGATGGAGGCCACTGTGTTCTTGGGGACCTTCAATGCTGCAGACATTTTTTGGTACCCTTCCCCAGATCTGTGCCTCGACATAATCCTGTCTCGGAGGACAATTCCTTCGACCTTATTGCTTGGTGTTTTCTCTGACACGCACTGTCAACAGTGGGACCTTATATAGACAGGTGTGTGCCTTTCCAAATCATGTCCAATCAATTGTATTTACCACAGGTGGACTCCAATCAAGTTGTAGAAACATCTTAAGGATTATCAATGAAAACAGGATGCACCTAAGCTCAATTTCGAGTCTTATAGCAAAGGGTCTGAATACTTTTGTAAATAAGGTATTTCTGTTTTTAATTAGTAATACATTTTCAAAAAAAATTGCTTCGTCATTATGGGTTATTGTGTGTAGATTGATGAGGAAAAATGTTTATTTTAATCATTTTTAGAATAAGACTGTAACGTAGCAAAATGTGGAAAAAGGGAAGGGTTCTGAATAATTTCCGAATGCACTGTATGCTGGTCTATGCTGTATTTTTCAGCAGGGTAAACAGGGGACTTGACTGTATACGTTTAGATTTGAAAGAACAGTTTCATGCTGTGGGAAATGGCACATTCCATGTTCTTACTTCCAAGGGTCTTAACCAAAACTGCATTGCTGTCTTCCTCCAACGCGCCTTCGGTCAAAACCTGCAAATAAATTCTTCAAGAATTCTTAGATGTAAAGGATTTTTTCTATAACAATGTGTCAAATCAATGGAAGACAGCAATGCAGTTTTGAATTATACCAAGCCAGTGTTTCTGCTTTGCGCCTCGCACAACAAATCAAGCGTCCTATCAGCAAAGTGTCAACAACGTGAGCCAACCCCAGACTTAATATTCACGTCCTCATTAGTCGTGGTGGCTTTCCCCCAAAAGACGTGGAGTGCTGATGGATTGCTCGGTGATACCCGCAGCTCCTTCCTCAGTGGAAGGATAGCTTCGCTGTCAATCATGTGGCTGCCTTCGGCAAGAAGATGGTTTGTTATCACAGGCCGCCACAGGTCAATTAAACTGACAGCTGCGAGTCTGCATGCCAATCAAAAGTGTGTGTGTGTGTGTGTGTGTTTGTGTGTGTGAGTGTGTGAGTGTGCCAGGATCCCTCTAAAATGAAAGCCAACTTTTTGCCAAGGACTGATTTTGAGTAGGATTTCAGATTTAGGTCCCACCCATGTATTGCATGGACTTATGCTAAGTCAGCCAATACTAGAGTAGGAAATAGGAACAAATGTATAATACCCAGGAAGTAGGACTTTTATTTACCGACCTTTGTCATACAGGTCAGAAATGCATGATCCACACATATCTGATATCAGGTGAAACAGACCATGCACACGTGATGTACTGCATAAGACCAAAGCTGAAGTCATCACCACATAAGTAACACATTCAGTGCACAAACTCTGTGCAAGTGGGGATAGAGGGAGGAAGGGAGGGATGGGGGGGTACAGTAGATTCCAAGAGCGACCACAGGAATGCAAATGAGCAATGCTCTGAACCATGCTCCAACCTCTTCGACTCAGATGTGCCATTTGAGGATAATGCAATTAGACGGTCTGGGCCATTTTGAACACTCATGCAGTGGTCACACTGCCAGGGAGGCTGGAGGGGCGCAGGAACCAAAGGGAAAGTGACAGCCTTTAAATGAGCTGAGCGAAGCAGGGAGAGGGAGACCCTCGTCTAGTCGTCTGGATGACCGAACTGAAATAGCTCCAGACTAAGATGGGAGGTATCTAAAGAAGCTCCAAAAAGGAGGGGAAGGACGTCCTGACGTGGGCATTTCACTTTGAATATGGATTAAGTCCAAATACAACACCTTCACATTTGTGAGAAGCTGGAATAGCACGACTCATGGTGTAGTAGTTCGTAGATCGAGTGCGGTGTGGGTCTCTAGTGTGTGGGTCTCTAGTGTGTGTGTGTGTGTGTGAGTGAGTGTGTGTACATGCATGATGGTCTGTGTGTGTACAGTATAATGTACGCACTTCAGTGGGGGCTGAGGAGAACCACCCTCAATTTCCTTCCTGGAGGAACCTCCACTGACTTACAAATGATGATGTTATAGCCACTTTTCCCCCTTTGAAGCATGGCCATGAAGAAATTTCCCTTTCAAAATAATCTGCAGGATATCTGTGTGATCCCAGTCCCCTAGTTCACGACCAAAAGAAATGTGCTAACGTTTGTTGTGGTCATCTTATTGGTCATGGTGAGTTGTCAACAACAATAACAACTTTAACAACAACTTCAGCAAATAGCACTTTAAGCCATCCCCAGACTGTCCCACATGAAACAATACTACAGTTTACTATATAATACTACAGTACTTACTATATAATTAGGTAGTTAACTGTATTATACTGTAGAATACTATACCACACACTGTAGTATCCTTCGATCATGTGTAGTAGTTACCATTGAATTTTGTAGTATACTGTAGAATACTATAGTAAATATTAGAGTATTATCCGGAAAAAAATACTGTTGTAAATACAAAAGTAAAGTCCGAAAAAACACTACAGTGTCCACAAAAATACTAGTTTTTTTAAACTATATGAATAGTGCAGGATTTAATTTGCATAATAAAAAAAAAGCTTTGACGTCATTGATGACATACTTCCGATAAAGTGATACACCCATCAGCACACTGCTTCAAAGTTAGCTGCTTCTACGCATTCCTCGGAGCTCCGAAATCAAACATAACATCACTAGTATTTATTCAGTAGGGTTCCTCGAGGAGAAAGCCCCCACTTCTATGTCAAAGAAGATTTATCAAAATCACTTTAGGAAATACTATCGTAATGACTGCAAACATTACAGAAATACAACAGTATTTATAAAATAGTCAACTGCATATATATATACATTATAGAATACTACAGTAATGTCTGCAAAAACAACATAATGAATACTACAGTAAAGTCTGCTATAGCACTCCAGTGAATACTATAGTAAATAAATATACATATTTCTTTCATGTGGGGTGTTGTGGCTGAAGAGTTTGTTTGTTATTTCACATCAATATGGGGAGTGTTTACATGTTTAGTCTTCCAGTCTTCAGTGCAGGATGAAATCACTACTTTTTCAATTTCAGTTTTTCTGTTCCCAGCCGCAGTGGGTAAAAATGGCTGCAATGATGTCAAAGTTGTAACAGGACGTTTTGTAAACATATTTTTTGCAACAAGAAAATTACATATTTTGTAATATGGTTCTCTGACCAGATAACAACTAGAATGTTTTATTTAACCTTTACATTTTATCAGGTTAGTCTTTTTGAGATTAAAAACGTATTTTACAAGAGAGACCTGGCTAAAATAGCAGCACACATTTACAACATAAAACACAAAGCACCACAGTTGAAAAATATCCATTTACACATTGAGCAGGCAAGGTACTTTGGGGAGGTGCGGTGCATCTAGGGGTCAAAACATAGACAGCCCCCTACTTCATTGTAAACCATAGTTTTTACCCTACCTTTAAACTCATTCAAAGAGACAAGCTCCTGTAATTTCATGTTCTTTTGTAGCTTGTTCCAAGTGGAAGGGGCAGAGAACTGGAACTTAGTCATCATGAAAATACATCTTTAGCTGGTGTCACGTTCGTTCATAGACGGGTCAGACCAAGGCGCAGCGTGATATGCATACCGTATTTTCCGCACTATAAGGCGCACCGGAGTATAAGCCGCAGCAGCTAAATTGAATGATATTGAATGATGTGTACATATATAAGCCGCACTGGACTATAAGCCGCAGGTGTTTTAATGTTTAATTACCATATGTAAGGGTTCGTGCACAGAGGGGATTGTCGGGAAAGAGACAAACTGTCTCGCTCTCGTAATGTCTGTCTGTCTTGCTCTCGTTCTGTCTCGTTCTGTCTCTCGTACTACTCTCGGTTCCACTTTTACTTTTGCGCGCTACCTGTCTCACTCTTTTCCGGCCTCCAGCTTTTCCTGCTGGAGCCCGCCGCTTAAAGGTGGGGGGCGAGGACCGGTCATAGAGCCCATAGAGTTATGTTGGTGGACTGTAACCTGTAAAATCCATAGATTTAGGAGGTCTTCTAGTGGCCGTTAGCTGTAAAAATCCATAGATTAGCCGCACCGTTATATAAGCCGCAGGGTCGAAAAATTGGAAACAAGGCGCGGCTTATAGTCCGAAAATTACGGTACATGTTTATTTGAACCGAATAAACAACGACAAAACAACAAACTAACGACACGTGAAGTCCAAGGTACACAAACAACATACCTCACACGGAACAAGATCCCACAACTACACAGTGCCAATAGGCTGCCTAAGTATGGACCCCAATCAGAGACAACGAGCGACAGCTGCCTCTGATTGGGAACCACACCGGCCAACATAGAAATACACATACTAGATCCCACATAGAAAATACTACATAACAAAGAATATACACACCCTGACTCAACATATACGAGTCCCCTGAGTCAGGGCGTGACAGCTGATTGCAAAAGAAACCCCCAAAATAGTTTACAACCAGCAAATTACATCATTATGATGTCACGTGACACATTCCCACACAAGGTGTGTATTCAAATTTGAACTCTATAGTATTGGATTTGAATGTTCACATCAGCATGTATGCTTATGTGTATATATACCTAATACATACAGTACGTGTTTGTGAGAGAGCCTTGGTAGCTCAAAATACATGGCTTATTTCTCCTTCCTGTGATTGACAGTGTGGAAGCAGTGGGCCATTGGCCCGGGTCAGTGAATAAGTCAAATGGGTGTCGGGCCACTCTTCAGAGTCTGACAGTCCACACTACCTCACTCTACCACAGAGCAGTCACAACTGACAGGGGGTCCCTTTGCCGCCCCAAGTCCACCACACACCCCGACCAACAGAGGTCGGCATCCATATTTAAACAAAAGACGGCAAAAACTTAAAAAAACATGCAGAAAGGAGGGGTTTTCCTGAGTGTAAGAAGAGAAAGCTCCCATTTTGTCAATTCACGTGTCATCCGTTGTTCTTTTAAAAGGACATGTGTGAGAAAGCGAGAAAGAGACAGGGGTGCAGAATATTCCCTCCATCATGTGTGGCTGACAGGGGAATTGTGTGACGGAGGTGGCGAACAGTTGGGGCCGTGAGTTCAATGAGGCCCCCTACAGATAAGATCAGAGGCTCATCTACCTACTGTATACACAGATTACGCACATTTTCTCCATCCCATGGCAAAATGAGTAGAATCGAATGAAATAAAAATGTTTACTGCAAAATGTTCTCTCTCCCCCATGGAAAAATTTGTAAAATTGAAGGACATTAACATTAAAGCTGCATTTTTCTCTCTCCTCTACCAAGAGAGGGGCCACGAAAATATTTTGTCCTCGAGGTGGGGACTGTGGGCCCTGGTCAGAGTTAGTGCACTCTAAAGGGAAAAGGATGCCGTTTTGGGCGCATTCCATATCAATTCTTCAGTATGTATAATGATTAATATATTACAAAAAGAGTGGCTCATTGAAAGTGTAACCATAATTCACTGGTCCTTGAGCTGAAAACGAATCCTAGAGCTGTTGTAGTCTGACATAGACAACTGTGTATTCCCAACAAAACAATTTTCCAACTAAAACAGTCAGGCCTGTACAACAGTGTTGTTGTTGTTGTCCCTCAGGAGAATGTGATCAACTACCCTGCAGTGGACCGCCTTTGGTCAGCACTTTTTAATTGTCCACTCCAGACTTTTTCCCAAAACAGAGGGCAATAAACCCAGCCTCGTCCCAACCACTGGTTTGGAGATAATTCATGTTCTTTCTTGACCTCTCTGACACAGTCCAATTTCACAAGTGCCTGAATGGGAGTTGGGATTGAGTCCCAAATGGCAACTGGGAGTTAGGCCTACAGTCGTGGTCAAAAGATTTGAGAATGACACAAATACTAATTTTCACAAAGTCTGCTGCCTCAGTTTTGATGATGGCAATTTGCATATACTCCAGAATGTCATGAAGAGTGATCAAATTAATTGCAATTAATTGCAAAGTCCCTCTTTGCCATGAAAATGTACTTAATCCCCAAAAAACCTTTCCACTGCATTTCAGCCCTGCCACAAAAGGACCAGCTGCCATCATGTCAGTGATTCTCTCGTTAACACAGGTGAGAGTGTTGACGAGGACAAGGCTGGAGATCACTCTGTCATGCTGATTGAGTTAGAATAACAGACTGGAAGCTTTAAAAGGAGGGTGGTGCTTGAAATCATTGTTCTTCCTCTGTTAACCATGGTTACCATGGTTGGGGCGGCAGGTAGCTTAGTGGGTAAGAGCGTTGTGCCAGTAACCGAAAGGTCGCTGGTTCTAATCCCCGAGCCGACTAGGTGAAAAATCTGTCGATGTGCCCTTAAGCAAGGCACTTAACCCTAATTGCTCCTGTAAGTCGCTCTGGATAAGAGCGTCTGCTAAATGACTAAAATGTAAATGTTACCTGCAAGGAAACACATGCCGTCATCATTGCTTTGCACAAAAAGGGCTTCACAGGCAAGGATATTGCTGCTAGTAAGATTGCACCTAAATCAACCATTTATCGGATCATCAAGAACTTCAAGGAGAGAGGTTCAATTGTTGTGAAGAAGGCGTCAGGGCGCCCAAGAAAGTCCAGCAAGCGCCAGGACCATCTCCTAAAGTTGATTCAGCTGCAGGATCAGGGCACCACCAGTGCAGAGCTTGCTCAGGAATGGCAGCAGGCAGGTGTGAGTGCATCTGCACGCACATTGAGGAGAATACTTTTGGAGGATGGCCTGGTGTCAAGAAGGGCAACAAAGAAGCCACTTCTCTCCAGGAAAACATCAGGGACAGACTGATATTCTGCAAAAGGTGGACTGCTGAGGACTGGGGTAAAGTAATTTTTCCGATTGTTTGGGGCATCCAGAAAACACCTTGTCCGGAGAAGACAAGGTGAGCGCTACCATCAGTCATGTGTCATGCCAACAGTAAAGCATCCTGAGACCATTCATGTGTGGGGTTGCTTCTCAGCCAAGGGAGAGGGCTCACTCACATTTCTGCCTAAGAACACAGCCATGAATAAAGAATGGTACCAACACATCCTCCAAGAGCAACTTCTCCCAACCATCCAAGAACAGTTTGGTGACGACCAATGCCTTTTCCAGCATGATGGAGCACCTTGCTATAAGGCAAAAGTGATAACTAAGTGGCTTGGGAAACAAAACATCCACATTTTGGGTCCATGGCCAGGAAACTCCTCAGACCTTAATCCCATTGAGAACTTGTGGTCGATCCTCAAGAGGCGGGTGGACAAACAAAAACCCACAAATTCTGACAAACTCCAAGCATTGATTATGCAAGAATGGGCTGCCATCAGTCAGGATGTGGCCCAGAAGTTAATTGACAGCATGCCAGGGCGGATTGCAGAGGTCTTGAAAAAGAAGGCTCAACACTGCAAATATTGACTCTTTGCATAAACGTAATGCAATTGTCAATAAAAGCCTTTGACAGTTATGGAATGCTTGTAATTATACTTCAGTATACCATAGTAACATCTGACAAAAATATCTCATAACACTGAAGCAGCGAACTTTGTGAAGGCCAATACTTGTGTCATTCTCAAAAAATTTGACCACGACTGTATAGTGCACTATAGAGGGAATAGGGTGCCATTTGGGACACAACAAGGGACTGTAGCCTACAGTTGGAATTGTGAGATGATTGGCCAGTTGAACCGAGTGCCAAAAGGAGTTTCCTCATCTGGCTAATTGAACCAAAACAAGCTTTCTTCTTTCGTCTTGCGTCGTTTATTATATATTTTTTCTGTATTTCTTACTATAAAACAGTTTGTTTTGGTTTAAAAGCAAATCTTTTTTATTTTGTTTATTTTACTGTAAAGTGTGTAGATATGTTTAAATGCTCCTTAAGGGCCCTATTCAATCTGTATCGCTGAATCATTACAGATAGGGAGCTAGACATTTAAAGGTCATTTCCTATTGAGCTGGCATCTGCAGCATTTGCTGTGAATGTAGTCTCCGCCAACGCTGGAACCTTTACATCTCAATCATGCTGTAACACTGAATATCTGCATTGCGGTTTGAATAGAGCCCTAAATAAAGTTGCATTTGATTTGGTTTTATTTGTTCCAGTGCCCTTATGTTATAAAAATTGTTAAAATGACATTGTCAAAGGCTTAATTAATAGTTAATTTGACGAGGTGCAAACGCTTAAATGTCATTCAAGAATGCAATCTTTTCAGAATGGTCTAGGCCTATGTACTCCATCATACCAATTGTTAATTTCTAAAACATAGATCAAGATAGCAGCAGGAAAAAGGAACAATTTAAATGTCAACACAACTTGCAGATATAAGACAGAATATTGTTCTGTTAGTTAGCAGTTTGAATGCTCCTGCTGGTCTCTGTGCAATGCAGTGGAGCTATATTACCACCTAGTGGCGTGTAGATGGTCAGTAAGGTCTACATGGGGTTTTGTTTTCCCTTGGTGTAGCAGAGCTGTCCAACCCTCTTCCTGGAGATCTAGCGTCCTGTAGGTTTTCAGTCCAACCCTAACCTAACATACCTGATTCAGCTAGCTAAGATCTTGGTGAGCAGCTAATATGTAGAATTGTGCTAAATGAGGGTTGTTCTGAAAACCTGTAGGATGGTAGATCTCCAGGAAGAGGGTTGGGCAGCCCTAGTGTAGTGAATCAGTGGTGTTACCTGGGAATTCATGACCCTTAGTAAGAATATAATATGGTAATCTAGCAGAAACTTTAATCCAAAGTGACTTAAAGTTAACACATACTGTATTCCATATTGGGTAACACTTTATTGAAGGGTACCAACATAATGACTTCATAACAAATTCATAATCCATACATAATAATTTACAAAGCAGTACAAGGCTAACCACAATTATTTTCAGACCCATAACCCTGACCCTAGTGTCATAAGCACTATGCTCCAACCATTCACGCTGTGACATTTGTGATGCGGTCCCTCCTGGGGTTATACAATGAAGTGGTCCAAGTCTACAGATCTCAGATCTGTTTTGCTTTTTAGCCCTAAGAAAGGGTTAGTATGAGGGAAGCTGATCACATCCTGCCTGATGTTCCCCATCAGCCTGGGATTTGAACTGGCAATCCCCTTCCATAAACCTGCATACTCATTGGGAACCCAGGACAGTGGTTGACAAACTCTGTTCTTATAGATTCTCTTACTGGTTCTGGTCTAGAGAGAGCTCAGAACTACCCCTTCTGTGCTCCCCAGCAGTACCAAAAACTAACTCGCGCGAGGTAGACGTCTCCTTTAACCACAGTTCTAGGATCAGATTACCCAACTGCAAATCCTAACTTTAACCATCAGGATTAAAGATAATATCTGACCCTGAACTAGCACTCCGGCCTCTTCTAGCAGGTGGTGGTTATAGTGGCCCATTTATTTTTAGCCGTCCTCATGGGGGAACACAATGATATGCAAAGCCAGCATATCCGCCGCTGCTTTCATCCACTGTGAGCCTCATAGTCCCTTTGACCTTCTGAGAGACACTGGCTAGGGGAGGCAGGTGCAGGGGACTTGAAAGTGCTGGGGGTCAAAGGGCACAGGAAGTGTTGTGTTCAAAACACTGGGCTTAGTTGTGAAAATGGAATGGAGAGGGGGCTACAGAGCTTAAGGGGTATGTATGCGTGTGTTAGTCTGACTTTGTGTGGATGTAGTTTACTGGAAGTATAGTTAATTTACTTTCTATGAATATCAAAACCCTCTTATGTAACTTCACGAGGTTGATTACACCAAAAGTCTTAAAGCTGCAAGACATTCAATAGTAAGTTATGAATAACACAACAAAAATCAAATGTATAATGTGACACTGTGTAGGTAACCTGGATAGACAAATAAATGTGGTAGCTTATTAGGTATGTGCATTCACACAATAAGTATTGAATATAAGTTTCACTCCATACAGTACGTACATTATTCACTTCTACTTGAAGAAATAAAAAGCACCAAGGTTAAAATACCATTTTTCATTACATTTTACATTTTATATTTTCATCAAGGGTCAAACAAGTCCGGATGACACGTTCTGCATTGAAATAGAATGGCAGATCTGTCATGCTCCTTCAATCCATTTTCTTTGTATGTGGGGTTTGTTTGGAACGTTCGGTGGCTTACCACATTGTTTCCTAAACGTTTGTGTGTAAACCAAAATGTAAAAGAATAAGGATTAAATCTGCATTGATTCAGGATGTGGTAAACTCATATGATGAGCTTTGTCAATCCTTTTATTACAATTAGCTGCATGTAATCTTATGGAATTCACCTTTATCCAAACACAATCACATGCATAAAGAGAATGTTAACAACTCTGCAGTATTGAATTCCATGCCAGTGTCCTTATTGTGCTATGGATCACTCCTCATGGTTTAGGAAGTTGACAAGTCTTCCTGCTAGGGGTAAGGTGCTGATCTGCCTCAGTCTGTGGACTCCCACCTGTTGTCGGATCTTCAGCCTGCACAACTGCATAAGGCTCCGTGGGGGCACTGTTGAATAAAGGATTGCATGCCCCCATATAGGTTCTCCATAAGAAAATGTTTAGGTACAGTGTTATAAAAGCAAATGGAAGACGGAAAATCCTGTACTCACTAGGAAATGTCTTAGGGCAACATTGTCCTGTTGCAAAGCCACCTGCGCTGTGAGCTAAGTGAAATTATAATCTGCAGCGCGATTTATGTTGTAACTTTGCTTAAACAATTTCCGCGAGGGGGAACTTTAGGAAAATGTCACCCTTAAATGTCCTTTTTGACACATTTGAAGGTTGTTGCAAACTTGTGTAAATATATCTAACCTGTTTATACAGAGTTGGACCCTGATGAAAAAGGTACTCACTCGATTTCTCCTTGATACAGGCCCAGTCCTCGTAGCTGTCCAGATGTTCAGTGAGTCTGGAGCACAGCTGTACATTACCCACGTAGTCTAGAAGTGCATCTATGATGGGTCCTGCCCAATGACGTATTGAGGGACTGGAGATAATGTCACAGAACTGACAGTAGAGTAGAAAAAGGAATCACGTAATGCTATACATAATGCATTTAGAACCATAAAGCCACAAGATGTCGCAAATCTAACGGCAATTGAGTTATTTGAATTCTGTGGTAAAACTGCTCCCTAGTCTCTGGTTTTGGGGGGCCAGTGCAGTGGTTACCGTTACCACCAAATTTAAATAAACGAGTGGCCAACTTGATCTCACAACAAATGCAGAATTATAAGAGCCTGAGAATCGCTCATAATCTCTGAATCCCAAAACGACAGATATTTACATGCAAGGGCAACAGGTTAAGTTGAGGCATGCTGGTGAGTGGTTAGGGGAAAGTTATACTTTAGCGTGCGAGCGAGTGGTTAAGGTAAGGGTTAGAAAACAAAACAGTAAAAAACCAAATGTGCCTGGATTCAAACTATTTACATTCCCACATCGACCACCCCCAACCAACCACTTAGCACGTAATTTCCTGTTCTGACTCTTGCCACAAAAACACTTGCCCAAACATATTTTCTCGCAGACCAAAAAATAACCATAATCTTTCTGCTAATCCCACCTACCTGCACACCGGGCTCCTCGTGGCAGAGACCCAGGTCATCCTTGTATACATTCCTCATCGGTGGGTGTGGTTTGGTGCCATGCTCACACTTGAAACAGGATAGGGCGTCACAGCCGTTGTCCATGAGGTACTTGAGCAGAGACAGATACTTCATACAGAACATGACACTTGCCGGGAACGAGGTGGGGTGAGTTGGGATTTTAACATTGACGTCTGCCCTGTGCTCCACCAGTAAGCACACCATCTGGACACAACCCTGCCTAACGGCCACCAGTAGCGGGTTGAAGATGTCCAGGTTGGGGTTGGCGCCAGCCTTAAGAAGCATGGCGGCAGCATCAACGTTGCTGTTGGTGACTGCGAAATAGAGTGCAGTGGTTCGTCGATCCTGGTATATGGAAGAGCGGTCGGTGGACAGCTTGGCATTGACGTCGAAGTCTGCCTCGATCAGAACCTCCAGGGTGTTGTCTTTGTTGTGTTCGGCGGCCAGGTGGAGGGGACTGATGCCACTGAGTCGCACTCTGGACTTGCTGGTGACTTGGATCAGTCTGGACACAATCCTGGATAGAGAAAGCATAGGGAATAGTCGACGGGATAGGAGATTAGGGAAGAGGTCCAATGAATCCTAGTGTGGTTAGGTGAAGGTCTACAGCACATTCTGCTTTGTCTAACAATAACTTTTGGTTCACTACTGTAGGTACAGACCACATCATCAACATAAATATGTTTGAGATATTTTAATGCAGGAAAAGGTTACAAGGTATGAATGCAGAATGACGTCATGCAGGCATGAGCTCGAGCTTGGAATGAGGTTGGATGATTGTTAGGTGGTTGTAGAATTAAAGCTTCTTGGTAGGCATCGTGAGAGGTGGTGTCGCATTATTGAGAGGACGACTCTGGATGACTGAAGGAGCGTGACAGTTTGGGATGGTTGAAGAAGCTTGATGGTTCAGGATGGTTGAAGGATCTTGATAGATCGGGATGGTGGAAGGATCTTGAAAGTTCAGGATTGTTGAAGGATCTTGATGGTTCAGGATGGTTGATGGAGCTTGGTGGTGCAGGATGGTTGAAGGAGCTTGATGGTTCATGATGGTTGAAGGAGCTTGATGGTTCATGATGGTTGAAGGAGCTTGATGGTTCAGGATGGTTGATGGAGCTTGATGATTCAGGATGGTTGAAGGAGATTGATGGTTCATGATGGTTGAAGGAGATTGATCATTCAGGTTCAGGATGTTGGTTGCTTGGTCATCAAAGGATCGGGAGGGGGAGATGAAGAAAGTGTTGGGGTGGAAGTCCTGGTGGTCTCTGCCTCTCGGCCCAGAGTTAATCCCCAAAGAGGAAGGGTCAGGACTCCCGAGACGTCCGAGAACAGAGCGGCATGAACGTGTCAGAGGGCTTGATGGTTTGAATGGATAGATAGTAGTTCTGATGGCCTGAGTGTCCAGAGGTCGGGGGTAGATGATATGGATGGTAAATGTCTGAGCTGAGATGGGAATAGAGGTGACGCAGAAAGAGGAAGAGCAGTCCTCTTACAGCATTTGGTGGTAAAGATTATGGCGTAATCTTGAGCTCGGATCTTGTAGTTAGAAGAATTACTGAGGAAGAATGTTTTTTGTGTAGCATTGTTTGGATATGGAAAACAATGTCTGTAGGGGCAGAGAGAGCATCCATCCCTGAGCCAGAGCTGGGATAGGCAGGGGATGGAGAGAGGGAGGGAAGGCTGAAGCCTTGGTGGTGGCAGCAGCCATGTCCAGGAGATTGGAAGGAAGATTTTCCCTTTGTGAATGTGAAGGCTGCTTCGAATGCAAGGTCGTAAGCTGTGGAGACCAGGTTGAAGTCTTTTGTGGCCGATTCTGAGGATTCAGGGGCTGCGGCCGAGTTGGTGGTGGTGGAATGAATATCAGGCAGTGGAGGCGGCAGGGAACGTCATCCCTCGTGAGGGTGGTGTCGTCGGGCAGTGGGCAAAATGGGTGGAGGTGGATCAATCAATCAATCAATTTTATTTTATATAGCCCTTCTTACATCAGCTAATATCTCGAAGTGCTGTACAGAAACCCAGCCTAAAACCCCAAACAGCTAGTAATGCAGGTGTAGAAGCACGGTGGCTAGGAAAAACTCCCTATGTAGCTTGTCATGGACCAACAACACCACCACTCTTGTCAAGAAGACGCAAAAGGTGGCTGAAGAAATGTGGCATGCCACCACGGGTCCTCTCCAAATACTACCGCTGCATCATCAAGATCTTCCTGACCGATTGCATCACGGTCTGGTACGGGAATTGCTCAGTCCACAACCGCAAGGCCCTCCAGCGGGTGGTGAAGTCGGCCCAGTACATCACTGGGACCGTGCTCCCATCCATCCAGGATATCTTACCAACCGGTTCTGGCACCGTGGCACCAGAGCCAGACCGAGGCTCCTGCGGTGGATGACTGGTTTCGGTGCGCGGAGGAGACGTAGGCCAACGCTGACCGTCACCGCAGTGTGGCCCCGGTCTTCATACCGGGGGATCGGGTCTGGCTCTCGACCCAGAATCTGCCCCTCTGCCTGCCCTGCCGGAAGCTGAGCCCACTCAAAGTCCTGAGGAGAATCAACAAGGTCACGTATAGGTTATTACTTCCCCCTGATTACCGTATTAACCCCTCGTTTCATGTGTCTCTCCTTAGGCCGGTGGTAGTTGGTCCGCTCCAGGAGTCTGAGGTGCGGGAGATTCCTCCACCTCCTCTGGACATCGAGGGGGCCCCGGCGTACTCTGTCTGCTCCATCCTTGATTCGAGGCGTCGGGTGGGGGGCCTTCAGTACCTCGTGGAGTGGGAGGGGTACGGTCCGGAGGAACGGTGCTGGGTCCCGGTGAGGGATATCCTCGATCCCTCCCTGTTGTGGGATTTCCAGCATCGCCATCTGGCTCGCCCTGCTCCACGTCCTCCTGGCTGTCCCCGAGGCCGGGGTCGGCGCGCTGCTGGAGCTGCGCGTCAATGGGGGGTACTGTCACGACTTCGGCCGAGGCTGCCTCCCCTCCTTGTTCGGGCAGGCTTCGGCGTTCGTCGTCACTGGCTTACTAACCACTGCCGCCCCAATCACATTTGTCTTGTCTTGTTAATCACAAACACATGGTTCTAATCCCCTCATTAGTCCGTGTATAAGTGTTCCCTCTGCCCCCTTGTCCTTGTGGGTGATTGTTAGTTGTGAGAGTAGTATAGCTCGGTGGAGCTACTCGTACATTTTGTTGCTAGGGTAGATTTTCCCCTGTGCCTATGTATTATTGGATTCTACCGTTACAGTGTATTTGCCAGGGATGAGAGTTTCCCCTGTGCCTGTTTCGTTGATCGCTATTTGAGCGCATTTATGTGTCAACGAAGGAACTCTGTATTCTGTGATTACCCTCCTGTGCCTGACTCCTTTCATCACACTCATCACAGAGTGACCCTGGACAATACTTAATTAAATAAATTGCATAATAAAAGTGACAACAGCAGCGCTTTTATCCACAATCAGTGGTGGAAAAAGTACCAAATTGTCATACTTGAATGTAAGTAAAGAAATCTTAATAGATAAAGACTCAAGTAAAAGTGAAAGTCACCCAGGAAAATATCACTTGAGTAAAAGTTAAAAACTTTTGATTTTAAATATACTTAAGTATCAAAAGTAAATGTAATTGCTAAAATATACTTATGTATCAAAAGTAAAAGTATAAATAATTTCAAATTCCTTATATTAAGCAAACCTGACGGCACAATTATTGTATTTTTTTCATTTACGGATAGCCAGGGACACACTCCAACACTCAGACATAATTTACAAACAAAGCATTTGTGTTTAGTGAGTCTGCCAGATCAGAGGCAGTAGGGATGGCCTGGGAAAATCTCTTGATAAGTGCGTGAATTGGACCATTTTACTGTCCTGCTAAGCATAAAAAATGTAACTAGTACTTTTCGGAGTCAGAGAAAATGTATGGCGTAAAAAGTACATTATTTTCTTTAGGAATGTAGTGGAGTAAAAGTAAAAGTTGTCAAAAATGTAAATAACAAAGTAGTAATTAAAATTGTTTTTACTTAACTACTTTACACCACTGTCCACAATGACATTTAACATGAATGAAGGTAAAACGGGACTGTCGAGAGGGGAGGAGATGTAAATGTTTCAGGTGTGGTCTTTCCTCCCTAACTTTAGTTACGTTACACATAACACCATAAAGTGAGAATGGAGACGAGAATGCAAACCTTTACTTTGAATTAAGATTTCATTGTCATCAAATCCATTCATATTGTCATAAAAATGTTGTTATTGTATGAGAATGTATGATATTTATACCTACTCATCATATCCACGTTGGGCGGCAATATGAATGGGTAGAAGTCCAGCTTTAGTGGGTTTGTTGGCGTCTGCTTTCTGATACAGCAGGACCTCCACGATCTCCCCATGTCCGTTCTTACAGGCTTCATAGAGCGGCGTGGCCCCATCGTTCGCCTGGCTGTTAACGTCTGCACCTGTATCATCAAAGGGCCCACATAAACATTTTACATGAAACAGTTTCTAAGGACATTCTTTAGCATTTAGGATGTACGACTTCAGCGGCATGACATTCGGTTTAATTAACACAATCACACTGTCTTGCGGGAGAAAAAACACTATAAAAAAATATATATATATATACAGTGGGGAAAAAAAGTATTTAGTCAGCCACCAATTGTGCAAGTTCTCCCACTTAAAAAGATGAGAGAGGCCTGTAATTTTCATCATAGGTACACGTCAACTATGACAGACAAACTGAGAAAAATTTTTCCAGAAAATCACATTGTAGGATTTTTAATGAATAAGTATTTGGTCACCTACAAACAAGCAATATTTCTGGCTCTCACAGACCTGTAACTTCTTCTTTAAGAGGCTCCTCTGTCCTCCACTCGTTACCTGTATTAATGGCACCTGTTTGAACTTGTTATCAGTATAAAAGACACCTGTCCACAACCTCAAACAGTCACACTCCAAACTCCACTATGGCCAAGACCAAAGAGCTGTCAAAGGACACCAGAAACAAAATTGTAGACCTGCACCAGGCTGGGAAGACTGAATCTGCAATAGGTAAGCAGCTTGGTTTGAAGAAATCAACTGTGGGAGCAATTATTAGGAAATGGAAGACATACAAGACCACTGATAATCTCCCTTGATCTGGAGCTCCACGCAAGATCTCACCCCGTGGGGTCAAAATAATCACAAGAACGGTGAGCAAAAATCCCAGAACCACACGGGGGGACCTAGTGAATGACCTTCAGAGAGCTGGGACCAAAGTAACAAAGCCTACCATCAGTAACACACTACGCCGCCAGGGACTCAAATCCTGCAGTGCCAGACGTGTCCCCCTGCTTAAGCCAGTACATGTCCAGGCCCGTCTGAAGTTTGCTAGAGTGCATTTGGATGATCCAGAAGAGGATTGGGAGAATGTCATATGGTCAGATGAAACCAAATATAACTTTTTGGTAAAAACTCAACTCGTCGTGTTTGGAGGACAAAGAATGCTGAGTTGCATCCAAAGAACACCATACCTACTGTGAAGCATGGGGGTGGAAACATCATGCTTTGGGGCTGTTTTTCTGTAAAGGGACCAGGACGACTGATCAGTGTAAAGGAAAGAATGAATGGGGCCATGTATCGTGAGATTTTGAATGAAAACCTCCTTCCATCAGCAAGGGCATTGAAGATGAAACGTGGCTGGATCTTTCAGCATGACAATGATCCCAAACACACCGCCCGGGCAATGAAGGAGTGGCTTCGTAAGAAGCATTTCAAGGTCCTGGAGTGGCCTAGCCAGTCTCCAGATCTCAACCCCATAGAAAATCTTTGGAGGGAGTTGAAAGTCCGTGTTGCCCAGCGACAGCCCCAAAACATCACTGCTCTAGAGGAGATCTGCATGGAGGAATGGGCCAAAATACCAGCAACAGTGTGTGAAAACCTTGTGAAGACTTACAGAAAACGTTTGACCTGTGTCATTGCCAACATAGGGTATATAACAAAGTATTGAGAAACTTTTGTTATTGACCAAATACTTATTTTCCACCATAATTTGCAAATAGATTCATAAAAAATCCTACAATGTGATTTTCTGGAATTTTCTTTCTCATTTTGTCTGTCATAGTTGACGTGTACCTATGATGAAAATTACAGGCCTCTCTCATCTTTTTAAGTGGGAGAACTTGCACAATTGGTGGCTGACTAAATACTTTTTTCCCCCATTGTATATATATAATAAATTCAACCTGGAATATGATAGAAGTCACATATCTAATAAAGCTTATGACAAAAGCTTTTATCTGCACTTGACCAAATCAGCTCACTTCCACGTCCAAGCCAGCATACTGGTTACCGTTGGTGATGAGGAAGTTCAGGACCTCAACATGTCCGGTCTGGGCTGCAGCGAACAGGGGAGTGATACCGTACATGTTGACTGGACTGAGCTTGGCC
The DNA here is from genome assembly GCF_020615455.1 of Coregonus clupeaformis. NCBI lineage: Eukaryota > Metazoa > Chordata > Actinopteri > Salmoniformes > Salmonidae > Coregonus > Coregonus clupeaformis. The sequence goes on along the minus strand of NC_059227.1, from coordinate 13,817,613 downwards.
CCTGCCCTCATCAGAAGCTCACATATCTCCACGTTGTTGCGGATCACAGCCTCATGGAGGGCGGTCCAGCCCAGAATACAATGCTTGTTCACCCCGGCCCCGAATCCCAAAAGCATTGCCACCATCTCAACATTCTCTCCCTCGCAAGCTTTGAATGGGACATATGGATGGATTATTAGAGAGTGGGAGAGAAACAGTGAACATGTGTTGTTGAATATAGCTCGATCATCCTATGGCTATAAATCTGAATGTTAAAAAACAAACTGAGCTAGATTGAGGCTGTCCTAATATGGACACCGTACGTTTAGGGAATGTGACTTTATAACTTCACATTACCCAAACTTGCAACCATTGTCTCAAAGAATGGCATGCAGGTCTCCTTTGTGCATAGGTATGTTACCTTTATATAGAGGGGTTTCCCTGTCCTTGTCGGCGATGACGGGGTTAGCTCCTTTCTCCAGCAGGCACTGGACACAGGCCACATGTTCAGCCACCACAGCTAGGAAGAGAGGAGTCTGGTCCTTCAGCGTGCGCCTGTTAATCACCTCAGGATGGGCTGGATTCAATGACAGGACAGGATTAGCAGTTGCAAGTGTGATCAGAATGACAGTTTAAAATGTTGGTTGTTTAAGAATCACATGGCATTGATAGTGAAAAACTAATTTAGACATTTAGACAATGCAGAATTGAGGAGATTTTGTGAAATCAGACCGTGTCAAGTCAAATACCTGGCATGGCACTTGATAAACACTGCAAACTTTAAACCTTCATACATTATCGCTAGCCTATCCCTCATAGGTATACAGCAAGAAGTGGTTTTGAAATTAATGCAGTAGTATTGTGAGTTAAAAGGGCTCTTTCGACACTAGTGCTAATTTATTTACATTCAATGCCTGGTTGAAGGGTTCTAAAAACAGATGCAACAGGAATTCCAAAAATAGTATTGATATTTCATAGGGTGTGATGGTGTGGGGATTGGCGCAATCCGAAGACTTCGTGGCTCACCTTCCAGTAAGATATCAAGGCATTCCTTCTTCCCGTGGGTTGCAGCCTCGTGCAGAGGTAGCCACCCCAACTTATTCCTCTCCGTCAGGTTTCTCCCAGTCTTCACCATCTCCGTCAGAGCACCCACAGCACCACCCTTAATGGCTTTGACGACTGGGTCAACCAGCCTCAAAGAGAATAGAGAAAATGAAGCACAGGTTCTCTACTTGAGTTGTATTCAGTAACAAGTGATGCAAAGAATAGAACATAGACATTTGCAAACAGACAAACACTTTCACACTCGTAGAAGAGCAAAGTACCTAATCTGGCACATTTTGTTAGTTCCGTTTTTTCAGTTCACAGACGATTGACCATCAAACATTGATTTGACAATTGTTACTCCCTTGCTGATGTGGGGCTGGGTATTGAAGAGGAGTTAAGTGCTATGTTAGCTATGAAACTTTCAGTAAACAGATCCATGGTCAGGTGATGACTCCTTCATGGTGTACTTAAAATACTGTAGTATGGGAACATCCTATAGTAAGGCTGAGGCATACTCACTCTTCAGGCTCTGCGGTGAAATACATAGACCCATCGTAGCGTTTCCATGCCACACAGCGCTTCCCCTCATTGCTGGTGAAGGTGTAGCTTCTGGTTGCGTCTGATGAAGGCACGTTCTGTAGATAGTCGACTTTCATTCTTTCCTATCGAAATGAAACCAAATGAAAACATTAGAATTAAAACTTGTTTTAGGGGTGATAGGCATTCGCAAAGTGAATGACCAATGATGGAAACCCAACAAGTATCAAATTATTAGTGAGTGGGTTAACATTGGTTCAATCCATTAATACATCCAACAGTCAATGTCTAATTCAAACCTAGGACAACAGCAAATCTTGTATGCTAACCACCTCACAAGATAAACATGACCTATTCAACATGGTTAGCAGATTGATACCTTTGAAATATTACACCTTGAAGGACATGTACTTGCCATTCAATTGGACTGCCACCGAATTAAATTTCACCGTAGTTAGCATGATCCCAATGACTTACAACACAACCTCTAATAACCCCACAAAGACCTGGCTCGGACTCAAGTGCAGTGCACAAAGTAAGCCCAGTTGAGTTCATTAGCAATTAAGCAAAACGCTGATTTAATAACTTTTGAATGGCTGCCAAGAGCCTAATCCTATGCACCTGGTAGATGGTCTCTAACACACAATAATGCGAGCGTGCACACACACACACACACACAGACACACTTCCTCTCTCCCTCTCTCCCTCTCTCACACACACACACACACACACACACTTCCTCTCTCCCTCTCTTACACACACACACACACACACACACACACACACACACACACACGCATCACAACCTTCAGTGAAGACACAGGAGATGCTTGACTCTCCAACCTTCTGGTGATAAAATTAGGGCCCAGGCAACAGGAAAACAAAAGCACAATAACACTGTGACAAGACGGGGGTCAACAACAACCTCCTCAAGTATCTGAAAGCAGCCTCATCATCAACTCGGTGGAATAATCAAACCACAGGAGGCATGTATAGTAAAGATAGTAACACACAGGTATGTATTGTAAAGGCACAGTAAAACATAATCTGTGTTACAATTCAGCAATGTATTTTGCCCATCTGGGTGTGCGTAATAATTCCTATTTTCAAAATTGTACTAGACAAATATATGCTAATGCTTGACATGACTGATGCTGTGAGTGAAATAAAACCTTTGCTCAAAGAAGGAGCATGGTTGTATTATTACTCCATGAAAGTCTACTGTGTGGTAAGCATTTTTGAGTGTGATTTACCATAAAATCTCCTTCAGGTAATGGTTTCTAAATAGTTTGAACTTTCATGGTTTCTCAAACAGTTTTTACCTAATCACTTTAAGGAGAATGGGGAAAAAGGTGCAGTGCAACAAAAAACAACAATCATGTGAGGTGTGAACAAAATATAACACTAATTGAGGCATCATCATACACGAATTATATGATAGTTCAACCACATGTGCAATTATATGATATATATGTTCAATTATATGAATGCAATTATATGAATTATATGATAGTTTGACCACATTTGCAATTCAATTGTTATCTCTACATTAGTGCAGTATAATAAGGATTTCACCAAACAATCCAGAATGTGAAATTACATAGATATGTCTTACACTCAAGTAAAACCAAACAACAGCAACGTCACATCAATCCACATCTATTGTGTGTTATCATCTGTAAAATTCACTGGAGAGAATCACAGAGGAGCATTTAAAAACAATATATCAAAATGCATGGATATAAAACGTCAGCTTCCTAACTTACCGTTATTAGTTGCTGCTACTTAGTTGAAATGAGCTGTGAGCTAGTATAGACAGAGTCAAAGGGGATCCTAATAAATACTCAATTCTGTGGCGTTCCTCAGTTTGGACAGAGTGGACCACTGTGCTGGAAGTGGACTGTGGCGTTCCTCAGTTCGGACAGAGTGGACCACTGTGCTGGAAGTGGACTGTGGCGTTCCTCAGTTTGGACAGAGTGGACCACTGTGCTGGAAGTGGACTGTGGCGTTCCTCAGTTCGGACAGAGTGGACCACTGTGCTGGAAGTGGACTGTGGCGTTCCTCAGTTCGGACAGAGTGGACCACTGTGCTGGAAGTGGACTGTGGCGTTCCTCAGTTCGGACAGAGTGGACCACTGTGCTGGAAGTGGACTGTGGCGTTCCTCAGTTTGGACAGAGTGGACCACTGTGCTGGAAGTGGAACAAGACTCCCGTATGTCTTACGGTATATGTACTGGACGGATCACATGTGATGGATTATACAGAAAAGGTGGGCTCTGTTTGTGTGTTCATCTGTCAATCAACAGTTGATTATTAGTTTCCTTTGCCTTGACAGGTTTTGCAATTAAATACAGTACTAAGTTTATAATGCTGAACAATGTAGATCTCAGTCATGAATACAGAATGGCTTGCTTCTCAGATGTGTTTCAAGACTAGAACGGCTACCTCTACCATATGGATGTTTATCTAATCTAATGAAGGATCATAATCTAATTTGACAACAATCCAAGATAAAAGATAACCCACAATGTAGATTATTATTTATGGAAAAATGTGGGCCATCATAACATGGACAGTACATTGCATGAATAATGCACATCATTGGGTTGTGTGGTATAGCCATGCTACAGTCTAACAATATAACTACAGTAAAGAAAGGTGCTGTGAAATGTGTTGTTTTACATGGTCAGCCATAGTAGTACGGCGCTCTGTGAAGTTATTTGGCGCCCTCATGTGGAGCTTGTCTGAAGTGAAGTACAATTCCAATCAACAATTATTATTTATCAAGGAATACTGGACACATAAAAGTGGAAACACATAAACATGGAAACTATGTAGTTATTGCACATCCCAATGAATACAATTGATGAGTACTTTTTGGAAATTTAAATTACTGGACAAATGGACTTTTGGATGATTGATGATCAATCATACCCATATTTACATTTACATTTTAGACATTTAGCAGATGCTCTTATCCAGAGCGACTTACAGTTAGATATTAAGGAAAACCTATAGAAAAAATATAATGTTTATTTTTTTCAAAATAAAAAATAGCACAAGATTTGATTGTTTCCATGATCAGAAATATACCCAATTATTAGAAAAATATTGACCCTTACCACAGAGGTCATAAAAAAATACTGTAAATATTGCAATTGGAATCTCTTTAGGTAAATCAACAACAAATTACATCTACTGCTTTGCTCTTGTCACCGTCTGACATGAAAGATTAACTTATGTGCATAGACAGAGAATGAATAGAACTGATTGACTTGACGAACTGATTAACGAACAATCACCTACTATGAACTGAGCAGAGACTCTATTATGAATGATTGATTAACTAATGTGATAAACTACCCACTGGGCACAGACGTCACATCAACGTTTAGTTTTGATTTGTCATCTAACGTGAATTCATGTCATGCTGAAGTAGAACATCCGCCAGCTAAACCAGCAGCGCCCCATCAGCCTGCAATGAGACAGCCTCCCTGCCCTTCAGGAGCAGGTACAGGTAACTGCCAAAATAAAGGAAACGCCAACATAAAGTGTCTTAATAGGGGATTGGGCCACCACAATCCAGAACAGCTTCAATGCACCTTGGCATAGATTCTACAAGTGTCTAGAACTCTATTCGAGGGATGCGACACCATTCTTCCACGAGAAATTACATAATTTGGTGTTTTGTTGATGGTGATGGAAAATGCAGTCTCAGGCACCGCTCCAGAATTTCCCATAAATGTTAAATTGGGTTGACCTCTGGTGACTGAGACGGCCATAGCATATAGTTTACATCGTTTTCATGCTCATCAAACCATTCAGTGACCACTTGTGCCCTGTGGGTAGGGGCATTGTCTTCATATGGAACCACACCTGTGTGGAAGAACCTACTTTCAATATACTTTGTATCTCTCATTTACTCAATTGTTTCAATTATTTTGCCAGTTACCTGTCCCACTACACTTCCTTTCCTCGTACTGCCTCCACCAGGGCCTGCTGTTAGGGAGGTGCCACCTGTCTCACTTCCTGCTCTTGCATCCCCTGTAGGGACCCCTTTAGCACCCTGTGTAGAGCCCCCTGTAAGGCCCCCTTTAGCACCCTGTGTAGAGCCCCCTGTAAGGCCCCCTTTAGCACCCTGTGTAGAGCTCCCTGTAAGGCCCCCTTTAGTACCCTGTGTAGAGCCCCCTGTAAGGCCCCCTTTAGCACCCTGTGTAGAGCCCCCTGTAAGGCCCCTTTAGCACCCTGTGTAGAGCTCCCTGTAAGGCCCCCTTTAGCACCCTGTGTAGAGCCCCCTGTAAGGCCCCCTTTAGTACCTTTTAAGTGCCTTGCTCAATGGCAGATTAACAGATTTGTATACCTTGTCGGCTCGGGGATTTGAACTAGCGACCTTTCAGTTATTGGCCCAACGCTCTAACCCTGTCCAGGCCTGATTGATCTGACATGAACTGATTAACAAACAGCATCCTGTTGACTTGCCCAACTTTTCGTTGTCCCTCCAGCCTCCACTTTGCCTGCTACTGTCGAAAAAGCCGACCTACAAACGCCACACAAACAGACCGCCTTTCCACCACCAAGACACGGAAGCTCCGCTCGCCGCCCACGTAGAGCATCTTCACCTCGAATGTTCGGAACGCCACTACTCCCCATGACTGCAGCCTAGCCCTAGTATTAAAGGACGATCTTCAGATTACCTCAAATTTGGGCGTGAGTGAGTTACTATTATTCATCCAGACAATTGCACTCATCCTGTGGTCTTTGCCTCTTCTCCTAGTGTCTTGTTGCAGCAGTATGATGTCCCTCACCTCGTCCCCTCTCAGGAGAGAGACGGGGATATGCGCATCCGAGAACATTGGACTGCTAAAGGCTGTGGAATATTAGCAACGTCGGCCCAACCGGCTTCTAGGCCGGGATATACAGTGGGGAAAAAAAGTATTTAGTCAGCCACCAATTGTGCAAGTTCTCCCACTTAAAAAGATGAGAGAGGCCTGTAATTTTCATCATAGGTGCACTTCAACTATGACAGACAAAATGAGGGAAAAAAATCCAGAAAATCACATTGTAGGATTTTTAATGAATTTATTTGCAAGTTATGGTGGAAAATAAGTATTTGGTTAATAACAAAAGTTTCTCAATACTTTGTTATATACCCTTTGTTGGCAATGACACAGGTCAAACGTTTTCTGTAAGTCTTCACAAGGTTTTTACACACTGTTGCTGGTATTTTGGCCCATTCCTCCATGCAGATCTCCTCTAGAGCAGTGATGTTTTGGGGCTGTCGCTGGGCAACACGGACTTTCAACTCCCTCCAAAGATTTTCTATGGGGTTGAGATCTGGAGACTGGCTAGGTCACTCCAGGACCTTGAAATGCTTCTTACGAAGCCACTCCTTCGTTGCCCGGGCGGTGTGTTTGGGATCATTGTCATGCTGAAAGACCCAGCCACGTTTCATCTTCAATGCCCTTGCTGATGGAAGGAGGTTTTCACTCAAAATCTCACGATACATGGCCCCATTCATTCTTTCCTTTACACGGATCAGTCGTCCTGGTCCCTTTGCAGAAAAACAGCCCCAAAGCATGATGTTTCCACCCCCATGCTTCACAGTAGGTATGGTGTTCTTTGGATGCAACTCAGCATTCTTTGTCCTCCAAACACGACGAGTTGAGTTTTTACCAAAAAGTTCTATTTTGGTTTCATCTGACCATATGACATTCTCCAAATCCTCTTCTGGATCATCCAAATGCACTCTAGCAAACCTCAGACGGGCCTGGACATGTACTGGCTTAAGCAGGGGGACACGTCTGGCACTGCAGTATTTGAGTCTCTGGCGGCGTAGTGTGTTACTGATGGTAGGCTTTGTTACTTTGGTCCTAGCTCTCTGCAGGTCATTCACTAGGTCCCCCCGTGTGGTTCTGGGATTTTTGCTCACCGTTCTTGTGATCATTTTGACCCCACGGGGTGAGATCTTGCGTGGAGCCCCAGATCGAGGGGAGATTATCAGTGGTCTTGTATGTCTTCCATTTCCTAATAATTGCTCCCACAGTTGATTTCTTCAAACCAAGCTGCTTACCTATTGCAGATTCAGTCTTCCCAGCCTGGTGCAGGTCTACAATTTTGTTTCTGGTGTCCTTTGACAGCTCTTTGGTCTTGGCCATAGTGGAGTTTGGAGTGTGACTGTTTGAGGTTGTGGACAGGTGTCTTTTATACTGATAACAAGTTCAAACAGGTGCCATTAATACAGGTAACGAGTGGAGGACAGAGGAGCCTCTTAAAGAAGAAGTTACAGGTCTGTGAGAGCCAGAAATCTTGCTTGTTTGTAGGTGACCAAATACTTATTTTCCACCATAATTTGCAAATAAATTCATTAAAAATCCTACAATGTGATTTTCCTGATTTTCTTTTATCAATTTGTCTGTCATAGTTGACGTGTACCTACGATGAAAATTACAGGCCTCTCTCATCTTTTTTAAGTGGGAGAACTTGCACAATTGGTGGCTGACTAAATACTTTTTTCCCCCACTGTATACAGATCAGAGCTAGTTTGTAAATGCTTTAGCTTTACTTTGTTTTTGTTTTCTTGTTTGGGGTTGCCTGTAGACTAGTGAGTGGGGCTGCTTGTAGAAACTGGCCCAGGGCAAACAGTACAGTCTGGTTTCTCGCTGTTCTTGTTTCTTTGCCCACTCCATAGAGCACATGTGTATAACTTGATTATTTATTGCATGACTATTGAAGCTTTTACTGATTGCATGACAATTGAGGAGCTTGTATTTATTGCATGATAATTGAGTGTGAAGCATTTGAGTTTTACTGTAAACTCTACACCTAAGACTGATATATATACAGTACATATAAATATACTGTTTGCTGTGGAGTTTGAACCTATTTGAATTTGAGAATGTTTGTAGTTATTTTTATTTTTATTTTTTTTGTGGACTGGAAAATAGGACTTGGGTGCCAGTTTGTCTAGTTGCCATATTTCCTATATTAGCCTTTATGGTCTATTTAAAGGGGTTGCTACATACATTTCTTGACTTATAAATTAATGATACGTACCCATTGATTCTTAAAGAATATAACTTATAAATGCCTCATGAGCTTAGTTCAACTGTCATACCCCATCAGAACCCAAAATATAAGCTTGTTTTACCCCAATTTTTGTAAACAAAGATAGCTAAGTGGCAAACTTGATTCTTCTTATATGTACTACCAAAGTAAAAAATAATTGGATTGGTGTAAACATGGGCGAGAGTTTCCTTCCACCATATTTTTTTGCACCAGTCTCCTTTAAAAGCCACACTGAGATTGACGTTATAATTTAAACCTAACCTAACCGTAGCTCTTGAGAACCCAAGGCCATACAGCCATGGGGTTCTCATTTGAACAATTGACCACAGTGTAGTGTTAATTTTGGCACTCTTTTTTTAGAATTAGTCTAGTCTTAGTCCTTTTGACAAAAATATCATTAAGTCTTAGTAAACATTTTGTCATTTGAATAATGATTTAGTCTAGTTATTGTCAAAATGATGAATATAATACATTTGGGAGTAAATATATTTCCTTCCTTAGATAAAACCATTGCCAGAAACTTTAACAGAACACTCAAATAAATTAAATCTGACCTCAGTGGATGAAATAATATCCCAGTTGCTTTAACCGGCAGAATATCTATTGTCAATACGAATACAGTGGGGAAAAAAAGCATTTAGTCAGCCACCAATTGTGCAAGTTCTCCCACTTAAAAAGATGAGAGAGGCCTGTAATTTTCATCATAGGTACACGTCAACTATGACAGACAAAATGAGGAAAAAAAATCCAGAAAATCACATTGTAGGATGTGTAATGAATTTATTTGCAAATTATGGTGGAAAATAAGTATTTGGTCAATAACAAAAGTTTCTCAATACTTTGTTATATACCCTTTGTTGGCAATGACACAGGTCAAACGTTTTCTGTAAGTCTTCACAAGGTTTTCATACACTGTTGCTGGTATTTTGGCCCATTCCTCCATGCAGATCTCCTCTAGAGCAGTGATGTTTTGGGGCTGTCGCTGGGCAACACAGACTTTCAACTCCCCTCCAAAGATTTTCTATGGGGTTGAGATCTGGAGACTGGCTAGGCCACTCCAGGACCTTGAAATGCTTCTTACGAAGCCACTCCTTCGTTGCCCGGGCGGTGTGTTTGGGATCATTGTCATGCTGAAAGACCCAGCCACGTTTCATCTTCAATGCCCTTGCTGATGGAAGGAGGTTTTCACTCAAAATCTCCGATACATGGCCCCATTCATTCTTTCCTTTACACGGATCAGTCGTCCTGGTCCCTTTGCAGAAAAACAGCCCCAAAGCATGATGTTTCCACCCCCATGCTTCACAGTAGGTATGGTGTTCTTTGGATGCAACTCAGCATTCTTTGTCCTCCAAACACGACGAGTTGAGTTTTTACCAAAAAGTTCTATTTTGGTTTCATCTGACCATATGACATTCTCCAAATCCTCTTCTGGATCATCCAAATGCACTCTAGCAAACCTCAGACGGGCCTGGACATGTACTGGCTTAAGCAGGGGGACACGTCTGGCACTGCAGTATTTGAGTCTCTGGCGGCGTAGTGTGTTACTGATGGTAGGCTTTGTTACTTTGGTCCTAGCTCTCTGCAGGTCATTCACTAGGTCCCCCCGTGTGGTTCTGGGATTTTGCTCACCGTTCTTGTGATCATTTTGACCCCACGGGGTGAGATCTTGCGTGGAGCCCCAGATCGAGGGAGATTATCAGTGGTCTTGTATGTCTTCCATTTCCTAATAATTGCTCCCACAGTTGATTTCTTCAAACCAAGCTGCTTACCTATTGCAGATTCAGTCTTCCCAGCCTGGTGCAGGTCTACAATTTTGTTTCTGGTGTCCTTTGACAGCTCTTTGGTCTTGGCCATAGTGGAGTTTGGAGTGTGACTGTTTGAGGTTGTGGACAGGTGTCTTTTATACTGATAACAAGTTCAAACAGGTGCCATTAATACAGGTAACGAGTGGAGGACAGAGGAGCCTCTTAAAGAAGAAGTTACAGGTCTGTGAGAGCCAGAAATCTTGCTTGTTTGTAGGTGACCAAATACTTATTTTCCACCATAATTTGCAAATAAATTCATTAAAAATCCTACAATGTGATTTTCCTGATTTTCTTTTATCAATTTGTCTGTCATAGTTGACGTGTACCTACGATGAAAATTACAGGCCTCTCTCATCTTTTTAAGTGGGAGAACTTGCACAATTGGTGGCTGACTAAATACTTTTTTCCCCCACTGTATACAGATCAGAGCTAGTTTGTAAATGCTTTAGCTTTACTTTGTTTTTGTTTTCTTGTTTGGGGTTGCCTGTAGACTAGTGAGTGGGGCTGCTTGTAGAAACTGGCCCAGGGCAAACAGTACAGTCTGGTTTCTCGCTGTTCTTGTTTCTTTGCCCACTCCATAGAGCACATGTGTATAACTTGATTATTTATTGCATGACTATTGAAGCTTTTACTGATTGCATGACAATTGAGGAGCTTGTATTTATTGCATGATAATTGAGTGTGAAGCATTTGAGTTTTACTGTAAACTCTATACCTAAGACTGATATATATACAGTACATATAAATATACTGTTTGCTGTGGAGTTTGAACCTATTTGAATTTGAGAATGTTTGTAGTTATTTTTATTTTTATTTTTTTTGTGGACTGGAAAATAGGACTTGGGTGCCAGTTTGTCTAGTTGCCATATTTCCTATATTAGCCTTTATGGTCTATTTAAAGGGGTTGCTACATACATTTCTTGACTTATAAATTAATGATACGTACCCATTGATTCTTAAAGAATATAACTTATAAATGCCTCATGAGCTTAGTTCAACTGTCATACCCCATCAGAACCCAAAATATAAGCTTGTTTTACCCCAATTTTTTGTAAACAAAGATAGCTAAGTGGCAAACTTGATTCTTCTTATATGTACTACCAAAGTAAAAAAGAATTGGATTGGTGTAAACATGGGCGAGAGTTTCCTTCCACCATATTTTTTTGCACCAGTCTCCTTTAAAAGCCACACTGAGATTGACGTTATAATTTAAACCTAACCTAACCAGTAGCTCTTGAGAACCCAAGGCCATACAGCCATGGGGTTCTCATTTAAACAATTGACCACAGTGTAGTGTTAATTTTGGCACTCTTTTTTTAGAATTAGTCTAGTCTTAGTCCTTTTGACAAAAATATCATTAAGTCTTAGTAAACATTTTGTCATTTGAATAATGATTTAGTCTAGTTATTGTCAAAATGATGAATATAATACATTTGGGAGTAAATATATTTCCTTCCTTAGATAAAACCATTGCCAGAAACTTTAACAGAACACTCAAATAAATTAAATCTGACCTCAGTGGATGAAATAATATCCCAGTTGCTTTAACCGGCAGAATATCTATTGTCAATACGAATACAGTGGGGAAAAAAAGCATTTAGTCAGCCACCAATTGTGCAAGTTCTCCCACTTAAAAAGATGAGAGAGGCCTGTAATTTTCATCATAGGTACACGTCAACTATGACAGACAAAATGAGGAAAAAAAATCCAGAAAATCACATTGTAGGATGTGTAATGAATTTATTTGCAAATTATGGTGGAAAATAAGTATTTGGTCAATAACAAAAGTTTCTCAATACTTTGTTATATACCCTTTGTTGGCAATGACACAGGTCAAACGTTTTCTGTAAGTCTTCACAAGGTTTTCATACACTGTTGCTGGTATTTTGGCCCATTCCTCCATGCAGATCTCCTCTAGAGCAGTGATGTTTTGGGGCTGTCGCTGGGCAACACAGACTTTCAACTCCCTCCAAAGATTTTCTATGGGGTTGAGATCTGGAGACTGGCTAGGCCACTCCAGGACCTTGAAATGCTTCTTACGAAGCCACTCCTTCGTTGCCCGGGCGGTGTGTTTGGGATCATTGTCATGCTGAAAGACCCAGCCACGTTTCATCTTCAATGCCCTTGCTGATGGAAGGAGGTTTTCACTCAAAATCTCACGATACATGGCCCCATTCATTCTTTCCTTTACACGGATCAGTCGTCCTGGTCCCTTTGCAGAAAAACAGCCCCAAAGCATGATGTTTCCACCCCCATGCTTCACAGTAGGTATGGTGTTCTTTGGATGCAACTCAGCATTCTTTGTCCTCCAAACACGACGAGTTGAGTTTTTACCAAAAAGTTCTATTTTGGTTTCATCTGACCATATGACATTCTCCAAATCCTCTTCTGGATCATCCAAATGCACTCTAGCAAACCTCAGACGGGCCTGGACATGTACTGGCTTAAGCAGGGGGACACGTCTGGCACTGCAGTATTTGAGTCTCTGGCGGCGTAGTGTGTTACTGATGGTAGGCTTTGTTACTTTGGTCCTAGCTCTCTGCAGGTCATTCACTAGGTCCCCCCGTGTGGTTCTGGGATTTTTGCTCACCGTTCTTGTGATCATTTTGACCCCACGGGGTGAGATCTTGCGTGGAGCCCCAGATCGAGGGAGATTATCAGTGGTCTTGTATGTCTTCCATTTCCTAATAATTGCTCCCACTGTTGATTTCTTCAAACCAAGCTGCTTACCTATTGCAGATTCAGTCTTCCCAGCCTGGTGCAGGTCTACAATTTTGTTTCTGGTGTCCTTTGACAGCTCTTTGGTCTTGGCCATAGTGGTGTTTGGAGTGTGACTGTTTGAGGTTGTGGACAGGTGTCTTTTATACTGATAACAAGTTCAAACAGGTGCCATTAATACAGGTAACGAGTGGAGGACAGAGGAGCCTCTTAAAGAAGAAGTTACAGGTCTGTGAGAGCCAGAAATATTGCTTTTTTGTAGGTGACCAAATACTTATTTTCCACCATAATTTGCAAATAAATTCATAACAAATCCTACAATGTGATTTTCTGGATTTTTTTTCCTCAATTTGTCTGTCATAGTTGACGTGTACCTATGATGAAAATTACAGGCATCTCTCATCTTTTTAAGTGGGAGAACTTGCACAATTGGTGGCTGACTAAATACTTTTTTCCCCCACTGTATATTGCCATGGCTGAATTTTTGTAGTTCAGTGCTTCCCATGGCTCCCGCTTCTGGCTACTGGGCTAAAATTCATAGTGCAGTTTTAAAATGTATATGGCAAGGTAAACGATTCCGGATAAAATTAACAAACTCTCATAGAGAAAGACGTAGGAGGACTATCTGCACCAAACTTTAAATTGTATTTCCAGACACTAGCATTTCACTAGCATTTCGCCCCATCCTAAATTGGTTTAGACATGATTATTCTGGCCCCTGGCTGAGTATAGAGAGAATGGTGTCTCCTATTGCCCTGGAAGAGGTGGTCTTCACTCATATATCCCTTAAATAATGTAAGTTATGCTTTGGTCCTATTATTGCTCACACAATTTCTATTTGCCGCAAAATTGAAAAACAATGTAATTGGTAATCAAAATGGCATGTTCATACTCCAATATTTCGCAATAATGCCTTGCGATCTGGAGGGCAGCCTTTTGCATCCCCCCAATGGTCCAAATGTGGACTTTGTACCCTTGCCGATATCATGGACAGTAATGGTTTGAGAACATTCCAAGATTTGAACGATACATATACATTACCAGGCAACTCCTTTTTTCTACATTTACAATTTAGGTCAGTTATGCTGTCCTATGGAGTCCCTTGGGAAACTACCGAACCATCCAATGATCGGATTTATAAATAAATTATCTGAGCTCCCGAAAGGATTGATCTAAAAATATATCAACCATTTTTGGAAAGCTCATATTCTGAGCTAGCCATTAAAAAAGTATCTGAACAACCCTTTAACTGGAACAGAATATTGAAAAATATGACCTTGGCATCCTGTAATCCAAACCATCAATTTATACATTTTAAGTTTGTTCACAGACTGTATTTAACACCAAGGAAACGTTTTACAATGAAATTGGCCCCAACTCTCAACTGTTCACTGTGTCCCCTAAATCAGGTAGGCTAGTTACATTCCTTCTTTTGATGTGGGAGTGCCCTGCAGTTAAATGCTTCAGGGGCAAAGTTTAAAAATTCATTTTGAAGTGCATGAATGTAAATATGCAATGCTTTGCATCTATTACGTTACTTAACGATGATAGCTCCTTGAATCTCTCAATCAATCAGCACTGCCGCAAAAAAGATGTTAGCTCTTAGATGGCAATCACCTCACCCTCTCCCAATTCGCCAGTGGATACAGTTACTATTAGAAGTTATAACATTAGAATTATCGACAGCGAGAATGAATGGTGCTAGTCAAGGAACAATTGAGGCCTGGACAAATATACTTGACTCTGTAAAGAATAATCTCAGCTAAAGCCCAACACATACAGTGCCTTCAGAAAGTATTCCCACCCGTTGACTTTTTCCACTTTTTGATGTGTTACAGCCTGAATTTGATTCCAAGGCAATACTTATGTAAATGAGATGTTTTGGTATTTAATTTTCAATAAATTAGCAAACATTTCTAAAAACATATTTTCACTTTGGCGTTATGGGGTATTGTGTTTAGATGGGTGAGAAAAAACTTAATTTAATCATTTTTGAATTCAGGCTGTAACACAACAAAATGTGGAATGAGTCAAGGGGTATAAATACTTTCTGAAGGCACTGTATCGGTGGAGGCTCCTTAGAGGAAGAAGGGGAGGACCATCCTCAGTGAATTTCAGAAAAATGCAAATAGTGAAACATTAAAAAATGTATCATTTTTAGATAAAACTATACTAAATATATTCACGTCACCAAATAATTGATTAAAACACACTGTTTTGCAATGAAGGTTTACAGTAGCCTCAACAGCACTCTGTAGGGTAGCACCATGGTGTAGCCGGAGGACAGCTAGTTTCCGTCCTGCTCTGGCTACATTGACTTCAATACAAAACCTAGGAGGCTCATGGTTCTCACCCCTTTCCATAGACTTGCACAGTAATTATGACCACTTCCGGAGAATGTCCTCCAACCTATCAGAGCTCTTGCAGCATGAACTGACATATTGTCCACCCTATCAAAAGATCAGAGAATACTGAAAGCATAAGCTACAGCTAGCTAGCACTACAGTGCATAAAATGTGGTTAGTAGTTGAGTCAAAGGGAGAGAAAAACAATAGTTTAACAGTTTTGAACAAATTCATTTCTTAAAAAATGAAAGAGAAGTGAGAGAGATAGAGAGAGAGATAGATAGAGAGAGAGAGAGAGAGAGCTAGCTAGCTATATTTAATATTTTTATCACTTTCACTTACTTAGCTAGCGAATGCAGCTAGCTAGTTAGCCTACTCAAACACCCGGTTCAAACAGAGAGGGATGCTATGTTAGCTAGCTGGCTATGTCTATCCAATACTGGATCTCTTCGAAGTCAAGGTACGCTTTTGGTTTTATTAATGTATTGCCACCGGGGCCTGCTGACTGTACATTGTACTTACTGCATGATTGTAGCGGGTTTACTAACGCGTTAGTTCTAGTAGCTATGTTGACTATGACGTTCTAATAGGGTGACAACAATGTAGGCTGTGTGTAGCGGTTAGCAGTTATGATATGAGGGTTTGGCTTAGAACATTTTTTCGCCTGGTCACAGACAGCTGATGTGTTGTGCACAGAAGTCCACAAGTGAAGGGAAAAGGTGAGAGGAGTAGAGCCCGTAGATGCGCGAAGAAATTATACAATGATCAAAGGTCTCATGCTGAATGTATGTGGCTGCTATGAAAGTGAACTGTGTTTGCGTGATCAGGGGTGTATTCATTCTGTCGATTCTGTTGAAAAACTTTTCTTAAACGGAAGCAAACGGACTGAAACGGGGATAAACATACCTGAATTTGTCCAATAGAAACTCTAGTTTGCAACTGTTGGACTAATGATTCCACCCTAGATCAGCTAGATGCAGGCAAGAGTGTGCAAGGTAGCACTGAATGTGTCAATGTCTGTCACCTTGATTACTCCAATTTCTCTCGACCTTTGCACCTAGTGTATGTTATAAACTTTCATTCATAGGAACTTCATGATGGGTATAGGGAAAATTGGAGTATCACGAAGTAGCCTAAACCTATCAATGTTACATTGAGTCGGGTGAATGGAATATGAATGACAGTCATCCAATATGTTGTAATAAAAATAAGGCTATGCTTATTAAAATATTTATCATCCTCCCTCAGCTTAAACGCCACTGAAGGGACTATGGAACTGTCTCCGTCCGTTCATACAGTGCCTTCAGAATTGTTTTCCAGATTTTGTTGTTTTACAACCTGAATTTAAAATTGATTACATTGAGATTTTGTGTCACTGATCTACACACAATTCCCCATAGTGTCAAAGTAGAATTTTGTTTGTAGAACATTTTTGAAATTAATAAAACATGTAAAGCTGAAATGTCTTGAATCAATAAGTATTCAACCCCTTTGGTATGACAGGCCTAAATAAGTTCAGGAGTAAAACTTTTTTTTGCTTAACAAATCACATAATAAATTACATGGACTCATTCCATGTTCAATAATAGTGGTTAACACACATACAATTATCTGTAAGTTCCCTCCATAGAGTAGTGAATTTCAAGCACAGATTCAACCATAAAGACCAGGGAGGTTTTTCAATGCCTCTCAAAGAAGGGCACAGATTGGTAGATGTGTAAAAATAAAAAGAGCAGTCGCTGAATATCCCTTTGAGCATGGTGAAGTTATTAATGATTAATTATCAATACACCCAGTCACTACAAAGATAAAGGCGTCCTTCCTAACTCAGTTGCCAGAGAGGAAGGAAACTGCTCGGGAATTTCACCATGAGGCCCATGGTGAGTTTAAAACAGTTACAGAGTTTAATGGTTATGATATAAAAACTGAGGATGGATCAACAACATTGTAGTTACTCCAGAATACTAACCTAAAAGTTAAAAGAAGGAAGGCTCTACAGAATAAAAATATTCCAAAACATGCATCTTGTTTGCAACAAGGCACTTAAGTAATACTGCAAAAAATGTGGCAAAGAAATTAACTTTTTGTCCTGAAGACAAAGCATTGTGTTTGGCGCAAATCCAACACATCACTAGGTACCATTCTTCATATTTTCAAGCACGGTGGTGGCTGATTCATGTTATGGGTATGCTTTTCATCGGGAAGAACTAGGGAGTTTGTTATGATCAAAATAAACATAAAACAGCTATTAGCACAGCCAAAATCCTACAGGAAAACGTGGTTCAGTCTGCTTTCCAACAGACACTGGGAGACAAAATCTCCTTTTAGCAGGACAATAACCTAAACAAGACCAAATCTACACTGGAGTCGGAGCATGTGAGCGGGGTTGAGCAGTTGGAAATCCCGCTCATCGCTCATGGAGCGCCGCTCCATGTCTTTTCCTACCACTGTTCTGTGCTCACAGGAAAAAAAAACAGCCTCTCCAAATTCGCTCCATTCATTAAAATTACAACACCCATCTTTTTTTGTGACTACCTGGACCACCAATTGGTTTTTAAGTATTGAAAACCAAATCATATGGATTTGAATAAAAGTATTTGAATAAACATGAAAAGGTGAATGTAAGAAGCAAACATAATTTCAATTGTCTACATGTCATATTAAACAGAATATAAACACTCTAAATAGGTCAGGAGCCACACAGGGAGCCTAAGAAGGGACGTATATTAATTATTTAGGCTATATTATTTCAAGGCTATAGCCTACAAAGAAATACATTGTGAAGCATTTGCGAGTGCGACACAATAAGCTGGTAGGGACATAAAACATTCAGCATTCAAACAATATTTTGTTGTATTAAATCATTATAGTCTATAAATTGTGCATATACAGTGCCTTCGGAAAGTATTCAGACCGCTTGAACTTTTCCACATTTCGTTACGTTACAGCCTTATTCTAAAATGGATTTAAAAAACATAAAAAAGTCCTCAGCAATCTACACACAAAACCCCATAATGACAAAGTGATTTTTTTTTAAAAATGTATAAAAATAAAAAATACGGAAATACCTTATTTACATAAGTATTTAGAACCTTTGCTATGAGACTCAAAATTGAGCTTAGGTGCATCCTGTTTCCATTTATCATCCTTGAGATGTTTCTACAACTTGATTGGAGTCCACCTGTGGTAAATCCAATTGATTGGACATGATTTGGAACGGCACACACCTGTCTATATAAGGTCCCACAGTTGACAGTGCGTGTCAGAGCAAAAACCAAGCCATGAGGTTGAAGGAATTGTCCATAGAGCTCCAAGACAGGATTGTGTCGAGGCACAGATCTGGGGAAGGGTACCAAAAAATTTCTGCAGCATTGAAGGTCCCCAAGAAGTGGCCTCCATCATTCTTAAATGGAAGAAGTTTGGAACCACCAAGACTCTTCCTAGAGCTGGCCGCCCGGCCAAACTGAGCAATCGGGGGAGAAGGGACTTGGTCAGGGAGGTGACCCAAGAACCCGATGGTCCCTCTGACAGAGCTCCAGAGTTCCTCTGTGGAGATGGGAGAACCTTCCAGATGGACAACCATCTCTGCAGCACTCCACCAATTAGGCCTTTATGGTAGAGTGGCCAGACAGAAGCCACTCCTCAGTAAAAGGCACATGACAGCCCACTTGGAGTTTGCCAAAAGGCACCTAAAGGACTCTCAGATCATGAGAAACAAGATTCACTGGTCTAATGAAACCAAGATTGAACTATTTGGCCTGAATGCCAAGAATCATATCTGGAGGAAACCTGGCAACATTCCTACAGTGAAGATTGGTGGTGGCAGCATCATGCTGTGGGGATGTTTTTCAGCAGCAGTGACTGGGAAACTAGTCAGAATCGAGGGAAAGATGAACGGAGCAAAGTAAAGAGGGATCCTTGATGAAAACCTGCTCCAGAGCGCTCGGGATCTCTGACTGGGGCGAAGGTTCACCTTCCAACAGGACAATGACCCTAAGCACACAGCCAAGACAACGCAGGAGTGGCTTCGGGACAAGTCTCTGAATGTCCTTGAGAGGCCCAGCCAGAGCCCGGACTTGAACCTGATCGAACATCTTTTTAGAATAAGGCTGTAATGTAACAAAACGTGCAAGAAGTCAAGGGGTATGAATACTTTTCCCGAATGCACTTTGCATTCAGAACCAGCCAAATTTTTTTCTACATTGTAGAATAATAGTGAAGACATCAAAACAATGAAATAACACAAATGGAATCATGTAGTAACCAAGAAAGTGTTAAACAAATCAAAATATATTTTATATTTGAGATTCTTCAAATAGCCACCCTTTGCCTTGATGACAGCTTTGCACACTCTTGGCATTCTCTCAACCAGCTTCACCTGGAATGCTTTTCCAACAGTCTTGAAGGATTCCCACATATGCTGAGCACTTGTTGGCTGCTTTTCCTTCACTCTGCTGTCCGACTCATCCCAAACCATCTCAATTGGCTTGAGGTCGGGGGATTGTGGAGGCCAGGTCATCTGATGCAGCACTCCATCACTCTCCTTCTTGATAAAAATAACCCTTACACAGCCTGGAGGTGTGTTGGGTCATTGTCCTGTTGAAAAACAAATGATAGTCCCACTTAGCCCAAACCAGATGGGAAGGCGTATCGCTGCAGAATGCTGTGGTAGCCATGCTGGTTAAGTGTGCCTTGAATTCTAAATAGTTCACATACAGTGTCACCAGCAAAGCACCCCCACACCATAACACCTCCTCCTCCATGCTTTACGGTGGGAAATATACATGCGGTGATCATCCGTTCACCCACACCGCATCTCACAAAGACACAGGGGTTGGAACCAAAAATCTCCAATTTGGACTCCAGGCCAAAGGACAAATTTCCACCGGTCTAATGTCCATTGCTCGTGTTTCTTGGCCCAAGCAATTCCCTTATTATTATTGGTGTCCTTTAGTAGTCTTTTCTTTGCAGCAATTCGACCATGAAGGCCTGATTCACACAGTCTCCTCTGTACAGTAGATGTTGAGATGTGTCTGTTACTTGAACTCTGTGAAGCATTTATTTTGGCTGCAATTTCTGAGGCTGGTAACTCTAATGAATTTCTCTAGTGGTCCTCTGTAGCTCAGCTGGTAGAGCACGGCGCTTGTAACGCCAAGGTAGTGGGTTTTTGCGACAGCACTTTAAGAAACTTTAAAAGTTCTTGAAATGTTCCGTATTGACTGACCTTCATGTCTTAAAGTAATGATGGACTGTCGTTTCTCTTTGCTTATTTGATCTGTTCTTGCCATAATATGGACTTGGTGTTTTACGAAATAGGGCTATCTTCTGTATACCCCTCCCTACCTTGTCACAACAAAATTGATTGGCTCAAACGCATCAAGAAGGAAAGACATTCCACAAATTAACTTTTAAGAAGGCACACCTGTTAATTGAAATGCATTCCAGGTGACTACTTCATGAAGCTGGTTGAGAGAATGCCAAGAGTGTGCAAAGCTGTCATCAAGGCAAAGGGTGGCTGTTTGAAGAATCTCAAATATAAAATATATATAAATACTTTTTTGGTTACTACATGATTCGATATGTGTTATTTCATAGTTTTGATGTCTTCACTATTATTCTACAATGTAAAAAAATAGTAAAAATAAAGAAAAACCCTTGAATGAGTAGGTGTTTCCACACTTTTGACTGGTAGAGTATACATACACATACATACATACAGACATACATACATACCCACATATATATAAATATACATACATATATACACACATACATTTACATACATACATACATACATATAAATACACATACATATAAATACACATACATATATATACACTACCTTTCAAAAGTATGGGGTGACAATTTTTTGTCCGTTAAAATAACATCAAATTGATCAGAAATACAGTGTAGACATTGTTAATGTTGTAAATGGCTATTGTAGCTGGAAACGGCATACAGAGGCCCATTATCAGCAACCATCAGTCCTGTGTTCCATTGGCACGTTGTGTTTGCTAATCCAAGTTTATCATTTTAAAAGGCTAATTGATAATTAGAAAACCCTTTTGCAATTATGTTAGCACAGCTGAAAACTGTTGTGCTGATTAAAGAAGCAGTAAAACTGGCCTTCTTGAGACTAGTTGAGTATCTGGAGCATCAGCAATTGTGGGTTCGATTACAGGCTCAAAATGTCCAGAAACAAATAACTTTCTTCTGAAACTCGTCAGTCTATTCTTGTTCTGAGAAATGAAGGCTATTCCATGCGAGAAATTGTCAAGAAACTGAAGATCTCGTACAATGCTGTGTACTACTCCCTTCACAGAACAGCGCAAACTGGCTCTAACCAGAATAGAAAGAGGAGTGGGAGGCCCCGGTGCACAACTGAGCAAGAGGACAAATACATTAGAGTGTCTAGTTTGAGAAACAGAAGCCTCACAGGTCCTCAACTGGCAGCTTGATTAAATAGTTCCCGCAAAACACCAGTCTCAACGTCAACAGTGAAGAGGCGACTCCAGGATGCTGACCTTCTAGGCAGAGTTTTCAATGGGGTTCAAGTCCAGAGACTGAGATGGCCAATGCAAAATGTTGATTTTGTGGTCAATTAACAATTTATTTGGATTTGTATACATGCTTGGGGTTATTGACTTTGTGGAATATCTACTTGCGCCAAGTTTCAGCCTCCTGACAGAGGCAACCAGGATTTGGGCTAAGATGTCCTGGTACTGGATAAAGTTCATGATGCCCTTGACCCAGGACCAGTGGACTTTAAAATATGTAAGTTGAAAACACTGTATATTGTCAACAGCCAAAGCTGTGAATGGATCAGTGGTTCACCAATCAGGCCCTTGATGGGCTCTGAAACAGAAACAAGGGGTGATGAAACAAGGGTGAGCATGCCCAGGTAGGTGGGTATAAAACATTTTTTGGGGTGGGGGAGATCGTTTCTCTTTGACCATAAGGCGACGTCCTGATAACTGATACACTGAATGTCCTGACAATGTCCTAAAAATCTCCTGACCAGGTCCTCAAAGCCGAGAACTAGACAAAAACCTCCAGGGGATCAGCACAGAACGTTGAAAGAATGTCCTATAAATGCCCTTGGCGACGTCCCCCTAAAAAACCGGGAACTAGACAAAAAACCTCCTGGGGACCATTTTGTGACGTTACATGGACGACGTCCTAACAGCAAATTTTTTTGCAGGGTTCATATCCAACATGTACAGTTGCAGGGCACTAAAGAGAGAGTTTTTTTTAAAACCCTGTTACCACGGTACAGGTTTTTGTGATAAACTATCGCTAGGAGATGCTAGAGCGCTGTGTTGCACACTTGTAGCAATTGTTCTGCCAATACTGCAACCTGACCTAGCTAACTATTTTGAGCCTGCAACCACACATCCAACTCAGCACGGAGACTTGTTTTCATCAGTGATGTTATTTTCCTCCTTTCGGTATGTGAACTTCAGACCGTGCTACTTGGATCTATTCCCAAAATGCCTGTTGGGTAAGAGGCCAGTGCCATGAGATGCGATGGGACAGGTGTTTCACACGTGGTCACTGGGACGCAGTCAGAGCCAGCCTGTTAAACAGGTGTTGTATATCAAAACCAATACTCGGGGCATCTCGGTTTGCCGGCTAGCAGTATTAGTGGGTAAATACTCATATTGTTTACTCACGTTAGCTAAGCAGGCATAAACTCTGCACAAGTAAAGTCATTAGTTTGCACATGAGACATGAGTCATTCATGTTTCAAAGTTGTATTGTTACATGCACTGGATACATCAGGTGTAAAACAGTACAATTGAAAAAGAAAAGGAGAGCCGCCCACTCTAGGAGCTCAGATGCAATAATTTAATATCCTAATAACCAACGTTTCGACAGACAAGCTGTCTTCATCATGGTATAATGACAAACACTGCGGGTCACTAGTTTATATAGTGTCAAAGGACACACACAGGTGTCTGTAATCATGGCCGGGTGTGGTCTGATATCATTGGTTAATTCACAGATAAACAGAACATACAAAAAACATGAATAGATAGCATACGATCATAGATACAACTTGGCTACATAGGCCTACAAACATTTACAATGAATAGCAAAATCACAATAATCACAAGAATGGCTTCAAATCAAAGTCTACGTTGAGACCGAAGGGAGCAAAGGTCTTTAAATTAAAGATCCAGGCAGCCTCTCGTTTTAACAATAAGTTGTCGAGGTCACCCCCTCTCCTAGGGAGGGTGACATGTTCGATGCCGATATAACAAAATCGAACCTAATGGTGCTACGATGCTCCGAGATTCGTACTTTTAATTTGCGCTTTGTTTTACCCACATAATTTTTACAACAAGGACAAGTTATAAGATAAATAACTGCCTTAGTGGAGCACGTAATAACACCTTTGATTGGGATCTGTTTCCCTGTTTGGGGGTGTTTGAAGGATCTACATTTGTAAGTGCCATTGCGTTGAGCGCAGCCATTACACATTACACGAGGGTGGTATTGAAGCCATGGAACATTTTCTTCTGCAACGTGACCCAAATGAACTACCTTCCAGTGCATGCATTATAACATTGGCTGAAATAGTACTCACACACAACTATTTCATGTTTCTAAATTATTTCTTTATTCAGAAGAAGGGTACTGCTATGGGATCCCCTATGGCTCCTAACTATGCTAATTTGTATGTGGGTTACATGGTTAAATGTTTTCTTGCCTAACATTATTATTTGGAAACGGTACATTGATGATATTTTCGTTCTATGGAGGGGTGATTCAAAACAGCTCCAGGCATTCCATGCTTTTCTTAACTCTTGTCCTGAGCACATGAGATTTACTATGCAATCTGACACACGTCAAATCAGTTTCCTTGATCTTCTGATTTTGTGTGAGGATAATGTTCTATACACTGATCTTTACAGGAAACCTACTGATCGTAACAGTTTGTTGAGGGCTGATAGTTGTCACCCGCTTCCCTTGAAAAACAGTTTGCCCTACAGCCAATTCTGTCGAATCAAAATAATTTGCAAAAAACAATTAGATTTCGACAGAAATATGGCTAAGACGCAAAGAAAATGCAAGGAGAGGGGGTACAAAAATGGTCAGATTAATACTGCCTTTGAGAAAATTCAAAACAAATCGAGACCTGATCTCTTTCAAGGACAGTCTCGCAAAAAGAAGCATTATTGCGTTCTAACTACACGCTATTCAAAGTGCTCTGAACAAATTAAGGGAATCGTTCACAAACATTGGCACATTCTAAATTCCGATGACAGTATTGGTAATGTGTTTTCAGACCCTCCCTTGGTTGTATTCTCGCAGGGCAGAAATCTCAGAGATCAATTGGTAAACTCTGATTTACCTCCCTTAAATATCCCTGCACAACGTCTATTTGCGCCTCTACCGGATGGAAACTACAAGTGTAATGGCCACGCTCAATGCGATGGCACTTACAAATGTAGATCCTTCAAACACCCCCAAACAGGGAAACAGATCCCAATCAAAGGTGTTATTACGTGCTCCACTAAGGCAGTTATTTATCTTATAACTTGTCCTTGTCGTAAAAATTATGTGGGTAAAAAAAAGCGCAAATTAAAAGTACGAATCTCGGAGCATCGTAGCACCATTAGGTTCGATTTTGTCCCTACGTTATATCGGCATCGAACATGTCACCCTCCCTAGGAGAGGGGGTGACCTCGACAACTTATTGTTAAAACGAGAGGCTGCCTGGATCTTTAATTTAAAGACCCTTGCTCCCTTCGGTCTCAACGTAGACTTTGATTTGAAGCCATTCTTGTGATTATTGTGATTTTGCTATTCATTGTAAATGTTTGTGGGCCTATGTAGCCAAGTTGTATCTATGATCGTATGCTATCTATTCATGTTTTTTGTACGTTCTGTTTATCTGTGAATTAACCAATGCTATATACCATATGAAACATAACATATCATACTAAATGGAGAGAGACAGATTTACATTTACTATGTTACATCTGAGTCCAGGTTGGTTGTGGAGCCAGGCATGGACATGCTGGCAACTGCCATGTTGGATCTGGAGAGAAAAAGAGAGCATACAGTGCATCAGTTACGCAGTATGTTTTATGCATTATGTCCACCATGTTGGATCTTGAGAGATCCATTCCTAAGCACCTACACCAGGGGTGGCCAAGCCTGGTCCTGGCGGGTGCCACAATATCTTTTGTCTACAGACCATGATTAAAGCGGTAGTTCACCCAAATTACAAAAAGTCATTTTTGGATTGTGCAGCTTACTTTAAAAGGACACATTCACTCATTATTCCTCATGCTATTGCCAAATAACAATGTAAATGAAAATATGTCTTACCTTTCCCCCTAGCTCTTAGTTTTCCAAAGGCAAAAAAAGCTTTAAAAAGTTTCCTCTCTGGTTAGTCTCGCTCTCCTCCACTAAGTCTTCTCCCCTCCTCTGTCAGTGGAGGTTTCGGAGCCTGTGCTTCTGCTCCAGCCGTCTCGGATATTTCTGGAGGCTTCACATGATATCCACAGGGTGGTGGGCCAACTTTTTATCTTCCCCCCTCGTAGCTCAGATTGCTCCTGAGGGGGAGCTGGCCTAGTTTTTTGAAGAGGGACAGATAGCACTGAACAACTAAATATATAGCTGGAACTCTTAGGAGTAATAGCGAGTTATCCCAAAACGCGTGAGTACAGTATCTTATTAATCAGGAAATGTGTCAATAATACAATTTGTACATATTACTTTAGTGATGTTGACTAACTGTTCAATGTAAACTGTGAGTAGTCCCAAGTACAGTTCAAGCTTGTAGTCCTCCTGTGCTAGGTCAGACTCTTTCTGCGTCTGGATCCGGGTTTGTTGTGGCGAGTTGGTGTGAATTGTTCCTTATGTTGAGTGGTCTGGTATTGTGTTGGGTTTCAATCACAGCAATGCAAAGAGGTGTTTATTGCGGATGCCTGGTCCTTATTTTTAGACAAACAAATGCATGGGAAAAGGGTCAAGTTTATTGACAAGGTAACCTTCTCCATGTTGTGTTGGCAGGCCAATCTGCATCATGTGTTAGTTTAATTCTGAACCTAGCATACTTTACATTTATTTTCGTATGTGGGCAAGGTCACAGATACCCCACGGGCTGGATTACAGAATACCAGCCATTATAGTTACAGTCGTGTCATCAGTGAGTCTTTTAATACCCTGTTGAGTGTAGAGCTTAGGGGTTAACTCAGTACTAAGGTTAGTGGTTAGTAAAGTACTTGCTTAATCGTTTGTTGTGCTGCAGAGATAAAATGTAGCATCGTTTGGTTTGATAAAATCAATTTTTATATTCAAATGTAGGAACTGGGTTCTACAGTTTGAACCCCTGCTGTCTCTGGCTTCACACCCACCCCGCCTGGCCCGGCCATCTAGATGTGTGAAAGTTAGTGTATAAGCTAATGATCCATCATGTATGACATTCCTGGGAGTGTGTAAACTTACATTTTGTATTACCATATCATTTTTGTATATTCTCTATAGTTATGTCCTTGAAAATGTATCAATTGACCAATTCGGCACATTTGGGCAGACTTGATACAAAATAGTCCAGTATTGAAATGCTTCACTGGATCAATCTGAAACTTTGCACACACACTGCTGCCATCTAGTGGCCAAATTCTAAATTGCGCCTAAACTGCAATATTATATTGTGGCCTTTTTCTTGCATTTCAAAGATGATGGAACAATTTTTTTTTGAAAACGTGTGTTTTTTTGTTTGTATTATCTTTTACCAGATCTAATTTGTTATATTCTCCTAAATTAATTTCACATTTCCTTTAAAATATAATCAATAATATGTTGAATTCAACAAATGTCTGTCACAAACAAACACAGTCATGGGTGGTAACGCTACAATTCACTCAAAGGCACACTGGGAAATAATATTGGGGGAGTGGCTTAGTGGGGGCATGGCTTTCAGTTAGGCGGGGTTTAGAGGTAGGCATAGATAATGCGTCTCTATTGGTCCACTAGTTTTGGACTGACGGTTCACCCTAACTCAATCAATGAGCAGAATATACAGAGGAGGGTTTTGAGCAAAATAATATTTTTTTAGACTGCCAACTTCAAGGAGTAGTGCATTCAAGGAGTTGGTCTAATGGGAATGCATGACGTCATCAGCCTCCCCCTTGCTTTAGGAACAATAGAGAATAGAGAACAATAGAGAACAAAAGAGGAAAGCTCCCACCCCCCTCCCACTTGTGCTATGCCATGACTTACCTGGACCACCTATTGAGATGTGCCTTGTTTTCGTGACGTTGTCAGCTTACCTGTCTATAAGGTAAGTCTGAATATCGACTACTGAGAAGTGTGTAGGAATGGCGTGCTTAGGAAAGGTGTACATTTCCTACGTCTGAATCGGCCCCTAAGTTCACTCAGCAGTTTAACAAGTTCACTACCAGTTCATTAATGATTCACTAATGATCCTGAGAGGATAGCACTCTCAACAGTTCACTAACTTTATTAAGAGGTCACGAAGTGCACACCAAGAGCACACATAAAACCACATCAATCACCCATCAATTAGGTTATGAAAGGTGGCGTATACTACTTTCTCTCGAAGGCCCGTTCTGTGGAGGATTGAGTTTCATTCTTTCCTATCGAAATGAAAACCAATAATAAAAAACTTGTTTAGGGGTGATAGGCATTCACAAAGCAAATGACAGCACGCCATCATAACACTGCGACAAGACAGAAGGTCAACAACCACCTCAAGTATCCTGAAAGCACACTCATCATCAACTTTGTGTATAAACCAAATCCCAGGAGGCATGTATAGTAAAGATATAACACAGGCATGTTTTGTAAAGGCACAGTAAAACATCTTCTGTGTTATAATTCAGCGATGTATGTTGCCCCATCTGGGTGTGCGTAATAATTCTTCATTTCAAAATTGTACTAGACAGATATGCTAATTCTTAACACAACTGTTGTTGTAAGTTAATAAAACTTGGCTCAAAGGAGAAGCAGGTGGTATTAATACCCCATTAAAAGCCTATTGTGTATTACATTTTTATTGAGTGTGGTAATCAGGTAATCATGTTATAGCCTACTTTTGTGGTTTCTAAAACTGTTTTTCCTATGATTGACCTTGAGCTCAGGTCTAGGTTATTCAGTCCCCATTAGTAATGGGAGGGCATTAGAAGATTGGCAGTTATTGGCAAAGGTAAATTTTATCAGTCAGTCAGTAAGAAAGTACATTGCATTCGGAAAGTATTCAAACCCCTTCACATTATTACACCTGTATTTGGGGAGTTTCTCCCATTCTTCTCTGCAGATCCTCTCAAGCTCTGTCAGGTTAGATGGGGAGCATTAGTGCACAGCTATTTTCAAGTCTCTTCAGAGATGTGTGCTTAGGGTCGTTGTCCTGTTGGAAGGTGAACCGTCGCCCCAGTCTGAGGTCATGAGCGCTCTGGAGCAGGTTTTCATCAAGGATCTCTCTGTACTTTGCTCCGTTCATGTTTGCCTCGATCCTGACCAGTCTCCCAGTCCTTGCCGCTGAAAAACATCCCCACAGCATAATGCTACCATTCAGGCCAAAAAGTTCAATCTTGGTTTCATCAGACCAGAGAATCTTGTTTCTCATGGTCTGAGAGTCTTCAGGTGCGTTTTGGCAAACTCCAAGCGGGCTGTCATGTGCCTTTTACTGAGGAGTGGCTTCCGTCTGGCCATTCTACCATAAAGGTCTGATTGGTGGAGTGCTGCAAAGATGGTTGTCCTTCTGGAAGGTTCTCCCATCTCCACAGAGTAACTCTAGAGCTCTGTCAGAGTGACCATCGGGTTCTTGGTCACCTCCCTGACCAAGGCCCTTCTCCCCCGATTACTCAGTTTGGCCGGCCGGCCATCTCTAGGAATAGTCTTGGTGGTACGAAACTTCTTCCATTTAAGAATGATGGAGGCCACTGTGTTCTTGGGGACCTTCAATGCTGCAGACATTTTTTGGTACCCTTCCCCAGATCTGTGCCTCGACACATACCATCTCGGAGCTCTACAGACAATTCCTTCGACCTCATGGCTTGGTTTTTGCTCTGACACGCACTGTCAACTGTGGGACCTTATATAGACAGGTGTGTGTCTTTCCAAATCATGTCCAATCAATTGAATTTACCACAGGTGGACTCCAATCAAGTTGTAGAAACATCTCAAGGATGATCAATGGAAACAGGATGCACCTGAGCTAAATTTCGAGTCTCATAGCAAAGGGTGTAATACTTATGTAAAAATTTCTAAAAACCTGTGTTCTCTTTGTCATTATAGGGCATTGTGTGTGGATTGCTGAGGACATTTTTTGCGCCGTGATTGGGTCAGTGTTCTGTCACTCATGTGGACACTACGTCACTGCCAAATCTAAGTGTAGAGCTTGAAAATTCAAGCCCTTTTGGTGCTGCCATAGATTACATTAGAAGTGCCCATCCAAGAAGGCTCAAGGTCATTGGCCACAGATAAAATGACGTCAAATCACGTTATATCTACAATAGCATTGATTGGACTGATCATGTCAACGTCATACTTTCAAAATCTTAGCTAGCAGTCATCATCATGAATCAAGTCGACAATCTACTGGCAAATCCTTTTTAATCCTTGTCATATGAAGAGAAATAATGAAGAGAAATTATAGATAAAACGTATCGGTGCTCATCGGCAATTGGACAAACATTACACAAGAAGTTGGAAATCACAAATTCAACAATGAGTGGTTTGGAAGGAATCAGTGGCTAACTGCAAGCATTGCAAAGCAATCACTAGCCTGCTATTCAGTGGAGTGGGTGTGTGGTCTCAATTCTGGGTTTAAGGGTCTCTTTTCCAAGCTTAAAATTATAAACATTCAACATTGGCCATGCTGTCAACCCACCATGATTTCTGCCGCACTCAAAACAACTATTAACTCGGAACTGGGAAATATGACTTCAGTGAGTTCAAGACAACTGGGAACTCTTGGAAAAAAACGAGCTCAGACTCGGAATTGTACGTTGGGAATTCGGGCTTCTTTCTAAAGCTACGATCTGAAAATCACTGACGTCATCATGATTCAACCTTGTTTTTTCTGAGTTCCCAGTTGTCTTGAAAGCACCATAAATCCAGAGAATGCCAGACTTTGATGACAAAGTTTGATGACAAAATGTGCCCACGAAGGACCGCCGCACCACCTTCCTGTTCAAGTGAGCACAGCACAACAAGGTGAGTCCAGAAATATATTGTATGCTGCTGCATAAATGATGTAATATGCCAGTGAGATATGTATACTGTAGCTAAGAAAGTAATACTAAGTGTATGTTGTGTAGTAAGCTGTTAGTAGACCCTGTGCCTCACCCTAATAATTTGGTATATTTTACCCTCTTAATTTCGCCTACTGTTCTGTCTTGGTGGTGCAAATGTAGCCTATAACCTGTTTTAGAGAAATGTAATCATAGAATGTTGTAAGAGCTTTCATTGTCTGCTTATATGCCCCCTTTATTTATCCTACGGTTCTGACTTGGTGTACAGGGAGAATACTGTACCATGTTCTGAATACCATGTTCTGAATTATTTCGCTGTACATTTCAAAAGTGCTGAACAAATAGTTATATTGACTACGTCCGTCCTAGCACGCTCATTAATGTCTTAATCGAAATTACGGATTGCCTCTTATCCGCTCGTTGTCCCCTTATGCCATAGTTTGTACATCTCAATTGTCAGTAGAAACCACATTTGTTTAAGCAAGTCAGCCATATCAGCTATGTTTTTTTTAAAGGCAGTAAATGAGGCTGAATGAACTGTTTCTCTGCCAGACAAGGCTCCACTGATAGCCAGGTGTAGCAGTGGTAAGGTGTTGGGACTGCTGTTGGGACTCTGCGGTTGGGACAGCTTCATGTAGGCCCTAACAGTTTGTGGGCACCGTTTGTCACCGTTATAGTGCAATTAATGTATTGTTTAGTGTTGTGTTGTGTAGTGGCTTTGCTGGCATGCATCCCCCCCCAATCTTTTGTTTTGTTTGCCCCACCAAGATTTACATGCTAAAATCGCCACTGGTCAATACATAGATCATCTTTGCTACCATGGATTTTTTTGAAAGATATAGTTATGGACAACTGCAAAAGTGTTGCTACAGCTCTCAACAACATTGCTGCCCAACTTTGTTTGTGCTATTGTTGATAAAACAAGTTTACTGGAGAACTGAGACCAAGTAGAGACTTTTGGACAAGGTGGATAATGGTATAATAAAGGCAGTTTATTCAGAGGTAAAGATATCTGGAATCGCGTGCACGGACCCGTTCGTCAATCTCGTAGGGAGATATCTGAGAGAGCCCCGAAACATTGTGTGCTGACATTTTATACAATAAAATGAAGTAGGTTGAATCTAGTAGTTCTGATCTTCTGATTGGTCCTGATGAGTTGGGCGAGGTCCCCTCCACTGTTGCATTGGCTCTGAGTCGGGTTCTCTGTCTTCAAATGTTCAGCCTAAGAGAAGGGGATTTTTGTGTGTGTGTGTGTGTGTGTGTGTGTGTTTAACAGTGATGATGTGTGTGTGTGTGTGTGTGTGTGTGTGTGTGTGTGTTATCAGTGATGATGTGTGTGTGTGTGTGTGTGTGTGTTTATCAGTGATGATGTGTGTGTGTGTGTGTGTGTGTGTGTGTGTGTGTGTGGGTGTGTGTGTGTGTGTCCTCAGAGCAAGAACTCGTGAGTTGGAAGAACTGAGAGACCTATGGCGTGGGTGTTGTCCTTAGCCACCTGCTGACAAGGCTGACAAGATAGGACTCTTTTGTCCATTGTATTGAATACAAAGGCCCAACACAAAATGGGTCATGCACAAGATTTTAGTCAGACCAAGCTATAACATTATATATTTACTACGACAAATCCCTCTCTTCACGTCTCCCCAGAGACGTGACCAAGTAACAGTAAAGAAGGAAAACTTAGGACGTGACACAAGCTAACAGTGTAATTGGCAAAATAGGGAAAACTTTATCAGAAGATAAAGTTTTGATTCCCCCCTCTTCACGTCTCACAAGAGACGTGACAAAAAGCTTAAATGCTGCAATTTGGCAAAATAGGGAAAACTTTATCAGAAGATAAAGTTTTAATTCCCCCTCTTCACGTCTCACAAGAGACGTGACACAAGCTAATAGTGCAATTGGCAAAATAGGGAAAACTTTATCAGAAGATAAAGTTTTACATTCCCCCTCTTCACGTCTCACAAGAGACGTGACAAAAGCTAATAGTGCAATTGGCAAAATAGGGAAAACTTTATCAGAAGATAAAGTTTTACATTCCCCCTCTTCACGTCTCACAAGAGACGTGACAAAAGCTTAAATGCTGCAATTGGCAAAATAGGGAAAACTTTATCAGAAGATAAAGTTTTACATTCCCCTCTTCACGTCTCACAAGAGACGTGACAAAAGCTTAAATGCTATTCATCATCCAGATATCCTTGGTCAGCATCGTCAATAGCAAGCAAAGGAAACATCTGACCGTTATCTGCAGGATTTGGATCAATAGCGGTGGTTATAATCCTGGTTGTCAGCGTCCGTATGCATGGAATGCAACAGCATCCACAAAGCACTAGAATTGCAGCAAAAACAGAGATGGATACAAGTATAGAAGAAACAAGCATTTTATATTTACCAAACGCATCCATCCAAGAGTCCCACATTGAAGTATCCACCCCTGAGTGGCTCTTCATTTTGCCATTAAGAGTCCTCAAACCTTCTAGAGCAATTGTCAAGCTTCCATCTGCAGCAGTATTATTAGGAATAAAAGTACAACATTGTTCCCTGAACATAGCACACACACCCCCTCTTTCAGCAAGTAACATATCAACAGCAATTCTATTCTGAAAAGCCATTAATGAAGTTGCAGCTAGTTGTCCATGAACAGCCTCAAAACCTTGTTGAGTCCAGTTTTCTAATTTCTGGACATTAATGTATGTAGTTAATTCTATCGACGTTTTTATTAATGGTACAACAGTCAGCACCCAAAATGTACCCATGTTCAAGGACAGTTTCACAGACAACAAAGAGAGAGTGTTCTTATCAGCCTGTTATGTGAAACAATCCATATCAGTACAGTGCTCCTCCTTAATGCATTCCTTCCAAGCTATTCATCACATACAGATCCAATTAAAAATAAAAGGCAACAATTTTATGGTGTCACTCTAAACAGAGTATAATCACCCTTAAGAATAACAGGATATGGAAATTAAATCACAACATTTAATGTTAATAAAAAATAAAAATAATAATTTTAACCCTCTATTCCTCCCCTACACCTAACATGTACTGAGTTGGCTACCAGCCACCCAGGAATCCTTTACCTTCACATCAGGAAGAATAAACAATCACAGTGGTTAGTAAAAACATAAGGTAATAAATGAGCAAGAACTGAAAATAAATGCGTGTATGTATTTTACTAGGCAAAACATGGATCATCCAGCTTGGTCTCAGAGTCAGTAGCAGAGTCACCTGCATCATCCTGGGCGGTAACAACAGCATCATACCTGACGCCTGCACCACTCCTACCACTGACCTCCTGAGACAGGGGACGATGCAAGCAGCACAACACATTAACAGCAAAAACACAATTACTAGGGTCAGAAATCCAGTAACCACCATAGAAGAGTACTCACCAAACCAGTCACTCAGCCAGGAAATAAGGCAACATCCACAAAGAACAAGTATACCCATAGAGGCCATAACTTCACCCAGAATAGTCACAACAATAGTTTTCCATTTACCAAATATGTTATCAAACCAACCGTTTATGGAGCTATCAATACCAGAGTTCTCAACCAGTTCGTTCGCCAGCGTGGTGATGGTCACTCAAGCGCTTTGGTCACGGGCCCGTCCGGTGCTATATTGTTGGAGATGAAAGTACAGCACATATATTGTGACGTCACGAGAGGCTACACAGCTTTCAGCAGGATTGCTCAAGTAGTGCAAGGAGACAAGGTTCAAACAAAACAAGGATTTTATTATAGGTCTTGGGAAATTAACGAAAATATAACAAAATTCTGTTCTCTTGTGGCTCTTTAAGGGTTAACAGTTCAGGGATGTCTCTTCCACATCCAAAGTCATCATTCTCACTCGCTCAGATAACTTTTCCCCAGCCTTACTGTAGTCCACGTTGCAGCTAGTGGCCAACCCAGCAAAAAGTCCTTCCAAATGTCTCTCACGTATTTCCACAGGTGCATGTATCCAAAGGTGAGTATTTCCCAAAGGTAAGTATCTCCAAATCCTTATATTCCTCATGGAAGTGGACGTGCAGCACTCTTGTCCTCCAGAGAGCCCAGGTTGGAGACTGTGTCTCTTCCCTTCAACAAACCTTCAGCTCATCAGCTCCTGATTGGTTTCAGCTGCGTGGGAAGATTGGCCATAGAGGGTTGGAGTTCCCGACCATACCAGCAGATGGAGCCATAGCTGTCTGGGTTTGCAGCCATCTCAGGGGGATGTAACGTCCCTCCAGGACACAGCCTCTCGTGACATCACACATCCCCCTCCTCGGGACCGACGTCCTCGTCGGGGTAAAGGCAGCGAAGAAGGCATCACGCCGGGAGAGGGCGTCCGCATTGCCGTGGTGCTTGCCAGCCCTGTGGACAACAGAAAAGTTAAACGGTTGCAAGCTCAAAAACCATCTGGTTACTCTACTGTTTGATTCCTTGTTCTTGGCCATCCACTGCAGAGGGGCGTGATCAGATACCACCATGAAACGTCGGCCCAGGAGATAGAACCGAAGGGACTCCAGGGCCCAGACTACAGCCAGACATTCTTTCTCCACCGTTGAATAGTTCTTCTCTCTTGGAAGTAACTTTCTGCTTAGGTAGAGAATGGGATGTTCTTCACCGTCATGTGCCTGGGTGAGGACAGCACCCAGACCCACCTCCGAAGCATCCGCTTGGACAATGAATTCCTTCTTGAAGTCTGGTGCCACCAGGATCGGACTGGAGCAGAGTGCTCGCTTCAGGTTGAGGAAAGCCGCCTCCGCCGCAGGGTTCCACTTCACCATTCGTGAGTGGCGTTTGGTCGTCAGCTCCGTCAACGGTGCAGCTATGGTAGCAAAATCTGCAATAAAGCGTCTATAGTAGCCAGCGAGGCCCAAAAATGACCTTACTTGCTTCTTGTTGATGGGCTGCGGCCAGTCCTGTATGGCCCGCAGTTTGGCTTCCTGTGGTTTGACCAACCCCCGCCCAATGGTGTACCCCAGGTAGTTTGTCTCACTGAAGGCCACCTTGCACTTCTTCGGGTTTGCCGTGAGCCCTGCTTCCCTGAGCGAATCCAGCACCGCTTGTACCCGGGGTAGGTGGCTGGCCCAATCCTGACTTTGTATAACAACATCATCCAAATAAGCCGCTGCGTACCTCTTGTGGGGCGCAAGGACTCGATCCATCAGGCGTTGGAACGTGGCAGGTGCCCCGTGGAGACCAAACGGAAGTCGGGTATACTGGTAGAGCCCCTCCCGGGGTGGCAAAGGCTGTCTTCTCCTTAGACGCCGGGGTCAAGGGCACCTGCCAGTAGCCTTTTGTGAGATCAAGAGTGGTTAGGAAACGAGCATGCCCCAAGGAGTCTATTAAATCATCGACACGAGGCATTGGGTATGCATCAAATTCAGACACTTCATTCAACTTTCGATAGTCATTACAAAATCGTACTGAACCGTCTGGCTTGGGAACTAGTACGATGGGACTTGCCCAGGCACTGTGGGACTCTTCGATTACTCCCAACTCCCGCATCTTCCTTACCTCCTTCTGTATAACCACTTTACGAGCCTCTGGCACGCGGTACGGGGCGCTGGTTTACCGTTCGGCCAGGCATGGTGCGGATCTCATGTTGGACCACCTCTGTGTGACCGGGAAGGGAGGAGAAGACATCCTGGTTCTGCTCCACGAGTTCCAGGGCCATCTGTCGTTGATGTGGGGACAGATTTGGACCCAGCTGAACCTCTTCTCGCGCCGGTTCCTGGGTCTCTGTGGGGGGTAGAGAGCTGAACAGCGCCTCTCTGGCGTGCCACTTCTTTAAAAGGTTAACATGATAAATCTGCTCAGTTTTCCTTTTATCTGGTTGCCTCACCTTGTAGTTTACTTCTCCCATGCGTTCAATGACCTCATATGGTCCTTGCCAGGTTGCCAGGAATTTGCACTCAACGGTTGGCACCAGGACCAGCACTCTGTCCCCCGGCTTAAACTCCCTGGGTTGAGCCGATCTGTTGTAGGAGGCTTGCTGTTGCCGCTGACTGGCCTCCAGGTGTTCCCGCATCATGGGATAGATGGCCTTCATTCTCTCCCTCATAGCCCCTACATGGTCGATCAGTGTCCGCTGTTGGCATGGCTGCTCCTCCCAGGCCT
The DNA here is from genome assembly GCF_020615455.1 of Coregonus clupeaformis. Classification (NCBI taxonomy): domain Eukaryota; kingdom Metazoa; phylum Chordata; class Actinopteri; order Salmoniformes; family Salmonidae; genus Coregonus; species Coregonus clupeaformis. The sequence goes on along the minus strand of NC_059227.1, from coordinate 13,780,784 downwards.
CCTTGGCGATGTCGAGCAGTCCTCTGGGTCTGTAGGAAAGCAAGAGCTCAAAGGGTGAAAAACCAGTAGAAGACTGAGGTACCTCTCTCACCGCAAATAATATGTATGGTAACAGCTGATCCCAGTTGCGCCCATCTTCCCCTACCGCTTTCCGCAGCATGGATTTTAGTGTTTTGTTAAAAGCGTTCGACTAGGCCATCTGTCTGGGGGTGGTAGACCGAGGTTCTCAGCTGTTTGATTTTCAGTAAAGCACAGAGTTCTTTCATCACCCTGGACATGAATGGAGTCCCTTGGTCCGTCAATATCTCTTTTGGGATTCCCAGACTAGTTGAGAGACGGAACAGCTCCTTGGCGATTTGTCTGGATGTAGCCTTCCTCAGCGGAATGGCCTCCGGGTACCGGGACGCATAGTCCAGAATGACCAGAATGTATTGATGTCCCCTGGCACTTTTCGGTAAGGGCCCGACTATGTCTAATCCAATCCTCTCAAAAGGAGTTTCGATAATGGGCAAGGGAATGAGCGGGTTTCTATATGTGGGCTTTGGCGCAACCTGCTGACACTCAGGGCAACTACGGCAGTAGTTCTCTATCTCTTTGTGTACTCCTGGCCAAAAGAAACGTTGCATGATTCTTTCCTTAGTCTTCTCTACCCCCAAGTGGGCCCCTAGCGGGTGTGTGTGGGCTAGGTTGAGTACTGTGGCCCGATAGGGCTGTGGCACGAGGAGCTGTTCATGCACTTCCTCATTTTTCTTGACTATCTGATATACTAACCCCCGGTTTACTGCGAAATGGGGGTAAGTAGGGGTTGTCTTATCACCTACCACTACACCTTCTAATACCTGCACATTTCTTAAGGCATTTGCAAGAGTAGGATCTTGTAATTGAGCCGTACCATACTGGCCTGTGAGAGGGGGAAGCTCTTGGGTGCCTGGGACGTCTTCTTCACTGGAGAACGGAGCACTTTCCTGGGCTGCGTTCTCTTCTCCCGTATCCGGACCAGTCTCGGTGTCGGTCTGGGCACCTGCCATCCCTATCAGAGCCCGGGCGGGAGTGAGTAACTCGGAGGATTGCACCGGAGCCTTCCCAGGATGAGTCTTGCCTCTCCGTTTCCGAGGTACTCGGGTTATCCTCTCCTGAGACTCTCTCCAGAGTGGGTAAAAGGCGGGGCAGTCTCGTCCAATTAGGACAGGGACGGGGAGGGAATCAACCACCCCCGCCGTCGTGTGTATGGTTCCCCGTGTGCTGGTCATTGTAAGTTCAGTAATGGGGTATTCTCTGGTGTCCCCATGGACACAGGAAACTGGGAGGACTTTCCCCGGGGTCAGACACGTGGGGCCCACCAAATCCTTACGCACCAGGGTGGCCCGGCTACCAGAATCCAGTAAGGCCTCCACATCATGGTGATTCACAGTTACCGGGCAGGTGGGGGGGTCGATCTGGGCCGCCATCTACGACTCCCAAGAGCGAGGCAAAACGGTGTGTGGGTGCTGAGCTGGAGGACTCCGCAGTGGGCATAGGTTCATCGGCTGGTTTCCCACACTGCCAGGAGATATGTCCCATCTCCCCACCCCGGTAACACTGTCGAGTTTCCCCCCTCCTGGTGTACTCTTCTTGGACCCGCCTGGTTTCTGGCTCCCCCTGGAGCCGGGATAAGTCCTGACGTGGCTGGGTTCGAGACCTTGGGGTCCTTTGGACGGGTTCTTCCCATTTGTGGTGGGGCCGCACTCCTGGGGTCTTTTCGGGAAGCATTCAGCATCTCCGCTGTGGCCTGGTACTTTTCCACAGCTTCCACGGTCAGATCAGCCGTGGTCAAGGCCTGTTGACTGATGAACCGTTTTGCCTCATAAGGCAGGGCGCGTAGGTAACGATCCACCACAACGGCCTCCACTACCGCCGCTGCTGTATTCCTCTGCGGATCCAGCCATTTCCTTGCGATTCGGACAAGTTCATGCATCTGCGCCCGAGGAGGTTGGTCTGGTTGGAAGGTCCAGCTGTGAAAGCGCTGGGCCATACCAAACTTTGTGAGTCCATATCTGCTGAGGATCTCAGACTTCAGGGCATCATAGTCAGTAACCTGGTCAGGGCCCAGGTCCCGGACAGCATTCAGCGATTCCCCGGTTAGAAAGGGGGGCTAACAGACCAACCCACTGTTGCTTGGGCCAGGCTTCCCTAGTGGCCGTGGCCTCAAATGCATGCAGGTATGCCTCAATGTCATCGGTAGCTCCCATCTTAGATATAAAGTCACTTGCCTTTATTGGGCGGGTATTTTGGACCACCCTCTGTCTCTGCAACTGCAATTCCTCTGCCTTCAGAAGGTTGGCTTTCTTTTGCTCCTCCAAGAGAGCCACGTTTGCTTGCATCTGGGCTTGCTGGCCAGCAACAAGGGCTTTCAATATGTCCTCCATTTCAGTCGGGCGGGGAGCCTACGGCCAACTTGGAAAACTGGGTGATCAAACCTTCGGTATCCTCCTCTGACATGCACTATTAACGCTTGAGCGTGCCCGTATTCTCCACCATCTGTGACGTCACGAGAGGCTACACAGCTTTCAGCAGGATTGCTCAAGTAGTGCAAGGAGACAAGGTTCAAACAAAACAAGGATTTTATTATAGGTCTTGGGAAATTAACGAAAATATAACAAAATTCTGTTCTCTTGTGGCTCTTTAAGGGTTAACAGTTCAGGGATGTCTCTTCCACATCCAAAGTCATCATTCTCACTCGCTCAGATAACTTTTCCCCAGCCTTACTGTAGTCCACGTTGCAGCTAGTGGCCAACCCAGCAAAAAGTCCTTCCAAATGTCTCTCACGTATTTCCACAGGTGCATGTATCCAAAGGTGAGTATTTCCCAAAGGTAAGTATCTCCAAATCCTTATATTCCTCATGGAAGTGGACGTGCAGCACTCTTGTCCTCCAGAGAGCCCAGGTTGGAGACTGTGTCTCTTCCCTTCAACAAACCTTCAGCTCATCAGCTCCTGATTGGTTTCAGCTGCGTGGGAAGATTGGCCATAGAGGGTTGGAGTTCCCGACCATACCAGCAGATGGAGCCATAGCTGTCTGGGTTTGCAGCCATCTCAGGGGGATGTAACGTCCCTCCAGGACACAGCCTCTCGTGACATCACAATATCCAAACAGAACACAAACCCCGTCCCGCTCAGCCAAAAGCATATCTAAAGCTATTCTATTCTGCCATGTCATTAAGCTAGTTGCCGCTGTCTGCTCAGCTGATCCCTTTATTGCATCACGAGTGTGGTTTATAAATATTTTGCTGGTTATATTAAATATAATTTATCCAATCTACATTTTTATTAATTGTTGACCACCAGAAAATACTTGATTCAAACCCAGCTGCGATCTGATTGTGGATCCCATCAATATATATCCTTTCATCAAAGGATCCCGGGAGGAGGTCCTACTTTCTATGTGACAACTCACCAGTCTCTGACACGTTTGATTGTTTGCGTATGTAGGTGAGTTCACAATCAGTTATCACCACACATCCATCAGATGTCAGCACAGGTCTGGTTTTTGGCTCCTAAAATCCTCTGGCTGCAACAAAGAGGGAGAGATTAGTCATGGTCTCTTTAGGTGTGACATTCTCTGTGTGGGAGCAGGAGCTAAAAGGCCCTACCCTGTATCCTATCCTTACTAGTCCTAGAAAAACAATTAGAATCCCCTGTGACTTCAAACTGAGGCAACCCAGGTCGGGATGACTTTGTTATCGGGGAAACAGATAGTGCAAGTTACCATAAGACTCTTTCACCACATTCCCAGGTGGCTTGCATGGAGGAAAAACCTGACAGAGAGTTAAAGCCTGTCAAGGGGAACGGAGTAGTTGTTAACCCTGGTTTGGCTGTCCCACAGGCAAAACAGTCCTCTTTAGACATCGTTTTTGCCATATACTGAATCCATTCCAACCACAGGTTAAGATTTCTATACCCCGTTTCCACCTGTACTACTTCCTCCAGGTCTATAGTTTTGCACTATCTTTATCACAGCCCCGGTCTCACTACCTCCCTCAGAGAGGTTTACTCTAGAATTTCCCCTTTCCCTACGTCTAGCTGTCTCCTATGCCTTTTCAACTTGTGTTAGGTTAACTACCACTTCTGGCTGAAACAGGAGGGTCCGTGTGTGCTAGGAATATGGCCCCCACAATCAGACAGCTACCTACCGTCGGGAGACCTGTGAATCCCCACCCTTGCCCTGAGAACATGTCAGATGCCAGAGGCCAACCCATTGCTTTACCTTCTATCGAACTCACACAGGGATGATCAGACAGGGTAAGGGAATCTTCGTTAAGAGCCAACCCCCGAGCCCTAGTGGTAATCGGATCTTTCTCCTAACTCTGTGTTTGTTCGTCAGGTGTAGCTGGTTTTGCCTTTTTACAGTGTGTGACATGGACCCAGATGGATCTCTCAGCTATTCTGCTGGCAAAGGCAGTACTTGGTAGGGCCCTTCCCGCCAGGCCTGATTCAGTCTCCTGGTTAGATAGAGTGGGTCACCTTCTCCTTTAGTTCACCTGTGGGGCACAAAACCTCTGACATACAGGTGTGGTTAATAAACTATCATACAAGTTTTTTTTTGTTTTTTTTTAAGTATTTTGTCCTCTCCTTCGTATATATTTAATATTTAATCCAACCATCCCCCTTTTTGACACATGATTTGGCCATGTGTCAATATTACCACCTACCTATTTTACCCTCAACTTAGTAAAATAAACTATCTTAAAGTCCTCCTCTCATGCCTTTAGAATTTACTAGTGTGGATGATTAAAATAACACCAGAATGTTGAAACAGAGTTCAGAGGCCATTGAAATCATTTATCGAACTGTTTAATCCCATAGTATACTAAACATTACCATTATTCTAAATATTTCATAAATGTTAGTTATCCCAAGTGTTCATTAAGTCCTCATGACATTCATTCTCATAAGAAATCATATATACCCCAAACTCAGCCAAAACCTAAAAAACTCCATAAAATTCACTGTGTGCTTCTCTAAGACCTATCACCCTTGACCTGCTGAAAACCCTCCAAAATTGAAACAACAAGGCTTTATAAACATCATACTAGGTGTGTTGTTTTCTATTTGATAACCCTAATTAAAAAACAACAACCAAACAGCCAGGTCATGAGGACTCCTGATTTCTCTCTTCCCCTTCTGCCTACAGTTTCTTAACTGGTGCCCTTTCCTTGCACAGTAACTACACGGTTCCTCACATTCTCTAGCAAAATGTCCCGTTTTGTCACAATTGTAACACTTCCACTCACTCCTGTCTCCACTATTACTATTTCCTTCTTGTCTGTCTTTGCTACCGTAACCTCTCTTCTCTCCTAGGTATTGACTAATAGTCTCACTGTCTCTAATTCAACACAAAACCCCATCATCCAATTAATTTTCATACCCATTACTGTCAATGCCAAATTAGGTTTCTCTGTTCCTGTTGAAGTGCTGAGTCAATAGTAGCCAATTCAAACACCTCACAATTTGGATCAAAAGGGTTCCTTAGTCTTCCCCCCAGTAGAGTCTACTATTTCTCCCTCAAGGACTAGTCACGCCTTATCTTCCTCTTTCTCACGCTCAAAGCTGGGGGATGGACTTCTCTCTCCTCTCTCCTGTCTGATGGATTGCATGTCTCTCTGAGGCTATTACACAATTCAGTTATTTTCCCAACATACTCTCCGTAATCGGCCCATGGCAAAAGTGTCCTCTGGGCATCCCCTGAAACCCACTGCCCTCTAACGGCAGCCCAAACCTTACTATTCCTGTCATGGGGTGGGTCATTCTCAAATCAAATCAAATAAAATTGTATTGGTCACATGCGCCGAATACAACAGGTGCAGACATTACAGTGAAATGCTTACATTCTTACAAGAATGCTTACATTCTTTCTACCGCTCTGGCCACGTCCTCTGTGTTCATGGCCTGTCTGCTAAATGGCATATTATTATTATTACTGTATACATCTAAGGTTGCTGGGGCCCCTTTCATTCCCCGCCAATAGATTAGGTAAGGCTATCAGTGGGTACTGGCCCCCTCCTACTCTCTCTCTCTCTCACTGCTTATTTCTCCTTTACACACCTTATGTATCTGTTTAAGCATGGATTCGAGTTTATCTGCGTCCAGACGTCCCTCAAAACCATACCTCTCCCTCCACCTGGTTATATAATGGAGATTTGAAGCTATCCCTGGATTCCATTTTAATTACATCAAGCATTTCTCGTCCCCAGTAAATTCTGGGACCTCTTGTGAGGATTTGCCCCCCCCCCATGGTTGGTACTGTTAAAAATCCCTTAGCCACCTCTTCTATATTACAAGTACATTTAAAGTAATTCAAAATAGCTTCACACAACAACCCCTCATAAGGAGTGCCCAGCAGGAGTCCAATTCCTATCAGAAAACATACATACGAACATTCAGACACTCCCAATCTCTCCCAGGGGGAAAAAGTTCTTCTTCACCCTGGGTGAGATTGTTGTTCCCATAAGGGTTTCTTCATTGTGTTGTCAGGATTGGTTCTCGCTGCTCAAATCAGCTCTTACTTCAGACAATAGTCTGGAAGGAGTGGGGGCTGGAGTGCAATGTGTTAGATGGTGCCAGGGTGCTCCTGATTTACCTCTGACCTGGACTGAGTGTGAAGTAACCTCCTTCACTTCGTACGGTCCAGTCCACCTGGGTTCCAGCCACTTTCTTTTGTGGACTTTCACCCTCACCCAGTCTCCCACTTTTACCTTCAGTGGTGGCGTGTTTCCCGACAGCTCCCCCTCTTGGGCCTTCTGCACCTGAGAAGAGAGTGCTGCAGAAAATTCCGTCAATTCCCTCAATTCTACAGATTGGTATTCAGTTTCATAAGTTTCACTATAACTTCCCATCACCCATTAACGCGTTATAATACATAAAAACACACAACCCAAAAAGCCAATTGGAATTACAATGCTTAATGTATTCAGGCTATCAAAGCGTCCTAGAACACATTCTCAGTTCGACTGCCACCCTTCACACAGCCTTATTTAGGCACTTCATTATGTGAAGTCACAGAAGCAACTGGATCCCTTAGAGATTTTTGTCTCAGGTTAACTGCACCTTTCACACAACCATTTAAATGGAACGTTTTAAATGTGAAATTACAGAGATAGCTGGCATCTCCGAGAATTTAGTACCTCTGGTCAATTTCGGTGATTCTCCCCCACCTAATGATGGGTCAAATCTTATCCACTCATACGTCAAAACACACCTACCACACAACCTATCTAAAATAGGACCTTTTAAATGTGGAAACAACCTATCAGGGATAGTAGTGACGGCCATGGCTATTTCAGTATATATATATATATATGTATATAGAATTTCGGGTAAGGTCCGACTATCTTAGTGTACTTAGCCCGTCACTGGCCGAGGCCAGCAATGTATTCTTGGTGCCAACACCGACTTATCTCAGGTGCCCCACCCTCGTACACAAAGAATTTTCAATAATTTATTATTAGGAATTATTTTGCAAAAGGTATTATTGTTTTTCAGTTATTCGAGTTATTATATATTTTCCCAAAAGGTATCAGAATCGCCCTTTTGGAACAATATATTAACAAACTCGAGCGCTCCTAAAATAATTATCAATTTAATCCTAGGAATTATTTTGCAAAAGTTATTATTGTTTTTCAGGTATTCGAGTTATTATATATTTTCCCAAAAGGTATCAAAATCGCCCTTTTGGAACAATATATTAACAAACTCGAGCGCTTCCAAAATAATTATCAATTTATTTTTAGGAACTAAGGAAATACCAACACCACAAGAGGGAAAAAGTACAAGTGAACTTTCAGCGCAGCGGCTGCAGAACAGGCCAAATAAGACTCGGTGGTCCTCTTAAAAGTTATCAACTAGTTAGTCTCATGAAACGGCCAATCTTACACAACATTCAGGTTAACATTTCAACTTTTACATTTTGCATTTACATATCAACATCAACACATGAATTCAGTTTGAGTTCCTCACAGTACATCTAGTTGAGTGCCAAGTCAACCATTGCCCGACTATCTGAACTTGTATTTTTATTTTATTTTAATGATTCTCCACAACCAAGACTCCCAGTCGTTTAAACCATTCAACTGGCGTCTAGTCGGGAGAACCTTTTCTGGACTTGGATTCTCACGGAATTAACTCAACCCGACTATCTGAATCTTTTTATCAAGTCACCAGATCCTTCTCTTGTGGATCAAATAAAAGGGTCCATCTCTTGTGAACCAAAACCTCTGTAAATAGGCTCCTCACTAGAAAGCCACAATTCAACAGAAAATAAAAGTCGGTCCTTCTCTTGTGAACCACTGTAACTAGACTTCTTCTCTTAGAGTCACATTTCAACAGTAAAAACCTAAGATTTCAGATATCAACAGTAAAAATAAAAGGGTCCTTCTCTAGTGAACCACAACCTCTGTAACTAGACTCCTCACCTAGAGAGTCACATTTCAACAGTAAAAATAAAAGTCGGTCCTTCTCTTGTGAACCACTGTAACTAGACTCCTCTCTAGAGAGTCACAATTCAACAGTAAAAACCTAAAGAATTCAGATATCTTTACATATATGCCTTTTGAGTCATAATAGATATGTTATAAATTTAACAGTAATCCATACTCACGCTCAGTACTACTGATCTTAATTTTGGTTTATCCTATAATACAATATGCAGATTTTGTTTTAACAGGTTCTGCTTACCTTTGTATTGACGGCCGTCTAGATCAGTTTCCTGAGGCGAGCTGGATTCCCGGCTGCTCCTGCGAACAGGTCACCCGTCCTTTCTGATCCGTCTCTTACTTGTCTCCTTTCTCTATCAACTTTCTATGGACCGAATTCAGAGAAGAAAACCATCCTCTGCTACCAATTTTGTTGATAAAACAAGTTTACTGGAGAACTGAGACCAAGTAGAGACTTTTGGACAAGGTGGATAATGGTATAATAAAGGCAGTTTATTCAGAGGTAAAGATATCTGGAATCGCGTGCACGGACCCGTTCGTCAATCTCGTAGGGAGATATCTGAGAGAGCCCCGAAACATTGTGTGCTGACATTTTATACAATAAAATGAAGTAGGTTGAATCTAGTAGTTCTGATCTTCTGATTGGTCCTGATGAGTTGGGCGAGGTCCCCTCCACTGTTGCATTGGCTCTGAGTCGGGTTCTCTGTCTTCAAATGTTCAGCCTAAGAGAAGGGGATTTTTGTGTGTGTGTGTGTGTGTGTGTGTTTAACAGTGATGATGTGTGTGTGTGTGTGTGTGTGTGTGTGTGTGTGTGTGTGTGTGTGTGTGTGTGTTATCAGTGATGATGTGTGTGTGTGTGTGTTTATCAGTGATGATGTGTGTGTGTGTGTGTGTGTGTGTGTGTGTGTGTGGGTGTGTGTGTGTGTGTCCTCAGAGCAAGAACTCGTGAGTTGGAAGAACTGAGAGACCTATGGCGTGGGTGTTGTCCTTAGCCACCTGCTGACAAGGCTGACAAGATAGGACTCTTTTGTCCATTGTATTGAATACAAAGGCCCAACACAAAATGGGTCATGCACAAGATTTTAGTCAGACCAAGCTATAACATTATATATTTACTACGACACTATCGACAAAGCACAGTGGAAAAAAGTTGTGAGAGACTACTTTCTGGAGGACAATGCCATGCTGACTCGTGTTTACATGTGAATTCCGAAAGAGATGGGTGGGGGGCGGTAAGGCTTTATTCTTAAGTCTAAGCCATTGGCGGGAGGGTCATACCATGGATCATTTAGCTATTTGATGTTGAATTTTAGGACCACTTTAGGTATAAAAAATATATATATAACAGTTATTTAATAAAATATTACATTGGCCTTTACTACTATAGCCCATAGAAAAGCATTGAATAACACATTCATAAATGGCAAAAAAACTATACAAAAATCTATCATAAGGAACAAGGTTTTGAACTCTCTGTCCTGTATCTAAATCAAATCAAATCAAATTTTATTGGTCACATGCGCCGAATACAAAAGGTGCAGACATTACAGTGAAATGCTTACTTACAGCCCTTAACAGTGCATTTATTTTAACAAAAAAAGTAAAAATAAAACAACAACAAAAAAAGTGTTGAGAAAAAAAGAGCAGAAGTAAATTAAAATAGTAGGGAGGCTATATATACAGGGGGGTACCGGTGCAGAGTCAATGTGCGGGGGCACCGGCTAGTTGAGATAATTGAAGTAATATGTACATGTGGGTAGAGTTAAAGTGATTATGCATAAATAATTAACAGAGTAGCAGCAGCGTAAAAAGGATGGGGTGGGGGGGCAGTGCAAATAGTCCGGGTAGCCATGATTAGCTGTTCAGGAGTCTTATGGCTTGGGGGTAAAAGCTGTTGAGAAGTCTTTTGGACCTAGACTTGGCACTCCGGTACCGCTTGCCGTGCGGTAGCAGGGAGAACAGTCTATGACTAGGGTGGCTGGAGTCTTTGACAATTTTGAGGGCCTTCCTCTGACACCGCCTGGTATAGAGGTCCTGGATGGCAGGAAGCTTGGCCCCAGTGATGTACTGGGCCGTACGCACTACCCTCTGTAGTGCCTTGTGGTCGGAGGCCAAGCAGTTGCCATACCAGGCGGTGATGCAACCAGTCAGGATGCTCTCGATGGTGCAGCTGTATAATTTTTTGAGGATCTGAGGACCCATGCCAAATCTTTTCAGTCTCCTGAGGGGGAATAGGCTTTGTCGTGCCCTCTTCACGACTGTCTTGGTGTGTTTGGACCATGATAGTTCATTGGTGATGTGGACACCAAGGAACTTGAAGCTCTCAACCTGTTCCACTACAGCCCCGTCGATGAGAATGGGGGCGTGCTCAGTCCTCTTTTTTTTCCTGTAGTCCACAATCATCTCCTTTGTCTTGGTCACGTTGAGGGAGAGGTTGTTGTCCTGGCACCACACGGCCAGGTCTCTGACCTCCTCCCTATAGGCTGTCTCATCGTGTGGTCCTCTGTAGCTCAGCTGGTAGAGCACGGCGCTTGTAACGCCAAGGTAGTGGGTTCGATCCCCGGGACCACCCATACACAAAAAATGTATGCACGCATGACTGTAAGTCGCTTTGGATAAAAGCGTCTGCTAAATGGCATATTATTATATCATATCGTTGTCGGTGATCAGGCCTACCACTGTTGTGTCGTCTGCAAACTTAAAGAGCTCAGAGACTTTCAACGTGGCACTGTCATAGGATGCCACCTTTCCAACAAGTCAGTTCGTCAAATGTCTGCCCTGCTAGAGCTGCCCCGGTCAACTGTAAGTGCTGTTATTGTGAAGTGGAAATGTCTAGGAGCAACAACGGCTCAGCCGCAAATGGTAGGCCACACAAGCTCACAGAACGGGACCGTGAAGTGCTGAAGCGCATAGCGCGTAAAAATCGTCTGTCCTCGGTTGCAACACTCACTACCGAGTTCCACAATCCACTACCGCACACAAGCCTAAGATCACCATGCGCAATGCCAAGCGTCGGCTGGAGTGGTGTAAAGCTTGTCGCCATTGGACTCTGGAGCAGTGGAAACGTGTTCTCTGAAGTGATGAATCACGCTTCTCCATCTGGCAGTCCGACGGATGAATCTGGGTTTGGCGGATGCCAGGAGAACGCTACCTGCCCCAATGCATTGTGCCAACTGTAATGTTTGGTGGAGGAGGAATAATAGGGCTGTTTTTCATGATTCAGGCCAGGCCCCTTAGTTCTATTGAAGGGAAATCTTAATGCTACAGCATACAATAACATTCTAGAAGATTCTGTGCTTCCAACTTTGTGGCAACAGTTTGGGGAAGGCCCTTTCCTGTTTCAGCATGACAATGCCTCCATGCACAAAGCGACGTCCATACAGAAATGGTTTGTCAAGATCGGTGTGGAAGAACTTGACTGGCCTGCACAGAGCCCTGACCTCAACCCCATTGAACACCTTTGGGATGAATTGGAACACTGACTGCTAGCCATGCCTAATCGCCCAACATCAGTGCCTGACCTTACTAATGCTCTTATGGCTGAATGGAAGCAAGTCCCCACAACAATGTTCTAACATCTAGTGGAAGACTGGAGGTTGTTATAGCAGCAAAGGGGTGACCAACTCCATATTAATGCCCATGATTTTGGAATGAGATGTTCGACGACCAGGTGTCCATATACTTTTGTTCATGTAGTGTATTTGATACCATTCCACTAATTGAACTCCAACCATTACCATGAGCCCGTCCTCTCTAATTAAGGTGCCGCCAACCTCCTGTGAACTACAGTAGTAGTTCTGTCCAACGCTAGAGGGCAAGAGGGATGGAGGTATAAACCAAACTTTATCCATAGAGCAGTCCTCTGTGAAGTAATTTGGCTCCATCATGAGGAGTTTGTCTGAAGTGAAAGTGCAAGTACACGCACACACAATTCTAAATCAACAATCATTATTTATCCAGGAATGCTGGACCCTAAAACTGGAAACACCAACTATGTAATTATTGCATATCGCAGTTAATACAATCGCTGAGTAATTTTTTTGAACTGCTAATTACTGGACTAATGGACAATTTGATGACTGATGACCAACCCATAGAAAATTGATTTTCAAATTATGTTAATTTTTTTCCTTAGGCACAAGATTGAATTGTTTCCATGATCGGAAATACAAGTACATGGAGGTCACCTTTAAGAGAAATATACCCAAATATTAGAAAAAGGTGACCCTTACCTCGAGGTCATACAGAATACTGCAAATACATAAATTGGAATCTATTTACACATATCAAATTAAATAGTGTTTTGCTCTCATATTCTCAATCTCTTCTGTGAAATTTACTCACAGTAAATGCTGTAAACCTTAATGTTCAACTCCTACCTTTGACATAAGTCAAACTGTAAAAATCAAATATTTACAAAAACACAACGTATATATACACATATAAGGCAGCCTAAAAGGGTCAAATGATGCCCCAAAAACACTGTACAATCAAATAGGCAGCTTTCCAAACCTTGACAACAAGCCATTTGTGTATTTATTTCATATTTATCTTCCATTGAGAAATTGAATAGACCATTCTCAATAACAAGATTATAAAGTCTCAACTAAGGTTGAACATATTCAATAATTTTTCACCAATTGATAAAAGCCTGCCTTACAGGGTCCTATATTGCCCCAAAATTATAGTACACTCAAACAGGTAGATTTTCTAAACTTGACAAAAACCCATTTCAATATTTGTTTAATAATTTAGCTTAAATTGGTCTCACTGAAACAAACAAGTAATTCATAGGTTATTACTGTAATTACCATTTTACCATGTACTTGCGAATACCTAGTAATTTAAATAAAAGTCATTACTAGAAAATACCTAGTAATGTCTACAACAGTCAAATAAAATGCTACCAACTTTGGTAAGTCTACCTAAGTCGAGTGAGCTTATTAAATTACTATATAAGTCTGGTCTTAAAGTTTAATTGTGAAATGTAACTGTACTCTACATTACTGCTCAAATATCAGTAACATATTCACACGATAAATACAGATTATGTCAATCGATTTTGTGCGGCATTCCCTCTGTCGGCTCTTGTTATGACTCTCTAGTATGCACAAAACTCGTCTTGGTTGCGCTATTCGTGGTTAAGGTACTTGATTACTCGTGGAGGGAGGGGCAGTTTGTTGATGCACCTCAGTCTGTGGATTCCAACCTGCTGCCGGATCTTCAGCCTACACAGCTGCATCAGTGGACGCGGTGGCGCTGGAAGACAATGGTAACAGATACGGTAATATGTGACGCTCTACATGGAACCCAAAAGGGTTCTACCTGGAACCAAAAATGGTTATTCTAAGGGTTCTCCTACAGCCGAAAAACTCTTAAAGGTTCTAAAAAAAATTCTAAGAGTGTATGTGTAGGTATGTCTGTGTGTGTGTACAGTATGGGTATGTGTGTGTGTGTTTGTTTGCAAGTCCGGGGACACTCACTTGCTTTCTCCTTGATGACTTCCCAGTCCTCGAAGCTATCTAGGTGTTCAGTAAGTCTAGAGCAGAGTTTCACATGGCCAACATAATCCAGGAGTACGTCTATGATGGGTCCTGCCCAGCGGTTTATTGCCTGAGTTGAGATTATCTCACAGAACTAATGATGGAAACACATTAAGCAATGGTAGGCTATGGTATATTGTATTTTTAAGTCCCCACAAGAAAGTGTCCCAAATACCTGTGATAACATGACAGCATGACAGTTACATAGGAGATTACAGTGTAGGTAAACATTGTTACATAGTACTTACAGCTGTTATACCTGACTGTGGTAGAATTAGAACTACTATGTAGTATAATAACTATACCAGCCTATTTAACTCCCATGTACATTTATAATTTAACACTTTTTGTAAAGTGGGAACTCAATATATAGGATTCACCATTATATTTACAGTGTATCTGAATATATTACTCATGCACATACTAAATATTTAACTCTTGTTTTGTTTACCTGAACAGGTTCCCTGGTATTCCTTCGTGTATCGTTATTGTAGCGCAAGTAATCCCTCTCAGAGGTCTCCTTAATGGGTGGATGTGGACCACTGCCGTAAGTGCAACTAAAACAGGAGTGGGCATCACAGCCATTGTCCATCAAATACTTCAGCATGGACAGGTACTTCATACTGAACATGACAGTGGCCGGGAATGAGGTGGGGTGAGTGGGGACGTATGCGTTAACGTTGGCCCCGTGCTCCACCAGCAAAGTGACCAATTCGATACTACCCTGCCTCACAGCCACCAGTAGCGTGTTGAAGGTGTCTAGGTTGGGGTTGGCGCCAGCTTCTAGAAGCATAGTGGTCGCTTCCACGTTGCCGTTGGCGACGGCAAAGTATAGTGTTGTGCTGCGATGATCCTCGTACATCTTGGAGTGGTCCTCCGACAGTATGGCGTCGACATCGTAGCCGGCCTCGATTAGGACCTCCAGGACTTCGTCCCTGTTGCACTCGGCGGCCAGGTGGAGGGGACTGATGCCACTGCGATTCACTCTGGACTTACTGGTGGCTTTGATCAGCAACAACACGATACTGAAATAGAAAACCACATGGGAAATTAATTGGTGCCCAGAGTTGAGGATCAGGGGGTAGGGTTGAAAAATTCCCCCAAAACGTCCACGTTTTTCAGAAATCCCAGTTGGAGTATTCCCAGATGGAGAATTCCCTCCCTGGTTATTATCCTCCTGATTGCGGGAATCCTCCAACCGGAATTTTGCATTGTGTGCTCTACAAACTGAATGATTACTTCAGCATTATCATTGGTTGAGAATCCCTTTCTAACTTCTGTTTCTTCCAGTTGAGGTGCGGACTCCTGGTGGAAGGTGCAAGTGAGAGGGAAGTCGGTGGAGTCGGAAACAGAAACTAGCAGGTAGGGTAGTGTAAAGGATAGAGGGAAGGGGGGAGAGCACAATCCTCACAGGATGACAGAAAGGACACAAGATCAGTTGGAAAACAAAGCAAGCACTATCAAGTAGAAACAATCTTCCTTTATGTGCAATCAGTGAAAGCATTACCATGTTTATCTTGCAATACCACAAGGATGACGCAAGTTAAGTTTAGTCAAGTGCTGTAGGTTGGTTACCTTTCTCAAATTCATTAGAGGCTACTTCACTGAGTCTATAGGTACAATGTGGCCATATTTGAATGCAGCAACAATTTTTTCTCAAAACCATTAAAGACTGATGTAATGAGTCTAAATACAATATCTGGAGTGAATCTGAAGTATGGTTCATGAGGAGAAGATGAATGCAGATGATTTTGAGCATTAGTGTTACATATGCAAATGAGTTGTTAATAGTTTTCTGGTTTTTAAGATATCAATACCAAATTGTGTGGTTAATCTTAGGGACATGCATGATAGCGATGACAAGTTTCAAGTTGATAAGCCACTGTGTTTTACAGGGGTTTAAATTGACACGTAAAATCTGATTTTTTATTTGTCAATAACTCAGCCATCTTTTTACCAATCCCTTAGCTTTTTTCAAACTAAGTTAAGAAATGTACCATGGGCCTACATTCCAAATGGTGTCATTTGGTCCTATTGTTCATGGCAATAAGAATGAAGTGTTTTTAGCATATTGTAGCATATTAATGTAAGTGCATCTACCGGTATAGTGTGGCCATCTTTGAATGCATCAATGTTATGTTCTGAAACTCTTTAGGGAGTATTGTGATGATTCCAAAGACCATATTTGGAGTGATTCTGACTTTTAGTCCACAATAAGATTTGTTAAGATTATTTTAAGCACTAGCGTTACATGGTCAACAATTAAAGATGCACTATGCAGAAATCCCTCCAACATTTCCTGGTTGCTAAAATTCTAACACATGTGAGAAATAAAGCAAGTGTAGTGTAGAGAATCGTTGTAGCATCTAAACCGCTGTGGAATATATTCTCCATAACCAAAAAATAATAATTTCCAGCTGTTTGAAGCTGGTGTACAAAAATTAAACATAATAAGGGGAAGCATAGAAATAGCACAAATAGTACATATCTACCGCTTCATAGACTTGCTTTCAATGAGAATGACAGATCTATAACTCACACATTACTGCTTTAAAGGGATAAAAATTACATATTGGTTTCCTTACTCTGTAAGCAGTCTATGGACAAGCTATGACAGGTTTTAGCATTTGTGGCACAAATCCCATTGAAGTCATGGGACCGATATTATGATTTTTCACGCATCATGTACAAATTATCTAAAAGTATCTCAAATTGATTGTGATGCTTAACAAAGTCACAAAAGTATTTAGTCAGCCACCAATTGTGCAAGTTCTCCCACTTAAAAAGATGAGAGAGGCCTGTAATTTTCATCATAGGTACACGTCAACTATGACAGACAAATTGAGGAAAATATATCCAGAAAATCACATTGTAGGATTTTTTATGAATTTATTTGCAAATTATGGTGGAAAATTAGTATTTGGTCACCTACAAACAAGCAAGATTTCTGGCTCACACAGACCTGTAACTTCTTCTTTAAGAGGCTCCTCTGTCCTCCACTCGTTACCTGTATTAATGGCACCTGTTTGAACTTGTTATCAGTATAAAAGACACCTGTCCACAACCTCAAACAGTCACACTCCAAACTCCACTATGGCCAAGACCAAAGAGCTGTCAAAGGACACCAGAAACAAAATTGTAGACCTGCACCAGGCTGGGAAGACTGAATCTGCAATAGGTAAGCAGCTTGGTTTGAAGAAATCAACTGTGGGAGCAATTATTAGGAAATGGAAGACATACAAGACCACTGATAATCTCCCTCGATCTGGGGCTCCACGCAAGATCTCACCCCGTGGGGACAAAATGATCACAAGAACGGTGAGCAAAAACCCCAAAACCACACGGGGGGACCTAGTGAATGACCTGCAGAGAGCTGGGACCAAAGTAACAAAGCCTACCATCAGTAACACACTACGTCGCCAGGGACTCAAATCCTGCAGTGCCAGACGTGTCCCCATGCTTAAGCCAGTACATGTCCAGGCCCGTCTGAAGTTTGCTAGAGTGCATTTGGATGATCCAGAAGAGGATTGGGAGAATGTCATATGGTCAGATGAAACCAAAATATAACTTTTTGGTAAAAACTCAACTCGTCATGTTTGGAGGACAAAGAATGCTGAGTTGCATCCGAAGAACACCATACCTACTGTGAAGCATGGGGGTGGAAACATCATGCTTTGGGGCTGTTTTTCTGCAAAGGGACCAGGACGACTGATCCGTGTAAAGGAAAGAATGAATGGGGCCATGTATCGTGAGATTTTGAGTGAAAACCTCCTTCCATCAGCAAGGGCATTGAAGATGAAACGTGGCTGGGTCTTTCAGCATGACAATGATCCCAAACACACCGCCCGGGCAACGAAGGAGTGGCTTCGTAGAAGCATTTCAAGGTCCTGGAGTGGCCTAGCCAGTCTCCAGATCTCAACCCCATAGAAAATCTTTGGAGGGAGTTGAAAGTCCGTGTTGCCCAGCAACAGCCCCAAAACATCACTGCTCTAGAGGAGATCTGCATGGAGGAATGGGCCAAAATACCAGCAACAGTGTGTGAAAACCTTGTGAAGACTTACAGAAAACGTTTGACCTGTGTCATTGCCAACAAAGGGTATATAACAAAGTATTGAGAAACTTTTGTTATTGACCAAATACTTATTTTCCACCATAATTTGCAAATAAATTCATACAAAATCAGACAATGTGATTTTCTGGATTTTTTTTTCTCATTTTGTCTGTCATAGTTGACGTGTACCTATGATGAAAATTACAGGCCTCTCTCATCTTTTTAAGTGGGAGAACATGCACAATTGGTGGCTGACTAAATACTTTTTTCCCCCACTGTATAGATGATATGGGTGAGCTATATCTCAGACAGGCCAATAAAAAGAAAAGATTATGATAGGCAGGATGAGATATGGCTTTTTCTTTGCAACTCTTCCTAGAATGTCAGCATCCCGGAGTAGCCTCTTCACTGTTGATGTTGAGACTGGTGTTTTGCAGGTACTATTTAATGAAGCTGCCAGTTGAGGACCTGTGAGGTGTCTGTTTCTCAAACTAGACACTAATGTATTTGTCCTCTTGCTCAGTTGTGCACCAGGGCCTCCCACTCCTCTTTCTATTCTGGTTAGAGCCAATTTGCGCTGTTCTGTGAAGGGAGTAGCACACAGCGTTGTACGAGATCTTCAGTTTCTTGGCCATTTCTCGCATGGAATAGCCTTCATTTCTCAAAACAAGAATAGACTGATGAGTTTCAGAAGAAAGTTTTTTGTTTCTGGCCATTTTGATTCTGTAATCGAATCCACAATTGATGATGCTCCAGATAATCAACTAGTCTCAAGAAGGCCAGTTTTATTGCTTCTTTAAATCAGCACAACAGGTATCAGCTGTGCTAACATAATTGCAAAAGGGGTTTCTAATGACAAACACAACGTGCCATTGGAACACAGGACTGATGGTTGCTGATAATGGGCCTCTGTACGCCTATGTAGATATTCCATTAAAAAAATCAGCCGTTTCCAGCTACAATAGCCATATACAACATTAACAATGTCTGCACTGTATTTTTGATCAATGTGATTTTATTTTAATGGACAAATAAATTGATTTTCTTTCGAAAACAAGGACATTTCTAACTTTTGAACGGTAGTGTAAGCCATATAAGCAATTTGCTCACCTTGTTCAAGCCCATGATTACATAGATGGCCATGACATGAGCGGTTCCCACGAATGGAGTCAACAAATCATCAGTATCACCACAAGAGCAGCTGTAACATTATCAGCCCTTAAGACTATTTATTATATTACAGTTGAAGTCTGAAGTTTACATACAATTAGGTTGGAGTCATTAAAACTTGTTTTTCAACCACTCCACAAATTTCTTGTTAACAAACTATAGTTTTGGCAAGTCGGTTAGGACATCTACTTTATGTTTGACACAAGTCATTTTTCCAACAATTGTTTACAGACAGATTATTTCACTTATAATTCACTGTATCACAATTCCAGTGGGTCAGAAGTTTACATACACTAAATTGACTGTGCCTTTAAACAGCTTGGAAAATTCCAGAAAATGATGTCATGGCTTTAGAAGCTTCTGATAGGCTAATTGACATCATTTGAGTCAATTGGAGGTGTACCTGTGGATGTATTTCAAGGCCTACCTTCAATCTCAGTGCCTCTTTGCTTGACATAATGGGAAAATCAAAAGAAATCAGCCAAGACGCCAGAAAAAAATTGTAGACCTCCACAAGTCTGGTTCATCCTTGGGAGCAATTTCCAAATGCCTGAAGGTACCACGTTCATCTGTACAAACAATAGTACGCAAGTATAAACACCATGGGACCACACAGCCGTCATACCGCTCAGGAAGGAGATGCGTTCTGTCTCCTAGAGATGAACGTACTTTGGTGCAAAAAGTGAAAATCAATCCCAGAACAATAGCAAAGGACCCTGTGAAGATGCTGGAGGAAATAGGTACAAAAGTATCTATATCCACAGTAAAACGAGTCCTAATATAAACTGAAAGGCCGCTCAGCAAGGAAGAAGCCACTGCTCCAAAACCGCCATAAAAAAAGCCAGACTACGGTTTGCAACTGCACATAGGGACAAAGATCATACTTTTTGGAGAAATGTCCTCTGGTCTGATGAAACAAAAATAGAACAGTTTGGCCATAATGACCATCGTTATGTTTGGAGGAAAAAGGTGGTTTCTTGGAAGCCGAAGAACACCATCCCAACCATGAAGCACGGGGGTGGCAATATCATGCTGTGGGGGTGCTTTCCCAGTCATGTGAAATCCATAGATTAAGGCCTAATGAATTTATTTAAATTGACTGATTTCCTCATATGAACTGTAACTCAGTAAAATCTTTGAAATTGTTGCATGTTGCATTTATATTTTTGTTCAGTATATATTCATATTTATAGATTCATTCACTTCTGCCCAATGTATTTGACAAAGGTTTTGCATTTTCATGCATTTTTGCACTTGAAGTCTATTCAAAAGAAAGAATGGACACCAGCAGTGAAATCACAGCGTTGGACCGAGGTTAGCTGAACGTATCCTCCAGAACTTGAATTGCATCATCAGTAACCATTCAGAATGGTTATCTGTGGCAAGATCATAGAATGATTAATTATATTTCTATGGGCAAGATCGCATCTTGCATAGCAAAAAACTCGAGTTGTTTGCACTTTTAAAACATTATATTTTGCTAAATATTTGGAATGTAACATCTTTCCATTTTGCTGGTTTGGAAGTTATAGTCCATGTGTCAGTGGAAAAATGTGTCCACTTTAGTGAGGCAAAGGTTTGATGGTAAATTGTTCCCCACAAGCCCCTGATCAAATTGATATCTGATACCCTCTCCAAAAATGTTGCTTTCTATGTTTTCCACACCTTTATATATCTTGTTGTAGGGAGTCTATGCAATATAATGTTCACAGGCTGACAAAGGAATGTTGAGACCAGTTGGAATGTTCACATGCTCATTGAAAATGACTATCAAACAACAATGGAACATTCAATTGGGTGGATCTCATCTGAAAAACCATGGGATTTGGTACATTTTCCAGATGAATAAACTAGACTGACTCATTCAAACAACAATGTTACAAATAGCAGAACTATATATTTGTTTTAGGGAAATTGGTCATACTGGGAAATAATACAAGTCCAAGATATTCAAATCTGGTAGTGTATTGGTTTTATAGTTGCCACCTGTAATAGTCTGTTGCATAGAAATACTCAACATGCTGAGATGAAAGGTGTGCTCAGTCATTTGTTGAGTTGTCCCAGCAAGTTAACACAAAGATTTAGGTAAACAACTCATTATCTCTAAAAGGAACATTGGTGATTATTATAGTTTCTGTGCCTGACCATCATGATCTGAAAAGTATGCTCTCTAACCTTACAAGTTATTTTATGAAATATGTTACCTAATCATTTTGTAGCCATTAGTTCAGTGGCTGGTTGACATGTTTTATAGAAATAATGCAATTAGTGATTCGAAAAAAATCCAGCCTTTTAGCAATTAGACCATTGCTGATGCCCTCGACAACCCTCAGCAGCCACTAACCAATACATTTTTCAGTAGGCCCTATATTACAATATACTATTTTTTCATAAATAGTGTAACTAGACACTATCTATGAAGGCTGTAAACCTAAGGCTTTAATATTTCACCAGCTATGTAAGTTGATTCCCATCAGGCAGTTTGTTAGAATGTTATGTTGGAATGCAGTGATTATGACAGGATTCAAGACATAGATTTTATATTTAACAATATGGCATAATATTGTATATCATAATCACTACAAACCAGTGAAAGATCCCTTTAGGAATATTATAGACACATTTTTAATTGTTTGAAAATAAAATACAGAAATTAGGGATTCAAATACTGACCAAAAACAGTTATATGATTTATACATTGTGTTTCTGGCACATTTTTTGAAAAATGTTGCTAATATTTTACAAAGATTATATATTTTGCAAACCTTTAAATATCATTAGGCATATTCTACCTATTTTTGAAAGAGTTGTGTCAATGTCAGACCAATCCAATTAAAACCAATGGAGCCGGTTGGTGGCCATATTGGAAAATGTGTACAATAGCTAGGTATCACTGTAAAGATTGGTGCACTCATTATGATCTTATTACACTAATTTTTTTATTCAGTTAGGACCATGCAAAATCAATGCAGTTCCTCCCCATTGAAATTAATGGTGGCCATCTTGAAAATAGGCTGCTGGGTCTGATTGCAGACAAAATCTTGTTCTGTGTGAGATTTAGTGTAGTTATCATCTGGGTACCATGTGATAATAGACCATATCCCAATACTGTCCATTTTGGCTCAATATACCCCAAAATGCATACATGTATGACCTTTGACCCCCATGAAAGATTGCATGTTGAGGTAGCCATTCATGGCCCAAAACATTTTTGGGACCAGGTGGTGAATCGATTTATCAGCTTTGGAGCTGTTTTCCGACATCCAATTCACCTTGTGTGAGCAGGTTTCCTCTGATACTGTAAACGGACAGCTTGCTATAATGCTAAAAGCTTAGATAATTGTGTTGTTTAACCACACACATTGAACACATGGGGATGAACATCATGGATAGCATTCCACTCAATGGATTGAGTGTGAATGATTACATTTACTGACAATGACAACACATTAAAAAGCAAACACAAAATAAACCTGCATAAACAAAGCAATGGTTACAGAAAACATAAAAATATTAATATACAACAATATTACAGAGGACCAAAAAACATTCCAGAGATAACGTTTTAATAACTGTCAAATACGTCTTCTACTGAGCAAAGCTTGGGTTAAAGTCACATGTTAAAGGAGCGCTTATCTACCACAACTTCATTGGCAACTCCAGTCAGACATAGGCACTTACTTAACTGACTTGTCATAATTGTAGATGTCATAGGTCAGCAGGGTTTTTCTGGAAACAATACAACAATGTATGATAATAATATACATAATAATAATAATAATAATAATAATATGTAGGCCAGGGGTAAGCAACATAATTATAATCATTTGGCTATCTCTGGTGTAGGCTATTTGTAAAAGTATACATACCCATTGACTTATTCCTTTGTTGAACCCTGAATTCAAAAGGGATCAAATTGTTTTTTTTTACCTCTCACCCAGCTACACCCAATACCCAATAATGACAAAGTGAAAAGATGTTTTTAGAAATGTATTGAAAATAAAATACATAAATATCTAATTTGCATAACTATTCACACGCGTTGCTATGACACTCCAAATTGAGCTCAGGGGCATCCAATTTCCTTTGATCATGCTTGAGATTTCACTACAACTTGATAGGAGTCCATCTGTGGCCAATTCAATTGTTTGGACATGATTTAGAAAGAAACACACATGTCTATATAAGGTCCCACAGTTGACAGTGCATGCCAGAGCACAAACTATACCAAGTCCAAGGAACTGTCTGTAGATCTCCGAGATAGAATTGTCACGAGGCATGTATCTGGGGAAGGGTTTAAACAATTTCTAGAGTGTTGAAAGTTTCCAAGAGCACAGTGGTCTCCAACATTGAGATATTGAAAATATATGGAACTACCCAGACTCTGCCTAGAGCTGGCCGTCCGACCAAACTGAGCAACCGGGCAAGAAGGACCTTGGTCAGGGAGGTGACGAGAACCTAATGACCACTCTGACAGAACTACAGAGTTCCTTGGCTGAGATGGGAGAACCTGCTAGAAGGACAACGGTCTCTACAGCACTTCCCCAATCTGGACTTTATGGGAGAGTGGCCAGATGGAAGCCACTTCTGAGAAAAAGGCACATGACAGCAAGCCTGGAATTTGCAAAAAGGCACGTGAAAGATAGAGCATAAGGCAAAAATTGAACTCTTTGGCCTGAATGCAAAGCGTTATGTCTTGGGAAAACCAGGCACAGCTAATCACCCATCTAAAACCATCCCTACCGTGAAGCATGGTGGTGTCAGCATCATGCTATGGGGAAGCTTTTCAGTGGCAGGGACTGGGAGACTGAGGATAGAGGGAACAATGAATGGAGCCAAATACAGGAAAATCCTTGATGAGAACCTGTTTCAGAGTGCAAATGACCATCGACTGGGTCGAAGATTTACGTTCCAACAGGACAAGACCCCAAGCATACTGCCAAAGCAACGCTGGAATGGCTTCAGAACAAGAATGTGAAAGTCCTTGAGTGTCCCAACCAAAGCCCAGACTTGAATCCCATTGAAAAAAAAGTATTGACTCAGAGGTGTGAATAATTATGTAAATTATATATTTTTGTATTTCATTTTCAATACATTTGCAAAAAAATCGAAAAACATGTTTTCACTTTTTCATTATGGGGTATTGCGTGTAGATGGGTGAGATATACAGTGGGGAAAAAAAGTATTTAGTCAGCCACCAATTGTGCATGTTCTCCCACTTAAAAAGATGAGAGAGGCCTGTAAATTTCATCATAGGTACACGTCAACTATGACAGACAAAATGAGAAAAAAAAATCCAGAAAATCACATTGTAGGATTTTTAATGAATTTATTTGCAAATTATGGTGGAAAATAAGTATTTGGTCAATAACAAAAGTTTCTCAATACTTTGTTATATACCCTTTGTTGGCAATGACACAGGTCAAATGTTTTCTGTAAGTCTTCACAAGGTTTTCACACACTGTTGCTGGTATTTTGGCCCATTCCTCCATGCAGATCTCCTCTAGAGCAGTGATGTTTTGGGGCTGTCGCTGGGCAACACAGACTTTCAACTCCCTCCAAAGATTTTCTATGGGGTTGAGATCTGGAGACTGGCTAGGCCACTCCAGGACCTTGAAATGCTTCTTACGAAGCCACTCCTTCGTTGCCCGGGCGGTGTGTTTGGGATCATTGTCATGCTGAAAGACCCAGCCACGTTTCATCTTCAATGCCCTTGCTGATGGAAGGAGGTTTTCACTCAAAATCTCACGATACATGGCCCCATTCATTCTTTCCTTTACACGGATCAGTCGTCCTGGTCCCTTTGCAGAAAAACAGCCCCAAAGCATGATGTTTCCACCCCCCATGCTTCACAGTAAGTATGGTGTTCTTTGGATGCAACTCAGCATTCTTTGTCCTCCAAACACGACGAGTTGAGTTTTTACCAAAAGTTCTATTTTGGTTTCATCTGACCATATGACATTCTCCCAATCCTCTTCTGGATCATCCAAATGCACTCTTAGCAAACTTCAGACGGGCCTGGACATGTACTGGCTTAAGCAGGGGGACACGTCTGGCACTGCAGGATTTGAATCCCTGGCGGCGTAGTGTGTTACTGATGGTAGGCTTTGTTACTTTGGTCCCAGCTCTCTGCAGGCCATTCACTAGGTCCCCCCGTGTGGTTCTGGGATTTTTGCTCACCGTTCTTGTGATCATTTTGACCCCAGGGGGTGAGATCTTGTGTGGAGCCCCAGATCAAGGGAGATTATCAGTGGTCTTGTATGTCTTCCATTTCCTAATAATTGCTCCCACAGTTGATTTCTTCAAACCAAGCTGCTTACCTATTGCAGATTCAGTCTTCCCAGCCTGGTGCAGGTCTACAATTTTGTTTCTGGTGTCCTTTGACAGCTATTTGGTCTTGGCCATAGTGGAGTTTGGAGTGTGACTGTTTGAGGTTGTGGACAGGTGTCTTTTATACTGATAACAAGTTCAAACAGGTGCCATTAATACAGGTAACGAGTGGAGGACAGAGGAGCCTCTTAAAGAAGAAGTTACAGGTCTGTGAGAGCCAGAAATCTTGCTTGTTTGTAGGTGACCAAATACTTATTTTCCACCATAATTTGCAAATAAATTCATTAAAAATCCTACAATGTGATTTTCAGGATTTTTTTTCTCAATTTGTCTGTCATAGTTGACGTGTACCTATGATGAAAATTACAGGCCTCTCTCATCTTTTTAAGTGGGAGAACATGCACAATTGGTGGCTGACTAAATACTTTTTTTCCCCACTGTATATATATATATATATATATATATATATATATATATTTATATAATCAATTTTTAATTCATGCTTTAACACACAAAATGTGGAATAAGTCAAGGGGTATGAATACTTTCTGAAGGCACTATGCATCTCATATAATGAGACATACAGCATTTAAAAATCATCTATAAGTAACTTCATTGAGCTGATTTGGACTTGAAGTGCGAAAAATGCTAATAATCAGTAGCATTGCCTTGCCTTGGATTTGTGCCACAAATGCAAAAAAAGTTAGCATTTTGAAACAGTGGCCAGGTAAACAAAGCATGGATTGCTGTCATACCTTGTCACACAGACTGCTCACGCGGTAAAGAAACCAATATGTAATTTTGTAATTTGGGCGAACTATCCCTTTAAGGGTACTGTGCGGTGATGTCTTCCCATATTTTAAGGTAATTTAAGCTAATTGCGCCTACCCATCAGTTCCTCGTTGGGCAGCGATATGTAGTGGCAGAAGTCCTTTCTTGCCCGCTTTGTTGGCATCAGCATTCTGAGAAAGAAGAAGCTTCACAATGTCCTCATGGCCATTCTTAGCTGCCTCATACAGAGCTGTGGCCCCATCGCTTGCCTCGCTGTTGATATCAGCACCTACAACATATATTCAGTGTAACATACAGTAACAAACGTCAACCAAAGATCCATGGTTAGAGCTCCATAACAGCTCTATGTGGTCTGTGGACTGTCTCAATTAAGTGTAATCCATTTGGCCTACAGAATTCACCTGCTTTTCCAGATAAAATCGTACCGTGTTTAATGAGAAATTTAAGTGTTTCCACGCATCCACTCTGGGCTGCAGTAAACAGGGGTGTGATACCGTACATGTTGGTTGGGCTGAGCTTAGCCCCAGCCTGGACCAACATCTCACAGATCTCCACGCTGTTGCGGCTCACAGCCTCCTGGAAAGCCGTCCAGCCCTGGATGCAGTGTTTATTCACCACAGCACCGTGATTCAGAAGAATGGCCACAATCTCAGCATTCTCCCTTTCACAAGCTGTGGAATACGGTCAAAGATTGACAGACGGGATAAATGGAAGATTTCCCAACCTTTGTTAGTCATGGTAGACAGTGTTTCCTAAACAAGGGTTTGGGGTTATTCCCAGGGTACTCAAGACAGCTTGCAGGTACTGGGAGAGTGAATCTGTAATGGCAGATTTTGGGTGTAGTTGTATGTCTCCCAATCACCTCTCCTTTCTCGGGAAGTGTGCACTTGTTCACTAGTAAACCCCACAAATGTAAAAAGATTAGATCGGTGTAGGCATGGTCTGGAGGGATTTTCCACCACCATGTTTCTTATACCAGTAATTTTCTTTCAGATTTGCAGCCCAGCAAGCCCAACGGCAAGTTTTTCAGCCAAGGTTTTCTCACGGTGTTGCTGCTCAACAAGTTATTTTACTATCAGTCAAGTAGTCTATGACTTACTACGCTTAGAATAAAAGAATAATAACAATGACGTTGGCAGATATACAGTGAGGGAAAAAAGTATTTGATCCCCTGCTGATTTTGTACGTTTGCCCACTGACAAAGACATGATCAGTCTATAATTTTAATGGTAGGTTTATCTGAACAGTGAGAGACAGAATAACAACACAGAAATCCAGAAAAACGCATGTCAAAAATGTTATATATTGATTTGCATTTTAATGAGGGAAATAAGTATTTGACCCCTCTGCAAAACATGACTTAGTACTTGGTGGCAAAACCCTTGTTGGCAATCACAGAGGTCAGACGTTTCTTGTAGTTGGCCACCAGGTTTGCACAAATCTCAGGAGGGATTTTGTCCCACTCCTCTTTGCAGATCTTCTCCAAGTCATTAAGGTTTCGAGGCTGATGTTTGGCAACTCGAACCTTCAGCTCCCTCCACAGATTTTCTATGGGATTAAGGTCTGGAGACTGGCTAGGCCACTCCAGGACCTTAATGTGCTTCTTCTTGAGCCACTCCTTTGTTGCCTTGGCCATGTGTTTTGGGTCATTGTCATGCTGGAATACCCATCCACGACCCATTTTCAATGCCCTGGCTGAGGGAAGGAGGTTCTCACCCAAGATTTGAAGGTACATGGCCCCGTCCATCGTCCCTTTGATGCGGTGAAGTTGTCCTGTCCCCTTAGCAGAAAAACACCCCCAAAGCATAATGTTTCCACCTCCATGTTTGACAGTGGGGATGGTGTTCTTGGGGTCATAGGCAGCATTCCTCCTCCTCCAAACACAGCGAATTTAGTTGATGCCAAAGAGCTCCATTTTGGTCTCATCTGACCACAACACTTTCACCCAGTTCTCCTCTGAATCATTCAGATGTTCATTGGCAAACTTCAGATGGCCCTGTATATGTGCTTTCTTGAGCAGGGGGACCTTGCGGGCGCTGCAGGATTTCAGTCCTTCACGGCGTAGTGTGTTACCAATTGTTTTCTTGGTGACTATGGTCCCAGCTGCCTTGAGATCATTGACAAGATCCTCCCGTGTAGTTCTGGGCTGATTACTCACCGTTCTCATGATCAATGCAACTCCACAAGGTGAGATCTTGCATGGAGCCCCAGGCCGAGGGAGTTTCTTCCATTTGCCAATAATCGCACCAACTCTTGTCATCTTCTCACCAAGCTGCTTGGCGATGGTCTTGTTGCCCATTCCAACCTTGTGTAGGTCTACAATCTTGTCCCTGACATCCTTGGAGAGCTCTTTGGTCTTGGCCATGGTGGAGAGTTTGGAATCTGATTGATTAAATACTTCTGTGGACAGGTGTCTTTTATACAGGTAACAAACTGAGATTAGGAGCACTCCCTTTAAGAGTGTGCTCCTAATCTCAGCTCGTTACCTGTATAAAAGACACCTGGGAACCAGAAATCTTTCCGATTGAGAGGGGGTCAAATACTTATTTCCCTCATTAACATGTAAATCAATATAACATAACATGCGTTTTTCTGGATTTTTGTTGTTATTATTCTGTCTCTCACTGTTCAAATAAACCTACCATTAAAATTATAGACTGATAATTTCTTTGTCAGTGGGCAAACGTACAAAATCAGCAGGGGATCAAATACTTTTTTCCCTCACTGTAGGTCTTAGTAGGTCTTTAAGGCAAATTTGTTACCTTTGTAGAGGGGGGTCTCTCTCTCCTTGGTGGCGAGTTCTGTGTCTGCCCCTTTCTCCAGAAGTGCCTCTACACAGGCCACCTTTTCCCTGCCCACCGCCAAGATGAGAGCAGTCTGGCCTTTCAGGTCGCACTTGTTAATCATACCAGGTTGAGCTTGAAAAGTGGAAAGAAGAACACGGGAGACAAACATGAGACTAGGTTTTTACTTTATTTTATACTGTATTTTAAACTCAGCTATTTAGTTTACTTGATAAAACTGTAAAATACATGGTAATTAAATGTTAACCCTAAAAGCGCCCACAGGGGTAAAATTAGAATAACTTGAAATTGAATAACTGAAATTGAACTTTGCCAACCAACTAGTTACAGACAAAAAAATATAATTTCTCATGATTTCTGTGTTAATATGGAGGAATTAAAAAGTATATTTATTTTGTATACTGATGAGGGGCGGCAGGTAGCGTAGCGGTTAGAGCGTTGGGCCAGTAACCGAAAGGTTGCTAGTTTGGTATTATTAATGGTGCACAGCTAAGCTGAAAATGTGGGCTCAATAGTAAATTTGTTGTAAAAGCACAACATTTGGCACAGTTGTAGATCTCCGTACCCTGAAAATATATAGGTATTTACTTGTGTTACAACAGGTTAATAAATGACAAGTGTTAATGCTTGACAGACAGTGTTTCTTTGCAATTAATACCAATTTGGGGTCAAAACGACCCCTTTTGGTGCTTTTAAGCAAAAAAATATGTTGCCGCTTTTAGGGCTAAAATGGGTGTACTATTTGGTATGGACTTCTATTGTGTTAAACTGTTCAATTATTTGACGTGAGCCCAGAAGAATGTCCATTGTTAAATAGCAGGTAAGTACCAGCTGAAATGAGACTGTAAAATAAAGTGATACTAGTCTCACCAAAAAGGACAACAACAATGATCCAATGACTACATCACTGTGTACATCTATGGAGTTTTGAATTGCACTTACCCCCAAGAAGAACCCTGACACACTGGTCTTGGCCATAATATGCAGCCTCGTGCAGCGGAATCCATCCATACTTGTCAGGCCGCAGTATGTTATTCCCGGTGTCTTTAACCATAGCTCGTACCGTAGTCACATCACCATTCAGGATGGCTTTCACGATAGTGTCCTCCTCCCTAATAGGCAAACATAACCACTATCATACACTTACCCTTTTTCTCTTAGTCCACATACAATGCCTTCAGAAAGTATTCATACCCCTTGACCTCATATTCATTATCTCCAGCACCATACTAGTGTCTATATACAGTATGTGAAAATAGTGTTGTAGTTAAAATAATGAGATAAAAATAGTGCAGTTCTTTATTAATTATCATCATCAACATCATCGTTATTATTTTGAACCCACCTCCATCCACCACATATGGGGGACTAAACTATATATACACTGTGTGTATATACAGTTGAAGTCGGAAGTTTACATCTTAGCCAAATACATTTCAACTCAGTTTTTCACAATTTCTGACATTTAATGCCCTGTTTCAGGTCAGTTAGGAGCATCACTTTATTTTAAGAATGTGAAATGTCAGAATAATAGTAGAGAGAATGATTTATTTCAGCTTTTATTTATTTCATCACATTCCCAGTGGGTCAGAAGTTTACATACACTCAATTAGTATTTGGTAGCATTGCCTTTAAATTGTTTAACTTGGGTCAAACGTGTCGGGTAGCCTTCCACAAGCTTCCCACAATAAGTTGGGTGAATTTTGGCCCATTCCTCCTGACAGAGCTGGTGTAAATGAATCAGGTTGTAGGCCTCCTTGCTTGCACATGCTTTTTCAGTTCTGCACACACATTTTCTATAAGGGCTTTGTGATGGCCACTCCAGTACCTTGACTTTGTTGTCCTTAAGCCATTTTGCCACAACTTTGGAAGCATGCTTGGGGTCATTGTCCATTTGGAAGACCCATTTGCGACCAAGCTTTAACTTCCTGACTGATGTCTTGAGATGTTACTTCAATATATCCACATAATTTTCCTTCCTCATGACTCCATCTATTTTGTGAAGTGCACCAGTCCCTCCTGCAGCAAAGCACCCCCACAGCATGATGCTGCCACCCCCATGCTTCACGGTTGGGATGGTGTTCTTCGGCTTGCAAGCGTCACCCTTTTTCCTCCAAACATAACGATGGTCATTATGGCCAAACAATTATATTTTTGTTTCATCAGACCAGAGGACATTTCTCCAAAAAGTATGATCTTTGTCCCTATATGCAGTTGCACGTTTCTGAGGTCTTGGCTGATTTATTTTGATTTTCCCATGGATGTCAAGCAAAGAGGCACTGAGTTTGAAGGTAGGACTTGAAATGCATCCACAGGTACACCTCCAATTGACTCAAATTATGTCAAATTACCCCCCCCCCCCACCCACCACGCTTCTCCTTCACACAAATTCAGACAGCTGATGTTCTAAAAGAGCTGCACAATCTGGACCCCTACAAATCAGCTGGGCTAGACAATCTGGACCCTTTCTTTCTAAAACTAGCCGCCAAAATTGTTTCTCAAATGACTGCCTCGCCTGGTTCACCAACTACTTCTCAGATAGAGTTCAATGTGTCAAATCGGAGGGCCTGTTGTCTGGACCTATGGCAGTCTCTATGGGGGTGCCACAGGCTTCAATTCTTGGGCCGACTCTTTTCTCTGTGTATTTCAATGATGTCGCTCTTGCTGCTGGTGACTCTCAGATCCACCTCTACGCAGACGACACCATTTTGTATACATCTGGCCCTTCATTGGACACTGTGTTAAAAAACCTCCAAACGAGCTTCAATGCCATACAACACTCCTTCAGTAGCCTCCAACTGGTCTTAAACACTAGTAAAACTAAATGCATGCTCTTCAATCAAACACTGCTGGCACCCGCCCACCGACTAGAATCACTACTCGACGGGTCTGACCTAGAGTATGTGGACAACTACAAATACCTAGGTGTCTGGTTAGACTGTAAACTCTCCGTCCAGACTCACATTAAGAATCTCCAATCCAAAGTTAAATCCAGAATCGGCTTCCTATTTCACAACAAAGCCTCCTTCACTCATGCTGCCAAACATGCCCTCGTAAAACGGACTATCCTACCGATCCTTGACTTCGGTGATGTCATTTACAAAATAGCCTCCAACACTCTACTCAGCAAATTGGATGTAGTCTATCACAGTGCCATCCGTTTTGTCTCCAAAGCCCCATACACTACCCACCACTGTGACCTGTACGCTCTTGTTGGCTGGTCCTCATTACATGTTCGTCGTCAAACCCACTGGCTCCAGGCCATCTATAAATCACTGCTAGGCAAATCCCCGCCTTATCTTAGCTCATTGGTCACCATAGCAACACCCACCCGTAGTATGCGCTCCAGCAGGTATATCTCACTGGTCATCCCCAAAGCCAACACCTCCTTTGGCCGCCATTCCTTCCAGTTCTCTGCTGCCAATGACTGGAACGAATTGCAAAAATCTTTGAAGCTGGAGACTCTTATCTCCCTCACTAACTTTAAGCATCAGTTGTCAGAGCACCTTACCGATCACTGCACCTGTACACAGCCCATCTGAAATTAGCCCGCCCAACTACCTCATCCCTATATTGTTATTTATTTTGCTCATTTGCACCCCAGTATCTCTATTTGCACATCATCTCTTGCACATCTATCATTCCAGTGTTAATACTAATTGTAATTATTTTGCACTATAGCCTATTTATTGCCTTACCTCCATAACTTGCTACATTTGCACACACTGTATATATATTTTCTGTTGTATTTTTTGACTTTGTTTCGTTTTACCCCATATGTAACTCTGTGTTGTTTTTATCACACTGCTTTGCTTTATCTTGGCCAGGTTGCAGTTGTAAATGAGAACTTGTTCTCAACTGGCTTACCTGGTTAAATAAAGGTTAAATAAAAATAAATAAATTGACAAAGCGAAAACAGGTTTTTAGAAATGTTTGCAAATCTATTTTTAAAAAATGTAACAGAAATACCTTATTTACATAAGTATTCAGACCCCTTGCTATGAGACTCGAAATTGAGCTCAGTTGCATCTTGTTTCCATTGATCATCCTTGAGATGTTTCTACAACTTGATTAGAGTCCACCTGTGGTAAATTCAATTGATTGGACATGATTTGGAAAGGCACACCTGTCTATATGTGACTCGTTTCAGGAAACTAGGCATATGTCGCGCATCACTACTTCACAGGATAGCCATTTGAACGTAAACTTTTTTAATTTTTATCAAAATTTGTTTTTTTGCGTAAACCAAACCATGAGGTCGAAGGAATTGTCCTTACAACTCTGAGAAAGGATTGTGTCGAGGCACAGATCTGGGAAAGGGTCCCAAAAAATGTCTGCAGCATTGAAGGTCCCCAAGAACACAGTGGCCTCCATCATTCCTAAATGGAAGAAGTTTGGAACCACCAAGACTCTTCCTAGAGCTGGCTGCCTGGCCAAACTGAGCAATCAGGGGAGAAGGGCCTTGGTCAGGGAGGTAAACAAGAACCCGATGGACACTGACAGAGCTCTAGAGTTCCTCTGTGGAGAATGGAGAACCTTCCAGAAGGACAAACATATCTGCAGCACTCCACCAATCAGGCCTTTATGGTAGAGTGGCCAGACGGAAGCCACACCTCAGTAAAAGGCACGACAGCCCGCTTGGAGTTTGCCAAAAGGCACCTAAAGGACTCAGACCACGAGAAACAAGATTCTCTGGTTGTAACGATCCCGGCTGTCTGAGTCGGGTCCTGGTCGTAATCTCCAGTTTCCCGAGGGTTCGGGAACGCTCCGGGGAGCGCTCTGGTTTCCGCACCTGCTTCCCATTAGCAATCTGCACACCTGGGCCTAATCAGCACCTTTCTTAGGCTCTGGCCCAACATCCAGTTCCTGCCGGATCGTTAGCCATGAACAGTAGGTGTATCTGCGTATCAGTTAGAGTATCTAGCGTGAGTTTTTGTTGTTTTGTACTTTGTTGAGTTTTGTGTCCTTACCTCCGTTTTTGTTTCACCTGCAGTCACACGTCCGGAACCTTCACCCCACCTCTGCCTGATGGTC
The DNA here is from genome assembly GCF_020615455.1 of Coregonus clupeaformis. Classification (NCBI taxonomy): domain Eukaryota; kingdom Metazoa; phylum Chordata; class Actinopteri; order Salmoniformes; family Salmonidae; genus Coregonus; species Coregonus clupeaformis. The sequence continues at coordinate 13,746,594 of NC_059227.1, read as the reverse complement.
GGCGGCTGCCGAGCCATCACTGGACCTTGCACTGCACCCCCAACTACTCATCCACGCCGCCCGCTCTGTCCCTGGAATATTCTGCACCTTTTGTTTGTATCCGAATAAACCCTCACTTTCGTTCAACTCTCCTTGTCCTGGTCTGCTTTTGGGTTCTGGCTGAGGGAACTGTGACAGAACGATCCGGCCAATTATGAACCCAGCGGACCTGGACTCCGTTCGCCATGCCATTACCCAGCAGGAGAAGATGTTGGGCCATCATAGCACGGTACTACAGGAGATCGCGTTGTCAGTTCGGAACCTTTCTACCGGCCTGATGGAGGTCCAGAACCAACGCCAGTGTCCGGTGGAGGATCCACTACCGGTTTCACCCATCTCGCCTGCCGCTTCTGAAGTTGTGTCCCTCCGTGAGCCCAAGGTTCCGACGCCGGATAAATATGAGGGGGAGCTGGGAGGATGCCGTTCCTTCCTTATGCAGTGTGGATTAGTGTTCGATCTACAGCCCTACTCTTATGCCACAGACAAGGCTAGGATAGCCTTTGTGATTGAGTTGCTGCGTGGTCGAGCGCTAGAGTGGGCTTCAGCCGTTTGGGAACGACAGGATCCCTGCATGGCTTCATACCAGGGGTTCACGGCCGAGATGAGGAAGCTCTTCGACCATTCCGTCCGAGGGAGGGACGCAGCTAGGCGCCTGTTTTCTCTTCACCAAGGAACTCGCAGCGTGGCCGACTTCGTGATCGAGTTCAAGACGTTGGCTGTGGAGAGTGGGTGGAACGAGGAGTCTTTGCAAGCGGCCTTTTACCAGGGTCTGTCGGAGCAGCTCAAGGATGAGTTGATCTCCTATCCGGAGCCTAGTGACCTGGACAGCTTGGTAGCCTTGTCTATTCGGGTGGATAATCGAGTCCGTGAGCGAAGGAGGGAGAAGCAATGGGGTCCATCCAATCGATCAGCTTCTCAGTTCCCAGTCGGGTCGGGTGGTGGTCCAGAACACGTCGATCATTCTCCTCCACAAAGGATTAGTGGAGAGGTCCTCTCTCCCGATTCTGAACCCATGCAAGTGGGGGCGGCACGGGTTAACCAAGGAGGAGCGTCAACATAGACGTAGGACCAACTGCTGCCTCTACTGTGGTCGCTCGGGACATTACATCTCCACTTGCTCCCGGCGGTCGTCAAACTGCCCGGCTCGCTAAAGTTGGGAGGACTTTTAGCGAGCCAGTTTCAACCTCTCAGTACCTCTGTCAGACCCCGCTTCCCGGCTACCCTTGTGAACGGAATCAGAGCTTAGCGCTTAACGCTCTTATCGATTCAGGTGCCGATGGAAGCTTTCTTGATGCCGAGTTGGTGGAACAGCTGGGGCTTTCCAAGGAGCAATTGCCGGAAGCCATTGAAGCGACCACTCTGAACGGCAGTAGTCTGGCACGTATCACGATGAGGACTGAACCGGTTAAGATGCGGTTGTCAGGGAATCATTCTGAGATGATTTCATTTTTTCATTCTGCCGTCTTCCCATGTTCCTCTGGTCCTTGGATACCCCTGGCTGAAGGAACACAATCCCACGTTCGATTGGGTGACGGGCAAGGTAACGAGTTGGAGCCTGGATTGTCATGCTAACTGTCTCAAGACTGCCTGCCCTCATTCGGTTACCAGTCAGGTGATTGAGGCTAAACCTCCAGATTTGTCCCTGGTTCCCGAGACATATCACGATTTGGGGGAAGTTTTCAGTAAGCAGAAGGCTCTGTCACTCCCCCCCCACCGACCATATGATTGTGCCATCAACCTGGTTCCTGGAGCTGTCTACCCCAAGGGAAGGTTATACAGTATCTCCCGACCTGAACGTGAGGCGTTGGAGACCTACATCAAGGAGTCCCTAGCTGCTGGTCTCGTTCGTCCCTCGTCATCACCCCTGGGGGGCAGGATTCTTCTTTGTGGGTAAGAAGGATGGCTCTCTTCGACCATGTATTGATTATCGGGGGTTGAATGACATCACGGTCAAGAACAAGTATCCCCTGCCCTTGATGAGTTCTGCCTTCGACTCTTTACAGGGAGCTACGGTGTTCACCAAGTTAGACCTACGCAATGCGTATCACCTGGTCCGGATCAGAGAGGGGGACGAGTGGTTGACGGGTTTCAATACACCGATGGGGCACTTCGAGTATCAGGTGATGCCGTTTGGACTGACCAATGCTCCAGCGGTATTCCAGAGTATGGTGAACGACGTCCTGAGAGATATGATCGGTCTCTTCGTGTTTGTTTACCTGGATGACATTCTGATCTTCTCGAAGGAACCTTCCGACCACGTCCAGCATGTCCGGCAGGTTCTGCAGCGATTATTGGAGAATCGCCTGTTCGTGAAGGCCGAGAAGTGCGAGTTTCACGCCCACACGACATCCTTTCTCGGGTACATCATCTCCAGGGGTGAGATTAGGATGGACCAGGAGAAGGTTAGAGCGGTTCTGGAATGGGCCCAGCCCGGTACGAGATTGCAGCTCCAGAGATTTTTGGGGTTTGCGAATTTCTACCGCAGATTCATTCGGGATTACAGCCGTGTGGCCGCTCCATTAACTGCCTTGACTTCCAGCATCAGGACCTTCAAGTGGAATCCGGAGGCGGATCGAGCGTTTCTGGATTTGAAGAGGCGATTCACCAACGCACCGATTCTCTCTCAACCGGACACGGCCCGTCAGTTCGTCGTTGAAGTGGGCCGCGTCTGATGTGGGAGTTGGCGCCATCCTGTCGCAGCGATGCTCCACGGACAGTAAACTCCATCCCTGCGCCTACTACTCTCGTCGCCTTTCGCCTGCGGAGAGGAATTACGATGTGGGTAACCGGGAGCTTCTCGCGGTGAAACTTGCCTTGGAGGAGTGGCGCCACTGGTTGGAGGGGGGGCGGAGCAACCGTTTATTGTCTGGACTGACCACAAGAATCTTGCTTACGTGCAATCGGGCTAAACGTCTCAACTCCCCGTCAGGCCAGGTGGGCGTTGTTTTTCGGACGATTCAAGTTTGTCCTGACGTTCCGACCTGGATCTAAGAACGGCAAGGCGGACGCCTTGTCCCGGATGTTCTCCAAGACGGAGGAGAGTGGGTCCAAGACCGAGACAATTCTCCCCCGGAACTGCGTCGTGGGAGCAGTTATGTGGAGGATTGAGGAGGAGGTGCTGGCGGCCCTTCGGACTCAGCCCGGTCCCGGTAACGGTCCACCCGGTCGGTTGTTTGTGCCTGAGTCGGTTCGTCCTGCTGTTCTCAAATGGTCCCACGCCAGTAAGATGGCTTGTCACCCTGGCGTGGCTCGGACAATAGCGTTTCTTCGCAGACGCGTTTTGGTGGCCTGCCATGGCCGAGGATACTCGGGGTTTTGTTGCTGCCTGTCCAGTGTGTGCGCAGAATAAGAGTACCAATCGGCCCAGCTCTGGACTACTTCACCCCCTTCCTATTCCCCGGCGTCCATGGTCGCATCTGGCCCTGGACTTCGTCACGGGGTTGCCCGCTTCTGAGGGGAACACGGTCGTTCTGACTATCGTGGACAGGTTCAGCAAGTTCGCCCACTTTGTGCCTATTGCCAAGCTTCCCTCTGCCTCGGAGACGTCCGAGATCCTGGTCAGGGGAGGTTTTCAGGGTCCACGGTTTGCCCAGTGATATCGTTTCCGACCGTGGTCCTCAGTTTACCTCTGCTGTCTGGAAGTCCTTCTGTTTGGCCATTGGAGCTACAGTCAGTCTCACATCTGGTTTTCACCCCCAATCCAATGGTCAGGCGGAGAGAGCCAACCAGAAGATGGAATCCACGCTACGCTGTCTGGTCTCTTCCAACCCCACCTCCTGGGCCTCTCAGTTGCCTTGGGTTGAGTATGCCCACAATACTCTCCCTACATCTGCCACTGGGATGTCTCCCTTCCAGTGCCTGTATGGCTACCAACCTCCCCCTGTTCCCTTCTCAGGAGAAGGAGCTCTCTGTGCCTTCTGTTCAGGCCCATATTCGATCGTTGCCACCGGATCTGGCATCGGGCCAGAAAGGCACTCCTTAGAGGTTCGGACCGGTATCAGCTCCAGGCGAATCGTCGCCGGACCCCCGCTCCCACCTATACCATCGGAGATAGGGTTTGGTTGGCCACACGGGATCTTCCGTTACGGACTGAGTCTAGGAAGTTGTTACCGAAGTTTATTGGTCCGTTTGTGGTGGAGAAGGTGATCAATCCAGTGGCAGTGCGACTCAAACTACCGAGGACGCTCAGAGTCCATCCCACCTTTCATGTCTCCTGCCTCAAGCCTGTCTTCCTCAGTCCTCTGTTGCCTCCTCCGCCTCCTCCTCCTCCTCCTCGGATGATCGGAGGTGGTCCTGCCTACACGGTGCGTCGCATTATGGATTCCAGACGGCGGGGCCGGGGTTTCCAGTATCTCGTGGACTGGGAGGGGTATGGTCCTGAAGAGAGGAGTTGGATTCCGCGGCGACAGGTCCTAGATGCGGATCTCATCAGGGACTTTTACCGCCTCCATCCTGGCGCTCCGGGGAGTCCGCCCGGTGGCGTTCGTCGGAGGGGGGTACTGTAACGATCCCGGCTGTCTGAGTCGGGTCCTGGTCGTAATCTCCAGTTTCCCGAGGGTTCGGGAACGCTCCGGGAGCGCTCTGGTTTCCGCACCTGCTTCCCATTAGCAATCTGCACACCTGGGCCTAATCAGCACCTTTCTTGGCTCTGGCCCAACATCCAGTTCCTGCCGGATCGTTAGCCATGAACAGTAGGTGTATCTGCGTATCAGTTAGAGTATCTAGCGTGAGTTTTTGTTGTTTTGTACTTTGTTGAGTTTTGTGTCCTTACCTCCGTTTTTGTTTCACCTGCAGTCACACGTCCGGAACCTTCACCCCACCTCTGCCTGATGGTCGGCGGCTGCCGAGCCATCACTGGACCTTGCACTGCACCCCCAACTACTCATCCACGCCGCCCGCTCTGTCCCTGGAATATTCTGCACCTTTTGTTTGTATCCGAATAAACCCTCACTTTCGTTCAACTCTCCTTGTCCTGGTCTGCTTTTGGGTTCTGGCTGAGGGAACTGTGACACTGGTCTGATGAAACCAAGATTGAACTCTTTGGTCTGAATGCCAAGCAACACGTCTGGGGGAAACCTGGCACCATCCCTACGGTGAAGCATGGTGGTGGCAGCATCATGCTGGGGGGATGTTTTTCAGCGGCAGGGACTGGGAGATTAGTCAGGATCCACACAAAGATGAATGGAGCAAAGTACAGAGAGATCCTTGATGAAAACCTGCTCCAGAGTGCTCAGGACCTCAGACTGGGGTGAAGGTTCACCTTCCAACAGGACAACGACCCTAAGCACACAGCCAAGACAACCCAGGAGTGGCTTCGGGACAAGTCTCTGAATGTCCTTGAGTGGCCCAGCTAGAATCTGGACTTGAAACCGATCAAACATCTCTGGAGAGACCTGAAAATAGCTGTGCAGCAACGCTCCCCATCCAACCTGACAGAGCTTGAGAGAATCTGCAGAGAAGAATGGGAGAAACTCCCCAAATACAGGTGTGCCAAGCTTGTAGCATCATGCCAAAGTAGACTCGATGCTGTAATCACTGCCAAAGGTGTTTCAACAAAGTACTGATGTAAATGTAATATTTTGGGTTTTTTATTTTTTATACATTTGCAAAAATATATAAATACCTGTTTTTGCTTTGTCTTATGGGGTACTGTGTGAAGATTGATGAGGAAAAAATCAATTTAATCTATTTGAGAATAAGGCTGTAACGTAACAAAATGTGGTGAAAGTCAACGGGTCTGAATACTATCCGAAGGTGCTGTATACAGGGAGTACCAGTACCGAGTCGATGTGCAGGGGTATGAAGTAATTGTGGTAGCTATCTACATATAGGGTAAAGTGACTAGGTATCAGGATAGATAAGGCAGTAGCAGCAGCATATGTGGTGAGTGTGAATGTGTGTGTGTGGGGGGGGATGCATGTGTGTGCGTGTGGGCATATGTAGTAAGTGTGTATGTGTGTGTTGGGATGTCAGTGTAAGTATGTGTGAGTGTGTGGGTAGAGTCCAGTGTGTGTGCGCGCATAGAGTCAGTGCAAGAGAGTTTGTGCAAAAAAGGGTCAATGCATATAGTCCATATAGCAATTTGATAAGCTATTTAGCAGTCTTATGGCTTGGGGGTAGAAGCTGTTCAGGGTCCTGTTGGTTCCAGACCCAGTGCACTGGTACCGCTTGCCGTGCGGTAGCAGAGAGAACAGACTCTGGCTTGGGTGGCTGGAGTCTTGGACATTTTTGGGGGCCTGGATGGCAGGGAGCTTGGCCCCAGTGATGTGCTGGGCCGTACTCACCACCCTCTGTAGCTAGCGCCTTCTGGTCGGCTGCCTTGCAGTTGCAGTACCAAGTGGTGATGCAGCCAGTCAAGATGCTTTCAACGGTGCAGCTGTAGAACCTTTTGAGGATGAATTGAACACTTCTGGGAGATTCTGGAGCGGCAACTGAGACTGCGTTTTCCACCACCATCAACAAAACACAAAATTATGGAATTTCTCGTGGAAGATTGGTGTCACATCCCTTCAACAGAATCTATACCAAGGTGCATTGAAGCTGTTCTGACTCGTGGTGGCCCAACGCCCTATTAAGACAATTTATGTTGGTGTTTCCTTTATTTTGGCAGTTACCTGTAGATTATAGGTAAGACATTATAAAGTAGCTAGGTAAGAGTCTTCCCCATGACCTACAGTATATGTTCTTGTCCATTCCGTTTGTGTCATTGTTCTGATGAAGGCCATTAATGGCCGAAAATTGCATTTTTTTTATTTGAATAAAACAATGAGTTAAATCACTCTGTCATTTAGGTCATTATTGTGGAGCAATTAGACTGTTGTTGATCCATCCTCAGTTCTCCCATCATAGCCATTGAACTGTTTAAAAATCACTATTGGCCTCATGGTGACCTCCCTGGGCAGTTTCCTTCCTGTCCTGCAGCTCAGTTCAGAAGGACAACTGTATTTTTGTTGTGTCTGGGTGGTTTGATACATCATCCACAGTCTTACTAACTTGACCTTGGTTAAAGATATATTCAGTGTCTGATTTGTTATTGTTACCCATCTACCAATCACTGCCATTCTTTATGAAGCTTTCAAAAAGCTCTCTAGTCTTTGTCGTTGAATTTGTGCTTGAAATTCACTACTTGACTGAGGGACTGTACAGATGTTGTATGCATGGGGAACAGTCTGGACAGAGGAAGGGGTAGTCATTCAAAAATCATGTTAACCCCTATTATTTCACACAGAGTGAAATGTAACTTATCATGTGATTTGTTAAGCCAAATTTGACTCCTAAACTAATTTAGGCTTGCCAAAACAAAGCGGGTGAATACTTATACAACAACTATACTGAACAAAAATATGCAACAAATTCTAATATTTTACTGAGTTACAGTTCATAAGGAAATCAGTCAATTGAAATAAATAAATTAGGCCCTAATCACGACTGGGCAGGGGTGCAGCAATGGGGAGGCCCGGGAGGCCATAGGCCCACCCACTTGGCAGCCAGGCCCACCCAGCCAGGCCCTGGCGGACATTCCTGTAGTCAGCAGTCCAATTGCACGCTCCCTCAAAACTTGAGACATCTGTGACATTGTGTTGTGTGACAAAACTGCACATTTTAAAGTGGCCTTTTATTGTCCCCAGCACAAGGTCCGCCTGTGTAATGATCATGCTGTTTAATTAGCTTCTTGATATGCCACACCTGTCAGGTGGATGGATTATCTTGGCAAAGGAGAAATAACAGGGATGTAAACAAATTTGTGTACAACATTTTAGAGAAATAAGCTTTTTGTGCGTATGGAACATTTCTGTATTTTTTTATTTCAGCTCATGAAACATGGGACCAACACTTTACATGTTGCGTTCATATTTTTGTTCAGTGTATATAAAAATGAGTATTGGGTATATCAATAACCCCCCCTCAAAACAAATCACAATTAAATCAATTTCAATCCTACTTTGTAACGCAACAAAATGTGCAAAAATCCAAGGGGGGTGAATACTTATGATTGGCACTGTATAGTCAGTTGACAGTAATACAGCTGACTGCTGCAAATGTGTACATTAAATTAACTAAACTAATATGGAGGACCCTAAGCTCAATAGATAATGTGTGTTTCTTCAAAAGTGAAATGTTTGATTCCTTAATCTATTCTCATTGCTCTGTATTACATCTAAAATACCTGTTCAATATCACAATTCTAGTTCATATCTCCCTTCAAGTGTTCCTCTGAATGCTTTTCTAAGGGGTAGGCATTAGACGTGCACAGTATGTTAATATACAACATGTACAATTGGAGGGCACAATTACTATATATATTTTTTAATTTCGCTAGGATATGTTAGAACGCCAAGTTGCACACACAATCCAGAAATTGTCCTGCCAAGACCGTAACGTGACATAGATCACTTTTTAGAGCCTGTAACAGTACGTCCAACTCTGCACAAAGATTTGTTTTCGTCAGTGTTGCTATTTTCCTCCATGGTGGCATGTGAACTTCAGACTGTGCTACTTGGATCTATTCCTAAAATGCCTGTTGGGTAAGAGGCCAGTGCCATGAGATGCAATAGGACAGGTGTTTTGCACGTGGCCCAGCGGGAAGCAATGAGGCCAGCATGTTAACGAGGTGTCGTATGTCAACAACCGATACTAGGGGCCTCTTGGTTTGCCGGCTAACAGTATTAGCAGGTCAATAGTTTAGTCACGTTAAGTCATTTATTTAAGAAAACAGTCACTCATGCATACATCTGCAAATAACATGTCATTATGTCAAGAAATTAGAAGTGCATGTAACTATCTGTAGCCTACAACTTAATGTAAAGGGTGTCCAAATTTACATTTTAGTCATTTAGCAGACACTCTTATCCAGAGCGACTTACAGTTAGTGAGTGCATACACTTTTTTCATACTTTCACAATGACCCAAAGTGGATAATGAAAAACAATGAAGGCGCTTTTCAGCTGGCACATACGCGTCAGTTGGGTTGGCAGTAGGCGGCCTATGGCTTGGTTCCTGACTTGGTGGATTTGGTGGGTTCAGCCTGGTTGGGGGTGGATTTGCCATATACTGGACTGTTCTTCTGCCTAGAGCTGTGGGGATGTTGCTGGCTTCACCCGGTGCAGTGGCATTGTGGGTCTCACAGAGGCTGCGTTCGATAGCAAGCTGCATCAGCTCATCATCTGATAGGTTGCTGTACAGACTGTAGTCATCAAAACCCAGCATGGGGCCCGCTGTGGGGCCAGGCATGGCCATGCTGGCAACTGCCATGTTGGATCTGGAGAGAAAAAGAGGGCATGCAGTGTATCAGTTACGTATTATGTCCACCATGTTGGATCTTGAGAGACCCATTCTTAAGCACCTACACAAGTCAAAAGGATATTTTACCCAAATTACAAAATGACATTCGTTTTGATTGTGTAGTTTAATTAATTTAAGATGACTTGGACATGCGAAAATGGGATATTGCAAAAAAAACTTGGCCAGGTAAATACAACTAAAGCATGGATTGCTGGCTAACCTGTCCATCCTGCTTACAGGGTAGGGATATCAATATGTAATTTTGTCCTGGGATGGCCACATTTTACATGGGGTGCGTCCCAATATCTCCTTTCTCCTGAAGTGTACACTCGTTCACTACTTCCCACACATTTAAAAGCATTGGATTGATGGAGGCATTGGCTAGAGGGAGTTTCCACCATATTTCTTTACGCCAGTCATTTCCTTTCAAATCAGTAGAGGGAAGTGAACAAGTGGACACTTGAGGAATGACAAATAAATGGGACGTAGCCAGAGACTATGGGATTGATTCAATTGAAACTGCAATGCAGCATTTACGCAGCAGCTCCACGGTCATCAAATTATAGAATGGTTTTGAGTACTGTAAAAACTTACTCCTACCGTGTAGACTCCCCTCACAGGGAGATGCAGTTTTAAGAATAAGTCGCATGTGTGTGCTGGGAGTAAAGTCACTGCTTGAACATTGCAATGGAAGGTATTAATGTACCTCAGTAAGCATACACCTTGATTGCACTGCTGTAACTAGAGTACATCAAAAACAGATGTTTACCCCTTTAGAAAACATTCAGTGCTGTATAAGCAGAAAACACAACCCTTTAACCTTAAAACTTGGACTTTAAGGTCAGAACTTGTTGGACTGAATGAAGTCTAGATACCATAGACAGGTGGGTCATGACTCAATGTTTATTGGCCCTGTTGCTTAAGGAGGCAAAGCTGCACACCAATGTCATTGGCAGGATGAGGTGGTTTAATTAATGACTACTTGAGCACCTGCAGCATAGACTGCACTTTGCTTGTGACACAAGGCTTGTGACACCAACGCAATTCTATGAGTTTCTGTACAATACTGTACAGTGCATTCGGAAAGTATTCAGACCCCTTGACTTTTTTCACATTTTGTTACGTTATAGCCTTATTCTAAAATTAAATTGTTCCCCCCCCCCCTCAATCAACACACAATACCCCATAATGACAAAGCAAAAACTATTTTTTAGAAATTTTAGCAAATGTATAAAGAAACTGAAATATTACATTTACATAAGTATTCAGACCCTTTACTCAGTACTTTGTTGAAGCACCTTTGGCAGCGATTACAGCCTCGATTCTTCTTGGGTATGACGCTACAAGCTTCGCACACCTGTATTCTGGGAGTTTCTCCCATTCTTCTCTGCAGATCCTCTCAAGCTCTGTCAGGTTGGATGGGGAGCGTCGCTGCACAGCTATTTGCAGGTCTCTCCAGAGATGTTAGATCGGGTTCTGGCTGGGTCACTCAAGGACGTTGAGAGACTTGTCCCGAAGCCCCTCCTGCATTGTATTGGCTGTGTGCTTAGGGTCATTGTCCTGCTGGAAGGTGAACCCTCGCCCCAGTCTGAGGTCCTGAGTGCTCTGGAGCAGGTTTTCATTAAAGACCTCTCTGTACTTTGCTCCGTTCATCTTTCCCTCGATCCTGACTAGTCTCCCAGTCCCTGCCACTGAAAAACATCCCCCCAGCATGATGCTGCCACCACCATGCTTCACCGTAGGGATGGTTCCAGGTTTCTTCCAGACTTGACGCTTGGCATTCAGGCCAAAGAGTTCAATCTTGGTTTCGTCAGACCAGAGATTCTTGTTTCTCATGGTCTGAGTCCTTTAGGTGCCTTTTGGAAAACTCCAAGCGGGCTGTTATGTGCCCTTTACTGAGGTGTGGCTTCCATCTGGCCTCTCTACCATAAAGGCCTGATTGGTGGAGTGCTGCAGAGATGGTTGTCCTTCTGGAAGGTTCTCCCATCTCCACAGAGGAACTCTGGAAGTGTGACCATCTCCACCTCCCTGATCAAGGCCCTTCTCCCCCGATTGCTCAGTTTGGCCAGGTGTCCAGCTTTAGGAAGAGTCTTGGTGGTACCAAACTTCTTCCATTTAAGAATGATGGAGGCCACTGTGTTCTTGGGGACCTTCAATGCTGCAGAAATGTTTACCTCTGGATAACATGAAAACAGCCTAACCAGCTCTGCTAGGGCGAGTAAAATGGTCAGTGGGGTGTTCTCTCATTTAATCAAATTCTTGCCAGCAGCACAGTTAGTCACCAATGCTCTTGATAACATGAAAACAGCCTAACCAGCTTATTAATGAGAGAACAACCCACTGACCATTTTACTCACCCTAGCAGAGCTGGTTAGGCTGTTTTCATGTTATCCAGAGCGTTGGTGACTAACTGTGCTGCTGGCAACAATTTAATGACACTTTTTTGCCAACGTTTACTGACACCGGCCATATTCAACAGGTGTTGTGCGTTCGTAAATTCATCAGTTATTCTGCACTCTGGCATACTCAGACTGAATTTACTAACACACCTGAAATGGTTACTTGCATAGTGGAGTCTTTTGTTAAGACATGTAGCTAGCTAGGTACACAATGAACCATAATCCCAACAAATGACTTTACTACCCTGCATGAATCTGAAGGTAGCTAACCAACCAGGTGCAATGTTAGCAAGCAAATGACGCTGAGATACGAATAAAAAGATCATACAAGTAATGTTAGCTAGCCAGCTAATGTTAGCTAGCTAGCGAACAGTACACTTTAACTTGAAATGAAACCACTTTGTCAAAATTAGAAACGTGTAATATCTGAAAATGTAGCTAGCTAGACTATCTTACTTGTATACATCATGCATGATGGATGCGTCTCCCTGTCACGGATGCCATGGTTGCCCTTAGTTTGAAGATGTAATCTGGAGACAGGTGTTTTCTCCATCTCTTTAGCTATCATACTCTAATGCCACTGATTTCAAAACTCGATCCTCCAGAAAGTGGAGAGCAACACTTATGCAGCTCCACTACAATACATTTTTTTTTAAAGCCGCGTTAGACAGGATTACCTACACATACTGACCAGCTCAAATAGACAGAAGCGTGCTATATGGCAGACCAATCCGAACTCCTCTCTCGGCATGTCCAGCCCACTCATTATCTCAGCCAGTCATGGCTAGTGGGAAGGTTGCTTAACCAACTAGGCTCGTAATTTAACAATTTTATTCGTATTTACAGGTGGTTATTAAGGCATATGAAAGTTCACGTTCCAGAAGGTATTTCTGCAAATAAACAAATTTTGATAAAAATTTTAAAAGTTTACGTTCAAATGGCTATCCTGTGAAGTAGTGATGCGCGACATATGCCTAGTTTCCTGAAACGAGTCACATATAGACAGGTGTGCCTTTCCAAATCATGTCCTATCAATTGAATTTACCACAGGTGGACTCTACTCAAGTTGTAGAAACAGCTCAAGGATGATCAATGGAAACAAGATGCACCTGAGCTCAATTTCGAGTTTTTTATTTGTAATACATTTTCAACTATTTCTAAAAACCTGTTTTTGCTTTGTCATTATGGGGTAGTGTGTAGATTGATGAGGAAACATTTTTATTTAATCAATTTTAGAATAAGACTAACGTAAAAATATGTGGGAAAAAGGGAAGGGGTCTGGATAAGAGCGTCTGCTAAATGATGTAAATGAATACATTCCAAATATACTGTATATCATCATATTCAAACAAACCTTTACAGTCCTTTGCAAATATTGTATGCTCCAAAATATTTGGGAAATTATATGATTTTACACTTTTACAGTTGCTCAGAGAACGATTTATACAGTGGGGAAAAAAAGTATTTAGTCAGCCACCAATTGTGCATGTTCTCCCACTTAAAAAGATGAGAGAGGCCTGTAATTTTCATCATAGGTACACGTCAACTATGACAGACAAATTGAGAAAAAAAAATCCAGAAAATCACATTGTAGGATCTTTAATGAATTTATTTGCAAATTATTGTGGAAAATAAGTATTTGGTCACCTACAAACAAGCAAGATTTCTGGCTCTCACAGACCTGTAACTTCTTCTTTAAGAGGCTCCTCTGTCCTCCACTCGTTACCTGTATTAATGACACCTGTTTGAACTTGTTATCAGTATAAAAGACACCTGTCCACAACCTCAAACAGTCACACTCCAAACTCCACTATGGCCAAGACCAAAGAGCTGTCAAAGGACACCAGAAACAAAATTGTAGACCTGCACCAGGCTGGGAAGACTGAATCTGCAATAGGTAAGCAGCTTGGTTTGAAGAAATCAACTGTGGGAGCAATTATTAGGAAATGGAAGACATACAAGATCACTGATAATCTCCCTCGATCTGGGGCTCCACGCAAGATCTCACCCCGTGGGGTCAAAATGATCACAAGAACGGTGAGTAAAAATCCCAGAACCACACGGGGGGACCTAGTGAATGACCTGCAGAGAGCTGGGACCAAAGTAACAAAGCCTACCATTAGTAACACACTACGCCGCCAGGGACTCAAATCCTGCAGTGCAAGACGTGTCCCCCTGCTTAAGCCAGTACATGTCCAGGCCCGTCTGAAGTTTGCTAGAGTGCATTTGGATGATCCAGAAGAGGATTGGGAGAATGTCATATGGTCAGATGAAACCAAAATAGAACTTTTTGGTAAAAACTCAACCTCGTCGTGTTTGGAGGACAAAGAATGCTGAGTTGCATCCAAAGAACACCATACCTACTGTGAAGCATGGGGGTGGAAACATCATGCTTTGGGGCTGTTTTTCTGCAAAGGGACCAGGACGACTGATCCGTGAAAGGAAAGAATGAATGGGGCCATGTATCGTGAGATTTTGAGTGAAAACCTCCTTCCATCAGCAAGGGCATTGAAGATGAAACGTGGCTGGGTCTTTCAGCATGACAATGATCCCAAACACACCGCCCGGGCAACGAAGGAGTGGCTTCGTAAGAAGCATTTCAAGGTCCTGGAGTGGCCTAGCCAGTCTCCAGATCTCAACCCCATAGAATATCTTTGGAGGGAGTTGAAAGTCCGTGTTGCCCAGTGACAGCCCCAAAACATCACTGCTCTAGAGGAGATCTGCATGGAGGAATGGGCCAAAATACCAGCAACAGTGTGTGAAAACCTTGTGAAGACTTACAGAAAACGTTTGACCTGTGTCATTGCCAACAAAGGGTATATAACAAAGTATTGAGAAACTTTTGTTGACCAAATACTTATTTTCCACCATAATTTGCAAATAAATTCATTAAAAATCCTACAATGTGATTTTCTGGAGAAAGAAAATTCTCATTTTGTCTGTCATAGTTGACGTGTACCTATGATGAAAATTACAGGCCTCTCTCATCTTTTTAAGTGGGAGAACCTGCACAATTGGTGGCTGACTAAATACTTTTTTCCCCCACTGTATTACGTGTTAAAAACATTTTTCTCGAAAAGGTACGGGTAAAAATTGACACCCCTAAAGATTCTTATTTTAAAAAGTAGTCAAAAGCTTAGTATTTGGTCCCATATTCCTAGCACGCAATGAGAGCTTGTGACACTACAAACTTGTTGGATGGATTTGCCGTTCATTTTAGATTATTTTGTGCCCAATAGAAATGAATGGAAAATAATGTATTGTATCATTCTGAAGTCACTTATTACCAATAAGAATGTGTCTAAACACTTCTCCATTAATGTGGATACTACCGTGATTACGGATAATCCTGAATGAATCGTGAATAATGATAAGTAAGAAAGTTAGAGGGTCAAATATCAATGTGTTACTTGTTAAACAAACAATATTTTTTGCATACAGTATACTGTAGCTCAGTATTTGAATTATTTATACAGTCATTATTGCTCATCTTTATCAAGGATGTCAGTCATTTCGGACACCACTATCTCAAGTAAGGAATTAGGAAATGCACACGACTCAGCATTTGAAGTGAAAAATATATTTTTACAAATGAAAAAAAAAAGACTGTTCCATAAGTTGTCCTGTCACGTACTGCTCATTCATAACAAACATCATCAGGCATAGTCTTCAACACACCCTACTGCCTAAAAAGTTGCCCTACATACAAGTTGAAGGGCAACATATCATTTGCTCCATATAAGACGTGTTTTTCAAGTCATAAGACAGCTACAGTATCCCATTAGCACATATCGCCCTGCATGCAGTGTAGATACAGTTTATAAATAGACCAGCAAACCAAATTCCCATTGGTCTATAGCACAGGACTCTCATGTGCATGTGTATTAATGTACTCACTGCTGAACCGTGGCAGGCAGGCAGAAACTGCAAGTGCAAAGTAAAGGAACATATGTACAAGTGGGCTTGTAAATTAAGGCGAACACAAGCATGTCATGCAAATCGATAGATTTGAAGAACAAAATTGAAGGTTGTATTTAGGTTGGATAATGCTGGGATTATGTTGGGATTGGACAATGAAATGATGATATGCTCCCCTTGAAAAAGTGTTACATCTTAAATTCAAATAATTTAAGTGATTTCTGAAATAACTCATGGAGTGTACTACTTATAATAATTATTCTAAAATGCTCATTACCATCAGGTCCATGTAGATAAAAAAAAAAAAAAAAGAGTGCACCAAGGTTGCCAAATAACAATTAAAAATAAAAATATGTCTTACCTTTTTCCCCCCCAAAAAAAGTGTCCAGGTTTTCCTCTTTGGTTAGTCTCCCCCACTAAGACTTCTCCACTCCTCTGTCAGTGGAGGTTTCTGAGACTGGGCTTCTGATCCAGCAGTCTGGGATATTTCTGGAGGCTTCATATGATAGGGTGAGAGGGGTGGGGGGGGTCAACTTTTCGTCTACCTCCTTCATAGCTCAGAATGCTCCTGAGGGGGAGCTGGCCCAGTTTTTTTTGGAAGAGCGACCGATGGCACTGTACAACAAAACAAATAGCTGGAACGCTTGGAGTAATACATTTTTTAAAAGTGTATTTGTCACGTGCACAGGACACAGCGAGTGTAAATGGTCCAGGGAGATCCTTACGCACACAAAATAGCAAAGTTGAGGAGCTAGCAAAACGGCCACCATCTTTTGTCTAATAATAATAATAATAATGTGAGTATCTTCGTCAGCTAATGTGACAATAATCCAATTCGTACATATTACAATTGAGTGATATTGTCTGTGTTCAATGGAAACCAACAGGTGTGAATATTCCCAAGTACAGTTTGGGCTTGTAGTCCTCCTGTGCTAGGTCAATCACCTGCTGTGTCTGGGTCAGGTTTTGTTGTGGCGAGTTGGTGTGACTTGTTCCTTATGTTGAGTAGTCTGGTATTGTCTTATGTTACAATCAATGCAATGCAAAGAGGTGTTCAAATTCATTGTGGATGCCTGTTACTTATTTTTAGACAATCAAATGCATGAAAAAAGTGTTACGTTTATTGACAAGGTAACCTTCTTCCCGTTGTGTTGGCAGGCCAATCTGCATCATGTGTTAGTTTAATTCTGAACCTAGTACACTTTACATTTCTTTTCGTATGAGGGAAAGGTCACAGATACTCCACAGGCTGGATTCCAGAATACCAGCCACTAGAGTTACCGTCGTGTCAATAGTAAGTCTTTTAATACCCTGTTGAGTGTAGAGCTTAGGGGTTAGTTCAGTACTAACCTCAGTACTAGGGTTAGGGGTTAGTAAAGTACTTGCTTGTTGTGGTGCAGAACAAGAAATTAAAGGCTGTTGCAGGAAGCCTGTCATTGACAGGAAACACAATTTATATTAATTTTTTCATTTAGCACATGCTCTTATCCAGAGCGACTTACAGGAGCAATTAGGGTTTAGTGCCTTTCTCAAAGGCACATTGACAGATTTTTCATCTAGTCAGTTCTGGGATTTGAACCAGCATCTGTTCAGTTACTGGCCCAACGCTCTTAACCACTAGGCTACCTGTTGCCCAGTTTTACCTACTGTATCAAAGTGGAAATATAAGTGTTACCATTACAAAATGATATTGGTTTCCTTACCCTGTAAGCAGTCTATGGACAAGGTATGACAGCAAGCCATGCTTTGGCTGAGGTTCCTTCGCCTAATGTTTTAGCATTTGTGGGACAAATCCCATTCAAGACATGGTACCGTTATTAGCATTTTTCACGCATCATGTTCATATAATCTATGTGACTTTGTTGAACATCAAAATTTATTTTAGATACATTTCTGATGATTTAGACATAATACGTGAAAAATACTAATATCGGTACGTAGTGGCACTCGAGGTGTCGGCGGCAGCATTTCGGTGGTCGTCTTTTCCCTCCAGGAGCAGGCAAAGACTGTAGTCGAAAGCAACATTTTAAGGTGTGCAAGTAGCTCGTTAGTCAATCAGGCCCAGGTGTGGCAGACCTAGGCCAAGTCCTGTCTCCATGCAGGCCAGCCAAGGGCTAGGATTCTACAATAAATCAATTAGGGGAAACAAAATAAAGCACAGCAAACAAATGTAATCAAAGGAAAAGTACAAACGCACACAGTTTCTAAATGGAAAGTTACTGCAAACTCCAAAAATAAATATGAAATACACACAAAAAGGGCTGGTCGCCAATGGAGGAAGTCAGGTTGGTGTCATCAATGACGTGAAGCCCATTGTTTACCTTTGCAATGACCACAAACGGTAAGGAAAGCTTCAGAACGTTGGAAAACCCATTCACTTACAGTACATGTGTTTAGCTTGAAATTAGCATGCTATATTTGTAGGTTTAAATCATATTAATGCCATCTTAACTGGCTGTAAAATGGATCCTTTACTACACCACTACTAATATCCAACTTCAAGAATGTCTGTTCTGTCATATAAATATTTAGCTAGGTAGCTGTACATTGCTAGCTGGTCGGATGGGCATCTAGGCAGGTTGGAACTACATAGCTAGCTAGCAGATCAACAAACAAGGCAAACAGTATTACGCAGGCTAGATTAAGCTAGCTTGCAACCTTAGCTAGATGGGTTATGTAACGAATGCCTAATTGGAAAATAGTTAGCTAGCTTGCTGTCTTTGGGTTGCTAGAAAGTTGTCACAATCAAAATGCTCAACAGCTAGCCAGCTAGCTCAGCTGCTTAAAGGGGCAATCAGCAGTTGCTACATAAATTGTTGTTAATGATATGTACCCATTGATTCTTGAAGAAAATAACTTATAAATGCCTTATGAGCTTAGTTCAACTGTCGTACCCCATCAGAACCCAAAATATAAGCTTGTTCTACTCCAATGTTTGTAAACAAACATTATTGTTACGGATACAGGTATCCTGTGTCTTTTTGTGTTTTTCCTCTCCTTCTGCCCTAATCACAGGTGTCCTGTATGTTCCTGATTGGTGGTCGTTGGGGTGTCTGCTGATTGCTGAGGTGGACCAATCAGTGGACATTCCTCTGCATTGCACCACCTGTTTCTGGTTTTTCAATCACACATCCCATTGTTTAAAAGCCAGGCAGTTGTGTTTGTAGAGAGAGACTATTTTCCGTATGTGAGTATGGATACTGTGGTGTCCTGTGTACTCACTCATTTGCTGGTTACTCTGTTTGGTAACTGTGTGTTTCTGAGAAAAGGGGAATTTAAGCAAGTTGCCCTTGGGCATACATTACCCGTAGGAAGAAAACTGTCTAAAAACACTAGTTAGACCTGAGCGGACCACCCACTGTAATTTTTGTATGATTAGCAGTAGCTTAGCGGTTCTTGAGGCAGGCAAGATCAGTTTAGGGGTTTTTTACACTATTGTTTCATTTCTTGGGTCCTGCTCAGCCCTTTTTCCCAAACCTTTACCGTGTGTTCAAAAATAAACATTTTATGTTTGACGGTAGTTTATGGTTGTCGTGTAGTTTTTGTTCTCACTGTTCCATGTCACGATTCTAAGTTGCATGAATTATGTTACGGGTCTCTTGTCCATCCACCCTAGACGTTTAAAGCCACGGGGTTCGTAACAATTATATAGTCTCACAATATGGGTAAAACTATAATTTTGATATCATGGATGATCAGTCCTTTTATGCATAGTTCTGTCTATGAATTTGAGAGTGGTTACATTTCTTCAGCCCCATCCCTCAGCTTTTTACCGAAGCAGGGGTGGGGAGGACCCTTTGCTATTGTTTGTACTGCTGGTTGCCACTTAAATCTCTCACAGATGCAAATTAGTTTTGCCTCGTCAATATTAGCTACTGTTAGTAGTACTTAGCAGCCAATTTCATACCTTTTTCTGTGCCTTTTTACAGTAACACGGCACACCAGCATGACATGCAGTTGTTCTAGCTCCGGGTTTCCCAAACTCGGTCCTCGGGACTCCAAAGGGTGCACATTTTGGTTTTTGCCCTTGCACTACACAGCTGATTCAAATAATAAATTAATCATCAAGCTTTGATCATTTGAATCAGCTGTGTAGTGTTAGGGCAAAAAACAAAACGTGCACCCCTTGGGGTCATGAGGACAGAGTTTTGGAAACGCTGTTCTAGCCTGTATTGCAGAGGTTCTCAAAGTGGGGTCTGCGACCAGGGGGTCCACGGTGATATCTCAATATATACAGTGCCTTCAGAAAGTATTCATACCCGTTGACTTATTCCATATTTTGTTGTGTTACAGCCTGAATTTAAAATGGATTAAAATTAGATTGTTTTCTCACTTGCCTACACACAATACCCCATAATGCCCAAGTGGAATTATGTTTTTCAAAATTTGTACAAATTAATACAAAATGAAAATCTGAAATGTCTTGAGTCAATAAGTATTCAACCCCTTTGTTATGGCAAGCCTAAATAAGTTCAGGAATATAAATGTGCTTAACAAGTAATACATAGCATGGACTCACTCTTTGTGCAATAATAGTGTTTAACATGATTTTTGAAGAGCTACCTCATCTCTGTACCCTACGCATACAATTATCTGTAAGGTCCCTCAGTTGAGCAGTGAATTTCAAACACAGGGAGGTTTTCCAATGCCTCGCAAAGTAGGGCACCTGTTGGTAGATGGGTAAAAAAGCAAACAGTGAATATCCCTTTGAGCATGGTAAAGTTATTAATTACACTTTGGATGGTGCACCAATACACCCAGTCACCACAAAGATACAGGCTTCCTTCCTAACTCAGTTGCCGGAGAGGAAGGAAACCGTTCATGGATTTCACCATGAGGCCAATGGTGACTTTAAAATAGTTGCACAGTTGAATGGCTGTTATAGGAGAAAACTGTGGATGGATCAACAACATTGTAGTTACTCCAGAAAACTAACCTAATTGACAGAGTGAAAAGAAGGAAGCTTGTACAGAATACAAATATTTCAAAACATGCATCCTGTTTGCAACAAGGCACTAAAGTAATACTGCAAAAGATGTGGCAAAGCAATTAACTTTTTGTCCTGAATAGAAAGTGTTATGTTTGGGGCAAATCCAATACAACACATTACTGAGTACCACTCTCCATATTTTCAAGCATGGTGGTGGATGCATCATTTTAGTCATTTTAGCAGATGCTCTTATCCAGAGCGACTTACAGTTAGTGAGTGCATACATTTTCATACTGGCCCTCTGTGGGAATCGAACCCACAACCCTGGCGCTGCAAATGCCATGCTCAACCAACTGAGCTACACTGTTATGGGTATACTTGTAATCGTTAAGTACTGTGGAGTTTTTCATGATAAAAAATAAACAGAATGGTGCTAAGCACTGGCAAAAGGGAAAACCTGGTTCAATCTGCTTTCCACCAGACACTGGCAGATGAATTCACCTTTCAGCAGGACAATAACCTAAAACACAAGGCCAAATCTACACTGGAGTTGCTTATCAAGAATCCAGTGGATGTTCCTGAGTGGCCGAGTTACAGTTGTGACTTAAATCTACTTGAAAATATATGGCAAGACTTGAAAATGGTTTTCAAGCAATGAACAACAACCAATTTTACAGCTTGAAGAATTTTGAAAATAATAATGGGCAAATGTTGCACAATCCAGGTGTGAAAAGCTCTTAGAGACTTACCCAGGAAGACTCACAGCTGTAATTGCTGCCAAAGGTGACTCGGGGGTTGAATACTTATCTAATCAATTTTCATGATTTATTTTACAAATGTTAGAATTATTCTTCTACTTTGACATTACAGACTATTTTGTCTAGATTGTTGACAAAAAAATGACAATTAAATCAATTTTAATCCCACTTTGTAACACAACCAAATGTGGAAAAAGTCATGGGATACTTTGAATACTTTCTGAAGGCACTGTATCTACCTCTATCACTCCAGTATCCATGCACATTGTAAATATGTTATTGGAACTGACCCTGTACATAGCTTCTTACTTCTCGAGTTCTTTTTATTTCTTATTTTTATTTCTTGTGTGTTTTTGATGAAGCTTATGTTATTTTTAGCACTACATTGATATTGATTACTGCATTGTTGGGTTTAGAGCTTGCAAGAAAGGCATTTCATTACTTGTGAATGTGACATTTAAAACTAAACTAAAACTATTACACATCAATGTGATTTTAATCCTTGCTTGGACTATCTCATTCTTAGCTCATTTGTCTAACTGTGTTGTGTTATTGTTTTTTATCTTCCCAGTCAAATCCTGTCCTGCCCTCAGTGGAAGAGTTGAGGTCTTCTCCAACACAATCCATCCATGATGAGCCTGTCCTGCACTGAAGCCTCAACCCCTGTCCTTCACTGAAGTCAAGCCTGTGAACACCTCAACTCATGCCTCATACCCTCATTCAATCACTGCTGTGATACCTTCCCAACACTGTGTACTGTAAGTAGCCCTCTCATAGCCCTTTCATATGCTGGTGATGCTGGTATGGTGGTGACCAGTTTATGCTGGTGATGCTGGTATGCTGGTGACCAGTTTATGCTGGTGATGCTGGTATGCTGGTGACCAAGCTTGTCCATGCTGGTATGCTGGTGATGCTGGTCCAGCATGGTCTAGCTCAGGGGTGGGCATACTACGGCCCGTAGGTTGGATCTGGCACGTGAGCCCATTCAATCCGGTCTGCAGGAGGTTTGAGTAAAAAAATATCTAAATATATACCGCATAAAATTCCAGATACTGTAGTAGTGAACAGACTTTTTATGTCCCAATACCATGGCATCGGGTATGAACTGATATACAAAACAACATTTTATGCATCAATCCGTTATTATTCATTTATACTATTATTTAGTATAATGGATTTGTGGTCTAAAGCTTAGTATTTTCATAATGGCATCCCTATAGTTCGATGGAGCATACAGTGGGGAAAAAAAGTATTTAGTCAGCCACCAATTGTGCAAGTTCTCCCACTTAAAAAGATGAGAGAGGCCTGTAATTTTCATCATAGGTACACGTCAACTATGACAGACAAAATGAGAAAAAAAATCCAGAAAATCACATTGTAGGATTTGTAATGAATTTATTAGCAAATTATGGTGGAAAATAAGTATTTGGTCAATAACAAAAGTTTCTCAATACTTTGTTATATACCCTTTGTTGGCAATGACACAGGTCAAACGTTTTCTGTAAGTCTTCACAAGGTTTTCACACACTGTTGCTGGTATTTTGGCCCATTCCTCCATGCAGATCTCCTCTAGAGCAGTGATGTTTTGGGGCTGTCGCTGGGCAACACGGACTTTCAACTCCCTCCAAAGATTTTCTATGGGGTTGAGATCTGGAGACTGGCTAGGCCACTCCAGGACCCTGAAATGCTTCTTAGGTTTTCACTCAAAATCTCACGATACATGGCCCCATTCATTCTTTCCTTTACACGGATCAGTCGTCCTGGTCCCTTTGCAGAAAAACAGCCCCAAAGCATGATGTTTCCACCCCCATGCTTCACAGTAGGTATGGTGTTCTTTGGATGCAACTCAGCATTCTTTGTCCTCCAAACACGACGAGTTGAGTTTTTACCAAAAAGTTCTATTTTGGTTTCATCTGACCATATGACATTCTCCCCAATCCTCTTCTGGATCATCCAAATGCACTCTAGCAAACTTCAGACGGGCCTGGACATGTACTGGCTTAAGCAGGGGGGACACGTCTGGCACTGCAGGATTTGAGTCCCTGGCGGCGTAGTGTGTTACTGATGGTAGGCTTTGTTACTTTGGTCCCAGCTCTCTGCAGGTCATTCACTAGGTCCCCCCGTGTGGTTCTGGGATTTTTGCTCACCGTTCTTGTGATCATTTTGACGCCACGGGGTGAGATCTTGCGTGGAGCCCCAGATCGAGGGAGATTATCAGTGGTCTTGTATGTCTTCCATTTCCTAATAATTGCTCCCACAGTTGATTTCTTCAAACCAAGCTGCTTACCTATTGCAGATTCAGTCTTCCCAGCCTGGTGCAGGTCTACAATTTTGTTTCTGGTGTCCTTTGACAGCTCTTTGGTCTTGGCCATAGTGGAGTTTGGAGTGTGACAGGTGTCTTTTATACTGATAACAAGTTCAAACAGGTGCAATTAATACAGGTAACGAGTGGAAGACAGAGGAGCCTCTTAAAGAAGAAGTTACAGGTCTGTGAGAGCCAGAAATCTTGCTTGTTTGTAGGTGACCAAATACTTATTTTCCACCATAATTTGCAAATAAATTCATAAAAAATCCTACAATGTGATTTTCTGGATTTTTTTCCCTCAATTTGTCTGTCATAGTTGATGTGTACCTATGATGAAAATTACAGGCCTCTCTCATCTTTTTAAGTGGGAGAACTTGCACAATTGGTGGCTGACTAAATACTTTTTCCCCCCACTGTATTATGATGTTTTCGGAAATGTTTTCCTTATTTCTGTTGACCAAATATTTGAGTAGAATGATTTTTTGTATGTTTTGATGATCGCTTGCCAGACTGAGAGCAGCGCATAATTCAGTCTGTAATCTAATATTCAGTATTCTTTTACTGTGTGCAACATCAAAATCCAGCCTGTTTAACTGTTTTGATACAAATGTATTGATTTAGACTAAAGGTAGGCTATATAGCCTGTTTGATCAGCAGCCAGCTTCAAATTCAAAAGACATTTTGAATAGGCTATGGAAAGATGGTGTCTCCCATCTGCATTCCCGTGTCATTGCCAACAATTGGGATTACGTCTAGGCCTACACAGTCAATATTTTGTAATGACAACACTATAGTTGGATGGAGAATATTTTGAGGATCTGTTTATTGATTTTTTTGTTGACCAAATTCTTTATATTAGATTTTTATGTGCTAATCTTATAACTAAATACAGTCAGCAATGGCCAGCGATGAGTGCTCTGTGATGTAGACAGATATACATTGATTATTGTAGGCTATTTCTATAACTCAGGTCTAACTCATTATAATAGCTTATTATTTATTGTTCTAAATGAAAAGTACATATATATCCTTTATAGAATTAGCCTATACATCCTTGAGTCTGGTTTGGATGTGGTTGATAGAAAAGGTATCCAAGCCAAGGCGCCCATGCAGGGCTGGGTCTGGAAATGGAGCATGCAGGTAAGACATTTTGATCTCTATATATCAGAAATAGATGAATCTTTAAAAGTTACCAAATCACCTACCTTTGCCAAACAATGCTTAAAAAATTTGCAGATGATCTGTTTCAAAATGTAGGCCTAACTTTTTGGCCCACATGTGGGCACACGAGACACTCAAGTACAGTAACATAATTAAACTCAAATATGCTATTCTGTTCTTTTAAAAACATTTTCTTATATTCATAATGTTCCTTAAGACCTGCTTGAATGAAGAATCATGGGTTTCTTTGCGATGATGTGTATTAATGTAGCCTATTTATTAGCATTTATTAGTATTTTTCATTTTTACTTTGAATGTTACCTAAGACATTCGTAAACACAGCCAAATGATTAATTTTGCGATATCATACAGTGCATTCGGAAAGTATTCAGACCCCTTGGCTTTTTCCACATTTCGTTACATTACAGCCCTATTCTAAAATGTATTAAATAAAAAATGTCCCTCATCTACACACAATACCCGATAATGACAAAACAAAAACAGGTTTTTATAATTATTTTGCTTATTTACATAATATGCAGACCCTTTGCTATGAGACTCGAAATTGAGCTCAGGTGCATCCTGTTTCCATTGATCATCCTTGATGTTTCTACAACTTGATTGGAGTCCACCTGTGGTAAATTCAATTGATTGGACATGATTTGGAAAGGCACACACCTGTCTATATAAGGTCCCACAGTTGACAGTGCATGTCAGAGCAAAAACCAAGCCATGAGGTCGAAGAAATTGTCCGTAGAGCTCCGAGACAGGATTGTGTCGAGGCACCGGTCAGGTCCGATCGGTATTTCACATATATTTACATAGACCCGAGGTCAATGGCCACCAAACAGGACCCGACCCAGATCCGAGGGTCAATACAGGATTTCGGACCGAAAAGTGCTACTGGACAGACAAGTGTAAGGCAAAAGATGCAACTGAAATTGTGCGGGTGTGGAGAGATCGAGAGCGAGGGCTGGACATGGGAGGCTTGACACGCTGGGTGCATTATAATGTATTTAGGATATTAGTAGTAGGCCTATCATTATTTAACTGAATTACATAATTATACTAGCTAGATACCTACGGAGAAGCGGCTAATATGGAGGAACTTTGAACATCCGAGAGTTGGCTCGACACCCTGGACCAGAGCTTGCTAACAAGCTTACGGCACCAGAATAAAAAAAATGTAACGCTTGGTGCGTAAAATAACGTTATTAACCGGTTCCAATGCTTTGAAAATAATGGTTCTGTTCCGGAACACAAGAGATCACTTTCGTTCCCGGTTCTGTTTCCGTTCCTCCCTGAACCGGTTCCAACCCCTAGCTCTCATCCAGTTTGGATCCAACCTGTTCAACAAGTCCCTCCACACTGTGCAGGTGCCATCACAGTTCAATGTCGCTGCCATCACCCCCTTGCTCAAGAAACCATCCCTTGACCAAGACCTCCTCTCAAACTACAGGCCTATTTCCAACCTCCCATTTCTTTCTAAAGTCCTGGAGAAGATAGTGGCAACTCAGCTTCACTCCCACCTCAGTGCTAACCAACTTTACCAGTCTGGCTTCAGGCCCATGCACAGTACTGCGACAGCCCTAGTGAAGGTTATGAATGACCTGCTCATGGCTGCACATACAGGATCCCCCACTATCTTGATTCTTCAGGACCTCAGTGCTTCTTTCGGGACAGTACTGTAGATCACACCATTCTACTGCAGCGCCTCAGAGAGCACACTGCCATCTATGGGACTGCCTTAAACTGGTTCACCTCCTACCTCTCTAACCACAAGCATTACGTCACCCTCTGTGAGGCAAGATCAGAGGACTCCACCATAACCTGTGTTGTCCCATAAGGGTCTGTGCTAGGACTCATTCTCTTCCTACTCTACATCACTGTTTCCCAACCCTGGTCCTTGAGTACCCCCAACAGTACACATTTTTGTTGTAACCCTGGACAAGCACACCTGATTCAACTTCTCAACTAATCATCAAGCCCTCAATGAGCTGAATGAGGTGTGTTTGTCCAGGGCTACAAAAAATAATAATAATGGGGGTACTCGAGGACCAGGGTTGGGAAACACTGCTTTACGTGCACCCACTTGGCCAAATCTTCAGACAGCACGATGTCAAATTCCACTGCTATGCAGACAATACCCAGGTGTACATTAAAACCAAGACTGGCACAAGGCAGGTAAAATATTGGATGCAGAACAACTTACTCCAACTTAATAGCAGCAAGACAGAGGCAATGCTGATAGGCACCCCCCAGCAAATCACCAACCCATGTTGTACTCTCTTGGATTCGGAGATACCTCATTCCTCTAGTTTTTCAGCTGTAGCCTCGGCAATATGGCCATGATCGAAATACATACAAGTAGGGTCTTTGTCAGATAAGCCATTGCCTACAGCCCAATATATTTTATACCCATACAACTTTACTTAGCAAATTAGGGAAGATCATAACAATTCCATGAATTCCCTAACTATTCCCTCCCTACAAACAACCCAGTCAATCGCTAGACCAGATTTGATTAATTTGTACCAATTAGGCACTCACTAACCACTTTTAACTGTATCAATAAAATAATAAAATCGGCTGTGAGAAACAACGGTGATACTGCCAAGAAATGACATTGACAATGTGATATACACTATATATACAAAGGTATGTGGACACCCCTTCAAATTAGTGGATTCGGCTTTTTCAGCCACACCTGTTGCTGACAGGTGTATAAAATCGAGCACACCGCCATGCAATCTCCATAGACAAACATTGGCAGTAGAATGGCCTTACTGAAGTTCTCAGTGACTTCCAACCTGGCACCATCATTGAATGCCACCTTTCCAACAAGTCAGTTTGTAAAATCTCTGCCCTGCTAGTGCTTCCCCGGTCAACTTTAAGTGCCGTTATTGTGAAGTGGAAACGTCTAGGAGCAACAACGGCTCAGCCACAAAGTGGTAGGCCACACAAGCTAACAGAACAGGACCGCCGAGTGCTGAAGCGCATAGCTCGTAAAAAGTCTGTCCTCGGTTGCAACACTCACCACCGAGTTCCAAACTGCCTCTGGAAGCAATGTCAGCACAATAACTATTCGTCGGGAGCTTCATGAAATGGGTTTCCATGACCGAGCAGCCACACACAAGCCTAAGATCACCATGTGCAATGCCAAGCGTCGGCTGGAGTGTTGTAAAGCTCGCCGCCATTGGACTCTGGAGCAGTTGAAACACTTTCTCTGGAGTGATGAATCACCATCTGGCAGTCTGACAGACAAATCTGGGTTTGGCGGATGCCAGGAGAAAGCTACCTGCCCGAATGCATAGTGCCAACTGTAAAGTTTGGTGGAGGAGGAATAATGTTCTGGGGCTGTTTTTTATGGTTCGGGCTGTTATAGCAGCAAAGGGGGGACCAACTCCATATTAATGCCCATGAGTACACATACTTTTGGTAATGTAGTGTATAATTCTGAAACACAATCCAGTTTATAAATGTAGAAATTCGTTGCATTCATGCACCACACCGTTTTTCATTAGCACTAGCCTATACATAATGTTGGCTTGCAGTTAAACTGAACAATAAATATACACTTTTTAACTATACATTTCACAATTCCAGAGGTAACAATGCACAAACCGTCTATTTGTGGACAATTTACCAGCATTGCTCCGCATAGATGTAACAACCATAGGTTCTAGAATAGGGCAGGGTCAATGGAGACCACAATTGGATACTGGAAATGGAATGCACGCAACACAGAATTATTACAAAAATACCCATTTTAAAATACCGTACAACAGGGCTATGTGGCAGGAGGGATTGGGAGTGCCACAATCAGGTAGGTGACAGCTTTTTCATTTAAGTATCTCCAGTAAAGGCTGGCAAGGCAAGTGTTCAGTGTAACATGGAGAATTCTCAAGCAAATCAATGTATCTCAGTAAAGGGTACAGTAAACATTAAAGGGTGACTGCACTTCTTGATTTGGCCTCGTTTTAGATTTGGTCAGAGAAGAAGAGGAAGAGAGACGCCCAACTCGGCTGACAATCTGTCTCCCTCCAGCAGGTGGCGTTATTTTGTTGTTTCGCCCACCAAACAAGGAGTTTTCGCATGGAGGTCAATGAGAGTGTCGAATTTGGTCAACAAAAAAATGAATGGCTTATTTGCTATGTGAGGTTTATTTGATCTAATAGATGTTTCGTAATGCTTAAGTTGCAACTGTACAAATATAAGTAGGACACATGAGATCCCGGCAACTTTAACAAAAACCCTTTACAGTGCCTTCAGAAAGTATCCACACACCTTTACTCTTTCCACATTTTGTTGTGTTACAAAGTGGGATTAAAATGGATTTAATTGTCATTTTTTGTCAACGATCTACACAAAATAGACTGTATGTCAAAGTGGAAGAAAAATTATAACATTTGTAAAAAATAAAATAAAAAATTAAACACTAATATATCTTGATTAGATAAGTATTCAACCACCTGAGTCAATACGTGTTAGAATCCCCTTTGGCAGCGATTACAGCTGTTAGTCTTTCTGGGTAAGACTCTAAGAGCTTTCCACACCTGGATTGTGCAACATACATCCATTATTATTTTTCCAAATCCTTCAAGCTTTGTCAAATTGGTTGTTGATTATTGCTAGAAAACCATTTTCAGGTCTTGCCATACATTTTCAAGCAGATTTAAGTCAAAGCTGTAACTCGGCCACTCAGGAACATTCACTGTCTTCTTGGTCAGCAACTCCAGTCGAGATTTGGCCTTGTGTTTTAGGTTATTTTCCTGCCTGTGCTTAGCTCCCCAGGCCTTAACAATTACAAGCATACCCATAACATGATGCAGCCACCACTATACTTGAAAATATGGAGAATGGTACTCAGTAATGTTTTGTATTGGATTTGCCCCAAACATAACACTTTCTATTCAGGACAAACATTTTTGCAGTAATACTTTAGTGCCTTGTTGCAAACAGGATGCATGTTTTAGAATATTGTTATTATGTACAGGCTACCTCCTTTTCACTCTGTCAATTGGATTAGTATTGTGGAGTAACTACAATGTTGTTGATCCATCCTCAGTTTTCTCCTATCACAGCCATTAAACTCTGTAACTGTTTGAAAGTCACCATTGGCCTTATGATGAAATCCCTGAGCGGTTTCCTTCCTCTCCGGCAACTGAGTTAAGAAGGACGCCTGTATCTTCGTAGTCACTGGGTGTATTGATACGCCATCCAAAATGTAATTAATAACTTCACCATGCTAGAAGGGATATTCACTGTGTGCTTTTTGTTATTTTTACCCATCTACCAATAGGTGCCCTGCTTTTCGAGGCATAGGAAAACCTCCTTGGTCTTTGTGGTTGAATCTGTGTTTGAAATTCACTGCTCAACTGAGGGACCTTACAGATGACTGTATGTGTGGGGTACAGAGATGAGGTAGTCCTAAATAAATCATGTTAAACACTATTATTGCACAGAGCGTGAGTCCATGCAACTTATTCTGTGACTTGTTAAGCACATTTTTACTCCTGAACTCATTTAGGTTTGCCATAACAAAGGGGTTGAATACTTATTGACTCAAGACATTTAAGCTTCACATTTTTTATTATATATATATATATATATATATTTTTTAAAATAACATTCACATTATGGGGTATTGTGTGTATGCCAGTGAAAAAAACCCTCAATTTAATTAACTGTAAATTCAGGCTGTAACACAACTAAATGTGGAAAAAGTCAAGGGGTGTGAGTACTTTCTGAAGTCATTGTATATCAGAGTTGTCTCGATAGCTATGCATATTAATAACATCTCTCTCCATTGAATACAGGCGTTTGACCTCAACAACACTCATTGAATATTGAAAAAATTATTACAATAATGAGATGTATCCACCAATCCAAAGAAAGGATAGGCGGGAGCTAGACAGCCCGCCATGCCGCTTTGTGGTCAACGACTCCCATTGTTTTGGCGGAGAGACATGTATCTTGTCAGTATATCCATAACCTTTGATTTGGTTCATTAAGAAATGCTAGCGTCCATGACTGAATTAAAACGTGAGTTGGTTTCGGGGTGTGGTTAGATGTGGGCGTCTCTTGCAGCAAGCTCTCATAGTCTCACTGCACAATTAGACGTTCATTCACGTTCCCCAAAAGTGTTTTTATTGCTGCTGCTGCTCTGTATCGTTCCATAGCGTTAAAACAATACATTTAGGCATTCATTCCAAATGTGACTTGTTTCAGGAAACTAGGCATATGTCGCACATCACTATTTTACAGACGAGGCATTTGAACGTAAGCATACATTTTTTATCAAAATGCGTTTTTTGACAGAAATGCCTTCTGGAACATGTGAACTTTCATTTACCTTAATAACAAATTGTATGCCATCTGTAAATTCGAATAAAATTGTTAAATTACGAGCCTAGTTGGTTTAGCCATGGAAAAAGACAGGAACCTTCCCGCTATCCATGATTGGCTGAGATAATGGATGGCCTGGACATGCTGAGAGAGGAGTTCAGATTGGTCTGCCATGTAGCACGCTTCTGTCTATAACATGAGCTGCTCAGTATGTGTAGAGATATCATGAAGAACTGCAAAAGTGTTGCTAATGCTCTCCACTTTTTGGAAGATTGCATTTTGAAATCAGTGGAATGCCCGGTGGAAGCAGAATATGATAGCTAAGGAGATGGAGAAAATTCTGGCGTTCGATTGCATATATGCGGAGGGAGTCGAAAAGAGAATACACAGAAGGCTGTTGTATAAAACACTTGTCTTCGGATTACATATTCAAACTAAGTGCAACCATGGCATCCATGACAGAGAGGGAGAAACGTTCATCCATGTATACAGGTAAGAGAGTCTAGCTAGCTACATTTTTAGATATAATACATTTCTAATTTTGTCAGAAAGTCGTTTTCATTGCAAGTTAAAGCGTACTGTTAACTAGCTCTGATTCGATGAAAGATGGAAGATGAAAGATGGAGTTGAATTTGTCTTTCTGTCCATAATTTCATTTAATGTACTTTTTTTCCATCATTCTTTAGATCATTGATCTTGGCTTCATAATACAGATTCTTCTTCTTTTTGTTGAGTATGGTTACATAATTACTCAATTTGCAGTAAGTCAGCCAGTATGAAAATGTATGCACTCACTAACTGTAAGTCGCTCTGGATAAGAGCGTCTGCTAAATGACTAAAATGTAAAAATGTAAAATGATTACACCCATCCATCACCCTCAAACACACAACCTTCTGATCCAGAGTCATTGTTGCCTCTAGTGGCTGGTTTTAAAGGCATTTCCCGACATCCTCAGGACATGGACAGACGTCCAATTTTGCCGTAAATCTTGAACGACCTGACTGGTATCTTGTGTGTGTGTGTTCGCAGGTGGGAAGAGTTAGCCAAATCATTTCACCACTTTTGCTCCTCTCTTTCTCCCTGTTCCTCACATACTGGCACTGTACAGGTATACGTAAGCAAACCCCTTCAATGTCCTTCTCTCTTGAACAGCCTCCTCCCTCCTGAATGCTTTCGGCATATTCACTACTCACTTCTTCCTCTTGTCTTTTAGGATTGAGCACCTGACGACGCATTTCAATCGAGTACAGGCTTAACTGAATGAACAACAAAAGACAGACTGCAATTTGGAATTGTATTAAATAATTTAGTTTGGGGTATGGCCTCGTCTCTGAGGAATGCTCCTTGAATCAGATGCTGATGGCAGGTAGACCTTTGCTGGGCAGCTGGCATCGAAACCCCCCAAAATAAATAAGTTACTCACCAGGAAGAAGTGACACAGCGGAGCAATGGTTGGATCTAAAGGCAAGAGAAAACATAGATCATTAGAGGTAAAGGAGATGCATGCGAAGAATAGGACAAAAGTGCAATTATGCTGTTATGGAAAGTATTATATGAAATGTTTATCAGTGCAAGCTCGCTGAGCGCAGAGCTCAAACATTGTTATGTGTAAGTTTAAAATGAGACATTTGCATGTACGTCTACCCAACAACGCCTGTGATATGTATGATTAACATGAAACACTAGCTGAACAAGAAACTGACTGTTAGAACTGTTAAGGCTACATGGATTGATGAGGAATTTAAAAACTGTTTGGTTGAAATAGATGGGGCAAAAGGAGTGGCTAATAAGTCTGGCTGCACATCTGACTGGCTGACTTACTGCAAATTGAGAAATTATGTAACCATACTCAACAAAAAGAAGAAGAATCTGTATTATGAAGCCAAGATCAATGATATAAAGAATGATGGAAAAAAAACTTTGGAGTACATTAAATGAAATTATGGACAGAAAGAGAAATTCAACACCATCTTTCATCGAATCAGATGGCTTATTCATCACAAAACCATTTGATGTTGCAAATTATTTTAATGATTACTTCATTGGCAAAGTGGGCAAACTTAGGCAGGAAATGCCAACAACGAACAGTGAGACATAGTATTCATGCATAAAAAAACAAATAATGAAAGAAAAGCATTGCAAGTTTGAATTTTGTGAAGTTAGTGTGGGAGACGTGGAAAAATTATTGTTATCGATCAATAATGACAAACATCCTGGCATTGACAACTTAGATGGAAAGCTACTGAGGATGGTAGCTGACTCTATAGCCACTCCTATCTGTCATATCTTTAATCTGAGCCTAGAGAGAAGTCTTTGTCCTCAGGCCTGGAGGGAAGCCAAAGTCATTCCGCTACCCAAGAGCGGTAAAGCAGCCTTTACTGGTTCTAACAGCAGACCTATAAGCTTCCTGCCAGCTCTTAGCAAACTGTTGGAAGAAATGTGTTTGACCAAATACAATGCTATTTCTCTCTAAACAAATTAACAACAAACTTTCAGCACTCTTATAGAGAAGGGCACTCAACATGTACTGCACTGACACAAATGACTGATGATTGGTTGAAAGAAATTGATAAGAAGAATATTGCCTTCGATATTATTGACCATAACCTGTTGTGGAAAAAACGCATGTGTTTTGGCTTTTCAACCTCTGCCATATTGTGGATTCAGAGCTATCTATCTAATGGAACTCGAATGGTTTTCTTTAATGGAATCTTCTCTAATGTCAAACATCTAAAGTGTAGTGTACTGCAGGGCAGCTCTCTAGGCCCTCTATACTTTTCTAATTTTACCAATGACCTGCCACTGGCATTAAACAAAGTATGTGTGTCCATGTATGATGACGATTCAACCATATACGCATCAGCAACCACAGCTAATGAAGCACTAAAACCCTTAACAAAGAGTTGTAGTCTGTTATGGAATGGGTCCTGAACATTTCTAAAACTAAGAGCATTGTATTTGGTACAAATCATTCCCTAAGTTCTAGACCTCAGCTGAATCTGGTAATGAATGGTGTGGCTGTTGAACAAGTTGAGGAGACTAAATTACTTGGCGTTACCTTAGATTGTAAACTATAAATTGATTTGCATTTTAATGAGGGAAATAAGTATTTGACCCCCTCTCAATCAGAAAGATTTCTGGTTCCCAGGTGTCTTTTATACAGGTAACGAGCTGAGATTAGGAGCACACTCTTAAAAGGAGTGCTCCTAATCTCAGCTTGTTACCTGTATAAAAGACACCTGTCCACAGAAGCAATCAGTCAATCAGATTCCAAACTCTCCACCATGGCCAAGACCAAAGAGCTCTCCAAGGATGTCAGGGACAAGATTGTAGACCTACACAAGGCTGGAATGGGCTACAAGACCATCGCCAAGCAGCTTGGTGAGAAGGTGACAACAGTTGGTGTGATTATTGGCAAATGGAAGAAACACAAAAGAACTGTCAATCTCCCTTGGCCTGGGGCTCCATGCAAGATCTCACCACATGGAGTTGCAATGATCATGAGAACGGTGAGGAATCAGCCCAGAACTACACGGGAGGATCTTGTCAATGATCTCAAGGCAGCTGGGACCATAGTCACCAAGAAAACAATTGGTAACACACTACGCCGTGAAGGACTGAAATCCTGCAGCGCCCGAAAGGTCCCCCTGCTCAAGAAAGCACATATACAGGGCCATCTGAAGTTTGCCAATGAACATCTGAATGATTCAGAGGAGAACTGGGTGAAAGTGTTGTGGTCAGATGAGACCAAAATGGAGCTCTTTGGCATCAACTAAATTCACTGTGTTTGGAGGAGGAGGAATGCTGCCTATGATCCCAAGAACACCATCCCCACTGTCAAACATGGAGGTGGAAACATTATGCTTTGGGGGTGTTTTTCTGCTAAGGGGACAGGACAACTTCACCGCATCAAAGGGACGATGGACGGGGCCATGTACCTTCAAATCTTGGGTGAGAACCTCCTTCCCTCAGCCAGGGCATTGAAAATGGGTCGTGGATGGGTATTCCAGCATGACAATGACCCAAAACACATGGCCAAGGCAACAAAGGAGTGGCTCAAGAAGAAGCACATTAAGGTCCTGGAGTGGCCTAGCCAGTCTCCAGACCTTAATCCCATAGAAAATCTGTGGAGGGAGCTGAAGGTTCGAGTTGCCAAACGTCCGCCTCGAAGCCTTAATGACTTGGAGAAGATCTGCAAAGAGGAGTGGAACAAAATCCCTCCTGAGATTTGTGCAAACCTGGTGGCCAACTACAAGAAACGTCTGACCTCTGTGAATGCCAACAAGGGTTTTGCCACCAAGTACTAAGTCATGTTTTGCAGTGAGGTCAAATACTTATTTCCCTCATTAAAATGCAAATCAATTTATAACATTTTTGACATGCGTTTTTCTGGATTTTGTTGTTGTTATTCTGTCTCTCACTGTTCAAATAAACCTACCATTAAAATTATAGACTGATCATGTCTTTGTCAGTGGGCAAACGTACAAAATCAGCAGGGGATCAAATACATTTTTCAATGGTTGTAAAGACGGGGAGAGGTCTGTCCGTAATTAAGAGATGCTCTGCTTTTTTGACACCACACTCCAAAAAGCAAGTCCTGCAGGCTCTAGTTTTGTCTTATCTTGATTATTGTCCAGTCTTGTGGTCGAGTGCTGCAAACAAAGACCTAGTTAAGCTGCAGCTGGCCCAGAACAGAGCGGCACGTCTTGCTCTTCATTGTAATCAGAGGGCTGATATAAATACTATGCATGCCAGTCTCTCTTGGCTAAGAGTTGAGGAGAGACTGACTGCATCACTTGAATGTGTTGAAAATCCCAAATTGTTTGCATAGTCCACATACAAACAGCTTTGACACACACACTTACCCCACCAGACATGACACCAAGGGTCTTTTCACAGTCCCCAAATCCAGAACAAATTCAAGAAAGCGTACAGTATTATATAGAGCCATTATTGCATGGAACTCCGTTCCATCTCATGTTGCTCAAATAAACAGCAAACCTGGTTTCAAACAACAGATAAAGCTACACCTCACGGTACAATGCCTCTCCCCTATTTGACCTAGATAGTTTGTGTGTATGTATTGATATGTAGGCTACGTGTGCCTTTAAAACATTTTTTACAGTTGCAGTCGGAAGTTTACATTCACCTTAGCCAAATACATTTAAACTCAGTTTTTCACAAATCCTGACATTTAATCCTAGTAAAAAAAACCTGTCTTAGGTCAGTTAGGATCACCACTTTATTTTAAGAATGTGAAATGTCAGAATAATAGTAGAGAGAATGATTTATTTTATCACATTCCCAGTGGGTCAGAAGTTTACATACACTCAATTAGTATTTGGTAGCATTGCCTTTTAAATTGTTTAACTTCGGTCAAACGTTTCGGGTAGCCTTCCACAACCTTCCCACAATATGTTGGGTGAATTTTGGCCCATTCCTCCTGACAGAGCTGGTGTAACTGAGTCAGGTTTGTAGGCCTCCTTGCTCGCACACGCTTTTTCAGTTCTGCCCACAAATCTTCTATAGGTTTGAGGTCAGGGCTTTGTGATGGCCACTCCAATACCTTGACTTTGTTGTCCTTAAGCCATTTTGCCACAACTTTGGAAGTATGCTTGAGGTCATTGTCCATTTGGAAGACCCATTTGCGTCCAAGCTTTAACTTCCTGACTGATGTCTTGAGATGTTGCTTCAATATATCCACATAATCTTCCTTCCTCATGATGCCATCTATTTTGTGAAGTGCACCAGTCCCTCCTGCAGCAAAGCACCCCCACAGCATGATGCTGCCACCCCCGTTCTTCACGGTTGGGATGGTGTTTTTCGGCTTGCAAACATCCCCCTTTTTCCTCCAAACATAACGATGGTCATTATGGCCAAACAGTTCTATTTTTGTTTCATCAGACCAGAGGACATTTCTCCAAAAAGTACGATCTTTGTCCCCATGTGCAGTTGCAAACCGTAGTTGGGCTTTTTTATGGCGGTTTTGGAGCATTGGCTTCTTCCTTACTGAGCGGCCTTTCAGGTTATGTCGATATAGGACTTGTTTTACTGTGGATATAGATACTTTTGTACCTGTTTCCTCCAGCATCTTCACAAGGTCCTTTGCTGTTGTTCTGGGATTGATTTGCACTTTTCGCACCAAAGTACGTTCATCTCTAGGAGACAGAACGCGTCACCTTCCTGAGCGGTATGACGGCTGCATGGTCCCATGGTGTTTATACTTGCGTACAACTGTTTGTACAGATGAACGTGGTACCTTCAGGTGTTTGGAAATTGCTCCCAAGGATGAACCAGACTTGTGGAGGTCTACAATTTTTTTTCTGAGGTCTTGGCTGATTTCTTTGGATTTTCCCATGATGTCAAGCAAAGAGGCACTGAGTTTGAAGGTAGGCCTTGAAATACATCCACAGGTACACTTCCAATTGACTCAAATGATGTCAATTAGCCTATCAGAAGCTTCTAAAGCCATTACATCATTTTCTGGAATTTTCCAAGCTGTTTAAAGGTACAGTCAACTTAGTGTGTGTAAACGTCTGACCCACTGGAATTGTGATACTGTGAATTATAAGTGAAATAATCTGTCTGTAAACAATTGTTGGAAAAATGACTTGTGTCATGCACAAAGTAGATGTCCTAACCGACTTGCCAAAACTATAGTTTGTTAACAAGAAATTTGTGGAGTGGTTGAAAAACGAGTTTTTATGACTCCAACCTAAGTGTATGTAAACTTCCGACTTCAACTGTATGTAGTTCTGTCCTTGAGATGTTCTTGTCCATTAATGTTCTGTATTATGTCATGTTTCATGTTTTGTGTGGACCCCAGGAAGAGTAGCTGCTGCTTTTGCAACAGCTAATGGGGATCCTAATAAAATACCAAATACCAAAACCCAATAGTGCATGCCGAAATGCGGGAAGATATGGGCACCTGCCAAAAGTCCCGGCCCAATGCTGACATGCTGAGTGCCTCACATTGTTACAATATGAGAAGATGTAATGATGAATGACTGCCACTTCTATAAGCATGAGTGTAATTGGATAATGCAACATTTCTCAATAAAGCATGGCGCACTGAGTGCCATATACAAACATTTACTGATGTGTTTAGATTAAATGCTACGTATGTTTGTACGTAGAACTCAGGCACGCATGCTGTAATGCAATTCGTATGATAGTAACAGGATGTTTGCTTTGCTTCAAACACAGTGATAGGGACAGATAACAGATAGCGTTGAGGTGAAAGATAACACCTTTATATTACTTGAGAAAGGAGAGAAGTGAAACAGATGAGGGTTGATGAGGGATGAAAAGAGAATGACGAGGAGCAGAGCGGGATCGAGCGAAGATAAATTAGCGTAAAGCATTAGAAAGGATTGAGTGTAAGAGCGAGCTATTATGATAGTACCTCAAGAACCTGATTTAGAATGCTTAACAGTAAGGCTATAGTGATTAGGGTTACAAGTGATGGAATAAAAGTGATAGGAGTTGTGAACGCGCCATTAGAAGGAAACCATGAAAAACCAGTAAGAAGACAGCCTTGCAAAAATGTCAATGCGGAGGCAAACCGCCTTGTCTGGGGGCTGCGATGCTGTAGAATAGGAAGTAGCAGGTATCTTAGTAATGACATTAAAACTGTTGTGTTGCAATGAAAAAGGGTCATGCTACTTGAATATGAGTGGGCAAAGATGGCACGGGACAAAGTAACAAGCCGTAATAATGTGATTCGCTTAGTGTGTGACGTGCTGTTGCTAGGCCTATGAATTGAGGCCCACTATAGACATTTTAGTCACTAAGCAGACGCTCTTATCCAGAGCAACTTACAGGAGCAATTAGGATTAAGTGCCTTGCTCAAGGGCACATCAACAGATTTATCACCTAGTTGGCTTGGAGAGTAAAACCAGCGACCTTTTGGTTACTGGCCCAATGCTCTTAACCACTAGGCTACCTGCCTACCAATTAGCCCTAATGTAAACCAATAAACAGCAGACTACAAGCCTGAAAATCCCCCAAAAGTACATGGATGGGAAGCATCCATAGTAAAACCTGTCCTCGAGGGTCAACTGGGGTCAACAACCACAGATAATGAGATTTTGAGATCCGGCACTGTTGCAACAACCATAGTAAACGTGTTACGCCTCAATCACACCGACAGCGTCATTGCGCAAAATGGTACACAGCGTCATCTGGGTATGTGTGCAAAAACCATTTATTCTGCTACCATTTCTGTCAAGCCGTCTACGCATACAGTTTGATGCATGTGTTCGATAAATCCAATGTATAGAACGCACTGCAACTGCCTCTGCATAAATATCAACAATGTATTTATAATGCATTACATAACAGGTAACATAAGAAGTGTTAGCAAACGTGTTTGTGTCTCCCAAGCTGACAAAAGACACTCCTGAAATACTTCAAGATGGTGTTTCAAATGGTGTTTAGTAGAGCTATGCATTTCTAATACTTCATCTGAATTATAATGAGGGATAATGGTTGGCATCCATGTTTGAAAGTTTACTTCAAAGAAAATATCAATATGATGTACAAGATGATGTTATGTAAGTTGTTTACGTGAGTTGGTCCAAGGTCAGCTTGGCCTGAAGGCTTCCCCTCATTCTAGTCCCTGCCCCTCTTTCACATTATGTCATAAGCACACACACACACACACAAAACAAACTCATTTTCAGATACTCAACCCTGTTTATTTTTCTACTTTTTCGAAACACAGACTGTACATTTTCTACAAGTTCACAATCAACATCAAAACTATAATTTAATTTCATATTACATGGTTTGAACACCAGATATATACAGCCTGATGCACGTCGAATCTGACCTCAACTACTGTAGTAGATCAAATAAATAAATAGGGCTAACAATGTAACATTTTCATCAAACATTCACAGTTGACTTTTTAAACAAAATGCTAAGACTTTGTTTATACAGTGTTTGTGAAAAGTACTGAGGATACGAAGAGGCAGGACGCAGACGCAGGAATCAACAATGTAAAGGTTTACTTAACACTGAGCAAGAGCACAACAAAGAGCGAGTACACGACAAGACATTAACAGTC
The DNA here is from genome assembly GCF_020615455.1 of Coregonus clupeaformis. Taxonomy (NCBI): domain Eukaryota; kingdom Metazoa; phylum Chordata; class Actinopteri; order Salmoniformes; family Salmonidae; genus Coregonus; species Coregonus clupeaformis. The sequence goes on along the minus strand of NC_059227.1, from coordinate 13,706,383 downwards.
ACACACAACACAACACTGAACAGTCCAGGGCGATATAGGGGTGGTGATGAGGTGCAGGTGCACTGTAGGTGATTAGGGTGCGTTGGGTTTCCATTCCGGTGTTGCCGAGGTGGTGCGCTCAGACCAGTGGCTCAGTAGACCGGCGAATCAGACCGGAGGAGACATGACAGTGTTTTTTTGTGTGTTTCTTTTACACTGTATTTAAGCAAGCACTGGTGATAGCATTTAGCATTGCATGAGTCATAATAAATCTGTCAAATCTGCAGTATCCATCAATAATTTTTCTTCAGTCTACTTGTTTTTTTTTTACAGTTTAAATAAAACACTGAAATAGCTCCACCCACCTGTGGCAACCAACCTACACAATACAAATACCTAAATCCCTTCAATTATAAAACAGATAGTTCCGTTCTGATAGTTCGATCTGATTGCTCGAGAAGCATTCCAAGCTGTGCTTCATTTTCCGATACGGTCACATCTATGATGCAATTTCACTGTATTCTAGTGTTAAGAAAAATCTCACTGCGCAGGGTAAACATTAATTTAGTAGGACATAAGAGTCAGTGTGGTTGTTGCTAACCAAACCCAAGGACTCTACACTCTTAGAAAAAAGGGTTCCAAAATGGTTCTTCGGATGTCCCCATAGGATAATCTCTTTTGGTGCCAGGTTGAGCCCTTTTGGGTTCCATGTAGAACCCTCTGTAGAAAGAGTTCTACATGGAACACCCAAAAAGGTTCTACATGGAACCAAAGGGGTTTTTCCTGCAACCAAAAAGGGTTCTTTAAAGGGTTCTGCTATGGGGACAGCCGAGTAACCCTTTTTTTCTGAGTGTACCTCTAAAATATTAAATGTATCCACACAATTTACAATAGGTTCATTAAAATGTTACTCTTGCCATTGTAATATAAAATCATGCCTATTAAACAGTATGCAACTGTGCAAAGATACATCTCAACTGGCTTACAATATACAACAAAAATCACATTTATTGGAGACGATTCATGGAATTTGTGGACTTAGAATCAACAAATGAAAAATTAATTCCTAGACATTCAGACAATCTCCCTTATTATAGTTGAGGAACTTGATTAGTATTGGTGGGAGGGGCAGGGTGTTGATGTGCCTCAGTCTGGGGATTCCAACCTGCTGATGGATCTTCAGCCTGCACAGCTGCATCAGTGAATGTGGTGGCACTGAAAGAAAGTGCAAAGACGTTGCTTATTAAAGGGACTGTGCAATTGGAGAGCAACTGATTTATATGGTTAACACACATGAGAACAGTCAAGGTAACAAGTATGCAACACTACAAAAAATAAGGGCATAACCTTAACCTTAGAAAGTAGATATTCATGTGCAACCTGACATTATGCAGAAGTTTCCCATTGACACCCATGCATTATTTACGTGAAACTTTGCGATACATGCTCATTTCTCAAGAGAATTGACCCTAAATGAACACAGACCCTAATGATTATATCATGGTAAATGAAATACTCCAAGCTCTGTTATTAGTAGAGATCCCTGGCATAAGCTAACTTACTTGCTTTCACCTTGATCCCTGCCCAGTCATGGTAGCTATCCAGGTGCTCGATCAGCCGGGAGCAGAGTTTCACATGGCCAACATAATCCAGGAGCATGTCTATGATGGGTCCTGCCCAGAGGCTTATTGTCGGATCGGAAATCGCCTCACAGAACTGAAAATTAAGGTTTCAAATTGGATTCAAAGAACACCCAACAATAGGTGTGTTGACCTGAGATGGAATTGGAAACCAATAGACCAGCAAACTGTCTATATTGCATATTAACCCAACCTACCTGGACGCACGTGTTGATTGGAGCTTCGTCCTCGTCCTCGCTGAAGTCTCTGCCCCTGCCCCTGCCACTACTTGACGTTTTCAGGGGTGGGTGTGGATTGCTGCCATATGTGCAGTCGAAACAGGAAAGGGCATCGCAGCCATTGTCCATCAGATACTTCAGGATTGGCAGATACTTCATACCGAGCATGACCACTGCCGGGAAGGAGCAGGGGTGTGTGAGGATGGACGCATTCATGTTAGCTCCGTGCTCCACCAGCACTGTGATCATTTCCATGCAACCCCGCCTCACAGCGATAAGAAGAGGGTTGAACATGTCAAGGTTGGGGTTAGCGCCGGCCTCCAGAAGCATTTCGGTGGCCTCTAGGTTGTTGTTGGCGACAGCGAAGTAGAGCGCTGTGCTGCGACGGTCCTCATACATTTTGGATCGGTCTTCTGCCAGCTGGAGATTGACGTCATAGCCTCTCTTGATAAGCACCTCTAGGATCCAGTCCCTGTTGTGCTCAGCAGCCAGGTGGAGGGGACTGATGCCACTGCATTGAACTTTGGCCTTGCTTGTGGCAGGGATCAGCATGGACATAATGCTACAAAAGGGAAGCAAAGGGATCACTTCTCACACTGTATTGCATGTATTTTCAAAGAGAAACCAATGCTTTGAATTATCCAATCAATCAATTCACTGCACTCACTCAAAATGTCCTTTCCGGACAGCAACATGAAGAGGCAGGAGGCCAGACTTGGTTGTTCGGTTTGCATCTGCTTTCTGAGATAGAAGCAGTTCCACAACTTCCTTGTGACCATTCTTACTTGCCTCGTACAAGGGTGTTGCCCCATCACATGCCTGGCAGTTCATATCAGCGCCTACAATACATAGGAGCATAGACCAAATGTATACAATGTTGAAATACGGGAAAAGTGGCAACAGCATAACACCATCATCAACAAATCGTCTGGATGCTTAATGGTTCTTTTTTAATATATTCATGGCATTGTAAGGAATGGAATACTTTCTTCAAGATATAGGCATCCGATACTAGGAAACCCAATAGGGTTTGGACATAGAACTAGTTTTCAGGTTCAGTTTGAGTTGTAGGATTTCATTGTCATGCCATTGGGACTATTTAATGCATCAACATTTTAATTGGTTCACAACAGACACTGTCATAAAGGTCATGCATTCCCAAAAGTGTATTCAACAAGGACTTTGGACATTATTGACATGATTTGAGGATGGATGAAGTGATATTGAAGCTGGTTGTCAAAATTCGAAAACCTCACCTTTGCTAATCAGGAAGGACAACACCTTCACTCCCCCATTCTGTGCTGCCGTAAAGAACGGGTCTATCCCATAGATATTGGCTGCATTCATCTTGGCCCCGGCATCCAACAACATCTGGCAAATTTCCACGTTATCATGCCCAGCTGCTTCATGGAGAGGTGTCACACCCCGAACGCAAGCCTTGTGCACTGAGGCTCCATACTTTAGGAGGTGGTCTACAATCTCCGCATTGGGCTTCCCACAAGCTGAAAACGGAATGTGAGAAACAACACAGGTAAATTTGGTTGGATTTTGCTGTTTGTAAAACATAAGCTGATTTGTATAACAGACTTCGCCAGTATGACCAGTAACCTAGCTTGAGACCTGGAGACTTGTGTTCGCTCCCAGAGCTAACACAGAGACCACGCTGTTCACTATTGAACCTCTTGACAGAACAACTTTGAAATCAATTATTTACCTTTGAAGAGTGGTGTTTCTCCGTCCTTATTGGCAATTTCGGGATTGGCACCTCTGTCCAGAAGGCACTCCACACAGTTCACATGGTGAAAGATGGCAGCCAAAAGAAGTGGGGTCTGATTGTGTGTACCACATGTGTTCACCATGCCAGGATGGGCTGTGGGAACGATAACAGAGCTTTGTGACCCATGCAAGTTAAAAACAATCAGCATGTACTGATAAAGGATCTTCCTGAGATTCAGGAGAACTGTGTATAAAATAGAAACCATTCTCAATTACACTTTTCTTTGTTTCACCCTCACCTCTTAATATAATCTTGAGGCATTCTTCTTGACCGTAATATGCAGCTTCATGTAGAGAAATCCATCCATCCTCATTTGGTACAAAAAGACTCTCTGGATTGCATTTCACTATCTCTGTTAAAGCCTTTAAATCCCCATTCTCAATCACAGGCACCAGGGGTCTCATATCTCTAAGGCATAGACAAAGATTAAGGGGAAAATTGTCATAAAATTTGGGCAAGACAAAAAATTTAAGTGCCTTTGAACGGGGTATGGTAGTAGGTGCCAGGCGCACCGGTTTGTGTCAAGAACTGCAACTCTGCTGGGTTTTTCATACTCAATAGTTTCCTGTGTGTATCTTGAATGGTCCACCACCCAAAGGGCATCCAGCCAACTTGGCACAATTGTGTGAAGCATTGGAGTCAACATGGGCCAGCATCCCTGTGGAACGCTTTCGACACCTTGTAGAGTCCATGGCCCGACGAATTGAGGCTGTTCTGAGGGCAAAAGGGGGAGATGCAACTCAATATTAGGAAGGTGTTCCTAATGTTTGGTATACTCAGTGTAAACTAAGTGTACAAAATATTAGGAACACCTTCCTAATATTGAGTTGCACCGTCTTTTATCAGAACAGCCTCAATTTGTCGGGGCATGGACTCTATACTCAAACCGGTGCGCCTGGCACCGTACCATACCCCATTCAAAGGCACTTAAATATTTTGTCTTGCCCATTCACCCTCTGAATGGCACATACACAATCCATGTCTCAATTGTCTCAAGTCTTAAAAATCCTTCTTTAAACTATCTCCTCCCCTTCATCTACACCGATTGAAGTGAATTTCATTCTTTAGAGTCTAAGACGTTGGGGGTGCTAAGCGGACATATGGAATTGTTTTAAGATGGTAATACTATGGATCATTTAGCTATTTGATTTTGAATTTGAGGACACCTTTTTTTATTTTAAAACGCATTGAATAACACATTCATAAATGGCAAAAAGTACAGTCAAAGAATAAATCATAAGAAACAAGGTTTTGAAGTGTAAAAAAACAACTCTGTAAATATGTACATACAGTGGGGAAAAAAGTATTTCGTCATCCACCAATTGTGCAAGTTCTCCCACTTAAAAAGATGAGAGAGGCCTGTCATTTTCATCATAGGTACACGTCAACTATGACAGACAAATTGAGAGAAAAAAATCCAGAAAATCACATTGTAGGATTTTTAATGAATTTATTTGCAAATTATGTTGGAAAATACGTTTTTGGTCACCTACAAACAAGCAAGATTTCTGGCTCTCACAGACCTGTAACTTCTTCTTTAAGAGGCTCCTCTGTCCTCCACTCGTTACCTGTATTAATGGCACCTGTTTGAACTTGTTATCAGTATAAAAGACACCTGTCCACAACCTCAAACAGTCACACTCTAAACTCCACTATGGCCAAGACCAAAGAGCTGTCAAAGGACACCAGAAAATTGTAGACCTGCACCAGGCTGGAAAGACTGAATCTGCAATAGGTAAGCAGCTTGGTTTGAAGAAATCAACTGTGGGAGCAATTATTAGGAAATGGAAGACATACAAGACCACTGATAATCTCCCTCGAACTGGGGCTCCACGCAAGATCTCACCCCGTGGGGTCAAAATGATCACTAGAACGGTGAGCATAAATCCCAGAACCACACGGGGGGACCTAATGAATGACCTGCAGAGAGCTGGGACCAAAGTAACAAAGTCTACCATCAGTAACACACTACGCCGCCAGGGACTCAAATCCTGCAGTGCCAGACGTGTCCCCCTGCTTAAGCCAGTACATGTCCAGGCCCATCTGAAGTTTGCTAGAGTGCATTTGGATGATCCAGAAGAGGATTGGGAGAATGTCATATGGTCAGATGAAACCAAAATATACCTTTTTGGTAAAAACTCAACTCGTCGTGTTTGGAGGACAAAGCATAATGAGTTGCATCCAAAGAACACCATACCTACTGTGAAGCATGGGGGTGGAAACATCATGCTTTGGGGCTGTTTTTCTGCAAAGGGACCAGGACGACTGATCCGTGTAAAGGAAAGAATGAATGGGGCCATGTATCATGAAATTTTGAGTGAAAACCTCCTTCCATCAGCAAGGGCATTGAAGATGAAACGTGGCTGGGTCTTTCAGCATGACAATGATCCCAAACACACCGCCCGGGCAACGAAGGAGTGGCTTCGTAAGAAGCATTTCAGATCAACACCATAGAAAATCTTTGGAGGGAGTTGAAAGTCCGTGTTGCCCAGCGACAGCCCCAAAACATCACTGCTCTAGAGGAGATCTGCATGGAGGAATGGGCCAAAATACCAGCAACAGTGTGTGAAAACCTTGTGAAGACTTACAGAAAACTTTTGACCTGTGTCATTGCCAACAAAGGGTATATAACAAAGTCTTGAGAAACTTTGATTATTGACCAAATACTTATTTTCCACCATAATTTGCAAATAAATTAAACAAAAAAATTTGATTTTCTGGATTTCTTTTTCTCATTTTGTCTGTCATAGTTAACGTGTACCTATGATGAAAATTACAGGCCTCTCTCATCTTTTTAAGTGGGAGAACTTGCACAATTGGTGGCTGACTAAATACTTTTTACAAGTATTTGATACACTGCCGATATTGCAGGTTTTCCTACTTACAAAGCATGTAGAGGTCTGTAATTTTTTATCATAGGTACACTTCAACTGTGAGAGACGGAATCTAAAACAAAAACCCAGAAAATCACATTGTATGATTTTTAGGTAATTAATTTGAATTTTATTGCATGACATAAGTATTTGATCACCTACCAACCAGTAAGAATTCCGGCTCTCACAGACCTGTTAGTTTTTCTTTAAGAAGCCCTCCTGTTCTCCACTCATTACCTGTATTAACTGCACCTGTTTGAACTCGTTACCTGTATAAAAGACACCTGTCCACACACTCAATCAAACAGACTCCAACCTCTCCACAACGGCCAAGACCAGAGAGCTGTGTAAGGACATCAGGGATAAAATTGTAGACCTGCACAAGGCTGGGATGGGCTACAGGACAATAGGCAAGCAGCTTGGTGAGAAGGCAACAACTGCTGGCGCAATTATTAGAAAATGGAAGAAGTTCAAGATGACGGTCAATCACCCTCGGTCTGGGGCTCCATGCAAGATCTCACCTCGTGGGGCATCAATGATCATGAGGAAGGTGAGGGATCAGCCCAGAACTACACGGCAGGACCTGGTCAATGACCTGAAGAGAGCTTGGACCACAGTCTCAAAGAAAACCATTAGTAACACACTACGCCGTCATGGACTAAAATCCTGCGGCGCACGCAAGGTCCCCCTGCTCAAGCCAGCGCATGTCCAGGCCCGTCTGAAGTTTGCCAATGACCATCTGGATGATCCAGAGGAGGAATGGGAGAAGGTCATGTGGTCTGATGAGACAAAAATCGAGCTTTTTGGTCTAAACTCCACTCGCCGTGTTTGGAGGAAGAAGAAGGATGAGTACAACCCCAAGAACACCATCCCAACCGTGAAGCATGGAGGTGGAAACATCATTCTTTGGGGATGCTTTTCTGCAAAGGGGACAGGACAACTGTACCGTATTGAGGGGAGGATGGATGGGGCCATGTATCGCGAGATCTTGGCCAACAACCTCCTCCCCTCAGTAAGAGCATTGAAGATGGGTCGTGGCTGGGTCTTCCAGCATGACAACGACCCGAAACACACAGCCAGGGCAACTAAGGAGTGGCACCGTAAGAAGCATCTCAAGGTCCTGGAGTGGCATAGCCAGTCTCCTGACCTGAACCCAATAGAAAATCTTTGGAGGGAGCTGAAAGTCCGTATTGCCCAGCGACAGCCCCGAAACCTGAAGGATCTGGAGAAGGTCTGTATGAAGGAGTGGGCCAAAATCCCTGCTGCAGTGTGTGCAAACCTGGTCAAGACCTACAGGAAACGTATGATCTCTGTAATTGCAAACAAAGGTTTCTGTACCAAATATTAAGTTCTGCTTTTGTGATGTATCAAATACTTATGTCATGCAATAAAATGCAAATTAATTACTTAAAAATCATACAATGTGATTTTCTGGATTTTTGTTTTAGATTCCGTCTCTCACAGTTGAAGTGTACCTATGATAAAAATTACAGACCTCTACATGCTTTGTAAGTAGGAAAACCTGCAAAATCGGCAGTGTATCAAATACTTGTTCTCCCCACTGTATATGTGTAAACATATTTTACCCCTTTTTTGGGAGGCACAAAACTACCTTGATACTTCCATTAGTTTTTTTAATCCAGTACCGGTTACCTTCAGACGAGTCCCGTGACACTTGTGGGGGTTGTAGAGCAAAACGGAGAACACCATTGTGTTCGGGAGCGTCTCCCCTTTCCATAGTTTGTAGGTCAAACCGTTCAGACGCTACAGATGTTTTCGTGAGAAGACCGATTTTCGGGATGTCTCATGGTGTGACAAACCCCGCTCTAGCTCTGCCACCTTTCACCGCAGATGCGGAAGTGCGACACTGGCGGATGTGGACAGATATCTCTAGATTAAACTGCTGGATTTTGATGGGGGTGTATTTGTTATGTAACTTACATTGACGCACCAGTGCATCAATCGACTCTAGGGGGTTAAAAGGTGACATCAGTAAGGGATCATAGCTTTCACCTGGATTCCCCTGGTCAGTCTATGTCATGGAAAGAGCAGATGTTTCTAATGTTTTGTACACTCAGTGTATATCATGTCATGTAAACATTAGCCACATCAGGAGACACCCTTGTGGAACCCCTGTGTTACTGCTGTCCATGTTAGAGAGAGATGTCACCGACCATCTGATTTCTACTGTATGTTTTGCATTTTGGAATGATAATAAGCCTGCGCACCAACTTAATGCTCATTAAATAATGATTTGTTTTTATACTCATCCTATCTGGCATACATATTGTCAAAATAAGATAAAGGGTTGACAGACTCACATAACTTGGTCTGCTAAAGGTGGGTTTGCAGGTGAGGGGTTTGGAGGTGGATTGACTGGGTTCGGGTTGGTTCGGGGAAAGTCATACAAGTGCCTTGTTGCAGAGGGGTGCCTGACACCAGTTGTAAATTGGTTGGTGGTAAACTGGTTTGGCTGGTAATTGGGTTGCCAATACACAGGTGGGGATGATTGAATGTCGTTAATAGAGTTGTGGTCCTCAGTGAGGCTGCGTTCAATTGTCAGCTGCATCAGCTCCTCATCTGACAGGGCGCTGTAAAGACTGTAGTCATCAAAACCTCTAGGGGTGCCCATCCTTCCAGGCATGGACATGCTGGCCACAGCCATGGTTGATCTATTTACAAGGATACAAAAGTCATGACAATGAAATTCACTCAAATTGAACGACACTTTTAAAACACAATTCAGTATGTAACCAAAACCACCAACATAACGTGCATGTCAAAGTAAAACTGCTAAAACAAATTACAAATATTCGTATATGAAAGTCAAGACTGTGAGACATGTGTACTACGTGTGCTATTGCCAAAGAGGTCATTCAAAACATGTTTGAGTTTAAAGATTGCGGATAAAACATTTTGCCAAGTCAGCGTTGTGGACAGTGTGGAGACCTACATGTTTCAAGAAGACCACCATAGTCCCTGTGCCCAAGAAAGCGAAGGTAACCTGCCTAAATGACTACTGCCCCGTAGCACTCACGTCGGTAGCCATGAAGTGCTTTGAAAGGCTGGTCATGGCTCACATCAACACCATCATCCCAGAAACCCTACACCCACTCCAATTCGCACACCGCCCCAACAGATCCAAAGATGACGCAATCTCAATCGCACTCCACACTGCCCTTTCCCACCTGGACAAAAGGAACACCTACGTGAGAATGCTGTCCTTTGACTACAACTCAGCGTTCAACACCATAGTGCCCACAAAGCTCATCACTAAGCTAAGGACCCTGGGGCTAAACACCTCCCTCTGCAACTGGATCCTGGACTTCCTGTCGGGCCACCCCCAGGTGGTAAGGGTAGGCAACAACCTATCTGCCATGCTGATCTTCAACACGGGGGCCCCTCAGGGGTGCGTGCTCAGTCCCTCCTGTACTCCCTGTTCACCCACGACTGCATGGCCAAACACGACTCCAACACCATCATTAAGATTGCTGACGACACAACAGTGGTAAGCCTGATCACCGACAACGATGAGACAGCCTTGTAGGGAGGAGGTCAGAGACCTGGCAGTGTGGTGCCAGGACGACAACCTCTCCCTCAACGTGAGCAAGACAAAGGAGCTGATCGTGGACTACAGGAAAAGGAGGGCCAAACACACCCCCATTCACATCGACGGGGTTGTAGTGGAGCGGGTCTAGAGTTTCAAGTTCCTTGGTGTCCACATCACCAACAAACTATCATGGTCCAACACACCAAGACATTCATGAAGAGGGCATGACAACAACTTTTCCCCCTCAGGAGACTGAAAAGATTTGGCATGGGTCCCCAGATCCTCAAAAAGTTCTACAGCTGCTCCATTGAGAGCATCCTGACCAGTTGCATCACTGCCTGGTATGGCAACTGCTCGGCATCTGACCGTAAGGCGCTACAGAGGGTAGTGCATACGGCCCAGTACATCACTGGGGCCAAACTTCCTGCCATCCAGGACCTATATACTAGGCGGTGTCAGAGGAAGGCCCAAAAAATGGTCAAAGACAGTTTTTCTCTGCTACCGCACAGCAAGCGGTACTGGAGCGCCAAGTCTAGGTCCAAAAGGCTCCTTAACAGCTTCTACTCCCAAGCCATAAGACTGCTGAACAATTCATCAAATGGCCACCCGGACTATTTACATTGAAACACTACTGCTACTCGCTGTTTATTATCTATGCATAGTCACTTTACCCCTACCTACATGTACAAATTACCTCGACTAACCTGTACCCCCGCACATTGACTTGGTACCAGTACCTCCTGTATATAGCTTCATTATTGTTATTTTATTGTGTTACTTTTTGTTTTATTTTTTACTTTAGTTTATTTAGTACATTTAGTAAACTCTATTTCTTGAACTGCATTGTTGGTTAAGGGCTTGCAAGTAAGCATTTCACGGTAAGGTCTACACCTGTTGTATTCGGCGCATTTGACAAATAAGATTTGACATTTTTATTTTAACCTAGCACTAACACAATTGTACAGAAGAGTATTAGGGCCAAGTGATATTATTCTCAAAATATTGCCACTTTATTCACATAATGGAATTTTAACTTCATTTTCAAACATGTATTTCAACTTTATTCTCAATTTCAACTATTTCAAGCATTTCAAGTTTGGAAAGTACTATCCGTGCAACAAAAAAAATCCCATCACCGTTTATTTATCTCTTCACTTTGCCCTAATATTCTTCTGTACACTTGATTTAAATTCCCACCAAGCTCTTGATAAGTGTTAGTGCAGGGATATAACAAAAATCAGCACATCATACAATAGCAATCCTATATCAAACCGACGGGAGGGAACGTTAGCCAAAAGCTTAATTGAGAACAAAGACTTGATTTAAAGCTGTACATCATTTGTTTACAAAGTCTCCTATGACAACAAAAACATAAATAATGGAGTAGAATGTCCTTAGTTTTTGGTTATAATAGCGTAAGAAAGCTGTACCAATCTTATTACATCATATTCCTCCAAATTAGTTAATTATTTAATCAATGGAAATGACAGAAAATCTTAGACTTTATACCACATGCTTAGGTTTATTCATGACATTTCTTGATGTAATTTCCCTACAGTAACTATGCTAGTATACAATTATAAACAGTAATTCAACCATTAATTTCCACTAAGTCATTGTTTTGTGTACCATTGATTTGTGGATCTGCAGTTACAAGATACAGCTTAGTAATAATATGGTAGCTGGTGACCAAAGTAAACAAAATAATGTGGCTACTTAGTGTAAAGTTAATGCAATACAAACCAATACTGGCATGCTATACCTACCTTGTAGCGTCTGCAATGTGCAGTCAAAACACTTTAACAGTAGACTAGCAGTTGTCAGATTGCAGTCCTCGTGAGGGGATGAGGATTTGAAATTGTCTTGCACTCTGTGTTGTCCTCCAGGCGAATGAAGAAATAGCAGCAGCTCAATGTTTATGACATATTCCAAAGGGGGTCTTGATTTCATGCTTTGAAAAGCTGACCCTTGATGGCAAACTTTGCTTGCATGTGTCACTCAGAATAGGGATGGCCTACTTCAGATATGGCACGGTTGATGCTGACACTTAAAGTGCCTAGAGAACTTGGGGAACCAAACATAAACTTCTGCAACATAAACACTATTGTGTTTCCATGTCTTGTTCATCACTCAACTAATTCAGAACGAAATGTGAGAAAGATGGAAATGTAGTTTCACTGTGACTAGACACTTACCTCACTTGTACAATACCACTGTTTGTTATAATATTTTGTCCTGCTTGAAAATCAGAGACATGGTTTGAATATTGCTGTCCGTCAATGATTCCCAACCAAATAATTTGGTTTAATTTCGTGGGCTTGAGCAATTTTGACAAAAAGAATGGATCAATGTTGCCCTTAGATTTGTGCAAGCTTGGTAGAATCCTATTCAAAATTATTCACAGCTGTAACAGATGACAAAGGTGCTTCCACCAAGTATTAACTCTGGGGTGTGAAGACATAGGCTATGCCATCAATACATCTTAATGTATAATTTTTTAATTAATAATAATAAAATAAAATAAAATCTTTCACTTTGAACTTACGTTTTAAGGCAGCAAAATGGAAGACTTTCACTAGCGACTGTATGTACTGTATGATTTTGTATGACAGTCTTGAGTAAATGTGCCTCTCATACCCTCTGATCCAAGGCCAATATTAAAAATATGCTATGCTATACAGAACTGACTGTTATTAATCAGGAATATTGATCATACATGTAAAAGCCAATGTTTTGAACAGCTGTGTGCATTATCAAGTAGGTTGGCATACCAAATATCAACATGAGTATGTCTCATGACCGAAAAGTCCTGATTTTTGAAGCTGTGTAATACATAGACTATTAAATTGTCTACATTATTTTCCCCACCTGTTTCTAAATAGAGGTATAAGTAATGCTGAAAGAATGCTGAGTTACTATGTTGCACACCATCTTTACTTAACTATAGCTGAACATGTCCTGACCAGAAGTAAAGGTGACGATGTGTAATACTATTCCACTGTTACATGTTTCCCTGTGACTGTTACAGGAGTGGGTCGCAGTCCCGGAGCGACCCACTAGGTGTCATCCTCCAACAACCATAGGCACCTCCTCACTCACAGTCGGGACTAATTATCTGCCTATTGGTGTCACCTGTGTCTATCTGATTCACTTGTGTATTTATGGGGGGGTGGGGGGGCACACGGGGTGGTTGGCGGAGCCAGGGTTCAGAGCAGAGCCAACTCCCCGTACTCACGCTAGGAAGCGTGTGACCGTGCAGGCTCCGTGTTATGCGGAGCTACGCACTGTGTCGCCAGTGCGCCGGCACAGTCCAGTGCGTCCTGTGCTAGCACCACGCACGTGCCGTGCGGAATTGGGCATCCAGCCAGGACGGGTTGTGCCGGCTCAACGCTCCTGGTCTCCAGTACGCCTCCTCGGTCCAGCATATCCTGCGCCGGTTCTACGTACTGTGTCGCCAGTGTGCGTGCACAGCCCAGTGCGTCCTGTGCTAACGCCACACACGTACTGTGCGGAAGTGGGCATCCAGCCAGGACGGGTTGTGCCAGCTCTACGCTCCAGACCTCCAGTGCGTCCACAGTCCGGTACGCCCCGTACCTACTCCCCGCACCAAACCAGTGGTGCCTGTCGCCAGCCCGGTAAGCCACGTACCTGCTCTCCGCACCAAACCATTGGTGCGCGTATCCAGTCCGGTACCTCCCGTGCCAGCTCCTCGCACCAAACCAGTGGTGCCTGTCGCCAGCCCGGTACGACCCGTGCCTGCTCCTCGCACCACACCAGTGGTGCTTGTTCCCAGTCCAGCTCCAGTCAGCCACTCCGGAGCCAGTGTAGTCCGCTCCACCGGTGCCTAGTCCAGCTCCGGTCAGCGGTTCCACTCCGGAGCCAGAGCAGTCCGCTCCACCGGTGCCCTGTCCAGCTCCGGTCAGCGGCGCCACTCTGGAGCCAGAGCAGTCCGCTCCACCGGTGCCCAGTCCAGCTCCGGTCAGCGGCTCCACTCCGGAGCCAGGGCAGTCTGCTCCACCGGGGTCCAGCTCAGCTCCGGTCAGCGGCTCCACTCCGGAGCCAGAGCAGTCTGCTCCACCGGGGTCCAGTTCAGCTCCGTTCAGCGGCTCCACTCCGGAGCCAGGGTAGTCCGCTCCACCGGGGTCCAGTTCAGCTCCGGTCAGCGGCTCCACTCCGGAGCCAGAGCAGTCCGCTCCACCGGTGCCCAGTCCAGCTCCGGTCAGCGGCTCCACTCCGGAGCCAGAGCAGTCCGCTCCACCGGGGTCCAGTTCAGCTCTGGTCAGCCGCTCCACTCCAGGCCCTGACGTCAGCCCCTCTCCAGGGTCGGGGTCTCCCACACCAGGGTCCAGACAGGGCTTGGTACATCGCGGGAGGATTGCCGATCCAGGCCCAGACGTCAGCCCCTCTCCAGGTTCGAGGCCTCCCACACCAGGGTCCAGACAGGGCTTGGTGCATCGTGGGAGGAAAGAGAGGGGAAGCATCGCGCCGAGGTCCAGGCCAGACCAGGGGTGCAACGGGGAGGCAGAGAGGGAGAGGTCGTCACGCCCGGAGCCGGAGCCGCCCCCGAGGCGGAATGCCCACCCGGACCCTATCCTAATGAGTCAGGTTGGTGCGGCCGGAGTACGCACCTTTGGGGGGGTACTGTCACGCCCTGACCTGGATAGACTGTTATTCTCTAGGTAGTTTGGTCAGGGTGTGAAACTCTATGTTTTGTACATCTATGTTTGGCCGGGTGTGGTCCCAATCAGAGGCAGCTGTCGCTCGTTGTCTCTGATTGGGGATCATACTTAGGCAGCCAGTTTTCCTGCCTGGGTTGTGGGATCTTGTTTGTGTTCCTATTTGGCTTGTTTCGTGTATAGCCCATAGGACTTCACGTTTTCGTTGCTTTTGTTGTTTTTTCAAGTGTTTATTCTATTTAATAAACATGTACGCATACCACGCTGCACCTTGGTCTGACCCGTCTCTCACCGATCGTGACAGTATTGAAGAAACTATTAAAATAAGTATTAAAATAACACAAGGGGATAGTGTACTATCAACAACTGCTCTGAAATACAGTATATTAGAATACATATTATATTACTTCTGGTCAAAATCCCAAGCACTGCAAAATTGAGGTTCTCAGGGTGATGAGAGGTGTTGGGTTTGCGCCATACATAGCGTTTTCCTTGATGGCCAAAAAGCTCAATTTTAGTCTCATCTGACCATAATACCTTCTTCCATATGTTTGGGGAGTCTCCCACATGCCCTTTGGTGAACACCAAACGTGTTTGCTTATTGTTTTCTTTAAGCAATGGCTTTTTTCTGGCCACTCTTCCGTAAACCCAGCTCTGTGGAGTGTATGGCTTAAAGTGGTCCTATGGACAGATACTCCAATCTCCACTGTGGAGCTTTGCAGCTCCTTCAGGGTTATCTTTGGTGTCTTTGTTGCCTCTCTGATTAATGCCTTCCTTGCCTGGTCCATGAGTTTGGTGGGCGGCCCTCTCTTGGCAGGTTTGTTGTGGTGCCATATTCTTTCCATTTTTTAATAATGGATGTAATGGTGCTCCATGGGATGTTCAAAGTTTCTGATATTTTTTTATAACCCAACCCTGATCTGTACTTTTCCACAACTTTGTCTCTGACCTGTTTGGAGAGCTCCTTGGTCTTCATGGTGGTGCCCCTTGCTTAGTGGTATTGCAGACTCTGGGGCCTTTCAGAACAGGTGTATATATACCTGAGATCATGTCTGTAATATCTAAATACATTATAATAATTTATGACAATGTCTTTATCAGAGACAGAACCATTTAACCAAGTTTCCAAGAGAACCAGAATGTCAGGATATGAGTCCTGTACCCAAATGTCAATTGTGTCAAAAAAAGTATAATCATACTTCACACATTTAGGTGCATTAGCCCAAAACCCCTATGAGATTTAAAGTCAGAGGGGGTATTCAGATAATTCCCATCAGAACTAACAGGCATAGGGTCATCGGCAGCTATTTGTTGAGTGAGCTGAGACTTTGCCAAGGTCCCGGGCCAACCACGTGAGAGCAGGGCAGACTAAGCATTTGACAGACCTCCCTCAAGTCGCTGGATGCATGGGCTGGGGCGGAAACTGTGAGAGCAGAGTTGGCAGAGCTCAGTCCACCCAGATGAAGTTCCCGACAAAGGAGTGGAGCTGCTGCAGGGGACCGGAGTGGCTGCCAATGCTCCATTCTGGGTGTACACAGATGCCTTGGTGTGGCTCCTGTTGCAGGGTTGGGGCTGCCATTGTGGCAGGAGTGTCCCAGGCCTGTCCTGGAGATGGAAGTAGGGAGGGTAACCAAAACTAGCCTGGGAGGGAGGTTGTGGGGGGAATTGAGGAGGGTGGTGTTAAGGGCAGTGTGGTTGGCGAAGCTCCAAACTCTCTGAATATGAGGGCTGATGATGAGAATGATACATGGTGTGGACTGCATCATATGGTGCACTACCCTCAACAGAGTTTTGCCAGACCCTAGGGTAGTGGTCAGTGCTGTGTAGAGCTAGGCTGAGTTGAGGTGGGCCTGGTCTAGTAGAGCTGTGCTGTGATGGGCTAGGTCTGGTAGAGCTCTGTTGAGGTGTGCCGGGTCTGGTTGTGCTGTGCTGTGATGGGCTGGGTCTGGTAGAGATGTGCTGTAATGGACCGGGTCTGGTTGTGCTGTGTTGTGATGGTCCTAGTCTGGTAGGGCTGTGCTTTGATGGGCCGGGTCTGGTGGAGCTGTACTGTGATGGGCCAGGTTGAGCTGTGCTGAGGCTGGCCGGGTCTGGTATAGCTGTGCTGAGGCGGGCCATGTCTGGTTGAGCTGTGCTGTGATGGGCCGGGTCTGATTGATCTGTGCTGAAGCGGGCCGGGTCTGGTTGTCTCTCCGATGGCTGTAGGGTCTATATGTCTCTTACCAGAGGCTGCCTCTGCATATGTGGGCTGTCAGTGAGGTTGAGGCATGGGCTGGGGTATCCTCCTCCAGTGCTGTGAAGTGTTGGGCTGAGCTGAGCTGTGTCCGGCAACGCTGGGTTGAGCTGGGTTGGTTCCGGCACTGCCGGGTTGAGCTGGTCTGGGTCTAGCGTCGCTGGACTCAGGCATTTTGGTAGGGGCTGGTGATGTCTGTGTCAGGCTCAGCTGAGATGAGAATGGCCTCCTCGCTCTCCTTGAATAGCAGGGAGGTGGTGGGGCTCTGTTGCTGTCCTGGTATGATTGTGGAACTCTGCCTGACGTCCTTCAGGTCCTTGGCAAAGATTCTGACTCCCTCATGGTCCAGGTGTACATGGACGTACAAGTGCTCACATGTCAGGGTGTGGTGGCGAGATATGCTGACATTTGGTAGTGAGGAGCAGTCCGTGGTAATTCTTTGGTTGATATTTTTGATCATTTGCCAGAGGAGATCTTTCCTGGGTGGATATAATAATGTTTGTCCTTGGGAACAGGGTGTATGCTTTCTCTGCTACCTTTCTCACTTCCTCAGCCACTCTTTCTCCTTTTGTGTGCAGGTCTTTTGTCCCAGTATGTAAGACAAGGTTGTCAGGATTTTCCAGCTTGACTTGATAGAGCAGTTTTATTGAACTGTCAGTAGTGGAACACCAGACTTTAGCTGTCTGGTGTCTGGGGAATAGTCTCCTATCTCCCAGATACTTCCCATTAGAGTCTATCAGAACTGAAGTTTTGGGAGGTATCCTGGGTTGAACTCGATCCTGTCCCCTGTCCTATGGAGGTGTATTCAGCTGAACATGGTCAGACTGCTGGGAGGTTGGCGAGGCAGGGTAGGCTGTGGCAGGCTGGGAGGCCGGTGACGCCGAACACCGAAACCTTCCAGAACAAGGAGGGGAGGCAGCCTCAGCAGAAGTCGTGACACAACCCCCCCCTTGACGCACGGCTCCAGCAGCTCGCCGACCCCGGGGACGGCCAGGAGGACGCGGAGCAGGGCGAGCCAGATGGCGACGGTGGAAATCCCGTAACATGGAGGGATCGAGGATATCCCTCACCGGGACCCAGCACCGTTCCTCCGGACCGTACCCCTCCCACTCCACGAGGTACTGAAGGCCCCCCACCCGACGCCTCGAATCCAGGCTGGAACGGACAGATTCCGATGGGGCACCCTCGATGTCCAGAGGAGGTGGAGGGACCTCCCGCACGTCAGCCTCCTGGAGCGGACCAGGTACCACCGGCCTGAGGAGAGACACATGAAACGAGGGGTTAATACGGTAATTAGGGGGAAGTAATAACCTAAGTGACCTCGTTGACTCTCCTCGGGACTTTGAACGGCCCCACAAACCGTGGACTCAGCTTCCGGCAGGGCAGGCGGAGGGGCAGATTCCGGGTCGAGAGCCAGACTCGATCCCCCGGTACAAAGACGGGGGCCTCACTGCGGTGGCGGTCAGCGTTGGCCTTCTGACGACGCACGGCGCGTTGGAGGTGAACGTGGGCAGCATCCCACGTCTCCTCCGCGCACCAAAACCAGTCATCCACCGCAGGAGCCTCGGTCTGGCTCTGGTGCCACGGTGCCAGAACTGGTTGGTAACCTAGAACACACTGGAAAGGCATTAGGTTAGTGGAGGAGTGGCGGAGAGAGTTCTGGGCATATTCTGCCCATGGCAAGAACACCGACCACTCCCCCGGCCGGTCCTGGCAGTAGGACCACAGGAACCTACCCACGTCCTGATTTACCCGTTCCACCTGCCCATTACTCTCCGGGTGGAACCCAGAGGTCAGGCTGACCGAGACCCCCAGACGTTCCATGAACACCTTCCAGACCTTCGACGTGAACTGGGGACCTCGGTCAGACACTATATCCTCCGGTACCCCGTAGTGCCGGAAGACGTGTGTGAACAGGGCCTCCGCAGTTTGCAGAGCCGTGGGGAGACCGGGCAGAGGAAGGAGGTGGCAGGCTTTAGAAAAGAGGTCCACAACGACCAGGATGGTGGTGTTACCTTGGGAGAGGGGAAGATCAGTTAGAAAATCAACACTTAGGTGAGACCATGGTCATTGTGGAACTGGTAAAGGTTGTAACTTATCAGCTAGGAGGTGCCTAGGTACCTTACTCTGGGCGCACACTGCTCAGGAGGAGACATACACCCTCACGTCCTTAGCCAAGGTAGGCCACCAGTATTTTCCGGTCAGGCAGCGCACTGTACGGCCGATACCTGGGTGACCAGAGGAGGGTGACATGTGTGCCCAGTAAATGAGACGATCACGGATAAGAGCAGGCACGTACTGTAGCCCATCTGGACACTGAGGTGGAGAAGGATCAGTGCGTAATGCCTGCTCTATATCCGCGTCCATTGCCCATACTACCGGCGCCACAATGCAGGAGGCCGGCAGTAAGGGGGTGTTGTCTCTGGGCCTCTCCTCTGTGTCATACAGCCGGGACAGTGCGTCTGCCTTCACATTCGTCGTACCCGGGATGTATGATAGAGTGAAATCAAACCGGGTGAAGAATAGGGCCCACCTGGCCTGGCGAGGATTCAGCCTCCTCGCTGCCCGGGTGTACTCCAGGTTATGATGGTTCGTCCAGACGAGGAAAGGGTGTTTCGCCCCCTCGAGCGAATGCCTCCACACGGTCAAGGCTCGGACAACAGCCAACAGCTCCCGATCACCAACGCCGTAGTTCTGCTCCGCCGGGCTGAGCTTCTTTGAGAAAACCGTCCGGATGCTGGAGAAGTAGAGCTCCAGTTGGAGAAGGAATCCTTGGCACAGCGCCGCTGTCCCGTCGAACTTACCTGGTCGGAATATCTGAATCATTCCGGGTGCTGGGGAGTAGGTGGCGGTATCCGGTTGACCAGCAGGTCTCGACGGATCGGGCTCTCTCCTCTCCAGGCGTTGGATGACCTGAAGAATCCGACCCATCGCTTCACCCAAGCTGGCTAGCATAGTTGAATGCTCCTGGACCCGTTCCACGACTCCAGGCATGTGCGTCTCTCCCGCTGACTCCATATCAGTGGGTGGGTGATTCTGTGATGAGGTGGTGTTGAAGGAGTCAGGCGCAGGAGGGTAAATCACAGAATAACAGGCTTTAATCCTCAAAATACAGGTTTATGCAGAAATGCGTCAAACA
Organism: Coregonus clupeaformis; assembly: GCF_020615455.1. NCBI lineage: Eukaryota > Metazoa > Chordata > Actinopteri > Salmoniformes > Salmonidae > Coregonus > Coregonus clupeaformis. The sequence continues at coordinate 13,686,298 of NC_059227.1, read as the reverse complement.
CACTCCAGGGCACAAACCAGGCGCACTGGAAAATACAAGGCACATGGGAAATACACGAGCTCCACCGAGCTTCACTAACCTCGACAATAAACAATCACCCACACAGACAAGGAAGCAGTGGAAACACTTATACCATGACTAATGAGGGAAATAAGGACTAGGTGTGTGTGATTGAAGACAAATGGAGTGATGATAAATGGATCGGCAGTAGCTAGTATGCCGGTGACGCCGAATCCTGCCGAACAAGGAGGGGAGGCAGCCTCGGCGGAAGTCGTGACAATGACCAGCCTTTCAAAGCACTTCATGGCTACAGACATGAGTGCTACGGGTCGGTAGTTATTTAGGCAGGTTACCTTAGTGTTCTTGGGCACAGGGACTATGGCGGTCTGCTTGAAGCATGTTGGTATTACAGACTCAGTCAGGGACAGGTTGAAAATGTCAGTGAAGACACTTGCCAGTTGGTCAGCACATGCTTGGAGTACACGTCCTGGTAACCCATCTGGCCCTGCGGCCTTGTGAATGTTGACCTGTTTAAAGGTCTTTCTCACATCGGCTACGGAGAGCGTGATCACACAGTCGTCCGGAACAGCTGATGCTCTCATGCATGCTTCAGTGTTGCTTGCCTCGAAACGAGTATAGAAGTAATTTAACTCGTCTGGTAGGCTTGTGTCACTGGGCAGCTTGTGGCTATGCTTCCCTTTGTAGTCTGTAATAGTTTGCAAGCCCTGCCACATCCGACTAGCGTCGGAGCCGGTGTAGTACGATTCAATCTTAGTCCTGTTTTGACGCTTTGCCTGTTTGATGGTTCATCGGAGGGCATAGCAGGATTTCTTATTAGCGTCCGGGTTAGAGCCCCGCTCCTCGAAAGCGGCAGCTCCACCCTTAGCTCAGTGCGGATGTTGCCTGTAATCCATGGCTTCTGGTTGGGGTATGTATGTACGGTCACTGTGGGGATGACGTCATCAATTCACTTATTGATGAAGCCAATGACTGATGTGGTGTACTCCTCAATGCCATCAGAAGAATCCCGGAACATATTCCAGTCTGTGCTAGCAAAACAGTCCTGTAGCTTAGCATCTGCGTCATCTGACCACTTCTTTATTGCCCGAGTCACTGCTGTTTCCTGCTTTAGTTTTTGCTTGTAAGCAGGAATCAGGAGGATAGAGTTATGGTCAGATTTGCCAAATGGAGGGCGAGGGAGAGCTTTGTACGCGTCTATGTGTGTGGAGTAAAGGTGGTCTAGAGTTTTTTTTTCCTCTGGTTGCACATTTTAACATGCTGGTAGAAATTAGGTAAAATAGATTTAAGTTTCCCTGCAATTAAGTCCCCGGCCACTAGGAGCGCTACCTCTGGATGAGCGTTTTCCTGTTTGCTTATGGCCTTATACAGCTCATTGAATGCAGTCTTAGTGCCAGCATCGGTTTGTGGTGGTAAATAGACAGCTACGAAAAATATAGATGAAACTCTCATGGTAAATAGTGTGGTCTACAGCTTATCATGAGATACTCTACCTCAGGCAAGCAAAAGCTTGAGACTTCCTTAATATTAGATTTCGTTTCCCAGCTGTTGTTTACAAATATACACAGACCGCCACCCCTTGTCTTACCAGAGGCAGCTGTTCTATCTTGCCGATGCAGCGTATATCCCACCAGCTGTGTGTTATCCATGTCGTCGTTCAGCCACGACTCGGTGAAACATAAGATATTACAGTTTTTAATGTCCCGTTGGTAGGATATCCGTGATCTTAGTTTGTCTATTTGTTATCCAATGATTGTATGTTGGCTAATAGGACTGATGGTGGAGGCAGATTACGCACTCGCCGTCGGATCCTTACAAGGCGTCTCTTTCTCATGTGAATGACGGGGTTTTGGGCCTTGTCGGGTGTCTGAAGAAAATCCTTTGCGTCCGACTCGATAAAGAAAAAATCTTCGTCCAGTACGAGGTGAGTAATCGCTGTCCTGATATCCAGAAGCTCTTTACGGTCATAAGAGACGGTGGCAGAAACATTATGTACAAAATAAGTTACAAATAACGCAAAAAAACACACACAATAGCAAAATTGGTTAGGAGCCCGAAAAAACGGCAGCCATCTCTTCCGGCGCCATTCTTCTAGGTTTTCAATGGGCACCGGTTACAATCCAAGAACCAATGGCGTTTATCAAACTCCAGGCGATGCTGAGATGATATGAAAATATAGCTTTTTGTCCAAGCACCCCAGTGGTAGGTTTGGCGTTGAAAACAAAGTCCTCAACCAGCGGGTGTGGTCTGCAGCAATACTTGCACTGAAAACAGGAAGCGGCAACACAGCCATTGTCCATGAGGTTTTTCAGCAGCGACAGACATCTTATACAGATCATAACAGTGGCAGGGAACATAGTAGGGTAGTATGGGATGCAGTCGTTAACGTCGTCCCGTGCTACACCAATAGGGTGACCATGTCGATACAACCCCACCTCCTGGGTGCTAATAATATGGAGTACTTTTTCAATACTTGCATTTTATTGGCCTCTCTCCTCCACAAACATGAATAATATATCATCAACTATTTAATCTGTAGAACTTTGCTTCAAATGTTTTTGCTGAGCCAGAAGCTCTAAATTATGTCTGACCTACAATAGGAATCTGACTTAGTCTAATGAAATATTTTGTTTTTCCCTTACTGTCATGTGATATTCAGAGCCAAGGCCACCCACTTGGACTGATGCCCAAAATATGGCGTACTCAGCCCTTAAACATTGACTTTATAGTAACAGTTGTCACAGGGGGTATGCCCTTGTGTACAGCATGACAAGGGAAAGTCCCACGCGGTGTACATAGTGATCCATGTTTCCATGCCAGCAAGTACATAAATAAATGCTGCAAACATGCACTGGCAATCTAGGGCAAGATTTCCATTTGGCAGCAATGAATATGGTCAACTGATATTAGTTTACGTATGCCAAATTCATGTCACTTCATGACGGAGAATAAGTTTGATCTCATTGGCCCTCTGAGAGATGTTTTTAGTAATACCTCTTTAATGAATTATATTATATTATATTTATCTTATTAAGTATTTTTCTGTCAATTTTTAACCCTTGCTCAACCAGGAAAGTTTCCATTAAACACAGACTTGGAATATTGAATATTACTGTATTTGTTATTGTTACTCCCAACTTATCAGAAGTAACTGCACAATTACCTTAACCACCAAAACTTTTGAAATTGTATGTTTCTAAAAGGTTATAGAAAAGTAATCAATTTACTTGCAGTTGGAATTTCATGCAGGCTCACCTGTGTGAATTAGGAGGGCCAGGGTTGGCAAGAGGGGGCACATTGTTAGGGAATGCCCAGATGGGTTGGGGGAGTTTGGAGTCCTGCCAGATACAGCTGATGTGGAGGATCTCAACAGAACCCCAGTTCTCTGGGCATCAGCCAAGCTCCTCTCCACAGCCAGCTATAGCAGCTCCTCATCCAACAAGCTACTGTAAAAGCTGTAATCGTCAATGCCCAGAGTCCTGTACCCTGCTGACTCTGGCATGTACAAACTGCCAGTGGCCATGATGTTACTGTGGGAGGAATGAATGAGTCACTAATATCAACTATACGTATTATAACTATACATATTTGTATTACTATATAATACAATATAATAATAATAATAATAATAATAATAGTAATACTAATAATAAACTGAATGTTATAAACAGGGTAACACTTTATTTGGAGGTTAGCTACATAAGGACTTCATAACACATTCATAACCCATACATAACACAGTCACTATAATCACAGAAAGGGTTTCAAGGTTTGGTCTATTTCAAGCTGAATTCACATTTGTTGACAGCTCAATCAATTATTAACCAAAATTGGATGTTGATCTGATGTCTTTGCTCGGTAGGACATTTGATTTATAGTACAAGCAAATAAAGTAGACTATGTTAGTGCCAGACAAACTAAAAATACAATCTTCTGACTACTGACCCTTCCATTTTGGTACTATTGTGTCATGCCATAGTAAAACAAGTCATTTGTCCAGATCTAGAGGTTATGTATACTGGAAACACATGCAGTGCAGTATGAAGAAATAGATGTAACATATTCGCGATTTGATAATAGTACATTTGAAAACACTGTAAACAATATTATCCATACATAAAAAGTTTTTCAAACGTATTCAACTGCATGAAATTTCAGCTTGTTTTGATGGGATGGAGTTTTGGCCTGCCTGGTGACATCACCAGGTGGTAAAAAATGCTTACAATATTTGCTATTTAAATGCTCTCTGATAACAATAACATAAAGTAGTATCCCCCTTTTCTAATACCTTACACGTCTGATATCTGTTTATTAACTGGCAAAACTAGTGTTTGTGTAACAAATATTGTGTGACCTCAGTGTCACAAAAATTGTGATCCCACTTGTTTCCACTTAACTTGAGTTGCAAGGCAATTGAGGTGGGGTGGGGTGAGTGGCTAACGCAGCCTACTTTTGATGTGGCCCAATAGGCAAATACTGTTTGAAGCACTATAAACCAGGGGTATTACCACACATGCAGGGCCGGACTACCACATCTGGGGTCCCAGGGCACCTACCTCCAGCACCCCCCGAATGGGATTCCATTAGCTCTAGCTTCCGTTGCTAGGGCTGTTGCCAAAACGTGCAAAATTCTATCTGGCCTATGTAATGAATCAAAGTGTCCGTTGCTATGCTGGTTGCTTGGCTCTAGTTTACCTCATAGGGTCACGGAGGACAGAGGACACGTCAGTTCTAGTTCTATGGGGTGGATGGGTAGTTGTATAATGTGAATGTCTAGCAACCCAAAGGTTGTGAGTTCAAATCTCAGCTTGAGCTAATTAGCAACTGTTCAACTAATTACTACTTTTTAGCTACTTTGCAACTACTTAGCATGTTAGCTAACCCTTCCCCTAACCCCTTTAGCTAACCCTTCCCCTAACATTAACCTTAAACCTTTTAGCTAACCATTCTCCTAACCAATGAACCATAATCCCAACACATACTACAATACACCATGCATGAATCTGCAGGTAGCTAAAGCTAACCAACTGGGTTCAATGTTAGCTAGCTAGCTAACATTAGGCTATAACTAGCAATGCAAATGGCTTTCTGAGATACAAATCATATTACTATACAGATCATACACGTAACGTTATCTAGCAAGCCAGCCAGCTAACGTTAGCTAGCTAACAGTACGCTTTAACTTGCAATGAAAACGACTCTGACAAAATTTTAAACTTATAATATCTGAAAATGTAGCTAGACTCTTACCCGTATACATGGATGAACACTTCTCCCTCTGTCATGGATGCCATGGTTGCCCTTAGTTTGAAAATGTATGTTTTATACAACAGCCTCCTGTGTTCTCTTTTCAACTCTCTCCTCATTTGGCAATCATCTCTCTGCTTCCAAATCAGGGATTTCCTCAACGTCTGATTCATTTTCAGCGTCAGAGAGAGTCAACATGGCACGATTGTCTTCCAGAAAGTAGTACATCAGAACTTTTTCCCACTGATCTTTGTCGATAGCGCTATTAACTTTAGGGCAGAATTGCAACACGTTTTCAGCTCTTCTTGATATCTTTTTTAAAAATCCTCGGTAGACAGGATTATCCACACATACTGAGCAGCTCATGTTATAGACAGAAGCATGCTACATGCCAGACCAATCCGAACTAATCTCTCGGCATGTCCAGCCCATCCATTATCTCAGCCAATCACGGCTAGCGGGAATGTTCCTGTATTTTTCCGTAGCTAGACCAACTAGGCTCATAATTATTCATATTTACAGATGGCATACACGTTTGTTATTAAGGCACATGAAAGTTCACATGTTCCAGAAGGCATTTTTGCAAAAAAACGCATTAAAAAAAAATAAACACAAAAATGTCTGTCCTGTGACGTAGTGACGTGGGACATACGCCTAGCTTCCATATGAAACATAACATATCATACCAAATTGAGTGTCTCGGATTTACATACAGAATAATATGAAATACTCTGAAACCATGTTGCAGCACATCTACAGTACCTATGGGGAAGGATGGCCAGCCACACAGGAGGGTGATTTTCACTAAGGAGGAGAAGGAGGCCGTGCTGACCGAGATGCATGCTGGCCATTTCGGAGTGAAGCGCACGATTGTCAAAATCAACCTACGCTTCTTACATTTTTACATTTTACATTTTAGTCATTTAGCAGACGCTCTTATCCAGAGCGACTTACAGGAGCAATTAGGGTTAAGTGCCTTGCTCAAGGGCACATTTGCTCAAGAGCGACTTACAAATTGGTGCATTCACCCTATAGCCAGTGGGATAACCACTTTCCAAATGCCAGAGCAGCGAACAGTTTTGACTGGGCTGAGCGGGAACTATGCTTCCGCAGAGGAAGGGGAGCCAGCAGGCCAGAGGTGGATGAACGCAATGCCCTCGTTTGGGTGTAGGGACTGATCAGAGCCTGAAGGTACGGAGGTGCCGTTCCCCTCACTGCTCCATAGGCAAGCACCATGGTCTTGTAACGGATGCGAGCTTCAACTGGAAGCCAGTGGAGTGTGCGGAGGAGGGGGGTGACGTGAGAGAACTTGGGAAGGTTGAACACCAGACGGGCTGCGGCATTCTGGATGAGTTGTAGGGGTTTAATGGCACAGGCAGGGAGCCCAGCCAACAGCGAGTTGCAGTAATCCAGACGGGAGATGACAAGTGCCTGGATTAGGACCTGTGCCGCTTCCTGTGTAAGGCAGGGTCGTACTCTCCGAATGTTGTAGAGCATGAACCTGCAGGATCGGGTCACCGCCTTGATGTTAGCGGAGAACGACAGGGTGTTGTCCAGGGTCACGCCAAGGCTCTTCGCACTCTGGGAGGAGGACACAACGGAGTTGTCAACCGTGATGGCGAGATCATGGAACGGGCAGTCCTTCCCCGGGAGGAAGAGCAGCTCCGTCTTGCCAGGGTTCAGCTTGAGGTGGTGATCCGTCATCCATACTGATATGTCTGCCAGACATGCAGAGATGCGATTCGCCACCTGGTTATCAGAAGGGGGGAAAGGAGAAGATTAGTTGTGTATCGTCAGCGTAGCAATGATAGGAGAGGCCATGTGAGGATATGACAGAGCCAAGTGACTTGGTGTATAGGGAGAAAAGGAGAGGGCCTAGAACTGAGCCCTGGGGGACACCAGTGGTGAGAGCACGTGGTGCGGAGACAGCTTCTCGCCACGCCACTTGGTAGGAGCGACTGGTCAGGTAGGACGCAATCCAGGAGTGAACCGCGCCGGAGATGCCCAGCTCTTCTGGCGTGGGATTGTCAAGGATGTGGACAGCTGGCCAAGTGAAACAACCTTTTGTTTATCAATCACATTCTATTATATCTGAAATGATTATGCTTTCAATTAATGTCATATCAGAGAGCACATAATGTTTCAATTTGTCACTTTGTGCTTAAAAGGTCATTACCTGTCAACACCCACGGTGCTCCTGAGGTCATCCTATGCTACCCTCCAGTCCCTCGACTTCTTGGCGCTGACGGAAACATGTATTACCACTGAAAACACTGCTACTCCTACTGCTCTCTCCTCGTCTGACCATGTGTTCTCGCATACCCCGAGAGCATCTGGTCAGCGGGGTGGTGGCACAGGAATCCTCATCTCTCCCAAGTGGACATTCTCTCTTTTTCCCCTGACCCATCTGTCTATCTCCTCATTTGAATTCCATGCTGTCACAGTCACTAGCCCATTCAAGCTTAACATCCTTGTCATTTATCGCCCTCCATGTTCCCTTGGAGAGTTCATCAATGAGCTTGACGCCTTGATAAGTTCCTTTCCTGAGGATGGCTCACCCCTCACAGTTCTGGGTGACTTCAACCTCCCTACGTCTACCTTTGACTAATTTCTCTCTGCCTCCTTCTTTCCACTCCTCTCCTCTTTTGACCTCACCCTCTCACCGTCCCCCACTACTCACAAGGCAGGCAATACGCTTGACCTCATCTTTACCAGAACATATCAGTTTTTCTGCCGGAATCACTGAATCACTGGACCTTTAACTCCGGATTCATCGCTACCAGCTAGCTGCAACAAAATGGACGTTGTGGTTTGGCTAATCATCCTGAGCTAGGCCCATCTCCCGGCTATCTACCTCTCTGTCAACCGGACGGGACCACCTAGTGTTGACACGGAGCCCCGCCGATCCAACACGACTGGTCTGCCGACGAAATCGTCTGATGTGGTTACAACAGGCTTCCCGTTACAACGTCGACCACGAAGATTCCATCTGCTAGCCCCGGCCCGCTAGCACACGCTAGCCGTGGCCTCTTGCTCGCTAGTGCTTTAGCAGCACCCGAACTACCTCTGAACTATCCTATTGCTGTTCACCGGACCTTATGATAACTCAGCTATACAGCTGATGCCTGCTGGACTGTTCCTTTTTACGGTACCGCATCCTGTTTATGTTTAGCCTCAGCCCAAACTGTGTCGCCATTACCAGCTGTTGTCTTAGCTCTCTCAAATTACACCTGTGATTGCTGTATGCCTCTCTCCCATGTCAATATGGTTTGCTTATTGCTGTTTTGGTTATTTCTTATTGTACTATTTCACTGTAGATCCCCCAGCCCAGCTAAACCTGCCTTAGATAGCTCCTTTGTCCCACCCCCCATACACGCGGAGACCGACTCAATCGGTGCCTCCAGTGATGCTATCTCTTTCATTGTTACCCAACGCTTAGGTTTACCTCCACTGTACTCATATCCTTCCATATCCTTGTCTGTACATAATGCCCTGAATCTTTTCTACAACGCCCAGAAATCTGCCCCCTTTATTCTATGTACCCAATGCACTAGAAGACCAGTTCTTAAAGCCTTTAGCCGTATCCTTATTCTAGTCCTCCTCTGTTCCTCTGGTGATGTAGAGGCTAACCCAGGCCCTGCAGCCCTCAGTATCACTCCTACTCCCCAGGTGCTATCATTTGTTGACTTCTGTAACCGTAAAAACCTTGGTTTCTTGCATGTAATATCAGAAGTCTCCTTCCTAAGTTTGAGTTATTCACTGCGTTAGCACACTCCGCCAACCCTGATGTTCTAGCAGTGTCTGAATCCTGGCTTAGGAAGGCCACCAAAAATTCTGAAATGTCCATCCCCAACTATAACATTTTCTGTCTAGATTGAACTGCCAAAGGGGGTGGAGTTGCAATCTACTGTAGAGATAGCCTGCAGAGCTCTATCATACTATCCAGGTCTGTGCCCAAACAGTTTGAGCTTCTACTTCAAAAAATCCACCTTTCCAGAAATAAGTCTCACTGTTGCCGCTTGCTACAGACCCCCCTCAACCCCCAGCTGTGCCCTTGACACCATATGTGAATTGATTGCCCCCCATTTATCCTCAGAGTTCGTACTGCTTGGTGACCTAAATTGGGATATGCTTAACACCCCGGCCATCCTACAATCCAAACTAGATGCCCTCAATCTCACACAAATTATCAACGAACCTACCAGGTACAACCCTAAATCCGTAAACATGGGTACCCTCATAGATATCATCCTGACTAACTTACCCTCTAAATACACCTCCGCTGTCTTCAACCAGGATCTCAGCGATCACTGCCTTATTGCTTGCGTCCGTAACGGGTCCGCGGTCAAACGACCACCCCTCATCACCGTCAAACGCTCCCTAAAACACTTTAGCGAGCAGGCCTTCCTAATTGACCTGGCCCAGGTATCCTGGATGGATTTGGATCTCATTCCGTCAATAGAGGATGCCTGGTTGTTCTTTAAAAGTAATTTCCTCTCAATCTTAAATAAACATGCCCCATTCAAAAAATACAGAACTAAGAACAGATATAGACCCTGGTTCTCCTCAGACTTGACTGCCCTTGACCAGCACAAAAACATCCTGTGGCGTACTGCATTAGCATCAAATAGCCCCCGCGATATGCAACTTTTCAGGGAAGTTAGGAACCAATATACACAAGCAGTCAGGAAAGCAAAGGCTAACTTTTTCAAACAGAAATTTGCATCCTGTAGCACTAACTCCAAAAAGTTTTGGGACACTGTAAAGTCCATGGAGAATAAGAGCACTTCCTCCCAGCTGCCCACTGCACTGAGGCTAGGAAACACTATCACCACCGATAAATCTACAATAATCGAGAATTTCAACAAGCATTTTGCTACGGCTGGCCATGCTTTCCACCTGGCTACCACTACCCCGGCCACCAGCTCTGCACCCTCCGCTGCAACTTGCCCATGACCCCCCCGCTTCTCCTTCACACAAATTCAGACAGCTGATGTTCTGAAAGAGCTGCAAAATCTGGACCCCTACAAATCAGCTGGGCTAGACAATCTGGACCCTTTCTTTCTAAAACTAGCCGCCGAAATTGTCGCAACCCCTATTACTAGCCTGTTCAACCTCTCTTTCATAACGTCTGAGAGATTGGAAAGCTGCCGCGATCATCCCCCTCTTCAAAGGGGGTGACACTCTAGATCCAAACTGTTACAGACCTATATCCATCCTGCTCTGCCTTTCGAAAGTATTTGAAAGCCAAGTTAACAAACAGATCACCGACCATTTCGAATCCCACCGTACCTTCTCCACTATGCAATCCGGTTTCCGAGCTGGTCATGGGTGCACTTCAGCCACGCTCAAGGTCCTAAACGATATTATAACCGCGATCGATAATAGACAGTACTGTGCAGCCGTCTTCATCGACCTGGCCAAGGCTTTCGACTCTGTCAACCACCGCATTCTTATTGGCAGACTAAATAGCCTTGGTTTCTCAAATGACTGCCTCGCCTGGTTCACCAACTACTTCTCAGATAGAGTTCAATGTGTCAAATCGGAGGGCCTGTTGTCTGGACCTATGGCAGTCTCTATGGGGGTGCCACAGGGTTCAATTCTTGGGCCGACTCTTTTCTCCGTGTATATCAATGATGTCGCTCTTGCTGCTGGTAACTCTCAAATCCACCTCTACGCAGACGACACCATTTTGTATACATCTGGCCCTTCATTGGACACTGTGTTAACAAACCTCCAAACGAGCTTCAATGCCATACAACACTCCTTCAGTAGCCTCCAACTGCTCTTAAACACTAGTAAAACTAAATGCATGCTCTTCAATCAAACGCTGCTAGCACCCGCCCACCCGACTAGAATCACTACTCTCGACGGGTCTGACCTAGAGTATGTGGACAACTACAAATACCTAGGTGTCTGGTTAGACTGTAAACTCTCCTTCCAGACTCACATTAAGAATCTCCAATCCAAAGTTAAATCCAGAATCGGCTTCCTATTTCACAACAAAGCCTCCTTCACTCATGCTGCCAAACATGCCCTCGTAAAACGGACTATCCTACCGATCCTTGACATCGGCGATGTCATTTACAAAATAGCCTCCAACACTCTACTCAGCAAATTGGATGTAGTCTATCACAGTGCCATCCGTTTTGTCTCCAAAGCCCCATACACTACCCACCACTGTGACCTGTACGCTCTTGTTGGCTGGTCCTCAATACATGTTCGTCATCAAACCCACTGGCTCCAGGCCATCTATAAATCCCTGCTAGGCAAATCCCCGCCTTATCTTAGCTCATTGGTCACCATAGCAGCACCCACCCGTAGTCTGCGCTCCAGCAGGTATATCTCACTGGTCATCCCCAAAGCCAACACCTCCTTTGGCCGCCATTCCTTCCAGTTCTCTGCTGCCAATGACTGGAACGAATTGCAAAAATCTCTGAAGCTGGAGACTCTTATCTCCCTCACTAGCTTTAAGCATCAGTTGTCAGAGCACTGTCGTGACCCGTCGGATGTTGGTGGCTATTGCTGTCAAACAAAGAGTCCGCTTAGGCTGCACCTTGATTAGAAGCTTTTATTAATATCACAAGTTTACAGCATAAGTTACAGACCCGCGGTGTCTGGAGAAGCACCGTCCCAAATTAATCTGAATGTCTCTGCCCGCTCTTTGTCTAGCTCCTACTTATAAACAATGGCAATAAATGGGTTGCTCCCTTTTTCGTCCAATCACCTATCCCCCCTGGGGCGTCACCCTACAACTGCTACATTTGAACTAAGATAAACAACATTCCATAATCCTAATACACTACATTTCCCCCCTTCGAGACTAACTAAAAGTCTCGAAAACAAACAGAATAGGATTATGACCAGTAACAATTTGTCTTATTGAGTATCCTTAACATTAAACCAAAAACATTCTCCTCTAGAGTGTAAATACCTTTCTATGAAATATGAATAACTGTTTATGAAGTGTGAATACATTACTATGAAATATGAACAAATCTTTATGGAGTGTGAGAGCGAAAAACCTGTCCGGCAGCCATCTTTCCAGATATCCATCCATCAATCAAGACAGTAAAATTCTCTCACGGTCCCTCTGCCCCAGGCAACCACCTAGATACTCCAGATAAACTCATAAACCATGTAAATGCATTTGAAACTATGATGCAATTAAATACACATGTAAGCCCCTGCAAACAAAATCCTATCCAAAAAATGTCCACTCTAAGGCTGGTCAACCCATTGGACCCTACAGTGGACCTCTCCCTGCCTAGACTCCCTGTCCCTAAGCATCAACGAAATAAACAAAAACATCTAAGATCCCCACATGTATCCAATAACATCAAATATCATTCTACAAAAATTAATACCTAAGAATATGACACAAATTATGTATTACACATGCAAATATGTCTATATTTCATTGCAGACACTGGAATATAGTCCACTACACTTCATCTCCCCGTAGTCTCGACTTCCAATGGATTGTTGATGATGGAATGGGAACCTTTCCACACCCTCCTTGTTTCATCTCCTCCAGTCATTGTCCTTTCATATTGTCCTTGTTTGAGTATTTCAATCTCCACATATTCCCCCAAATGCTTCTGGAAGAAAAGAAAAGACCAAACAGTATCTTTTGCAAAACAACACTTTCAAATTGAACATCAATATCAACTAAGAATATAAAAATGATATATAAATGATATCGATATATAAATGATATCAACTAAGAATATAAAAATGATATATAAATGATGTATGAATCACATTATCCTATTCCCCCCTTTGATTCATAAAATCATACTAAAAATCACACTAATATTGAAAAAAAATTTGAAAAATGATCAAATAATCAAAAAGGATATTTATCCATTAGTACTCCATCCAGACCCCCTTGTCCATCTTCATCCAGATCAGGAACAGTCAACAACGGCATCTGAGTGTTGTCTCCAGGCATCACAACACCAACCCATCTTAAAATCATAGCTTTCGCAAAGGTCAGTAACAAAGTACAAAAGCAAAACATCACACACAACGCTATCAGCGCTGCAACTAAAATCTGAACCATAACTGCCCCTACTGGGCCTAACTGATCTTGCAACCAAGACTTCGCTGACCATCCAGCTCCTTCAGATCTACCAAATGCATCCCTTATATTCTTCAACGCATCTATAACACTCGTGATATTATCGGAACTATCTGGGATCAAAGTATAACAATCATCCCCCGTCAGATTCATAGCCAAACATAAGCCACCTTGTTTTGCTAAAATATAGTCAAGAGCCATGTCATGTTTCAACAGCGTCAGTCTGTGACTTCTTTGAGTATTTGACAGAAGGTTAAACCCTCTTATTGTTTCATTCGCAAACCCCTGCAAAGTATATGTAATATTATCAATATGATCTGCCAAAAATGTTACACCATACCATGGAAAAAGACCGAGTCCCCACTTCTCTCCCAGACTTATTCTCCAATGGTAGGCTTCAAGACTATGAAACGTAGCCATGTCTCTTTTCACCCTATTTTCAACTCTAGTTTCAGATTGATCTGTGTTCGGTGCTACCCCTCTTTTTAATAGTAAAAGCCTCATATGGAAGCTTCAACGTCGACATGTAACAACATCCTGTCCATCCATAGGGTAAGAATATATATGCTTTATCACCACAAACCCACCAAATATCTCTAAAATTCCCAATAGTTACATTGCCAGGCAAAAGTTGATCTTTCACCATCAAAGTCCTGCTCTTCTTACTACCTGGTACATAAAAAGTTACATTATATTTGTCATCTCTAATCTTATGTTCATGCTTATCCAAAGTCATCATATAATCATCACAATCTGATATTCCCATGAACATACCCTTTACATCATATGTTTTATTAGAACAAAAACAACTTTTAGCCCTCACGGCTTTCACCTCAAATGCTTCAGGGTTCGCTGTTACCTGACTTTCCTTACCATCCAACAAATTCACATAGGGTAATTCATTTAACCAAGAACACCTAAACCTAGGCTTAAACAAATGTTTTGACAACGACATTACTTTATCTGTCAATGCTCGTTGCTGATACAACAGCCATGACAACGCATAGGACTGACACACACTTGATAGCGGTTGAGCGACCGTCTCTAAAATGGAACCCCACGTCTCTGGTGCTGGAATTCTCAACAGACATGGACCCTCAAGATTCCTCACTGTTCTTACAGAATGAGTTAACTGCTGGAACCAAAGATTTCTCCCTGCCCATTCATCTTTAATCTTCAAAATAGACGAATCAAATCCATATGCTTTCCATTTAGCTTCTCTTTTCCCTAACGAGCGGTATTGATCAGATGTATCTTCTGATGTTATGTTGAACCCAAAGACCTCATCCTGTACCTCCATGATATTATCTTGTACTATTTCAGATGAACTTATATTGTTCTCTACCACTATTTGCTGAGTCATTCCTGCTACATCCTTTAATTTCAGAAAAGTTGTTGTCGGTGTCGGTGTCATACTTCCTATATTTGTTATTGCCGTGGTACCATTAATTCCTTCCAAAGTTACCATTAAAGTAGTTGATTTAGTTGATGAATTGACACTCTTAATTACTTCTAGTGGGAAAGTTACCGATATACTCTGTGTATTATTCATTGTTGGAGTGACTACTGTGATAAACTTATCCTGAACTCCTTTGGTGACCGTGGAGGCTACAACAGACCTCAACTCTTCCATTATAATCGTTACTTTACGAATTACATAGCCTTTTAACCAATAATTCTTAAACGGAACAAATTTTAATGCTTGCACTAGATAAGTACACATATATTCTCCCTGATCTTTTCCTGTAACATTACGCAAAATAAGTGAACAATCACTCATAACCCTCTTCCCCTCCATATTGTTGTACAAAATATACTTCCTTTGACTAGCGGGCACCGCTTCTACATCTGGTCCTGATAACAATACTTCTTCTCCATAATTATCTCTCCATGTGGGAGGAACGTCCCCTCCCCCACTCCATCTCTCACAGCTACACGGAAGATGAGCTGTCTCACCCCTCCTAACCTTAATAACAGTCTTTTCTTCTAAAATTGGTGCTGGAGCTATTGGTTCCCTTGTAATCGAATGCGATATATTTATGGCTTTAATAACTGTCAATGTTGAAAGAGTTAAATTGCTTCCCACTGTTGTTATAACAGACTGAAGTGTTGATGTCATTGTTGTTACTTCATCCCTAGTTTTCGTAACGTTTTGGTCTGACTTTTCTCCTAACTGGTCTAGGCCTACTTTGTCTAACTGAATCACTAGCTTCTCCTGTAACAGAGTTGCCCTTGGTGGTCTCTGCTGCTTCACATTCCACTGAAATATTCCCTGTTGCTTCTGGGACGTATTGGAAATCAATTTCCCCAAATGCCCTTTCCTTTCCATCCCTTGCATAGTCATCTCTGGCATCATCAGAAGTGTACACATTATCAACGTTATCCCCAACATTGACAATCTCTCCCTCTTCCTGTTCTCCCCTATCTCCATCCTCTCTCTCTGCGCGTGGCACCTCTTCTGTAGGCGCTTTAACACAATGTGACAAATGATACCACGTAGGAGACCCCTTAACCTGGACAGCTGTTCCAGTACTACGAACCACTTCAAATGGTCCTTCACGACGTTCGTTATACCACTTCCTTCTGAATACCTTTACGAATACTTTGTCTCCCGGTTGTACTGTATTCCTCTTATCCTCCTCAAGCGCCTTCTGCACCTCTTCTTGTCTTTGCCTCTCAGAAACATATGTGGACAACTTTTTATGAAAATTGGCCATATATGTAACGTACGCTCTCATTTCATCTTCCAACAGAGCCAAGCTTGGACCCTTTCCGCTTGTTCGCAAACAAGGCGTAGGCATCCTTCTTCCTGTTACCAACTCATGGGGTGTCATACGTAGATCACGTAACTCACTTGAGCGACACACCATTAGTGCTAAAGGAAGCGCCGCTATCCAGTTTAGACCTGTATGTTGACAAATTTTCCCAATGCGATTTTTCAAGACACCGTTCATTCTTTCACACATCCCTTGACTTTGTGGGTGATAAACTGCTCCAAGACGTTGCTTAATTCCCAATTTTTGCAACATCAATTTAACTGATTTATCCACAAATTCCCTTCCATTGTCTGAGGATATTCGATCGGGTAATCCCCACCTGCTTATGACTTCTTTACACAAGAACTTGGCAACCGACTGAGCATCCTTACGCTTGGTTGGACAAGCTTCCGTCCATCGTGAAAATCTATCTACAACCACCAACATGTATCTTTTCCCATCAACTGGTTTTATCATATCAACAAAGTCAATAACCAACTCACGCATAGGACCCCTTGGTGTAGGAATGTAACCTGGATGAACAGTTATCCCTCTTCGAACATTATTTTTAAGACAGATAGTGCACCTTCCTATCATATAATCAATTTGTTCAAACAAATATGGAGCCCAAAAACCATATTCCTTTGTGATCTTTCTTTTAACCTCCCCCCTTGCAACATGAGCTAACCCATGTGCTTCCTGAATCATCAGACCTAAGAGGTCTAGAGGCGCTACTATCAACCCCTCATGGTTTCTCCACAGACCAGTAGCATCTTTGACCGCTCCTCGGTCTAGCCATAGCTGTTTGTCGATCATAGAAGCAGCTTCTTGCATCAAAATTACATCCCGAAGCGTAATTTTGTCTTCCAAGTCCACTACATGAGTGACCAGAAAAACTTTTCCCAATTTATCCGCTCCTGCGACGGCTTTTGCAGCTTCATCAGCAGCTTTGTTCCCTTGTGTCACTCTTGACATATCTGTATTGTGAGCTGCACACTTAGCTATCGCTATCTCTTTAGGCTTCATCATAGCATGCAACAGTTTCATTATTTGCGCATGATGTTGTATCGGAGAACCATCCGTTTTCTTAAACCCTCGACCTTTCCATACTGCCCCAAACAAATGACATACACTATGTGCATATGCTGAATCAGTGTATATGGTTACTCGCTTTCCTTCTGCTAACAAACATGCTTCTGTTAGCCCCATAAGTTCAGCAAGTTGTGCAGACGCAGGCTGTGGTATTACTTCAGCCTTTTCCACAACAAATCCCGTTCCTCTGCCTCTAACTACTGCATAACCAGCACATAATTTATCTCCCACCCGATAACAAGACCCATCAGTCCAATACTCCAGGTCTGCCTCACGTAATGGAAAGGCTTGTAAATCTGATCTAAGCCTCGAATATCTCTCTGCTTCCTGGACACAATCATGTGGGTCACCATCCTCTGAAGTTGGTAAACTCTCGGCTGGATTTACTGTATCACATCTCACTAGGGTGACATCTTCCTGCTCTAAGAGCCTATGATAGTCTCTGAGCCTAGGCATAGTCAATGTATATTTCCCATAGTTCAGAAGATTTCTGAGACTATGATGGGTAAGAATTGTTACTGGGTAGCCCATCGTGACCGATGATGCTTTGTCATACATTGAATATACTCCCACCATTGCTCTGTAGCACAGTGGTAACCCTAGTTCTACCTCTGAATAAGCAGTAGAGTAGTAGGAAATAGGCTGAGGATTCGTCCCCGTGCCTGTCGGTTGACAAAGAACCGCACACGCATATCTACCTCCAGTAGAAGTAGACACATATAGCAAAAAGTTATTCGAGTAATCTGGCAGTGTAAGTGCAGGTGCCTCCTGCAACCTCTGTTTGATCGTTTCAAATGCCACATGGCCTTCCTGTGTCCAGGAAAGATTGCTATGGAGTTGACCACTCTCAGTACCCCTAACCATAGCGCTCAAAGGTGCCATCAAACTAGTATAATCCTCTACCCAAGCTGAGGAATAACCAGCAATACCCAGAAATGTCATCATCTCTCTGACCGTTCTAGGCTTCGGAGCCTTACGAATAGTTTCCACTTGCCTGTCCGAAATGTTTCTGTGGCCATGAGTTATGTTTTGACCTAAATATACAACTTTCTCCTGGCAATATTGCAGCTTTTTCTGTGAAACCTTATGCCCCTTTTCTGCCAATACCTGTAGTAATTTAATTGAGTCTCTATGACATGTTTCCTTATTTTGTGAGCAAACCATTATATCATCCACGTACTGAATGACAGTGCTCTGCAATATCTGATCTATCCCTACCAAATCCTCCTTCAGTACTTTATTGAAGATATGAGGAGAATGCCGGTACCCCTGTGGAATTCTACTGTACTCATAGAATTGTCCCTTATATGTGAACCCAAATAAATTCTGACTCTCTACACTAAGTGGAACACTGAAAAATGCTCCACATAAGTCTAGTACTGTAAAATGTGTCGCATCAGGAGGAACTTGGGCTAACAAGGTATGAGGGTCTGGCACTTCTGCTGGAAAGTCAGTCACTACCTCATTTACTGCTCTCAAATCATGAACCACACGATAAGTTCCATCTGGTTTTTCCACAGGCCACAAAGGCGTGTTACTCCAAGGGTTTTTTGTTGTCCTTAAAACCCCTGCTTTCGAAAGTCCTTCAATTTGTGGTTCAATCCCTTGGATTGCTTCATCTTTCAATGGATACTGATTTTTCCATGGAGGTCTGGCTCCTGGTCGAAGTTCAACTTTCACAGGTTGGGCTGATTTCACAAGTCCAATATCGGTACTATGTTGAGACCACAACCCTTCTGGAACTTGCTGCAACATCTCCTCTTTCATAGAGTCTGAATCCATCTTCATATTGCAAATAGATTCATGTGTCACTCCTACAGCCTGTGGCTCTCCTTGTCCTTGAGCCGAAATCATTATTTTAAGAAATCGTTGATCTTCACTTCTCCAGATCGCCAAATTCTCTTTCATTGGTCTGAAACTAAGTTTCTCTGCTTCTGTCATCATTTCTCCTATTTGCTTTTGCTCATAGCCTTCCGAAACCAACAAGGTAACATGTGGCACACTCTTCTCAATCTCAAATTCTTTATTCAGATAGTCGTCTGTGTTTATCTTCATAGCTGCTCCTTGTGGTCCTAAAATAATGCAACTTGAGCTAAGTTGAACATTCTTCGGTTGATGACTCAACCATTCCTCTGAGTGTGGTTGGGCAGCCTTCTTGAAATACTTGAGCGTACAATGGAATGGATATTCCGGAAGCTTCGCATCCGGCATATTTGCAACAATAAATCTTTCCCATATCTTAGCCTGCTTCATAAAATCTTCACTGAGATTTCCAATCCAGAATACTGAAGACGAATCCATCTCTGTCATCATCGACAATTGGTAAACCTTTTCCTTTGGCATTTCTATCAGACAGCCGTCTGGTGTACATCTTATTGTACAGTTCAACTTACACAATGCATCTCTTCCCAATAATGCAACAGGTGTATGTTCTGATACCAGTATGGGTATTGTAATTTTCTGATCTTTATAGCAGAGCTCAATTGGTTCCGTAAGAGGAATCAGCTGTTTTACTCCCTCAAATCCGATTGTCCTAATGAGTTGATTGGACATAGGGAGATGTGTAGCATCTTCAGGCCGAACACAGGTGAACGCAGCTCCGCTATCCGCCATCACTTCCAATGGTCGGGTTGTTTATTTTCACCTCAATTGTTGGGTCTTTTTCCGGTCCTGATGCTACCAGCTGACACCCCCCTTTCGGATCATCTAGGCACCTCTAGAATCCTTGCTCCGGACCCCTGTAGGGGTTCACCGGTCCTCCAGATGATCTTGACTGGCCCCTGTATCTTCCTCTGAAATTCCCTCTGATTTTTCCTCCTGACCAGTTGCAGTCCCGGACATAGTGACCACCCTGTCCACAATTATAACACACATCTTGAGATTGCTGGAAGTGTGGCTGAAACCTTCCTCTTCCTTCGAAGCCTTCTCGTCCTCTTCCTCTCCAATTCTGTGTCTGTCCAGAAATTGGCTGTGGATATGAAACAACTGGTGCCGCCATTGGTGGCTGGTACAATTGCGGTTGGACCTGTTCTGGTTGAAGCTGTGGCAGTGATTGTTGATTTGGTGCACACTGATTCTGCATAACCAAAGCTTGTTTCTTATCCTTTTTATTCTCCCCCAGTTGTATTTGATTGAGTTTTCTGAGAGTTTCTTCGTCCTGTTCTTTCTGATTGTGTTGCTTTTTCCTGTACAGATCCACTTGATGGGCTATATGATCGGTATAGACGCCTTTTGTCATGCTTCCAAGTCCAACCACTTCTGCAAGTTTGATTCTTACTGGTGAGGGCAGTCCCATTTGCAGTTTAGCTCTCAAAATTAACTGCTCAATTTGACTCACATCTGGATCATTTCCAGTAATATTTCTCCACACTTAATGAACTCTTGACACATAGGCTCTCGGATTTTCTTGTTGTCCTAGTGGGTCAATCAGAATATTATCAGGATGCACATTTGTTGGAAATGTATCTTTCAATGCTCTCCACAGACGATTCCTACTTGCAGCCAACAATTCAGGATCGTTCACTGAAGTCCCTACATATCTAATGAGTCCAGCTCTCTGAAAGACTTCTTCCATATCTGGAATCCCAATGAGATTAGCCAACAGTCTCTTAACGTCTCCTATGGCTGACTGTGTTCCCACCGTAATTTCTTCCAATTTCGAAATCCAAGGATAGGCCCCATTTTGAAGAATAGGCAGCTTCTCAAGTATATTTGACATATCGGTATTTTGCAATGGCTTATATTCAAAGTTTTGACCTCGAATGATAACTGGTATCATTTTGCTCGTGGTCTCTTTCCTTGGCCTTAATGCATATTTTGTCTCACCTTTTTTGGATTCTTTTTTCAGCTGTTTCTCCTTCTGTATCCTCAGCGTCTGGAGTTCTTCCTCTAGCTCTCTTACCTCTCCTAAAGTCCTCGCGTTCTCCAGTTCTGATAAGCATTGGTCTATATCTCCTTCTATTTCTTCTGCGCCAGTCTTTGCAGGATAAACTCCTTTCGAATACACAGCACCTTTAGTCTCCTCTTTATCGCTTTCTTCATCTTTGCTTTCATCAGAACTCGAATATATTGTATCCTTCTTCTTCAAACCTTCCTCAGCACTGTAATATCTTGTATCCTTCTTCTTCAAACCTTCCTCAGCCCTGGAATAATATCTTGTATCCTTCTTCTTCAAACCTTCCTCACCCCTTCTCTCCGTTCTGGCCAACCTCCGTTTGATCACAGGATCATATCCACCCATGATCCCCTCTAAATCACTCTGATCATCATCGTCCTCATCCAGTTTCATCCTACTTAACCTCATTCCACCCTTAGTTTCCAGACTTCTCGTTTTCTTTTTACTTTTGGAGCTTGGATGCATTTTTATGGTCGTTTCTGCTTGTCCTCTCTCTATTATTCGTTCATCTTCATCTCTGATGCAATAATCACCCTGCTGGAGGATCACTGGAAGCTGAGGATAAGCATCCCTAAGCTCTACTTCCTTCTCATAAGGTGGGGGTCTTTTCGCTGAATCCGTATGTAAAAAAAGTTATACTGACTTCTACCCTTAGTTTCTCTGTCGACTTCTCTTCCTTTAGCCTTTTCTCCATACCTTTGCCTCTCTTATCGTTGGTATCTTTCATCAGTTTTTGTCCTTCATCTTCAAACAGCTTAAGAACACCCAGCTCCCTTTGTCTCTTTTCTTTACGTCGTTCCTTTTGATTTCCCTTCTTCTGATCTGCCTTGTAAATTGACAGAAGCACTTTCATGATGTTGATGACGTCAGGGTTAAGAGTCCCTTCCACTGGCCATGGTTGTTCAATGTCAGGCCAACGTTTGTTCCATTTGCCGGATAACCTCGCAATACCCTTAACTAAAGGATTACTATGTTCAACTATATCAACCGGTGTAATGACTTTCATAGCCTTGCTGTCCTTTCTCCCCATTGTAACTACTCTTTTATATTCCTTTATTGTGAAATATTTTATTTTAGCCTATATAGCCTATGGCTTCCCCCCTTTAATTATTAATATAACCTAAACAACCCCCAAAAATAAAATAATCAATAAAAATATGAATATTAAAAAATTCAATTACAATTTTTATTCAAAAAATATTTCTAATTAAAATAAAAAATCAATTAAAAAATCAATCAAAAATTAATTTAAAATTATGAATAATTAAAACCAATCTTTTACCAATTTATCAATTAGTGGCCCACTTACCATAACCCCTCCGGAAAGTGAATACAAGTAGTCAACTTCACAGCAATCCCAAAAACCAACGACTTCCAATCTACAACCTTACCACACTCATAAATTCCATTGTTTAATATGCACCCAAGTATCTTAATTTCACAGAATAATGTCAGTACCTGCTTTCCAACCGAACCCCTAATCAAGCCAAGTAATGTACAGAGACTCCAAAATGCAAATTTTATTCAAATGATCAGTCTGTTGCCAAGCGTCTGAGAAATTGTCATAACATCAAACATCCTGTAGGGGAAGATTTGTAAACAAAAAAGCACTGGCCTGATTTTGACTGATCCTCTGCCTGCGTCACACCTTGTCACGTGACGCACGTCAGCCCCTCCTCTCTCTCTCCTCTGCTCTCGTCCTATCGCCTCTCATATGACAAGGGAACAAAACGGGACAGACAAGCATTTAAAGTTTATACACTTAACTAAGTTATCCACATTCAATATTCCCCCACTCATATTCGCTATAAGACTTAATTCAGGACTAAATAGCTCAATAACATTTTTATTTAATTTTTATTTATTTTAATCGTCTTTTAATTTAATTTATTATAATCCGTCAACATATATCTAATTTATAAATTCACTACATCTCAACAAATAGTTTCATTTTCGAACAACAGTCACTTTAACGATTAGAAGATTCGTGTCCAAATCTCTCTTGTCTGTGGCTATTTCTCTGTCTCCCCCTGCAGCACGCAACCCCACAGAAATATGACCCTTTACCCACAATCCCGTGTTGTAGTTTAACCAATCCCCTCGTGTTGTAGTTTTAGCGCCGTAAAATCAAGCGCATGCGCAAATCCATTTAACAATACGATTGCCAAACAATAGAACGCCAGCGTTCTACCTCAGTTCTCTATTTTACACTTATAGTCAGACAATAACACTTAACAGAGCTCACACACACACAAACACATTTAAGAAGGTTATCCTATCGCAATGGGACCTCTAAGGACACCCGTTAGCATGTAGCACGCAACACAATTAGCATTAAGCCTTAGCATTTAGCATTAGCCTTTATGTACAATGTGGCCTGAACCAGCATTTAGCATTAGCATTAGCATTAGCCTTTAGCTAACTGTGGCCTACCCCACACAATAAGCATCCTGCACTGCCCTTTTCTTTTGACTTATTATCCTACCGTTTTGTGCTACCGTGGATTTAATGACAATTCACCGAGAAATTACACCCAAGCAGACCCCCCGTCGGACGAAAGTCGAGCAATAATCACAAATCAGATAAATTCCATCAACCCGAGTTTTCTTTAAAACCCACCGACTGCACATTCTAACGCGCAACCGGATTTGTCGGCCCATTCTAAATGGCCCCCCGGGGTCTTAAGCGGTACAGTGCTCTAATGTATGCGCATATCTGCCTTAATTCCTACCATCGATTGCTCTAAAATTCCAATTATTTACCGTTTACCAATGCAACCACATTTTAGAATAATTATTACAGACTCCTAATCGACCGCAATAGCACCACATCCGCACAATCCCAACTAATTTTCACTGTACACCTTCAATGCCCTCTCATGAATCAGCGGAATAACTAATGCCCAAATTTTGTGAGTAATCTCACCTTTAAAGCCGGCTTGAGCAGTAGTCAACTCGCGACTCAGGAAGGGAACCAAGAACGATGCAATCAGTATCCCGGACGAGCCCCCATTCTGTCGTGTCCCGTCGGATGTTGGTGGCTATTGCTGTCAAACAAAGAGTCCGCTTAGGCTGCACCTTGATTAGAAGCTTTTATTAATATCACAAGTTTACAGCATAAGTTACAGACCCGCGGTGTCTGGAGAAGCACCGTCCCAAATTAATCTGAATGCCTCTGCCCGCTCTTTGTCTAGCTCCTACATATAAACAATGGCAATAAATGGGTTGCTCCCTTTTTCGTCCAATCACCTATCCCCCCTGGGGCGTCACCCTACAACTGCTACATTTGAACTAAGATAAACAACATTCCATAATCCTAATACACTACAGCACCTTACCGATCACTGCACCTGTACACAGCCCATCTGAAATTAGCCCACCCAACCACCTCATCCCTATATTGTTATTTATTTTGCTCTTTTGCACCCCAGTATCTCTATTTGCACATAATCTCTTGCACATCTAGCATTCCAGTGTTAATACTAATTGTAATTATTTTGCACTATAGCCTATTTATTGCCTTACCTCCATAACTTGCAACATTTGCACACACTGTATATATATTTTCTGTTGTTTTTTTTTACTTTGTTTTTTTTACCCCATATGTAACTCTGTGTGACACCGACCCGAAACACACAGCCAGGGCAACTAAGGAGTGGCTCCGTAAGAAGCATCTCAAGGTCCTGGAGTGGCCTAGCCAGTCTCCAGACCTGAACCCAATAGAAAATCTTTGGAGGGAGCTGAAAGTCCATATTGCCCAGCGACAGCCCCGAAACCTGAAGGATCTGGAGAAGGTATGGAGGAGTGGGCCAAAATCCCTGCTGCAGTGTGTGCAAACCTGGTCAAGACCTACAGGAAACGTATGATCTCTGTAATTGCAAACAAAGGTTTCTGTACCAAATATTAAGTTCTGCTTTTCTGATGTATCAAATACTTATGTCATGCAATAAAATGCAAATGAATTACTTAAAAATCATACAATGTGATTTTCTGGATTTTTGTTTTAGATTCAGTCTCCTAAGTGTACCTATGATAAAAATTACAGACCTCTACATGCTTTGTAAGTAGGAAAACCTGCAAAATCGGCAGTGTGTCAAAAACTTGTTGTCCCCACTGTATATAGCACATGTTACTGTCTTGTATTGCAAGTAACGTTTACAAGCATGTAAATATTTGTATATTTTTCCATTTGTATATTTTTTCTGTGAGGTAAATGAGTCTGCTTGCTGGTAAATATTTGAGACTTGTTCGAATTGGCTGTAAATTTGCAAATTTGCATAGTAAATATATTCATAGCAAGTAAAATGTTCAATTGACTGAAATTGACTGTTCAGTTTCCCAGTTCCTTACTGGTCCTTAACCTCTACAGGATCGGTGTCCCTATACCAGGACGGTTGCTGCTCAATATGCGATATGTGACTAGAATGCCGTTGTAAACAATGCCAACTTCCCAGGACATAGACATGTCTTATATGGCAGAAAGCTTCTTGTTAATCTAAGTGCAGTGTCCAATTTACAGTTAAAAAAAATACCATGCCATTGTTTGAGTATAGTGCACAACCACAAAACACTTTTGTCATGGCAACTGGTTTGATACATTCACCTCTGAAGGTAAATAATGTACTTACATTCAGTAATCTTGCTCTGATTTGTCATCCTGAGAGTCCCAGAGATAAATGTAGCATAGTTTGCTTGCTAAAATCCATTTTTATATTCAAATGTAGGAACTGGGTTCTACAGTTTGACCCCCTGCTGTCTCTGGCTCTGGATCAGTCTGAAACTTTGCACACACAATGCTGATATCTTGTGGACAGAATCTAAATTACACCTAGATTCCTACATCACTGTCTGGCCAAGAGTGTGCAAAGCTTTCATGAAGGCAAAGGGCTACTTTGAAGCATCTCAAATATAAAATAAATGTTGATTCCATGATTCCATATGTGTTATTTCATAGTTTTTATGTCTTCACTATTATTCTACAATGTAGAAAATAGTAAAAATAAAGAAAAACACCTTGAATGAGTAGGTGTGGCCAAACTTTTGACTGCTACTGTATATATATAAATAAAACTTATCTCAGCCTATACCTTGACGTGGTGAGAGGCCTTTCAACTAAACCAGGCCCCTGTGTTTGCTCTTTCATCCCATCACCCCTGCCTCCTCCCCACTTCCCTTTACTCTGCTTTTGATCTCAAGGGGTTCTGCCATATTCTGAGACGGTGGCAACTGGACAAGACAACAATCAGCTTGAGGAAAATTCAAGACCCCCTTCTGAGACTGGCTACCTGTCGAGGACAAGTGACAGGAAGAATTAGCCGCAGCACCTCCTGTCTCATGATTCTGCCTCTTCCCTCTCTCCTCATCCTTTAACTCTTTCTCTCCTCTCCTTCCAGATGAAATTCTGCATCTAGTGACGTCAAAAATCTGCCCACTCATCCTGTTCCCTCGCCTCTTCTCCATGTCTGGAGAGCTCCTCCCATTCCTTACCACCCTCATCAACTCCTCTGATGTAAACTATGACAGACATGTATCCTTTCTTTTCTTTTCTATGTCTGCCATTAACCTTATTGCATGTCTAATCAAACATTTAATTTAAATTAAATAAATTAATAACTATATTTGTACATACCTGATCTACCTGTAACCTGTGTGTTTGCTTGTTTACGTCTGTCTCCTCCCCTGTTCCCTTTAACTGCTCCTGTTCTCCAGGACCTAGGGGTTCTGCCTAACACCCAGACCTGTTCCCTTTAACTGCTCCTGTTCTCCAGGACCTAGGGGTTCTGCCTAACACCCAGACGAGGCTCCACCTGATGTCCTCCATTACCAACCACCCTCCAACTTTTCATTACATCATCTACAGTTACTGTTATTGTCATGTTGTCATTATCTGCTAAAAAAAGTTTGCTTCCTGTATCATACTGGGCACATACTATGTGAGATACACAGATGGACTAAAAACACTAGCACTGCAAACACTCAGAGCAAAGAGAGCAGCAGTGCCTGGACTTCGCAGTCTCTTTCTTCAAGTCCTCCTTTTGAGACTGGCTGCCTGTTGAGAACAAGTGACAGGCAGAACCACCCACCCACACAGCACCCACCTCCTCTCTATTTCACACACCAGAATGGAGTATTTCAGTCTATGATTGCCATGTGAGTGTATAATAAATCTGTGAAAATAAATTAATGACACACCTGTACCACAAAAATATCAAAATGTATATATTTAAATCTTAAATATTGTCTGGCTGGTTTTCACAGCTGTTTCACAAGGTGTTAATTGTTGTAAATTGTAACGTATCCCTTGATGGTATTTGTTAGTTCAACATTATTCATTGTTGTATATCCTAGGACCTACAGATACAGTATATTCAACCACAAGGGTGTACTAATGAGCAATGCAAGATATATATATTTTTTTATCATAATAGAGGACAAGACAAGGGGAGTGAGGGAAGCTCTAAATAAAAACATCCCAGCAAGACAAGCCAGTGTATGAATCAAATTGATCTGCAGATGAATGGAGTGGAAATTAGATTACTTTGTGATCTGTAAGGTAAGTCACATTAATGTGATCTTTAAGGTAAGTCAAATTAATGTGTCAAGCAGATTACAGTTTTTTTTATTAATTTTTTTCCTCTCTCTCTCTGGGGGATGGATCAGCTTAATATTGCAGATAGATTGTATCTTCTATCAATGTAATTGTCTGCATCACTTCCAATCCCCCATGTTTTTTATATATATACTCCCCTTTATTACTTTTCAACCCTGCCATCCTTTCCCTACTTGGAGTAAATTAGTGAACAACAATGCCCAGGCCTCTACTTCCGGTCTATACTTACTATCTACACCTTATGGACACAGTTCATTTTACAATAATTCTAATATATAGATATATATATATATATATTTTTTTTTTTTTGCTCCTGAACTTCTTCTACTCTCAACCTCTCCGATCATTTTCATGATGTCCATCCGGTTTGCTTTCCATATGCCATATCTTTCTAACTGTGCTCTTTCCCAAAAGCTCCCAACATACAACCTATATACTTATTATGGACACAGTATGCTTACATTATTAGCTATCTTTGTTATTATTTGTTGTTATTTGTTATTAGTCCCATCCTTCAACTCTATTCAATACCTCCCATCTATCTCTTAACAGCATCCATATAGGATTTCTATTTGCCATATATATTTCAACCGTACTGTGATTGTTTACAATAGGTCTGAACCTTTCTATTCTCATTGCTTCTACAGATTGTGAATTAAAAATAAACATTTTTGCTAAAAGTATTATTATATTATTGATCGATTGACTATGACTTTTCAGATCACCCAGTAATGCTATCTGCAAGGTTAGCTCCAGGTAAATATTGCAATCCTTTAGCCATTCCTGGACCTGTGTCCAAAAACAAGCTACAAATGGACAGAACCAAAACAAATGATCTAATGATTCTGTCTCTTCACAGCAAAATTTTACAGGTTTTCTTTGCTATTTCCGAAACGTAGCAACATTTAAGACATGGATTTCATATTGTTGAAATGTTAACAAGGTACCCAATAGTAGTTTGAAGTAATGTTTTCATCTTATTAGCTAAACAAAACTCATTTAAAATCAGCTTTGTTTACATAGCGTGATGAAAAGAAAGTCATTTTGGCTGTAATGATTTCCAAAATTCAACACATTAGGTCGTCACACAGTTGCTATAGCAACAGACGCTGACAGCTTATCAAATCCCATTGTGAAGCGGGGGGAGACACTTTTTAGCAGGTGGATACTATTTGGCATGACAGGCACCCTGGAGGTTCATTACGTAGGCCGGTCAGAATTTTGCAAGTTCTAGCAACAGCCCTAGCAACGGAAGCTAGAATTCCATGGTTCTTGCCTATGAAGCTGTGAGGGGAACGGCACCTCCTTACCTTCAGGCTCTGATCAGACCCTACACCCAAACGAGGGCACTACGTTCATCCACCTCTGGCCTGCTAGCCCCCCTACCTCTACGGAAGCACAGTTCCCGCTCAGCCCAGTCAAAACTATTCGCTGCTCTGGCACCCCACTGGTGGAACAAGCTCCCTCATGACGCCAGGACAGCGGAGTCACTGACCACCTTCCGGAGACACTTGAAACCCTACCTCTTTAAGGAATACCTGGAATAGTATAAAAGTAATCCTTCTACCCCCCCTATACAAAAAAAGGAAAAGAAGTGGTTGTCCCACTGGCTATCATAAGTTGAATGCACCAATTTGTAAGTCGCTCTGGATAAGAGCGTCTGCTAAATTATGTAAATGTAAATGAGGCAAGGGGGGACACATCTTAGCAGGGGGACACTATTTGACATGACAGGACTCCAACTGACTTATTCATATGCTATCTCGGGGGCCCGACCTCCAACTATCTTAGTTGAGGGCTCCCTGGAGGTCAGGCCCTAGAGCACGTGCCCTGCGTGCCCGGTCAGTAATCTGGGCCTGCACACATGCCATGCGTTTCTGTTTGGATAGCATGTTTATCTTACGATCACATATCTCTTCAATTCTGTTATGACGCCTGTTTGATGACTTATGTATTTGAGGAAGCACAGATTTTTTTTCAACATACAGTCGCTAGTGGAAGTCTACACACCACGTGCACAATCTTCACAATTTGCTGCCTTAACGTTTAATCTAAAAAGGGAATCAATTGGATGTTTTTCCTTCCAATCTACGCATTCTACTCTTATAAGTACTGTGATGGCAGCATCATGTTGTGGGTATGCTTGTCACCGGCAGGGACTGGGGAGTTTATCAGGATCAAAAGACATTTGAAAGCCCAGATAAAAAGTTAGAGGAAACCCTGCCTCAGTCTTCTGAATACCTAACCCTGGGAAAGCAGGATAATTACACAAATTGTAATGTCAAAGACACACCAGAACGGCTTTCCAAAAGGGGTTAAGTGTTCCTGAGTGGTCCAGTCTCAGTCCTGACTTAAATCTGCTTGAAAATTGTTGTCCGTCAATGTGTGTGTGGACAACATGGATGTATGTTGCCTTAAGCATTGTGGCAAGTTAGTAGAATCTTATTCAAAATGATTTACAGCTGTAATGGCTGGCAAAGTTGCTTCCACTAAGTATTAACTCTGTGGTGTGAAGACATACGCTATCAAGACATCTTTGTTTTCTATTTTTAATTAATTTGGAACATTTTCTATAGTTTTTCTTTCACACTGACAATATGGAAGTAGGCTGTGTACATCATTAGGAAAAAATATAATTTGAATTCTAAGGCAGCAAAATGTGAAGGCTGTGCAAGGGGTGTGTAGACTTTCACTATGCGCTGTAATTCCTAGTTGTTTTAGTGTTATTATTTAATCTGATGCTTTCAGGCAGTTATGAACTAATCCCAGAAATGGACCATAGACTATATAGCAATCCCCTGTCTTACTGAGTGATAACACAACCAAAACAACCAAGGCATGGCACCCGGTAGGTTGGTTGGATTATTTTAGTTTAGAATACTACTGAAGCTAGAGGACGATGGGTTTCGAGTAATACGATTTTAATTTAAAAAACTATCCTGAGTAATAAAAATGAATTATAGAGCACACGCTGCAATTTATTATCATCAAAGCAAGCCAACTACCAAATTCTGATTGGAAATGTAGACCTATGGAGCTTCTCTTTACCTTTTTATCCATGTACTGAGTACAGTAATCTATCCATACACCAGGTGGTGGTATAGTCAAATAAACACATTCAAGAGAATGTACAGGGTGTTCAGAAAGTATTCACACCCCTTAACCTTTTACACATTCTGTTGTGTTTCAATATCCCATAATGTCAAAGTGGAATTATGTTTTTTCAAATTAATTTAAAATGAAAAGCTGAAATGCCTTGAGTCAACCTGTTTGTTATGGCAAGCCTAAATAAGTTCAGGAGTAAAAATGTGCTTAACAAGTCACATAATATGTTGCATGGACTCACTGTGTGCAATAATAGTGTTTAACATGATTTTTGAATGACTACCTCATCTCTGTACCCCACACATACAGATAATTGTAAGGTCCCTCAGTCGAGCAGTGAATTCCAAACACAGATTCAACCAAACAGACCAGTGAGGTTTTCCAATGCCTCGCAAAGAAGGGCACCTTTGGTAGACGAAAAAATAAAAAAAATAAGACACTAAATATCTCTTTGAGCATGGTGAAGTTATTAATTACACTTTGGATGGTGTATCAATACACCCAGTCACTACACAGATACAGGCATCCTTCCTAACTCATTTGCCGGAAAGGAAGGAAATCGCTCAGGGATTTCACCATGAGGCCAAGGGTGACTTTAAAACAGTTACAGAGTTTAATGGCTGTGATAGGAGAAAACTGAAGATGGATCAACAACATTGTAGTTACTCCACAATACTAACCTAATTGACAGAAGGAAGCCTGTACAGAATAACATACATCCTGTTTGCAACAAGGCACTAAAGTAACACTGCAAAACAATTGGCAAAGCAAATAAACCTTTTGTCCTGAATACAAAGTGTCCTGAATACAAAGTCTTCCAATACAACACATTACTGAGTACCACTCACCATATTTTCAAGTCTGATGGAGGCTGCATTATGTTATGAGCAATGTTCCCTCTAATTGTTTTCGACAAATTTCAGGTCTGCTGAGCGCAAACTTGAACATTGTGAACACTGAGGCTGTACCCGCTTTAAGTTACAGTTTTAACAGTGGCCAAGTAGGGTACTGTGGCTATTTGATCATAATGTAGGCCTACCAGAATGGCCTACCATCAAAAACAATGGAGAAAATGCATCCCATAACATTTTAACATGGAAATAGCTGTTCTATTATTCAGCCTACAGTAGCAGCCAATGTGTGGTGTTCAATGTAGGCCTACATTCCATGAGACTTTTGAAAGAAACATGCAGGGCTTGACATTAACCTGTTTATCCACTTGTCCTTCAGACAAGGAGGTGACTGAAAATGTTGTTGTGTTGTTTGATGCAAGAAACCACTTTACAAAATAAAATGCATCATTATTTCCATATCATTATTAAAAAGAAACAGAGAAATTATGCTACCCTCTGCCTATCATAATACAACACTGCCTCTTTAAAAAAAAAAAATAACGTTTTGTGCTATTGTAGGAAGCAACCACTCCCCTATTGCTGATGACAAATTATCTATAACTGGGCGAATAACTCACTAACTAGCAAAGGATATGAACAAAATGTGCACATGTGGCTACATGCAGCTCTCACTTTGATCTCAAAACAAGCACATCCACTCATGACCGCTCATGCTGTAAACACAGTCCAGTTCAAAGTGAATGGCACAGATCCATATATGGCAATGGTCTATTTGCATATCGGCCTACTGCAGCTCTGATTGGTAATGCTGCACTGGTCTGTGAAGAGTACAGTCTTGAGGGTCAATGCAATAAAATCATACATTTAAATAATTCGCTTTTTATTTTTATTTTACTGGGCTGATGGTGCCTGAATCTGATGGTCAGTCTCAGCGGAGGGAGAGAGCGACAGACTGAGAGTCCGCCTCTCAACATCCCTTCGCTCTCTCTTTCCTCCACTAACACTGACCAAAAAGGAACACTGTCTTCCAGCTGATGGCAAAACTTGAGTCGCAACGCATTATTTCTGCCTCATGCACAAATTCATGTTGTTACTCCTATGAACAGAGAAAGTTAAATATTCCTCTATTTTAAAAAAGACCAAAGCTGCTAATAATAACAATGCAATATAGATACACTTTCCTACTCATTCATTACTGCTGCAGTGCATGTTGTAGCACTGAGTGGAAATAGGAAGAATGCGCATTTTATGACTTATAAAAGTGTTGAATACAAAGTGTTGACAGTGCTGAGTAAGAACTTAAACATGAACTCGTTCATAAAAACAGCAGCTCTTTGCTGTATTAGTTGACAGTCTCTCTAGTCATGGTTTCAAACGTATCAACTTTGCTGTAGCTTTCTTTTATGCCTGCTACGTTACTGCAGACACAGTAATCTGAGCCATCCGATTGGCCAATGGTAGGCTTATAGTGCACTTGATTTGCTCTCCGGGCCGCCGGGAAGGCAGAATTTGTACCTTTAGACACATTAAATGGTTCAAAATGGCAACAGTTCCCTACCTGGCCCGCAGGGCCGCTGAATCGGGCTCACCTACCGCCAACAGCATGAGACTAATAAAAAAAAAATAGGAACACAAGGCTTTATTGTTGGGTTTTTTACATAAATGTTGGGCGATGGACTAGGAATGCCTTGGAGATCACGATCGACCGGTTGGTGACGCTGCTCTAGAAAGTTTAGTGAAGTTCAATCTCATGCTTCTCTCTGTGGGCTAATATTTCTTCTGCGTGGCAGTCCTGGGGTAGCTGCATGGCAGTCTCTGGGCTACTGCGCGCCCACCTGCAGCTTAGAGGGAACATTGGTTATGGGTATGCTTGTCAACGGTAAGGACTAGGGAGTTTTTTAGGATAAAAATAAATGGAATAGAGCTACAGTAAGCACAGGCAAAATCCTAGAGGAAAACCTGGTTCAGTCTGCTTTCCAACAGACACTAGGAGACAAATTCACCTTTCAGCAGGACAAAAACCTAAATCACAAGGCCAAATATACACTGGAGTTGCTTACCAAGATGACATTGAGTGGCCTAGTTACAGTTTTGACTTAAATTGACTTCAAAATCTATGGCAAGACTTGAAAATGGCTGTATATCAATGATCAACAACCAACTTGTCAGAGCTTTAATAATTGTATGTAAATTATATATTTCTGTATTCAAGCTTTTGTAAATTAGCAAACATGTCTAAAAACATGTTTTCACTTCGTCATTATGGGGTATTTTGTGCAGATGGGTGAGATTTTGTATTTATTTTTTATACATTTTGAATTCAGAATGTACCACAACAAAATGTGGAATAAGTCAAGGGGTATGTATACTTTCTGAAGGCACTATAGATGTGGAAATGTATCAGTAAAGTGTTGACTTGCTGAGTGCGCAGGAGTACTGACAGCTGTGAAATGGGGAGTCACTACAGACCCCCTGGTTGGATTCTAGGCTGTATCACAACCGGCCGTGATTGGGAGTTCCATAGGGCGGCGCAATGCCGGTGTACGCTGTCATTGTAAATAAGAATTTGTTCTTAACGGACTTGCCTAGTTAAATAAAGGTAAAAGGTAAAATAAAAAAAATAAAAAAATTCAGACCCTTTGCTATGAGACTTAAAAATGAGCTCAGGTGCATCCTGTTTCCATTGATCATCTTTGACATGTTTCTACAACTTGATTGGAGTCCACCTGTAGTAAATTCAATTGATTGGATATGATTTGGAAAGGCACATACCTGTCTATATAAGGTCCCACAGTTGACAGTACATGTCACTCTGACATAGCTCTAGAGTTCCTCTGTGGAGATGGGAGAACCTTCCAGAAGGACAACCATCTCTGCAGTACTCCACCAATCAGGCCTTTATGGTAGAGTGGCCAGACGGAAGCCGCTCCTCAGTAAAAGGCACATGACAGTCCGCTTGGAGTTTGCCAAAAGGCACCTAAAGACTCTGACCATGAAAAACAAGATTCTCTGGTCTGATGAAACCCAGATTGAACACTTTGCCCTGAATACCAAGCGTCACGTCTGTAGGAAAGCTGGAACCATCCCGACGGTGAAGCATGGTGGTGGCAGCATCATGCTGTGGGGAGGTTTTTCAGTGGCAGGGACTGTGAGACTAGTCAGAATTGAGGCAAAGATGAACGGAGCAAAGTACAGAGAGATCCTTGATGAAAACCTGCTCCAGAGTGCTCAGGACCTCAGACTGGGGTGAAGGTTCACCTTCCAACAGGACAATGACCCGAAGCACACAGCCAAGACAACGTAGGAGTGGCTTCGGGACAAGTCTCAATGTCCTTGAGTGGCCCAGCCAGAGCCCGGACTTGAACCCAATCGAACATCTCTGGAGAGACCTGTGCAGCAATGCTCCCCATCCAACCTGACAGAGCATGAGAGGATCTGCAGAGAAGAATGGGAAAAACTCCCCAAATACAAGAAGACTCGATGCTGTAGTCGCTGAAAAAGGTGCTTCAACAAAGTACTGAGTAAAGAATCTGAATACTTATGTAAATGTAATATTTCACTTTTTCAATTTAAATAAATTAACAACAATTTCTAAAAAATTGTTTTTGCTTTGTCATTATGGGGTATTGTGTGTAGATTGATGAGGGGAAAAAACAAGTTAATCAATTTTAGAATAAGGCTGTAACGTAACAAAATGAGGAAAAGGTCAAGGGGTCTGAATACTTTCAACATGACAACGATCCTAAGCACACAGCCAAGACAATGCAGGAGTGGCTTCGGGACAAGTCTCTGAATGCTACAGTTTGACAAGAACATGTGGTAGATAACTAGCTTGTTAATTATTTACAAGCAAACTAGTGAATGCACTAGAAAACTAAACAGCTACCTAGCTACTGAAGCTCAAAAAGGACTCGTTTTGAAAGTTGGATTATCTTATCCTTTGAGGCTTTAAAAGTGTTCTTACCCTATGATTTTGAACATTTTAAGCAACTGGGAAACATCTATGGCAGGCATTGTTGTCACCTTAGCTTGCGACATAACTTATGAGTGATAGGAAGCACGAACACCACCACCAATCAGCCTACACCACTGCACACATACCTGTCGTTACTATGACAACTAGCGTAGCCTTGTCAGCAAATGACTGCTGTCTGAACACACACACATCCGATTTGGTCACTTGTAACTTGCTGTTTGGACAGTCAGTAGTCAAAAACGGATTTGAAAAACAAAATTGATTTGAGCATTAAGGCCTGCAGTGTGAACAAGGCTTAAGAGGAGGCTGAAATGTGAAATGTGAGGGGTCAAAATAACAAAAATCTGTGATTCAGATCAGTGGAGGCTGCTGAGGGGAGGACGGCTCATAATAATGTCTGGAACGGAGTGAATGGAATAGCGTCAAACACATGGAAACCATGTGTTTGATTTATTTGATACCATTCCACCTATTCTGCTACAGTCATTACCACGAGCCCATCCTCCCCAATTAAGGTGCCACCAACCTCCTGTGATTCAGACATTTTGCATATTGATTTATCATGTATGGTCATATTTAAAAAATATATCTATAAATAGCATACCTGTTTCATTTTATTTTGTCTTCCACACTACCTCAAGCTTTAAGACATCATTGGGCTTTATCATACCTATTACTTCTACAGTTTGTGCCAGGTGAAACTACTCTAATTTGGTCCCAGGGAACTGGACGGCGGCCATATTGGAAAATTGCTTCCCTACAGTGTGTCAGGTAAAATCTGCATTGGCACTATAGCTAGACATCTTTAGTAAGACTTTTTGTGGCTTTTTGTAAAAGTTTTGTATTTTCATCATAAAGCCATTTTGTTAAAAGGGGTTACCTATTTCTCTGCTGGACATAATGCCTTCCTATGGGATTTTACATACAGTGATGTGTACAGGGCAGGTTTGCTGTCCCATTTCTTAAAAGTGACACAGTATATAATATTATTTATCATTGTAACCAGTAGACTTCAGGGAACACTAGATAACATTTTTAAGGCTTTAAATGTAAAACAAAATTAAACCAGGGTGAAAACATTGACACCAACCAGGGTCACACTTTATTTGATTAGTCCAGATTTTCCATCTGTAGATGCTCTACAGATGGTCATACTATCAACAAACTATCTGTTGATAAGCAACTGCTTGCTAAGGTTACAGTTAGGTTTAGAATAAGGGTTAAGGTTAGGGTAAGGGTTAAGTTTAGTGTTAGTAGATATTTTAAATCTTACTATAAAGCCTCTACAAATGGTCTATCCAAATATAGTGTTACCAAAAGCAGTAATCCAGTTAGATTTTGGGGCACATTTTCGCCACTATTGTGCAATTTTTTTAAAGGATACATATAGTGCCTTCATAAACTTTTCATACCCCTTGACCACAGGAGGTTGGTGGCACCTTAATTGGGGAGGACGGGCTCATGGTAATGGCTGGAGCAGAATAGGTGGAATGGTATAAAATACATCAAACACATGGTAAATACATCAAACACATTGTTTCCATGTGTTTGATGCCATTCCTTTTTCTCCATTCCGTCCATCATTATGAGCCGTCCTCCCCTCAGCAGCCTCCACTGCCCTTGACTTAATCCAGATTTTGTTGTGTTACAGCCTGAATTGAAAATTGATTAAATAGATTATTTTTCTCACCCATCTACACACAATACCCCATAATGACAAAGTGAAAACATGTTTATAAATGTTTGCAAATGTATTATTTCAAATAAAATACAGAAATATGTAATTTACCTAAGTATTCACAACCCTGAGTCAATACTTTGTAGAAGCACCTTTGGTGGCGATTACAGCTTTGAGTCTTGGGTATGTCTGTATCAGCTTTGCACATCTGGATTTGGGGATTTTTTCCTATTCTTCTTTGCAGATTTTCTCAAGCTGTTAAATTAGATGGGTAGTGGTGGTGAACAGCAGTCTTTCAATTATATTCAAGTCTGGGCTTTGGCTGGGCCACTCAAGCGTTGCTTTGGCTGTCTGCTTGGGGTCATTGTCCTGTTGGAACGTAAATCTTCAACCCAGTCTAAGTTTGTTTGCACTCTGAAGCAGGTTCTCATCAACGATTTGCCTGTATTTGTCTCCATTCATTGTTCCCTCTATCCTTACCAGTCTCTCAGTCCCTGCCGCTGAAAAGCATCCCCATAGCAGATGCTGCCACCACCATGCTTTTTATTCTCCAAACATAGCGCTTTGCATTCAGGCCAAAGAGTTAAATTTTTGTCTCATCAGACCACAGAATCTTTTGCCTTATGCTCTCAGAGTTTTTCATGTGCCTTTTTGCAAACTCCAGGCGTGCTTTCATGTGCCTTTTTCGCAGGAGTGGCTTCCCTTTGGCCACTTTCCCATAAAGCCCAGAATGGTGAAGTGCTGTAGAGACTTTTATCGTTCTGGCAGGTTCTCCCATCTCAGCCAAGGAACTCTGTAGTTCTGCCAGAGTGGTCATTGCGTTCTTGGTCACCTCCCTGACCAAGGTCCTTCTTGACCGGTTGCTCAGTTTGGTCAGATGGCCAGCTCTAGGCAGAGTCTTGGTAGTTCCATATTTTTTCAATTTCCTAAGGATGGAGACCACTGTGCTTTTGGAAACCTTCAACACTCTAGAAATAGTTTTATACCCTTCCCCAGATATATGCCTCCTCACAATTCTATCTACTGACAGTTCCTTGGACTTCATGGTATAGTTTCTGCTCTAACATGCACTTCTTTGGAATCAGGTTGGCGGATTGCATCCAACTCTTAGATGCATACACCGCCACCTACTGTACTGGAGTGGGAGGCCTAAATACATAAAATTCCAGTAAATCAATATTGGAAAAAATGAAAATTACCCTGCCAACTATTAGCACTCACTAAAAAAATAAGCCTCCCCATTCCACTATTCAACCCTATCTAATCCTACTCCAGGCCAACAGTCTGGGAGGACAGAGCATTACCAGTAGTAAAACCTCGCAATCCCAAATACTTCTCTGCAGCTGCCACCACAACCTCTATTTTCTGTGACTTACTTTCCATTTCTGCAGTACAGCTGACAACCATGGCTATGAATGCTAAGAAACCCACCTTACTGAAGCACATATTATTCCCATCCATCTCTGCCTACTCCTCACAGGATCCCTCACCCTGTACCAATCCTTCTCTACCACTCTCTAAACTGCTTCAGCATACAACACTTTCTGTACTACTCTGACCCTGGCAACCTCAACCTGCCATTCTCTCACCAGACATCTCAGATTTCCAGCCCAATGGGACCCCCACAGCTAACACACACACAACTTTCTCCACCAATACTACACATTCCTTCGTCTCATGCCCTCCTGCACACATCTAGGAATCTCCCTCCTACACACTGCTGCAACATGACCATAAGCTTGGCACCTAAAACCGTATCAAAACTCAATAGGACAGACAATGTCTTCTCCGTTTCACCACACTTTCCACCAGGTCGGGCACCACAGACACCAAGAAACTTCAGTTTCAGCTGATCCTCCTCAACACTTAATTCCACCCCCGTTATCGTGCCTTTCAATGGCGCCCTGCACCGGAGAGCAAAGCAAGTCACAGTTCTTGTCGCTAGTCGGGTGGTCCGGGGCACCCGCTCCCTCAAGACAGAAGAAACACAATAAATCACCACGAGTCCACTTAATGTTACTTTCACCGACTCAACAGTCCCCAACCTTTTCTCCACCCAACCTGACACCACATATGGATCAGCCAGAATACAAGGATCCATTCTTTCCGCAAATCTCAATCCCACTGGGCCAGAATCAACCTTGTCATCATCGGGATGAGGCTCGAACTCACCGGTCCTCACCGCATCCTCACTCTCGTCAAGTTCCATCTCTGAATTACTGGAGCAGAAAACATATTTGTCACGTTCGTTCATCGACGGGACGGACCAAGGCGCAGCGTGATATGCGTACATGTTTATTAAATATTAAACACAACGACAAAACAACAATAAGTCAAGGGGTATGAATACTTTCTGAATGCACTGTATGTATATATGGCATATTTAAGCCATTTTATTGTGTTCTCCACACCTCAACATTTTAAGCCATCATTGGGCATTATTTTTGTAAACACAGCCATGTGAAACCTGTCCTATTTGGCCCCATGGAGCTGGTTGGCGGCCATATTGGAAACAGCTGCCTTACAGTGTAATAGGTTAAATGTGCAATGACACTATAAGTAGACATCTTTAGTTAGACACATCCTGGCTTTTTGTAAAAGTTTTGTTGTGTCATCATAAAGGCATTTTGTTCAAATGGGTTACCTATCTCCCTGCTGGACATAATGCATTCCTATGATTTTACCTAGAGTGACAAGTACAGGACGTGTTTCCTGTCACATTTCCTAAAAGTGACACTGTATACAATATCATAGTATGTGTCATTGTAACCAGTAGACTTCAGGTATGATATATACCTTTTTTATAGTGTAAATGGTAACTTTGTATTTAAGTGGTCCTCTTTAGCTCAATTGGTAGAGCATGGCGCTTGTAACACCAGGGTAGTGGGTTCGATCCCTGGGACCACCCATATGTAAAAATGTATGCACACACTGTAAGTTGCTTTGGATAAAAGTGTCTGCAAAATGGCATATTATAATACACCACTTTGAAAGTGAGAATATCACAATTATTGCGTTCATCAAGGTAAAAACAAAGACCTATACAAACATTTTAAACTATTTTGGGGCCATCTAAACCCAAAAAGTAAAAGCAGGTAACTGCATTTTCACATTGACGTATAGGGGACGCTAAAGGCCGACCAGAGGCTTTGCTGAAATTGCATTATATCAGGGGGTTTTCAGCGCGAAAAATGATACAAGTGTGGCAATTTTCACGCTTCTATACCAAATCGAACTATTTTCAATCTTATCTAGTACTGGACTAGAATTTGATAAGAGGTGCATTACGTTCTTTCAGCCAGGCACTGTACCATGTCGTCGCCATGGAAACCTCTTTAGTCGCTGCAGTGCGTTTCCGTGGTGTAAACAGTATATGCGTGTGCGTGGATTCTGTTGAAAATTACAGGGTCGAGAGAGATATTTTCAAGGTGTCTGGCAAATGAACGCGTAAACTATAACATGCTACTTCATTGTTTTTTTGTTAGCTTGGAGTAGAGATATATATTTTCTGTTGTTGATAGTAATGTTTTTAGCACAGCAAAAAGGGCATAATCTGCTACTCACTCTACTTCAGGTAAACTCCAACCTGGCTAGCTAGCTACGTTAGTAGGCTAACTTGATTATTGATAGGTAGCATCTGTGGGTAGATGGATTTCAAAGCTTTGCTTTGGTAGTTATGTTGTTGTAAGATAGCTAGCTGACGTTAGCTATTTTGACAAACAATTTTTCGGTTTACATGTAGAGTTTTGCATTGGCTAAATCTGTCTCAGCTGTTTATTAGTCAGCAGCAATGAAGCACTTTCATCCATCGAAATGGACTTCGTCATGCTGTCACTTGGAACAGGTCAAAACTACGCAAATATAGGAACTGAACTTGGAAACATTTGCTTCTGTTATTTCAAGATAATAAACGACGTCTCTAAGGGCACCAGGTAACTGTAGCAAGCTTTTAGGTCGTGTTATTCTAAAAAGCTAGCTAGGTAGCCAAACCAACATAGTTGATGAGAGCTTTTTGTTGAGTGCATCACTGTTTGTGATAGTAAGTGACAAGGTGGGATATTTTTTTCATTATTTAAACATAGATAGAAAGCTGTCAAATCAGAGAGGAAGATGATCATGCATTTTCGGATGTGCTTGGAACTAACGTTACTCAGCATCATCATCTCTCACCACTGCTACCCATCAAGTTCCAAGGCACTAACGTTAGCTAACATCAAATAAGCTTTCTCGTGGGTGGATCAGCTTTCCCCAAATCAAAGAATTCATCTTACACATTCACAGTTTGGAGCCAAGACCATGACAAGGCTTTAACACTTGCGACAGCTATTCCAAAAAGGACACTAAAAACACAGATGTTCGTCAGCAAAATGACTTTGAACCAGTCCAGTCTGTTTGGGCAGGTAGACGATCTGCAAGAGTTAACGTTCATCGAAAGACCTATACGCAGGAGTCTAAAGGTATTTGACAAGTGCATAGCTGTGTTTGAAATATTTAGCTTCTACTATTTGTTCACTATTTTCTGCGTGATGTTTTGTATGCCTTTTTCTTTAGAAAATTATCTTTGTAGAAATGTTATTGAAATAATTTCATACATCAGTAAAGAACACGATTATAGTCTATGATTAGATATTCTGATATCGAAGCCTGGGTTTGTTAATGTTACGAATAGCCTATATGTATCTGAAAATGTATATGTAGCTATGTTGACAATGCTTATTGTCACCTTCATCTGTCATTTATATTTTCCTTTTCTTTTTAGTTATGGTTCTGCTTTATTACAGCAAAACATAGGAACCTGCCTACACTTAGCCATTGTCATGACTTAGCCTATGTCATTACTTTTAGTTCCTCGCACTAATAGTCAATGGAACATGCTATCGCACTGTAGCCTGGCGACACGGCAGCGACAGTTATCATTTCAGGATCAGTGTAGGCAACCCCTGTGAAATCGTTACTTGCACGAACCAATGTCGCGTTCAAAACAACTGGGAAGTCAGAAATCTCCGACTTCAATGCGTTCAAGACAACAGGGAACTAAAAAAATTAAAATAACACCTCCTACTGGGAAAAATCGTTTTGAACGGTCATCCAACTTGGAATTTCAAGTCAGGAACTCGGGCCTCTTTCTAGAGGTCCGACCTGAAGATCACTGACATTATGATTTGACCTAGTTTTTTTCCAAGGTCCCATTTGTCTTAAATTGTGCTTTCCGAGTTCCCAGTTGTTTTGAACGCGGCAGAAATCACCACAAGAACAGACTATGTAACGGGGTTGCCCACACGTTTACTTTCTCCTGTGACGCAGCTTCTGTCAGCTGTTTGCATCACTGGCTCTCTTTCTCCCCCTCACTTGCCCGTTCCTCCACTGCGGACAGTATCTGCAGCACAGTCGAGGATTTCCTCTCCATCAAAAATAGTCACCCTCCTCTATGCTGTAGTTCAGGGGTTGGTAAGAGGCGGCCCAAGGGCCAAAACCGGCCCCCAAGCGTTTTTTTTCTTCCTCCCTGCTGTAGTTTGTGGATCCTCTTGGTGCAAATGTGATATTAAAACATGGCCAACCTTAGGGAATGCATAAAGGTTTAAGAGTCCCATCCTTCTCCTCCTCCTCTCTTTAAATGCTTGTTAGGCTGCCAGCGGGGTAGTGAGGAAAAGGTTAGGCTACTTTAACGCTCTCATTCTCTGACATTGGAGTTGGTCACCTCAATCTATCGATAGTGTATGCATGGCTGCTGCTTCCGAGGTGGGCGGGTGTTTTCTGTGTCGAGGAGGATCCAGAGTGAGGCGGCTCAGATAATGAGAGAAGCCTCAACGTAAGAGACTACGCACACACACACCCACACTCCCCCCGGTCCACCACGCACGCTCTCCCACGCAAGCAAACGGGGACAGAGAGAAATAACTGCAGTCAGTCTGTCGTGCCTCGCTGCAACCCCCTTACTTATGACTCGCTGAGTCAATTTAGAGCCGTGATCAGAATCCTGTCCAGCCCTCACCACATCAACCCCAAATTTGCCCTCCTCCTCCCCCACTCAAGTCTGGGTAAACAGGTCATTACTAGTGCAATAGGATGCCCAGTCACAGTGGTAGAGCCAGTGAGGCGACAGAAGGGGCCAGAATGTAGATAACCTTCCCTCCCATCCACACACACACATTCACATAATGGAGTCCTTGTGTGTACGCGTGTGTACGCTACCCACTGGGCACACAATGGTTGAATCAACGTTGTTTCCACGTAATTTCAATGAAATGACGTTGAACCAACGTGGAATAAAGGTTGAATTGACTTTTGTGCCCAGTGAGTAAGCATGCTCATAAGTTGCTTAGTTATCGATTTGGTCGCCAGCACAGTGGATTTGTAGATGGCGATGTGTCCTTTATAAAGTTGTCCAATGTCTGTTTTTATTTGGCTTGAACTGCTTAATCTCTGATCATCTTTTGTCTACTGTTCTACTTTCAGACTGCTGAAGAGATAGAGAAGCTGACCGTGGATGAGGATTTGAATGACATTGAGCGGGCAGTCTACCTCCTCAGGTAAAGGGTCAAGAATGAAGGGCTATTGTAAGAGACCACAGTAATTTTGAATCACATACAGTCTCTAGACCCTTATGAAAATGCTTGGAAATGATTGAATAGGTGTAGCCTAAGTAATACGGTCAGAGGGCAAGGTGGACCTATTATCTGATGTCTGCAATAAACATTAGCTCAGGGGTTTCGTTCAATTTAGCTTCCGACTAACCAACCCTCATTAATCGGTCAACATTTTACATTTACATTTTAGTCATTTAGCAGACGCTCTTATCCAGAGCGACTTACAGTTAGTGAGTTCATACATTTTTTTTCATACTGCCCCCCCGTGGGAAACTAACCCACAACCCTGGTGTTGCAAGTGCCATGCTCTACCAACTGAGCTACACAGTTACATTTTTTCCAAACAATAAAATGACAATACCAACAGAAAATACTATGCATGCGTACAAAGAACAGACATTTTTCATTAAGAGATTAATCAAAACAAGCAACAATAGCAAGCCTATTGTCTTAGTCAAAAGGCTATAGCCTGTTATTGAACATGCAACTGCTGTAATGAAGCAGCTAATAAAAAGTAATTTTCAAACATTTGCCAAAATGCAATTTGCAGGAAAACACAGTTCTAAACAGTAGGGTTGGGGGGTATCCAGATTTTCATACCGGCATACCGTCCTTGTCTCATCCCGGGATTTGCGGTATTACCGATTTAGTACACAAGGGGGAGCCAAAGAAAACGCTAAAAGCCAATTGGGCGTCTATTACCAGAATGCTAACAA
The DNA here is from genome assembly GCF_020615455.1 of Coregonus clupeaformis. Classification (NCBI taxonomy): domain Eukaryota; kingdom Metazoa; phylum Chordata; class Actinopteri; order Salmoniformes; family Salmonidae; genus Coregonus; species Coregonus clupeaformis. Next base: position 13,641,682 of record NC_059227.1, on the reverse strand, counting down.
AATTAGCACAAGTACTAGTGAATTTCCATGGACAGGCCGAGAACAGAGAGGAGAAAAAAATGCAAGGAAATCAAAAGATAGCAGTGGCAGCTGTACTGATAACTCATCCAAAGGGCTTTGACTTCTTAAACACGGCAGAAAGTTAACACAATATGATGCCCCTTCACCTTATTAATTCAGCCACTTACTTAGATAACTAGCAAGTTTAACTTAGTGGTCGCGTTAACGCAGAATTCTTTGTTTTTGACGCAGGGAGAAAATATATAACGCTTAAGAAATATCTTGCAGATCTAAAATGCTTCTTATTGTAATTTCTGCTCGGCATCAGACACATTTTGTGCTTCAGTTGCACTTCTCCACTCAGATGAGAATTCACAAACGGGCATTCTATCAACAGCGCTTTTCTCCTGTCCTTTTCTAAGTGTAGCCAGTCTACTTTTCTCCAGTAAAATGCAAGATTAACTTTGAGCAAAACATTAGCAGATGTAGCTGGCTACATTCTTTCTATGATAAACATTAGAAATATGATGGCCATGCATCGTTTTTGCAAAAAATACCTTGCTTTTTCATTGTAAGATCATTTACTTGTGTGGCTGCCAGCCAAATAGGGTTGCACTTCTGTTGTCATCTGATGAAAATGAAGCTATTTTCTGCCGAATGTGTTGCACTAATGTATAGTTGCACGTCCCTGATCACTCTATTGAAGCAATAAAACACTGTTCACTTTCAATATAAAACGTGACCCTTGTCAATACACAGCTGGACTCACCTTCTCCCGCTTTCTCCCGTTGTGCTATTTACAAACAAACACGTGACTGGCTCAACTGTAACGTGACTGGCTCAACTACAGTAAGCTTGATAATGTAAAATAATGTGACAGGTGAAATGAAGAACACAATCTGCTTTATCTCCTAACGTATTGCGCAAGTTGACTGAAGTTATTTACTGAAAAAATAGCCACAAAAGTAGCCACAAGTGAACATTTATTGAAGAAATTCAAATAAATAGTTTTGACGGTATTGAAAAACGATCCCGTGGCTATTTCCAAATACCACAGTATACGGTATATAGGGTATACCGCCCAAGCCTACTAAACAGCACACTTTATGCATGCATTTCCATATGTAACAGAGATGAAAATCTCTGTTAGACTCTTAGAAAGAGGGGGATTCTAAAAGCAACAACTATGATGGGTTGCTAATATGACTAGGATTGTGCCTTTGGCTTCTGGACAACTAAAGAAAGTTCATATGAAAACCAATAGAACAGGAGAGATGGTGGTTAATGGCATGAGGAAATCTATAAAATAATTGCCTCCACATTTCTATGGTTGGATTTTGGCTAGGCTACTTTGAAGCAAAGTAAGACATTCCTCAGTATTTGAAGTAAAGTAAAACGTTCAGGTTTCAAACAATTATACTGCTTCAAGCTCCCATTTCAAAGTGGTAGGTGACTCGCTGATAGCCTGCCTACCGTTGACTATAGCCTACCGTTGACTATAGCCTATGCACTCGAATGGCGAATGGGAGGAGCACTCAATCTCAATTACGAGTTGAGATTGAGAAATACAAATACTAGCTCTTTTTCATTGTGGCCATCAAAACAGTTTTTAACACGCGATTGCATTTAGAATTGTTATTTGTTGCGCAATGACTGGGCTTATAAAAGCACGTTTCACTCCAGTACCAGCTTTTTGAGGAGCTGCTCTCACGCTGTCTGACAGGTGATAGGCCATTCCACTCCTCAAACTAGGCTCTGTATGCTGTGCGTGTGTGATAAGTAAGATACATGATGACTAACAAAAATACACACACGGCAATTTAATTCATCAAAATTATGCAAATTAATCTATAGACCGATAGCATAACCGGTCAAATGTATTTTCGGCAACTAACCGATTAACGGTTAACCGTTAACATCCCTACCATGACCCCATTTTTATATAATTTTTCAGAGTTTCTCTCGCGACCCCATTTTCTAATCAGGTCTCGACACCTAATTTGGGAGACGCTGCCGTAGCTAATGAACATAGGAAAATGCCTGCCTGGACATCTAGGCTTCAAGTTGCCAATTGAAAATGCCTGACTGGACATCTAGGCAACAACTTAGTTGCCAAATGAGTCACATGGAGAAGTCTTGCTGTGTTTCGAAAATGTGGGAGTTTACAAACCATTGAACATAGACTGTTACTACATATTGATTGTGTGTAGAGGGGTCCATCTCTGCCACTGCAGACCCAACATTTGAATCTGCATCCTCCCAACAACACCACACTTGAGTAAACCGTGGAAACTTCTGGAGCAAGAAGCTAGCTTGTCATTTCTTGAGATCTCAGGGAATGTGTGGAGATCACTGTGCGATGCTAACTTAGCCGTCTGCTAGGCCTGCATGTGTCCCCTTCTAATGACCTTGATTTATTTGGAGTCCTGAGTGAGACATTGCATTTTTAGGGGATCAAGCAGCAAAGCTGCGAGAAACCCTATTGTATTTGTTGCTGTTGGTTATTATTATTGTTCTTCTGTAAGTGCTCTCCAGAGTGGCACAGTGGTCTAAGGCACTGCATCGCAGTGCTAGCTGTGCCACTAGAGATCCTGGTTCAAATCCAGGCTCTGTCGTAGCTGGCCGTGACCGGGAGACCCATGGGGCGGCGCACAATTGGCCCAGCGTCGGGGAGGGAATTGCCGGCAGGGATGTAGCTCAGTTGGTAGAGCATGGCGTTTGCAACGCCAGGGTTGTGGGTTCGATTCCCACGGGGGGCCAGTATGAAAAATAAAAAAAGAATGTATGCACTCACAAACTGTAAGTCGCTCTGGATAAGAGCATCTGCTAAATGACTAAAATGTAAGTGGCAATTCAATGGTAAGGTCAATCTGAGCATGAAAAAACGAAATAGCTAATTTCCTAATTAAACTACTTTCATATTTACCTTGAATGTGTGTATTTTGAAGTACAGACTACAGTTGGCCTTTAAATTTTCCAAATGTTGTGTTATTGTTACTGGAAGGTAAGATACAAAGTCTCAAAATAAGGCTTTTCAGTCAACCAGATTTCATAGCTTTTGGCAATGGTTCACAGAACTTGTTTTGGTACTCACATCTGTCCCCCTTTGTTTCTGACCAAGTCGGAAGGTTAATGAAACAATATCAAACAAATTTTAGTCCATTGAGTGCTAGTATAGAAATTTACAATCTAGTAAAGATAGAATGCTGATTTGGACAGGCAGTGTCACATCCGAAACGTTTTTGAAGAAAAGTAGTTATTGTAGACGCGTTTCAAGTATGATTGAATTCACATTTTCTATGCAAAGCTAACTTTCATCAAGGGCTTAGGTGATGTGTAATTGGTTGCCTTTCTCTCTTTGACAGTACTCGTTCTAAGCGTAACGGATGTGACTGTTATGGACGCTTCATAAAATGATCGGGGACTCACTAGTCAGCATCACTGCATAACACGATCAGGATAATATGTTCATGCACTTCCTACTGCTTCCGAAGTGTGTTTATGTTAGCAAGCTAGCTGGCTATCTTAATCTATCTGTGTGAGTGATCCATTTCAGGTGTACTCAAGTTCTTTTATGAACTGCAATGATGCGTTGCATGTGATCACATCACATGGCATAATAAAGGTCTTAAATTCATAAACATAATGAAGGTCTTAAAAATCCATAAGAAACTTTCACCGGTCATGCTGAGTTTGTTTACTTCTTGAGTAAGTATGGGTACCCCCCAGTGACAATATTGGTCTGTATCTGTGTGGCACTTGAGAACTGCAGCTGTCAAGCCTGAGGTGATTTACGATCTGACAAGAAATTGACGAAAGTGCGAACCCTGTGCCATTGGTAGGTTATAAAACTTATTTTCTTTACCCTTTCACATGATGAAAATGAAGACCCTTCATAGGAAAGACATCAACAGAATGAGATATGTCAAGATATAGTAGGGATGAGGGAGGAATGAGTGCAGCTAGCTCAAATAAACATGGAAATGAAAGTATCAATTGCAGAGTCTAGGGTTAGGAGTATATAAGTGGAGACTGCTGAGGTGAGGACGGCTCATTATAATTGCTGGAACGGTGTCAATGGAATGACATCAAACACATAGAAAACCATGTGTTTGATGTATTTGATACCATTCCACCCATTCCGCTCCTGTGGATTCGGAAAGTATTCAGACCCCTTCCCTTTTTCCACATTTTGTTACGTTACAGCCTTATTCTAAAATGGATTAAATTAATAAAAACCTCATCAATCTACACACAATACCCCATAATGACAAAGTGAAAACAGGTTTTTATAAATTTTTGCAAATGTATAAAAAACAGAAATACCTTATTTACATAAGTATTTAGACCCTTTATTATGAGACTTGAAATTGAGCTCAGGTGCATCCTGTTTCCATTGATCATCCTTGACATGTTTCTACAACTTGATTCCACCAGTGGTAAATTCAATTGATTGGACATGATTTGGAAAGGCACACACTTGTCTATATATGTGACTTGTTTAAGGAAACTAGGCGTATGTGTAGGTAATCCTTTCTAACGCAGCTTTTTTGAAAGATATCACATAGTAGAGCTGCAAAAGTGTTGCTATCCACTTTCTGGTGGACAGAGTTTTGAAATCAGTGAAATGCCTGGTGGAATTTTGAGTATGATAGCTAAGGAGATGGAGAACATTCTGACGTTTGATTGCAAATATGCAGAGGGAGTCGAAAAGAGAACATACAGGATGCTGTTGTATAAAACACCTGTCTCCGGATTACATCTTCAAACTAAGGGCAACCATGGCATCCGTGACAGAGGGAGAAGCGTCCATCCATGTATACGGGTAAGATAGTCTAGCTAGCTATATTTTCAGATATGACACATTTCTAATTTTGTCAGAAAGTTGTTTTCATTTAAAGTTTTTTATTTTTTATTTCACCTTTATTTAACCAGGTAAGCCAGTTGAGAACAAGTTCTCATTTACAACTGCGACCTGGCCAAGATAAAGCATAGTAGTGCGATAAAAACAACAACACAGAGTTACATATGGGGTAAAAAACATAAAGTCAAAAAATACAACAGAAAATATATATACAGTGTGTGCAAATGTAGCAAGTTATGGAGGTAAGGCAATAAATAGGCTGTAGTGCAAAATAATTACAATTAGTATTAACACTGGAATGCTAGACGTGCAAGAGATTATGTGCAAATAGAGATACTGGGGTGCAAAAGAGCAAAATAAATAACAATATAGGGATGAGGTAGTTGGGTGGGCTAATTTCAGATGGGCTGTGTACAGGTGCAGTGATCGGTAAGGTGCTCTGACAACTGATGCTTAAAGTTAGTGAGGGAGATAAGAGTCTCCAGCTTCAGAGATTTTTGCAATTCGTTCCAGTCATTGGCAGCAGAGAACTGGAAGGAATGGCGGCCAAAGGAGGTGTTGGCTTTGGGAATGACCAGTGAGATATACCTGCTGGAGCGCAGACTACGGGTGGGTGCTGCTATGGTGACCAATGAGCTAAGATAAGGCGGGGATTTGCCTAGCAGTGATTTATAGATGGCCTGGAGCCGAGGGTTTGACGACGAACATGTAGTGAGGACCAGCCAACAAGAGCGTACAGGTCACAGTGGTGGGTAGTGTATGGGGCTTTGGAGACAAAACGGATGGCACTGTGATAGACTACATCCAATTTGCTGTGTAGAGTGTTGGATGCTATTTTGTAAATGACATCGCCGAAGTCAAGGATCGGTAGGATAGTCAGTTTTACGAGGGCATGTTTGGCAGCATGAGTGAAGGAGGCTTTGTTGCGAAATAGGAAGCCGATTCTAGATTTAACTTTGGATTGGAGATTCTTTATGTAAGTCTGGAAGGAGAGTTTACAGTCTAACCAGACACCTAGGTATTTGTAGTTGTCCACATACTCTAGGTCAGACCCGTCGAGAGTGGTGATTCTAGTCGGGTGGGCGGGTGCCAGCAGCGTTCGATTGAAGAGCATGCATTTAGTTTTACTAGTGTTTAAGAGCAGTTGGAGGCTACTGAAGGAGTGTTGTATGGCATTGAAGCTCGTTTGGAGGTTTGTTAACACAGTGTCCAATGAAGGGCCAGATGTATACAAAATGGTGTCGTCTGCGTAGAGGTGGATCTGAGAGTCACCAGCAGCAAGAGCGACATCATTGATATACACGGAGAAAAGAGTCGGCCCAAGAATTGAACCCTGTGGCACCCCCATAGAGACTGCCATAGGTCCAGACAACAGGCCCTCCGATTTGACACACTGAACTCTATCTGAGAAGTAGTTGGTGAACCAGGCGAGGCAGTCATTTGAGAAACCAAGGCTATTTAGTCTGCCAATAAGAATGCGGTGGTTGACAGAGTCGAAAGCCTTGGCCAGGTCGATGAAGACGGCTGCACAGTACTGTCTATTATCGATCGCGGTTATAATATTGATTAGGACCTTGAGCGTGGCTGAAGTGCACCCATGACCAGCTCGGAAACCGGATTGCATAGCGGAGAAGGTACGGTGGGATTCGAAATGGTCGGTGATCTGTTTGTTAACTTTGCTTTCAAATACTTTCGAAAGGCAGGGCAGGATTGATATAAGTCTGTAACAGTTTGGATCTAGAGTGTCACCCCCTTTGAAGAGGGGGATGACCGCGGCAGCTTTCCAATCTCTGGGGATCTCAGACGTTATGAAAGAGAGGTTGAACAGACTAGTAATAGGGGTTGCGACAATTTCGGCGGCTAGTTTTAGAAAGAAAGGGTCCAGATTGTCTAGCCCAGCTGATTTGTAGGGGTCCAGATTGTGCAGCTCTTTCAGAACATCAGCTGTCTGAATTTGTGTGAAGGAGAAGCGGGGGGGGCATGGGCAAGTTGCAGCGGAGGGTGCAGAGTTGGTGGCCGGGGTAGTGGTAGCCAGGTGGAAAGCATGGCCAGCCGTAGCAAAATGCTTGTTGAAATTCTCGATTATTGTAGATTTATCGGTGGTGATAGTGTTTCCTAGCCTCAGTGCAGTGGGCAGCTGGGAGGAAGTGCTCTTATTCTCCATGGACTTTACAGTGTCCCAAAACTTTTTGGAGTTAGTGCTACAGGATGCAAATTTCTGTTTGAAAAAGTTAGCCTTTGCTTTCCTGACTGCTTGTCTATATTGGTTCCTAACTTCCCTGAAAAGTTGCATATCGCGGGGGCTATTTGATGCTAATGCAGTACGCCACAGGATGTTTTTGTGCTGGTCAAGGGCAGTCAAGTCTGAGGAGAACCAGGGACTATATCTGTTCTTAGTTCTGTATTTTTTGAATGGGGCATGTTTATTTAAGATTGAGAGGAAATTACTTTTAAAGAACAACCAGGCATCCTCTACTGACGGAATGAGATCTATATCCATCCAGGATACCTGGGCCAGGTCAATTAGGAAGGCCTGCTCGCTAAAGTGTTTTAGGGAGCGTTTGACAGTGATGAGGGGTGGTCGTTTGACCGCGGACCCGTTACGGACGCAGGCAATAAGGCAGTGATCACTGAGATCCTGGTTGAAGACAGCGGAGGTGTATTTAGAGGGTAAGTTAGTCAGGATGATATCTATGAGGGTACCCATGGTTACGGATTTAGGGTTGTACCTGGTAGGTTCGTTGATAATTTGCGTGAGATTGAGGGCATCTAGTTTGGATTGTAGGATGGCCGGGGTATTAAGCATATCCCAGTTTAGGTCACCAAGCAGTACGAACTCTGAGGATAAATGGGGGGCAATCAATTCACATATGGTGTCCAGGGCACAGCTGGGGGCTGAGGGGGGTCTGTAGCAAGCAGCAACAGTGAGAGACTTATTTCTGGAAAGGTGGATTTTTAGAAGTAGAAGCTCAAACTGTTTGGGCACAGACCTGGATAGTATGATAGAGCTCTACAGTAGATTGCAACTCCACCCCCTTTGGCAGTTCTATCTAGACGGAAAATGTTATAGTTGGGGATGGAAATTTCAGAATTTTTGGTGGCCTTCCTAAGCCAGGATTCAGACACTGCTAGAACATCAGGGTTGGCGGAGTGTGCTAACGCAGTGAATAACTCAAACTTAGGAAGTAGACTTCTGATATTTACATGCAGGAAACCAAGGCTTTTGCGATTACAGAAGTCAGCAAATGATAGCGCCTGGGGAGTAGGAGTGATACTGAGGGCTGCAGGGCCTGGGTTAGCCTCTACATCACCGGAGGAACAGAGGAGGACTAGAATAAGGATACGGCTAAAGGCTTTAAGAACTGGTCTTCTAGTGCGTTGGGTACATAGAATAAAGGGGGCAGATTTCCGGGCGTTGTAGAAAAGATTCAGGGCATTATGTACAGACAACGATATGGAAGGATATGAGTAAAGTGGAGGTAAACCTAAGCGTTGGGTAACAATGAAAGAGATAGCATAACTGGAGGCACCAATTGAGTCGGTCTCCGCGTGTATGGGGGGTGGGACAAAGGAGCTATCTAAGGCAGGTTTAGCTGGGCTGGGGGATCTACAGTGAAATAGTACAATTAGAAATAACCGAAACAACAATAAGCTAACCATATTGAGATGGGAGAGAGGCATAAAGCAATCACGGTGTAATTTGAGAGAGCTAAGACAACAGCTGGTAATGACGACACAGTTTGGGCTGAGGCTAAACATAAACAGGATGCGGTACCGTAAAAAGGAACAGTCCAGCAGGCATCAGCTGTATAGCTGAGTTATCATAAGGTCCGGTGAACAGCAATAGGATAGTTCGGGGGCTGCTAAAGCACTAGCGTGTGCTAGCGGGCCGGGGCTAGCAGATGGAATCTTCGTGGTCGACGTGGTAACGGGAAGCCTGTTGTAATCACATCAGACGATTTCGTCGGCAGACCAGTCGTGTAGGATCGGCGGGGCTCCGTGTCAACACTAGGTGGTCCCGTCCGGCTGACGTAGAGGTAGATAGCCGGGAGAAGGGCCTAGCTCAGGATGATTAGCCAGACCACAACGTCCATTTTGTTGCAGCTAGCTGGTAGCGATGAATCCGGAGTTAAAGGTCCAGTGATTCAGTGATTCCGGCAGAAGAACTGATATGTTCTGGGTCGATAACACACTGTGCAGACAGTGCAGACTGGCCGAATAATAGTCCAGACTAGAGCTGGCTGGTGGGTGGTGCAGGCCACGGACAATGGTGAAAAAACCGCTAACGGTAGCTGATAGCAAGTAGCTAGTCAGCTGGCTACTCCCGTCCGGTAGACCTAGAGGTAGATATAAGCCTGGCTCTAGGCTAGCTCGAGGCTAACTGGTGCTTGTATCGGGGGCAGTGGTGAATTAGCCAGACAGCAACATCCATTCGGTTGCGGCTAGCTATTTGCTTTCCGGTGATTAATGTCCAGTGATTAAATTATTCCCGCAGAAAATCCAATGTTCTGGGTGAAATACCGCTAACTGTGGCTAATAGCAAGTAGCTAGTTAGCTGGCTAGCTAGTTTCAACTGGAGATTCTAGATAAAAGGTAAATAAATAATAGAATCCGTTCCACATTGAGTGAGGCGGGTTGCAGGAAAGTATATTTTGTAGAAGGATGAAAAGTCTGATAGGGAAATATGTACGAAAAATAAAAAAAAAACAGGGTATTTACAGGCTATTTACAGACACATGACAAAAACAGGACTGCACTACTACGCCATCTTGGATTCCTAACAAGAGTTAAAGTGTACTGTTAGCCAGCTAGCTAACGTTAGGTGTATGATCTGTGTAGTAATATTATTCGTATCTCAGAGCCATTTGCATTGCTAGTTATAGCCTAATGTTAGCTAGCTAGCGAACATTGAACTTGGTTGGTTAGTTACCTGCAGATTCATGCAGGGTAGTAACGTTATGAGTTGGGATTATGGTCATTGTTTAACTAACTAGCTAGCTAGCTACACGTCTAAACAAAAGACTCCACTATGCAAGTAACCATTTCAATAGAATGTTCATGATGTCACTGCGACAACTGTCGATAGACGTAGCTGGTACATTTGCTCTGGCTGTCTACTCCGATTTCAGATTCAGAGCACTCTCGTCTGAGTGTGCCAGAGCGCAGAATAAATGACGAATTTAAGAACGCTCAACACTCGTCGAATATGGCCGGTGTCAGTAAACGTTGGCAAAAAAAGCGTAATTCAATTGTTGCCAGCAGCACAGTTACAGTCACCAACGCTCTGGATAACATACAAAGAGCCTAACCAGCTCTGCTAGGGTGAGTAAAATGGTCAGAGTGAGCTGTTCTCTCATTTGTGTCTGGAAGTAGCTAGCAAGCTAGCCAACATTAGCCAGTTAGCTTGGGTGCTTGACTGCTGTTGTTAGGTCAGAACGCTCTGATCAACGCTACTCCTCGACCAGAGCGCCCAGTGTGCGCTCTGAATGCTCCGAGAGCGAAACACTCTGAATTTACAGACAATCTGACAACGCTCTGAGTTTACGAACGCCCAGAGCGCACTCTGGCATTCCAGATTGAATATATACGAACACACCCGTAGTATAAACCAGCCTTTGGTCTTGAAGTCTTTGGTTGTTTAGTACATGGCCTCATGTGAATCCTTAAAGAGATGGATGGGGCTAAGGCTTAAGAGGGTGTGAACAATGCTGAATGGGTGTAGTATTTACAGATGTCATACAAGTTTGTTATTAAGGCACATGAATGTTCACATGTTCCAGAAGGCATTTCTGCCCCAAAATGCATTTTGATTTTTAAAAAAAAGATATGTTTATGTTCAATTGCCTCTCCTGTGAATTACTGACCCTTGACATACAGTGGGGAAAAAAAGTATTTAGTCAGCCACCAATTGTGCATGTTCTCCCACTTAAAAAAGATGGGAGAGGCCTGTCATTTTCATCATAGGTACACGTCAACGATGACAGACAAAATGAGAAATAAAATTCCAGAAAATCACATTGAATGATTTTTAATGAATTTATTTGCAAATTATGGTGGAAAATAAGTATTTGGTCAATAACAAAAGTTTCTCAAGACTTTGTTATGTACCCTTTGTTGGCAATGACACAGGTCAAACGTTTTCTGTAAGTCTTCACAAGGTTTTCACACACTGTTGCTGGTATTTTGGCCCATTCCTCCATGCAGATCTCCTCTAGAGCAGTGATGTTTTGGGGCTGTCGCTGGGCAACAAGGACTTTCAACTCCCTCCAAAGATTTTCTATGGGGTTAAGATCTGGAGACTGGCTAGGCCACTCCAGGACCTTGAAATGCTTCTTACGAAGCCACTCCTTCGTTGCCGGGCGGTGTGTTTGGGATCATTGTCATGCTGAAAGTCCCAGCCACGTTTCATCTTCAATGCCCTTGCTGATGGAAGGAGGTTTTCACTCCAAATCTCACGATACATGGCCCCATTCATTCTTTCCTTTACACGGATCTGTCGTCCTGGTCCCTTTGCAGAAAAACAGCCCCAAAGCATGATGTTTCCACCCCCATGCTTCACAGTAGGTATGGTGCAACTCAGCATTCTTTGTCCTCCAATCACGACGAGTTGAGTTTTTACCTAAAAAGTTCTATTTTGGTTTCATCTGACCATATGACATTCTCCCAATCCTCTTCTGGATCATCCAAATGCACTCTAGCAAATTTCAGACGGGCCTGGACATGTACTGGCTTAAGCAGGGGGACACGTCTTGCACTGCAGGATTTGAGTCCCTGGCGGCGTAGTGTGTTACTGATGGTAGGCTTTGTTACTTTGGTCCCAGCTCTCTGCAGGTCATTCACTAGGTCCCCCCGTGTGGTTCTGGGATTTTTGCTCACCATTCTTGTGATCATTTTGACCCCACGGGGTGAGAACTTGCGTGGAGCCCCAGATCGAGGGAGATTATCAGTGGTCTTGTATGTCTTCCATTTCCTAATAATTGCTCCCACAGTTGATTTCTTCAAACCAAGCTGCTTACCTATTGCAGATTCAGTCTTCCCAGCCTGGTGCAGGTCTACAATTTTGTTTCTGGTGTTCTTTGACAGCTCTTTGGTCTTGGCCATAGTGGAGTTTGGAGTGTGACTGTTTGAGGTTGTGGACAGGTGTCTTTTATACTGATAACAAGTTCAAACAGGTGCCATTAATACAGGTAACGAGTGGAGGACAGAGGAGCCTCTTAAAGCAGAAGTTACAGGTCTGTGAAAGCAGAAATCTTGCTTGTTTGTAGGTGACCAAATACTTATTTTCCACCATCATTTGCAAATAAATTCATTAAAAATCCTACAATGTGATTTTCTGGATTTTTTTTTCTCAATTTGTCTGTCATAGTTGACGTGTACCTATGATGAAAATTACAGGCCTCTCTCATCTTTTTAAGTGGGAGAACTTGCACAATTGGTGGCTGACTAAATACATTTTTTCCCCACTGTATGCCTAGTTTCCTGAAACGAGTCACATACATTACCAGTCAAAAGTTTGGACACACCTCATTCAAGGGTTTTTCTATTTTTTACATTGTAGAATAATAGTGAAGACTATGAAATAACACATATGGAATCATGTAGTAACCAAAAAAGTGTTAAACAAATCTAAATATATTTGAGATTCTTCAAATAGCCACCCTTTGCCTTGATGACAGCTTTGCACACTCTTGGCATTCTCTCAACCAGCTTCACCTGGAATGCTTTTCCAACAGTCTTGAAGGAGTTCCTACATATGCTGAGCACTTGTTGGCTGCTTTTGATCATCCTTGAGATGTTTCTACAACTTGATTGGAGTCCACCTGTGGTAAATTCAATTGATTGGACATGATTTGGAAAGTCACACACCTGTCTATATAAGGTCCCACAGTTGACAGTGCATGTCAGACCAAAAACCAAGCCATGAGGTCGAAGGAATTGTCCGTAGAGCTCCGAGAAAGATTGTGTCGAGGCACAGATATGGGGAAGGGTACCAAAAAATGTCTGCAGCATTGAAGGTCCCCAATAACAAAGTGGCCTCCATCATTCTTAAATGGAAGACGTTTGGAACCACCAAGGCTCTTCCGAGACCTGGCCGCCCGGCCAAACTGAGCAATCGGGGGAGAAGGGCCTTGGTCAGGGAGGTGACCAAGAACCCGATGGTGACTCAGACAAAGCCCCAGAGTTCCTCTGTGGAGATGGGAGAACCTTCCAGAAGGACAACCATCTCTGCAGTACTCCACCAATCAGGCCTTTATGGTAGAGTGGCCAGATAATAAAAGGTACATGACAGCCCGCTTGGAGTTAGCCAAAAGGCACCTAAAGGACTGTTAGACCATGAGAAACAAGATTCTCTGGTCTTATGAAACCAAGATTGAACTCTTTAACCTGAATGCCAAGTGTCACATCTGGAGGAAACCTGTTACGATCCCTACAGTGAAGCATGGTGGTGGCAGCATCATGCTGTGGGGATGTTTTTCAGCGGCATGGACTGGGAGACTAGTCAGGATCGAGGTAAAGATGAACGGAGCAAAGTACAGAGATCCTTGATGAAAACCTGCTACAGAGCGCTCAGGACCTCAGACTGGTGGCGAAGGTTCACCTTCCGACAGGACAATGACCCTAACAGAGCATATGAGCGGAGTGGAGCGGTGAGAATCTCAGCTCCTCGCTCACGGAGCTGTTCACCCCTCCGCTCCCCCCGCTCAAAGCCACATCAGGCCAGTCCGCTCATTATCGCTCAGCGCTCAACGCAGTTTGCATCGCGCTCCACTCAAATCGCCCCCCGCTCACTCCAAAAAAGGAACAAAATCTGCATGTATTTCACTTTTAGCTTAAACCACAGCCTTACTTTATCTCCCCGAATTTGTTGCATACAGACTCATCTCGGATTATCCATTCTGACGCTAAAATGAGATGTTAATCAGTATAGTATATTCCATAGCGAATTGACACGTTGTTTGCCAATGTTTCTGCAAAAGCAGCGATGCCTTTGGAAGTGCAGCGTGAGTGTAATCGGTGAGCAGGGATTTGATTTATGTGACAGCAGGGAGGATCATCTCCAGGTTCCCCAGCTCCTTCTGCATTTTGTCTGTGAGGTCTGCTAGTGGTGTCAGCACACTGACAAGGTGCGTCAGCTGCCGTACTTGATTCAGGGTGATGTTAGCAACATTAGACTTGAGTTTGTTTTACCATAACGGGTATTTTTGGAACAACCGGATGAACGACTGAATCATCCGCAGCTGGCTGCTCCATCGAATGGCGCAGGCATTTGTGGGGCGGACACCTAATTGGTCGGTTTCCTCTGTGCTCTTGCGTACACTTTTCACCAGGTGCCCGACTTTCACTAACAGCCTATTAATGTTGTCGTGCTTGTTAACGGCGTTTTTGATCGCCAGCTGAAGCATGTGAATGGGGCATCTCAGATGTAAATTTGACAAAGTAAAGTACTAATTTATCATAGTTTCTTGGGGGGGTGTAGCCCGGTTGAGCTGCGCTGGCGAAGTGTTGCATCCCTTCGCGTTCTCCTTTACTCAGCGGTTCATAGTCCATGAAAATAATTTCAAAAAATGCTACATCCAGCTCTCTTTTTCTCTCCCTTGTTATGGTTGGGCCTTTACGTGCAGTGAATAAACTTTTGAATTCCTCAACCCTTTTCTCTTGTTGCTGCTGCTGCTCCTCTCGCTCTATAAAATACAAATTCATGGACGACACAAATTAAATTAAACAGATGGATTCTGGGTCAGGCTTGAGCATGCTTCAGACTCGTGGTGTGAGCGAGCGAAATTGGAGCGGGACATAGGGCGACGCTCCGTCCTTTTAAAAATGCCGCTCTGCGCTCTGTTCAAAATCCGTCCGCTCACGCTCCACGCTCGCTCCCGCTCCACTCCGCTCATATGCTCTGGACCCTAAGCACACAGCCAAGACAACGCAGGAGTGGCTTCGGGACAAGTCTCTGAATGTCCTTGAGTTGCTCAGCCAGAGCCTGGACTTGAACCTTGGCCTGGACTTGAATCTCTGGAGAGACCTGAAAATAGCTGTGCCGCGACACTCCCCATCCAACCTGACAGAGCTTGAGAGGATCTGCAGAGAAGAATGGAAGAAACTCCCCAAATACTGTTGTGCCAAGCTTGTAGCATCATTTCCAAGAAGACTCAAGGCTTTAATCGCTGCCAACGGTGCTTCAACAAAGTACGGAGTAAAGGATCTGAATACTTATGTATATATGATATTTCAGTGTTTTATTTTGAATACATTTGCAAAAATTTCTAAAAACCTGTTTTTGCTTTGTCATTATGGGGTATTGCGTGTAGATTGATGAGGGGAAAAAACAAATTTAATCTATTTTAGAATAAGGCTGTAAAGTAACAAAATATGGAAAAAGTCAAGGGGTCTAAATACTTTCCGAATGCGCTATATCAGCGCCAGCTGCATGTAGGTTATAACTGGCCCTGTGAAGCGTATCAAGAGCTCAGACTGACCCATCCTTAACTTCTCCATCTTTATCTTCTGTGAAGACCATTAATCTCAGTGTATCGCCGCCTCTTTCCATCGCTCTTCGCCATGTCCCGCGGGCCATGAATATTGCATTCTGGGAGTGATGGCGTTTGATTGAACCCATATGTCCCCGACAGAGTCAGACGGCCGTGTCCCGCTTTGGGGACGTCAGAGTGTGAGGAGTCACTTGTTCCTCGATTTGACTTGTCTTCTTTCTGTCTAGACCCGTCACTCTAAAGAACAAGATCCTGGTCAAGCTGTGGCCACACTGTCGTTAGTATGTAATGGAGGTTTTGTTGGTCCATCAAAGTTGAATGGGCTGGGCTCTAATTACAGGAGCGATATAGTTAATGTTTGATCATATTTCCCAACGAGTCATCCCAGCATCCTATCACCCGGTCCATTTGTCTAACAATTAAAACCCCATACCATTCACAGTTAAAGGGAGGGAGGTACTGTGCTTACTTACCCTTCTGCTCACAAACTGATGTAATTAAAGGCTATTAGGTGGCTAGTTTACTGTACATATAAGCAAAGGCCCTGCCCCCAAACCCACACGATGCCCCTAGCTCCTAGGCACAAGTGTAGATCTGATAGGATTGGATTAGAATAAGCAATATGGAGAAAATTCGACTTAGTCTAGTTGGAGCTACAACCAAAATGTTCATACCTGTCCAGTTCTTTCAGATATCCATGAAGTGCCTAGTGTGTTAGGTTTGGTTTCTGGAGCCTGCATTGGGCATTTATTAATAATTTAGTTGGTATTTCCTGTTCAAGAGGGATTAGATGCAGTGAGAAAGAAACAGATTGCGTTGTATCGCTCATCTATGTTTCATGAGGACAAGAATGGGTTGACACGTTTACGATGAGTTATGAAACTGGATGCCTGACCTTAAGCTTACTACGGTATTTATGAGTGTCTATTGACTCTACCTGGATTGGACATTGTCTAAACAAAGTTTAACTGTGGCTAGAAAGCACCTAAGGTAAGTATTTAATCTTGTTTTTATACCCTATGAAAGTGACCTGTCAATTTTACCTCCATATTCCCCATTTCGTTGGCTTAGAATGAGCTTCAAATTTGCATCGTCAAATTCATGAAAACGCAGTCATTTTAAAGATATACAGTGCCTTCAAAAAGTATTCCCACCCTTTTACTTTTTCCACATTATGTTGTGTTACGAAGTGGGATTAAAATGGATTTAATTGTCATTTTTTGTCAACGATCTACACAAAATACTCTGTAATGTCAAAGTGGAAGAAAAATTCGAACATTTGTAAAGAAATATACAGTACCAGTCAAAGGTTTGGACACACCTACTCATTCAAGGGTTTTTCTTTATTTTTACTATTTTCTACATTGTAGAATAATAGTGAAGACAACAAAACTATGAAATAACACATATGGAATCATGTACTAACCAAAAAAGTGTTAAACAAATCTATATTTTATATTTGAGATTCTTCAAATAGCCACCCTTTGCCTTGATGACAGCTTTGCACACCATTGGCATTCTCTCAACCAGCTTCACCAGGAATGCGTTTCCAACAGTCTTGAAGGAGTTCCCACATATGCTGAGCACTTGTTGGCTGCTTTTCCTTCACTCTGCCGTCCGACTCATCCCAAACCATCTCAATTGGGTTGAGGTAGGGTGATTGTGGAGGCCAGGTCATCTGATGCAGCACTCCATCACTCTCCTTCTTGGTAAAAATAGCCCTTACACAGCCTGCAGGTGTGTTGGGTCATTGTCCTGTTGAAAAACAAATGATAGTCCCACTAAGACCAAACCAGATGGGATGCTGCAGAATGCTGTGGTAGCCATGCGGGTTAAGTATGCCTTGAATTCTAAATAAATCACAGACAGTGTCACCAGCAAAGCACCCCCACACCATAACACCTCCTCCTTCATGCTTTACAGTGGGAAATACACATGCGGAGATCATCCGTTCACCCTCACCGCGTCTCACAAAGACACAACGGTTGGAAACAAAAATCTCCAGTCTAATGTCCATTGGTCGTGTTACTTGGTCCAAGCAAGTATTTTCTTCTTATTGGTGTCCTTTAGTATTTATTTTAGCATTTATTTGGGCTGCAATTTATGAGGCTGGTAACTCTAATGAACTTATCCTCTGCAGCAGAGGTAACTCTGGGTCTTCCATTCCTGTGGCGGTCCTCGTGAGAGCCAGTTTCATCATAGCGCTTGATGGTTTTTGCGACTGCACTTGAAGAAACGTTCAAAGTTCTTGAAATGTTCCTTATTGACTGACCTTCATGTCTTAAAGTAATGATGGACTGTCATTTCACTTTGCTTATTTGAGCTGTTCTTGCCATAATATGGACTTGGTCTTTTACCAAATAGGGCTATCTTCTGTATACCAACCCTACCTTGTCACAACACAACTGATTGGCTCAAACGCATTAAGAAGGAAAGAAATTCCACAAATTAACTTTTAAGAAGGCACACCTGTTAATTGAAATGCATTCCAGGTGACTACCTCATGAAGCTGGTTGAGAGAATGCCAAGAGTGTGCAAAGCTGTCATCAAAGCAAAGGGTTGCTATTTGAAGAATCTCAAATATAAAATATATTTTGATTTGTTTAAGACTTTTTTGGTTACTACATGATTCCATATGTGTTATTTCATAGTTTTGTTGTCTTCACTATTCTACAATGTAGAAAATAGTACAAATAAAGAAAAACCCTTGAATGAGTAGGTGTTCTAAAACTTTTGACCGGTAGTGTATATATTAAATGTCAGCATTTCATGAATTTTATGATAGAATCTTGAAGCCATTTCAAAAGACCTGGGACATGACCCCGGAAGTATGAAGTAGGATAACATCACTTGCACAGGGTATTGATTTAAACCACGTGTCAAACTCAAGGCCTGCGGGCTGGATTTGACCCGTGACAAATTTCGCAATAATTTGGGTTGTCAATTTATTTTGGCCTGCTTTCATACTGCCCGTGACGCGCTGCGCTACAAGTCCCAGCAAGCACTGCCAACGTGCTGCGTGCCAAATGGCAGGGGATTGCCACACACACACCCTCCCCCTCTCCTCTCAGACCCACACACACACACACACACCCACCCACAAGCCAGCCAGTGTGCTGTCTCATATCATCACTAAAGTGCCCTACTGTTTTACCCCCATCATCAATACTGATGAGTATCGAAATTCAGTTCCTTAAAGGGCAGGTTGCACGATATATTTCCACAAATCTAACAACGTAGATTGATGATATTCCATATAAAGTCTTTATTCAAAAGTTTCTAAAAATATAATAATTATACACTTTTCGCAGTTTGAGGTACAGTTTGCCTGCAGTACTATTATTTAATTTTTTACTTTAGTTTATTTAGTATGTATTTTCTTAACTCTATTTCTTGAACTGCATTGTTGGTTAAGGGCTTGTAAGTAAGCATTTCACGGTAAGGTCTTCACCTGTTGTATGTGGCGCATGTGACAAATAACATTTCATTTGATTTATCAAAAACTCATATACCAGCAATCAGGGCCTAAAATTAACACCCACCACCTGCCAAATGCGGGTAGATTTTGGCATTCATGGGTAAGATGTCTATTTGACCACCAGCCACATTAGCGGGTGGTCAGGACTCCACAGTGCAAGCATTGCACTCGCATTTGCAAATACAAATAGAAGTGAAGTATGAGCACATTTATAGCAAAAGAAATGGTGCAGTAGCTGTTTTTAAAGTGTTTGTCATTTTGTTTCATAACTGGTAGCTAACCACACAAAGAACTATGAATCCTATAATACCCGACCTTGCGCGCAACAACACTGCCTGACTAGGGAGCTGTGAGCACTGTGATTTTAAGTAAGATACTTTTTTAGAAGCGCTGCGCACAGGCAGAAAAGTTGGTCTAATTTACTCAAGTCTACTAAAGTGAGACTTTGTTCTTCTGTTTTTTGGCTATTTATATACATTGTTTTGTTCACAACTAGGTTGTTTTTCAATGTTTGAGTTTGCTTCAACTACTAGCAAAGACACATTGTTTGCTAGTCAGATTTTCTATCTCACAGGGACATTGTCACTGTTGACTCAGCAACTTGAGTGCCCTTGTTGCCATGGTAACCTCCCACCCTTAAAAGGGCAGCTGAACATTTTTGTCTCTGATATTTTGGTTAAAATACTCGGGTCACAAAAAATTTAATAACATTGAGCAATATACCACATCACTTCTAGTAATACATTTATTGTTTTAGAAACATTACAAAGCATGCTCATCTGTTTTTTTATGAGTGTGTGTGTGTGTGTGTGTGTAATTGTATGGTAAAAAATCTGAGTGGCTGGTAGATTTTAAAATCTACCTGCCACAGTGGCTGGTGGACCAGAAAGTTAGTTTCAGTCCCTGCCAACAATACATTGTGGCTTTGACGTTAAGAAGGGAGTGGCCTGGTGGTAGGCTAGGGGGGAAAAGTATATTTGTAAAAAAACATTATACAACCTGGTGCACTGTTTACCGGAATGCGATCAGATGGGAAGAAAGTGGGACCGCTTTGTGAGGATGAGGCGGGCAGATTGGGTCAGGGGAACCCCTGGCACTTCAGTCATATGCAGGGCTCACTTTGTCCCAAACAACTACGATGGCTTCCAACAGTGGAAGAGTGGATTCACCATGAAGCCGAGGCTAAAAACCGGTCCTGTGTCCACAGTCAATGTAGGCTACAATGTTGGCTCCAAGTCCACTGACACCAACGGTGTTATTACAGCATGACGGCGGGCGGCTTCGGGGATGGAGGTGAATTGGGTAAGTTGGTGCTCAGTTTTATGTACTCAGTGTATTAAAATATTGAATGACTTTGACATATTACATTTTTATATTACGCTAATCTCCCCATAGTGGACAAAACGTGTTACACAAGCTTACATTTTCACCATATAACATTTTGTAGAATTACACATCCTTTTTTACCTCAGATTGGAGATATTATAAAAGTGTATAGTCATCACGCTGACACTAAATCAATTGCTTCAATCAGATGAATATATTTAATTTGGTACCGTTGATTTTGTCATACGCGTCACAGGACTTAATACCATTGTCATTTTCAAACTCAAATGGCATAGACAATTTGCAGCGTTCTCTGTATAGAAGTCGCTGGCCACAAACTAATATACACATTTTACAGTCAATCTATTACTCAAATGAAAGCCAACCCCTGTCAATATTTAGAACTACCTGTGAAGAGAGGATTCATTTAAATTATACAATTAAAAAAGTGTTGCGTTTCCTATTTCATATTGGCCATCTACTGTAAACATTTACCCATATCGAGACGAGTTGATAAAATCCTACTACAGGTTCTCATCTAACGATAGTTCAATGTAGTATACCCAAGTTTGTTGTGGTTTTGTCTTTTAGAAGAGCGCAAATGGTACATGTCGCCGCAGTTATTGTCCCAGTTCCATTGATTTCAATACAATATCAATGTGAGTGATGAATTTGCACGCGCTATTGATTACAGTAAAACAAGCTAATCAATTCCAGTCTGGAGTTGACTGCTTGGAACATTTTGGTGTGTGATCAGTTTTTAAGGTACTAATTTAGCTAAATAGAAGTGATCTGAACCCAAGTGTGACGTGTGTGTGTGTGTGTGTGTGTAGGGAGTAGTTTTTATGTCTTGGTCTTCAACATATCATGACTTATTTCTGCATATTGATTATGAATTTGAACATTTAACCTGTGTTTTGACATTCGGCTATAATTCAAAAATACATGACAACAGGAAGCACCAACAATATTTGGTATTTTTTTGGAGGTATTTTATTAGGATCCCTATTAGCTGTTGCGAAAGCAGAAGCTACTCTTCCTGGGGTCCACACAAAACATGAAATATGTTTTTTTTTTTTTTTTTTTTTTTTACATAATACAAAACATAATGCAGAACATTAATAGACAAGAACAGAACTATATTAATTTAAAAACGGCACACATCCTGCATATCAATGCAATCACACAAAATATCTAGGTCAAATAGGGGAGAGGCATTGTGCCGTGTGAGGTGTTGCTTTATCTGTTCTTTTAAACCAAGTTTGCTGTTCATTTGAGCTATATGAGATGGAAGGGATTCCATGCAATAATGGCTCTATATAATACTGTACATTGTCTTGAATTTGTTCTGTATTTGGGGACTGAAAAGACCACTGTTGGCATATCTGGTGGGGTAGCTGTGTGTAAGTTGACTATGCAAACAATTTTGAATTTTCAACACATTGTCTCTTATGAATAAGAAGAAGTGATGCAGTCAGTGTCATGTTGAGTGCCCTTTTCTATAAGAATGCTGAATGTCTGTTGTCAATTTGTTTACAGAGTAATAGCATTTTATTTTGTTGTATCATTGTATAATTTGCAACTGATGTTTTAGTAATATAAATGGTGCTTTGTACATAATTTTTCAACAGGATTCTACTTAATCAGGTAGGAACTACTAAATGAGCCCAAAAACATGCTATGATTTTGATAATAGTGAAATCGTGAAAATGAGTTTGTCTTGCCTACTAAAGGACAGTAGGTCACACATGCGAGTATAAATAAGACAGTTGAGTCATCTACTTTATGAAATAACAACCTGATGCGCCTGCATCTATGTATTCACTTTAAGCAGTAGACTGGCTAGCATACTCGGCAGCAATACATTTTGAGCGCACCATGATACAGCAATGCTGCATTCAACTGCACCAGTGATCCATGCAGCATTAGAAAATTGTTTTTGTTATTTGGAGTTCATATTATGCACATCTGCAAGTATAGCAGCAAAGGTTTGACAAATATTATTTATCTCTGGAGTCTTTTATTTATGTTAAAATGCTATACACAACATCCTAAACTCAGCAAAAAAAGAAAGGTCCCTTTTTCAGGACCCTGTCTTTCAAAGATAATTCGTAAAAATCAAAAACTTCACAGATCTTCATTGTAAAGGGTTTAAACACTATTTCCCATGCTTGTTCAATTAACCTTAAACAATTAATGAACATGTACCTGTGGAACAGTCGTTAAGACACTAACAGCTTACAGACGGTAGTCAATTAAGGTCACAGTTATGAAAACTTAGGACACTAAAGAGGCCTTTCTACTGACTGAAAAACACCAAAAGAAAGATGCCCAGGGTCCCTGCTCATCTGCGTGAATGTGCCTTAGGCATGCTGAATGGAGGCATGAGGACTGCAGATGTGGCCAGGGCAATAAATTGCAATGTCCGTACTGTGAGACGCCTAAGACAGCGCTACAGGGAGACAGGACGGACAGCTGATCATCCTCGCAGTGGCAGACCACGTGTAACAACACCTGCACAGGATCGGTACATCCGAACATCACACCTGCGGGACAGGTACAGGATGGCAACAACTGCCCGAGTTACACCAGGAACGCACAATCCCTCCATCAGTGCTCAGACTGTCCGCAATAGGCTGAGAGAGGCTGGACTGAGGGATTGTAGGCCTGTTGTAAGGCAGGTCTTCACCAGACATCACTGGCAACAATGTCGCCAATGGGCCCAAACCCACCGTCGCTGGACCAGACAGGACTGGCAAAAAGTGCTCTTCACTGACGAGTCGCGGTTTTGTCTCACCAGGGGTGATGGTCGGATTTGCGTTTATTGTCGAAGGAATGAGCTTTACATCGAGGCCTGTACTCTGGAGCGGGATCGATTTGGAGGTGGAGGGTCCGTCATGGTCTGGGGCGGTGTGTCACAGCATCATCGGACTGAGCTTGTTGTCATTGCAGGAGATCTCAACGCTGTGCGTTACAGGGAAGACATCCTCCTCCCTCATGTGGTACCCTTCCTGCAGGCTCATCCTGACATGACCCTTCAGCATTACAATGCCACCAGCCACACTGCTCTTTCTGTGCATGATTTCCTGCAAGACAGGAATGTCAGTGAAGAGCCCGGATCTCAATCCCATTGAGCACGTCTGGGACCTGTTGGATCGGAGGGTGAGGGCTAGGGCCATTCCCCCCAGAAATGTCCGGGAACTTGCAGGTGCCTTGGTGAAAGAGTGGGGTAACATCTCACAGCAAGAACTGGCAAATCTGGTGCAGTCCATGAGGAGGAGATGCACTGCAGTACTTAATGCAGCTGGTGGCCACACCAGATACTGACTGTTACTTTTGATTTTGACCCCCCCTTTGTTCAGGGACACATTATTCAATTTCTGTTAGTCACATGTTTGTGGAACTTATTCATTTTATGTCTCAGCTGTTGAATCTTGTTATGTTCATACAAATATTTACACATGTTAAGTTTGCTGAAAATAAACGCAGTTAAAGTGAGAGGACGTTTCTTTTTTTGCTGAGTTTATGTATGTTTATACATAGGATTATAAAGAGGCATAAAAACACTGTGGCCAGTTTATTCTCGTACCCCCAGCCTGAATTCTTCAGGGGATTGCGCAGTTGGTATCAAGGGACCTAACGTGTGCCAGGAAAACATTCCCCAAACCATTACACCACCGCCACCAGCCTGTACCGTTGACACCAGGCAGGATGTGGCAATGGACTCATGCTGCATACGCCAAATCCTGACTCTGCCATCAGCATGATGCAACAGGAACTGTGATTCGTCGGACCAGGCAATGTTTTTCCACTCCTCAATTGTCCAGTGTTGGTCATCGTGTGCCCACTGGAGCCGCTTCTTCTTGTTTTCAGCTGATAGGAGTGGAACCCGGTGTGGTCGTCTGCTGCAGTAGCCCATCCATGACAAGGACCGACGAGTTGTGCGTTCTGAGATGCCTTTCTGCACACCACTGTTGTACTGCACCGTTATTTGCTTGTTTGTGGCCTGTCTGTTAGCTTGCACGATTCTTGCCATTCTCCTTCGACCTCTCATCAACGAGCTGTTTTCGCCCACAGGACTGCTGTTGACTGGATGTTTTTTTGTTTGTCGCACCATTCTCTGTAAACCCTAGACACTGTCGTGCGTGAAAAGCCCAGGAGGCGTGCCTGGCACCGACAATCATACCACGCTCAATCATAGGTCACTCGTTTTGCCCATTCTATCGTTCAATTAAACAGTAACTGGATGCCTGTCTGCCTGCTTTATATAGCAAGCCACGGCCACGTGGCTCACTGTCTGTATGAGCGAACCATTTTCGTGAACGGGCCACTGAGTGAATATAATAATGGCCAGTTTGGGTTGCATTTGTATGCGCACTGTACTGTATAGAAGTGCAGTGACTGTCAGTGTTTCCTAAAAATAATTTTTCAGACTGGGCACAAGGCCAATGGCAACAGCCACGCTTTGGTCCTTGGGGGAACACGTCCGGCCATACAATCAACGGTAAAGGGGAAACACTGGTCTATCTATTGCACTGCCTATACCTAGGATGTGGTGGAGAGCTGACCCTCTCATTATCTCCTCCCCTCCCTCTCTTTAATCTACAAAACGAAGGGTTCCTCCATCGTCAAGCTAATTAAGGGAGCAGATTGGTGTGGCACCCTCCACTCCCACGGGAAGCAAACTAGTTCTTTCAGAACAATTTAATTGCTCCTGTTGGCTCGTTACACTTCAGAAGTGGAGAAGTTGAAGCAGACCTGGATGCCAGACTAGAGATCTGTATGTCAACAGACAGGGTGTGTGTGTGTGTGCTTGTTCTGGTGTGGGCAGAGGGCTTAAAGGGGAAGGTCAGGATTTTACAACTTAATGTTAATTTTCATTGATTGTTAGCTAGTGGTGGCTAAATTTAGCCATTGTAGTTGTTTAACACTTAATGTCGGGCCTCGATACCCCCATACCTAAGCCAATTAAGTGTCTTCATGACGTCAACATTCAAACAATGTAATAAATAAATGTCATATATATTATCGCAAAAAATAATCATTTGGTTGTGTTTATGACGGTCTTAGGTAACATTAGAATGCAAAATCAAATGTATTTCAAAGAACACAATACCATTTTAATTTGTTTATGTAACTGTAGGCTATATGTAAAAACAAAAAACCACTACAACACCACAATTCAAGTGTTAAAATCCATTAAATAAACACAATCGCAGATCATCCATTATTAATTTGTTTAGGTAGGTCTTAAGGAACATTATGAGTGCACGTGCAGAGCGCATTCAAACTCAGTAATTCTGCCAAAAAGTTCGATTTTGAATTAGAGCTCAAGGGGTAATTTCTTAAGCGTTGTTTGGCAAGGATATGTGATTTGGAATATGCGCTTTCTGATACTATATAGACATCAAAATGTCTTACCTGCTTGTGACTCTGTAGGAGTATTTATAAAAGTCACTTTTTGGCGCTCCGTTTCCCTGCCTCTGTGTCAATTCTAAGCTGTTCTTCAGATTCTTAATACAATTTCACAATTGATAATATTTTCACCCATCAAGTCAAATTTTATTTGTCACATGCGGCGAATACAACAGGTGTAGATCTTACCATGAAATGCTTACTTACAAGCCCTTAACCAACAATGCAGTTCAAGAAATAGAGTACCGGTAGCGAGTCAATATGCGGGGTTACAGGTTAGTCTAGGTAATTTGTACATGTAGGTAGGCGGTAAGGTGACTATGCATACAGTGAGGGAAAAAAGTATTTGATCCCCTGCTGATTTTGTACGTTTGCCCACTGACAAAGACATGATCAGTCTATCACTTTAATGGTAGGTTTATTTGAACAGTGAGAGACAGAATATCAACAAAAAAATCCAGAAAAACGCATGTAAAAAATGTTATAAATTGATTTGCATTTTAATGAGGGAAATAAGTATTTGACCCCTCTGCCAAACATTACTTAGTACTTGGTGGCAAAAGCCTTGTTGGCAATCACAGAGGTCAGACGTTTCTTGTAGTTGGCCACCAGGTTTGCACACATCTCAGGAGGGATTTTGTTCCACTCCTCTTTGCAGATCTTATCCAAGTCATTAAGGTTTCGAGGCTGACGTTTGGCAACTCGAACCTTCAGCTCCCTCCACAGATTTTCTATGGGATTAAGGTTTGGAGACTGGCTAGGCCACTCCAGGACCTTAATGTGCTTCTTCTTGAGCCACTCCTTTGTTGCCTTGGCCATATGTTTTGGGTCATTGTCATGCTGGAATACCCACCCACGACCCATTTTCAATGCCCTGGCTGAGGGACTGAGGTTCTCACCCAAGATTTGACGGTACATGGCCCCGTCCATTGTACCTTTGATGCAGTGAAGTTGTCCTGTCCCCTCCCTTTAAGAGTGTGCTCCTAATCTCAGCTCGTTACCTGTATAAAAGACACCTGGGAGCCAGAAATATTTCTGATTGAGAGGGGGTCAAATACTTATTTCCCTCATTAAAATGCAAATCAATTTATAACATTTTTGTCATGCGTTTTTCTGGATTTTTTTGTTGTTATTCTGTCTCTCACTGTTTAAATAAACCTACCATTAAAATTATAGACTGATCATTTCTTTGTCAGTGGGCAAACGTACAAAATCAGCAGGGGATCAAATACTTTTTTCCCTCACTGTAGATGATAAACAGCGAGTAGCAGTGTAAAAACAAAGCGGGGGGCTGCTGTCATTGTAAATAGTCCGGGTGGCCATTTGATTAATTGCTGAGCAGTCTTATGGCTTGGGGGTAGAAGCTGTTAAGGAACCTTTTGGACCTAGACTTGGTGCTCCGGTACCGCTTGCCGTGCGGTAGCAGAGAGAACAGTCTATGACTTGGGTGACTGGAGTCTGACAATTTTTTGGGCCTTTATCTGACACCGCCTAGTATATAGGTCCTGGATGGCAGGAAGCTTGGCCCCAGTGATGTACTTGGCCGTATGAACTACCCTCTGTAGCACCTTACGGTCGGATGCCGAGCAGTTGCCATACCAGGCGGTGATGCAACCGGTCAGGATGCTCTCGATGATGCAGCTGTATAACTTTTTGAGGATCTGGGGACCCATGCCAAATCTTTTCAGTCTCCTGACGGCGAAAAGGTGTTGTCGTGCCCTATTCACGACTGTATTGGTATGTTTGGACCATGATAGTTTGTTGGTGATGTGGACACCAAGGAACTTGAAACTCTCGACTCGCTCCACTACAGCCCCGTCGATGTGAATGGGGGTGTGTTCAGCTCTCCTTTTCCTGTAGTCCACGATCAGCTCCTTTGTCCTGCTCACGTCGAGGGAGAGGTTGTTGTCCTGGCACCACACTGCCAGGTCTCTGACCTCCTCCCTATAGGCTGTCGCATCATTGTCTGTGATCAGGCCTACAACTGTTGTGTCATCAGCAAACTTAGCGATGGTGTTGGAGTCGTGCTTGGCCACGCAGTCGTGGGGGAACAGGGAGTACAGGAGGGGACTGAGCACGCACCCCTGAGGTGCCCCGTGTTGAGGATCAGCGTGGTACATGTGTTGTTGCCTACCCTTACCACCTGGGGGCAGCCCGTAAGGAAGTCCAGGATCCAGTTGCAGAGGGGGGTGTTTAGTCCCAGAATCCTTAGCTTCGTGATGAGCTTTGTGGGCAATATGGTGTTGAACACTGAGCTGTAGTCAATGAACAGCAATCTCACATAGCTGTTCCTTTTGTCCAGGTGGGAAAGAGCAGTGTGGAGTGCGATTGAGATGGTGTCATCTGTGGATCTGTTGGGGCAGTATGCGAATTGGAGTGGGTCTAGGGTTTCCGGGATGATGGTGTTGATGTGAGCCATGACCAGCCTTTCAAAGCACTTCATGGCTACCGACGTGAGTGCTATTGTCAGACTATTGTCCATTAAATCTTAGCCCGTAGACTACTTACAGGGTTAGGAACCATCTAATGTCAAGTTGTAAAATCCTGAACTTCCCCTTTTATTACTAAACACCCTCCACACAGGGCTCAAAATTAAGGGTGTCCCGTTGTCCCTGGGACGATAAAACATGTGTCTGGGACGGTTCAAAATGGACTCTGGGACAGTCCCGGGACGATAGATCCAAAATTCATCCAACAACTTCATCCAACAATGTTAAACCATAATAAGGCTCATGGAACAGATCAGAATGTTTAGTTTAAAATGTTGATAAACTATTAGGCCTATTTCTTCACATTTTAAGTGCAGCAACGTACATACATTTACATTTACATTTTAGTCATTTAGCAGACGCTCTTATCCAGAGCGACTTACAGTTAGTGAATACATATTTTAATTTTTATTGTTTTTATACTGGCCCCCCGTGGGAATCAAACCCACAACCATGGCGTTGCAAACACCATGCTCTATCAACTGAGCTACATCCCTGCCGGCCATTCCCTCCCCTACCCTGGACGATGCTGGGCCAATTGTGCGCCGCCCATGAGTCTCCCGGTCGCGGCCGGCTGCGACAGAGCCTGGATTCGAACCAGGATCTCTAGTGGCACAGTTAGCACTGCGATGCAGTGCCTTAGACCACTGCGCCACTCAGGAGGCAAAAAGGTACACACAGCGGTACGCGCGAATGTTCCAAAATGCGAGCGGTGTCATTGACAGAGATGGAAATATCCTTTCGAAATTTAGAAAGAGGGGAGATCTAAAGATGCAACAACTATCTTGGGCTGCTAATATGAAAACCAATGGAAAGGGAGAGTGCTTAATGAGGAAGTGTTTATAAAATATTTCCCTCAACAGTTCTATTGTCGGATTTTGGCTAGGCTACTTTGAAGCAAGGTAAGACAGGCCTTATAATATTAAGTAAAACTTCCAAGTTTCAAACGATTAAGGAACAGGAAAAAATATAGCGACGCTAATGATAACCGTCTTTTGGTAGATGGAAAGGCTTTCCAAAAAACTTTCTCAATTAAATGTTAACTAGCTACAAAGTAGCCTATTCCTACCGGGCAAAAGGATATCATGATTATTTGCATCAATCCAGTTGGCATTTGTTTTGCCAACTCCATCTTAAGTGGCTGCACACTTGAATTTAAGGGTAACTACACTAAAAAAATCTAAATTTCTTTGATTTTCCCAGACACGAAGTCGTGTCCTGATGTGGTTTAAGCATTGTTGTGAACTTATAACATCCAATTTTGTTGTTGTAAAAGGGAAAAAACAATATTACTTAGAGTGAAAACCTGAAAAAAAAGCACTGTAAAGCACAGCAGCTGGTGTAAAAAGGGCTTTATAAAATAAATGTGATAACAAAAAAAGGAAAATCAGAGACCTGTGAATTTCTGGCTCAGTTGACAGCCTATTTCTATTTCAATAGTAGACCTACTGTAGGTCCTAGATCCGTATTGGCATTATCAAAACATTTAAAATAAAGTCTTTTCATTTGGGATTGTTCATGTTCAGTTTGGGATGGTTGAAATTGCACTTCGGTACTGTTCTGGGATGGTGATGAAAAAATGTAGTCTCTAACCCTGCCTCCACACGATTATGTTTTTCATACCACACATTTATTCTCCTTGGCATAGAACTGAACCTAGGCTTGCATCGTGGCGATACAATCATAGCCTCTAAAAAGCTAATAGATCTTGGCATTGTTAGTTACAATAAATAATGTTGATATACTGTAGGTGCAGTATTAAATGAACACAAACTAATATTACATACAGCAGGCCCTAATGACTGGGCAAGGGTGCAGCCATGGGTGGGCCTGGGAGGGCATAGGCCCACCCACTTGGCAGCCAGGCCCACCCACTGGGGAGCCAGTCCCAGCCAATCAGAGTTCTTCCCCACAAAAGGGCTTTATTACAGACAGAAATACTCCTCAGTTTCATCAGCTGTCCAGGTGGCTGGTCTCAGACGATTCCACAGGTGAAGATGCCGGATGTGGAGGTCCTGGGCTGGCATGGTTACACGTGGTTTGCGGTTGTGAGGCCGGTTGGACGTACTGCCAAATTCTCTTTTAATGACGTTGGAGGCGGCTTATGGTAGAGAAATTAATATTCAATTCTCTGGCAACAGCTCTGGTGGACATTCCTGCAGTCAGCATGCCAATTGCACGCTCCCTAAAATACATCTGTTGCATTGTGTTGTGCAACAAAACTGCACATTTTAGAATGGCCTTTTATTGTCCCCAGCACAAGGTGCACCTGTGTAATGATCATGCTGTTTAATCAGCTTCTTGATATGCCACACCTGTCAGGTGGATGGATTATCTTGGCAAAGGAGAGATGTTGACTAACAGAGATGTAAACAAATTTGTGCACAAAATCTGAGAGAAATAGGCTTTTTGTGCGAATGGAAAAATTCTGGGATCTTTTATTTCAGCTCATGAAAAATGGGACCAACACATTATATTTTTGTTCAATATAATAAGTCATATTTTGAGTTTTTTTTAAATTCCCTGTTCACAACATTCCTATATATTCCTGTTTCCCTTGTACAGATTTCTTATAGCTAGTTAAACAATAGACTATGGGCTTTTGATTCCACTGACTGTTACACGGGGTAAAGAGTTCATTCTGACCATTAGGTCTTTCAAAGGCTGACTTATCTACAGTTACTGTTTGGCTTCCCTGAACCATATCAACCTGCTTGAAAATGGGATCCGAGATATTTACGCAGTCAGCTATGCTAGAGTGGCCATCCATCAAAGACTTGATCAAAAAGTCCCAACATGGCGCTGGTGTCATAATGAGGTAAAAATGTCAGGAACTCTGGGTAGAGCGTGCAGAGCTCCTATTCACGTGTGTGCCATGCTAATTGCGACAACATACCGAGTCTCCTTTTTTTTCTGCCCTGTGATTCTTGTATGAGTTTGTGAATGAATAAGCACACTTACTGGTGCACTGGAGCAAAGATAAGTGATTGTTAAAAATGTGCTTACACGTGCCTATCATGTGACTCTATCTGCACGCATTGGAGAGCGCATAGAGTGGGTTTGGTTGTTATACCTTAGCACAGTGTTCCCCAACTGGTGGCCCACAGGCCGAATTTGGCCCGCGGGTGATTTTATTTGCCCCCCTGTGAATTGGCAAGACTGCAGCAAATAAGCAACGAATTTATTGTTTTAGTCAAATGTTATCTGTTTGTGCTTCTTGCGGTCAATTTGCAATCTACAAATTATTTGTAATTATGTTACGGCCCCCTGACCATCCGCTCCAGTAAAAATATGCCCACGGCTGAATCTAGTTGATGCCACCATGCAGGAAGTGTCACACACAAGTGTGTCCACTATTGCTCCAGGGATTATGCACAGAGACAAAGACACACTATGGCTGCGTTTACACAGGCAGCCCAATTCTGATAGTTTTTCCACTAATTGGTCTTTTGACCAATCACATCAGATCTTTTCACATCAGATCTTTTTCAGAGCTGATCTGATTGGACAAAATACCAATTAGTGAAAAGATGATCAGAATTGAGCTGTCTGTGTAAACGGAGCCTATTAGCGGCAAGATGTGTGAAGCGTTTAACACTGTTATTTTCGGTAAGGAAAACTGGAAGCATCTGCTAATGTAAAGTCTGTTTATCCCAAAACCATTATACAATTTGATATGACCACAGGGAAAAATATATATTTTGACTGTACTGTATGCTACTACTCCATAATACTTCCAAAGAAGGTTCGATTGACTGGAGCCCTTAGACTTAATCGCCTAATTAGCGAAATTCCACGAAGTCTCTAGCGTAAGAGAAAAGTGGGAGATTATCCCTGCTATAGCTACGGCTGCCTGAGACACCACCTGTCCATGGGTGTCCTATGGGAAAGGCTATAGAGAGCTGGCTAGCGTCCCAAATGGCACCCTATTCCCTAAATAGTGCACTACTTTTGACCAGGGTCCACAGGGCTCTTGTCAAAAATAGGCACTATGTAGGGAATAGCGTGTCATTTGGACCACAGCCCTGGAGCCTGCCAGATACAAAGCTATGGCCAGTAATGCGTAACAACAGACTGCTGCCTGGAGAGAGTGAAGCTTCAGCAGGGTCACAAGTCAGATTCGCTGCAGTGCTTGGCATCTCTCCCCAACCGGCCCTCTCCCTCTGTACTGTCAGGAATTGACCTAACTAAAGCAGTAGAGAATTAGATTGACTTTATCACTGATAGTAAAGGCTGTGCAGTGCACGAAATATTCTGATATATTGGAGAACATTGGAAGTTAAGCAGTCGGCAATAGTTTTATTGAGCCCTCCACCCTCCCCAGCCCACCCCAGTCATTTAAAACAAATATTTTATTTAACCTTTATTTAACTAGGCAAGTGAGTTAAGAACAAATTCTTATTTACAATGACGGCCTACCCCGGACAAACCTGGACGACGCTGGGCCAATTGTGCGCCGCCCTATGGGACTCCCTATCACGGCCGGATTGTGATACAGCCTGGAGTCTGTAGTGACGCCTCTAGCACTGAGATGCAGTGCCTTAGACCACTGCGCCACTCGGGAGCCCATCATAAGGCTGCCTTTACCATAGGCCTAAATTACACTGCTCAAAAAAATAAAGGGAACACTTAAACAACACAATGTAACTGCAAGTCAATCACACTTCTGTGAAATCAAACTGTCCACTTAGGAAGCAACACTGATTGACAATAAATTTCACATGATGTTGTGCAAATGGAATAGACAACAGGTGGAAATTATAGGCAATTAGCAAGACACTCCCAATAAAGGAATGGTTCTGCAGGTGGTGACCACAGACCACTTCTCAGTTCCTATGCTTCCTGGCTGATGTTTTGGTCACTTTTGAATGCTGGCGGTGCTTTCACTCTAGTGGTAGCATGAGACGGAGTCTACAACCCACACAAGTGGCTCAGGTAGTGCAGCTCATCCAGGATGGCACATCAATGCGAGCTGTGGCAAGAAGGTTTGCTGTGTCTGTCAGCGTAGTGTCCAGAGCATGGAGGCGCTACCAGGAGACAGGCCAGTACATCAGGAGACGTGGAGGAGGCCGTAGGAGGGCAACAACCCAGCAGCAGGACCGCTACCTCCGCCTTTGTGCAAGGAGGAGCAGGAGGAGCACTGCCATAGCCCTGCAAAATGACCTCCAGCAGGCCACAAATGTGCATGTGTCTGCTCAAACGGTCAGAAACAGACTCCATGAGGGTGGTATGAGGGCCCAACGTCCACAGGTGGGGGTTGTGCTTACAGCCCAACACCGTGCAGGACGTTTGGCATTTGCCAGAGAACACCAAGATTGGCAAATTTGCCACTGGCGCCCTGTGCTCTTCACAGATGAAAGCAGGTTCACACTGAGCACATGTGACAGACGTGACAGAGTCTGGAGACGCCGTGGAGAACGTTCTGCTGCCTGCAACATCCTCCAGCATGACCGGTTTGGCGGTGTGTCAGTCATGGTGTGGGGTGGCATTTCTTTGGGGGGCCGCACAGCCCTCCATGTGCTCGCCAGAGGTAGCCTGACTGCCATTAGGTACCGAGATGAGATCCTCAGACCCCCTTGTGAGACCATATGCTGGTGCGGTTGGCCCTGGGTTCCTCCTAATGCAAGACAATGCTAGACCTCATGTGGCTGGAGTGTGTCAGCAGTTCCTGAAAGAGGAAGGCATTGATGCTATGGACTGGCCCGCCCGTTCCCCAGACCTGAATCCAATTGAGCACATCTGGGACATCATGTCTCGCTCCATCCACCAACGTCACGTTGCACCACAGACTGTCCAGGAGTTGGCGGATGCTTTAGTCCAGGTCTGGGAGGAGATCCCTCAGGAGACCATCCGCCACCTCATCAGGAGCATGCCCAGGCGTTGTAGGGAGGTCATACAGGGACGTGGAGGCCACACACACTACTGAGCCTCATTTTGACTTGTTTTAAGGACATTACATCAAAGTTGGATCAGCCTGTAGACTCCAAATCCAGACCTCCATGGGTTGATACATTTGATTTCCATTGATAATTTGTGTGATTTTGTTGTCAGCACATTCAACTATGTAAAGAAAAAAGTATTTAATAAGATTATTTCATTCATTCAGATCTAGGATGTGTTGTTTAATTGTTCCCTTAATTTTTTTGAGCAGTGTATATCACAGTATCATAACAGTATTTTAGAACAGAATAATGGGCAGGGCTCGACATTAACGGTTGTCCGCATCCCTGGCCAAGTAAAAAAAATACAAAAGTCGGACAAGCAGAATATCAAACAATTACTCTGAGCAGAATTGTATCAGAGTGTCCTCTGGATGCTGTATTGCTGTTCTCCTAATTTCTGTAGAGCGCATCATAGTAGACTTGTATTGGATTGCCTGAATTGATGCGATAACGATAAATAGAATGATACGTTTATAACAATGTGCACCACAGTTCTTTTTTAAATTATCCTTTAAACTACTAGTACTAGTTCGATGGTTGTAGCCATCAATTGTCCCATTAACAATCATCCATATTAGCAAACTTATTTCATTTCAAACTTTCTCTAGTGTAGGTTACTTACCATAATAAACAATATCATTAAAATGCCTGCAATAAGTGTTCGGTATGGTTGGTGTCAATCATTTTTGTTTCATCGTCCCAGCTCTAGTGTGTGCATCACCTGCGTGTATTATCTATCCTGATGCCTAGTCACTTTACCCTGCCTTCATGTACATATCTACTTCAAATACCTTGTACTGCTGCGTATTGATCTGGGACTGGTACTCCCTGTATATAGCTCCATTCCTGTGTATTTTATTGTATTCCTCTAGTGTTACTATTTTAAGCAAGGCTCGTAAGCAAGCATTTTACAGTAAAGTTTACACCAGTTGTATTCGACGCATGTGACAAATAAAATTAGATTTGCCTCACCGAGTGTGTGTCAGTGCGAGTGAGCCCAAGGAGAGAGAGAGAAAGCGAGGGAGAGACATTGCAGCCTATGAAACTAACTAGATAGCCAATTTAACACATATTGTGTAGTTAACTATTTAGCTATGCATGTATTAATGTCATTGTCATGTCCGATGTCCTAAATACTTTCCACCAGCACTCATGAATAACCCCAAATGGCTGACATGCAGTTGATGAACGGGTCCGTTCACTGTAAGACTGTAGAATGCACAGTAAAATACCTTTAATGTGTTTTACAGAATTAATGCTATACAGTCGTGGTCAAACGTTTTGAGAATGACACAAATACTAATTTTCACAGTCTGCTGCCTCAGTTTTTATGATGGCAATTTGCATATAGTCCCTCTTTGCCATGAAAATGAGCTTAATCCCCCAAAAAACATTTCCACTGCATTTCAGCCCTGCCACAAAAGGACCAGCTAACATCATGTCAGTGATTCTCTCGTTAACACAGGTGACAGTGTTGACGAGGACAAGGCTGGAGATCACTCTGTCATGCTGATTGAGTTAGAATAACAGACTGGAAGCTTTAAAAGGAGGGTGGTGCTTTAAATCATTGTTCTTCCTCTGTTAACCATGGTTACCTGCAAGGAAACACGTGCCATCATCATTGCTTTGCACAAAAAGGGCTTCACAGGCAAGGATATTGCTGCTAGTAAGATTGCACCTAAATCAACCATTTATCGGATCATCAAGAACTTCAAGGAGAGAGGTTCAATTGTTGTGAAGAAGGCTTCAGGGCACCCAAGAAAGTCCAGCAAGCGCCAGGACCGTCTCCTAAAGTTGATTCAGCTGCGGGATCGGGGCACCACCAGGGCAGAGCTTGCTCAGGAATGGCAGCAGACAGGTGTGAGTGCATCTGCACGCACAGTGAGGCAAAGACTTTTGGAGGATGGCCTGGTGTCAAGAAGGGCAGCGAGGAAGCCACTTCTCTCCAGGAAAAACATCAGGGACAGACTGATATTCTGCAAAAGGTACAGGGATTGTACTGCTGAGGACTGGGGTGACGTCATTTTCTCTGATGAATCCCCTTTCCGATTGTTTGGGGCATCCGGAAAAAAGCTTGTCCGGAGAAGTCAAGGTGAGCGCTACCATCAGTCCTGTGTCATGCCAACAGTAAAGCATCCTGAGACCATTCATGTGTGGGGTTGCTTCTCAGCCAAGGGAGTGGGCGCAATCACAATTTTGCCTAAGAACACAGCCATGAATAAAGAATGGGACCAACACATCCTCCGAGAGCAACTTCTCCCAACCATCCAAGAACAGTTTGGTGACGACCAATGCCTTTTCCAGCATGCTGGAGCACCTTGCCATAAGGCAAAAGTGATAACTAAGTGGCTCGGGGAACAAAACATCGACATTTTGGGTCCATGGCAGGAAACTCCCCAGACCTTAATCCCATTGAGAACTTGTGGTCGATCCTCAAGAGGCGGGTGGACAAACAAAACCCCACAAATTCTGACAAACTCCAAGCATTGATTATGCAAGAATGGGCTGCCATCAGTCAGGATGTGGCCCAGAAGTTAATTGACAGCATGCCAGGGTGGATTGCAGAGGTCTTGAAAAAGAAGGGTCAACACTGCAAATATTGACTCTTTGCATAAACTTAATGTAATTGTCAATAAAAGCCTTTGACACTTATGGAATGCTTGTAATTATACTTCAGTATACCATAGTAACATCTGACAAAAATATCTCATAACACTGAAGCAGCGAACTTTGTGAAGACCAATACTTGTGTCATTCTCAAAACTTTTTGACCACGACTGTAGATTGTTTTGCATTATGTGTAAAATGCAGAAAAATACTGTTAACTGTAATTGGAAGCCTCCTGTGAAAATTACTTTACAGACTGTATTTATTTACAGTAATAGCTTATGCCTACTGTAGATTCAAATGTTTAGTTTCAGGGCCAACCTCATGCTGTCGGGTGAGACGCATTATGCTCAGACAATTTTAGTTTTTTTTTAAACGACGCTGAAGTGGAATACATTTTCAGCAGCTGCTGGGTAGGTACACTGTTAAAAAATCTTGTTGTTTTAACAGTATTATACAATAAAACTAACAGTAATGTACAGTACTAATTATTTACAGTAAAGAGCCATAAATTGCAATGTACTCTGGGTGATTTTAAGCGTAGCTGGTAAATGATACCGTAAATTCCAATGAAACATTGGTTTAACAATATACATTTCTGTAAAGAAGTACTGTATTTCTAATGGTACTGTAATTCCACCCCACAGAATACGGTTCCCAACCGTATTTTTGGAGTGCCAAAACCTTATGACCACTAGTGGGTGCATAGTATTGTTGTTTCTGTCTCATTAGCATATTTTGAGGCGTGCCTTGTAGAGGTTACATTTGTTGCACCTGTGAGTGAGAGTGCTATTCCAATTTAACTGATGTGGTAGTAATGTCCAAACAATACGTTTGTATAGGGGACATATTGGAGTGGCAGCAAGCCTCAAACCTTTAATGGTTGAGTAATTGCAATGTCCTTGGTCTGTTTTGCCCTGTAGTCTGCAAGTTTGGAAGCCTTTTTTAGGGCCTCTAAAAGTGCAAGTGATATTAAAATCCTTAAATCTGTCACGTTTAAGCTAGAGATATCTGGTTGTTGCATGGGCTGCGTCTCATTCCACGGCATCCACCTATGTCGGCCTTCCGCATCTGCGGTGGAAGGTGGCCAAGCTATAGCGGTGTTTGTCAGACCATGAGACGTCCCTAAAATCAGTCTTCCCGCGAAAGCATCTGTAGCATCCGAACGGTTTGTCCTGCAAACGAATATGACCACTCTATGGAAAGAGACTCTCACCAACACAATCCATTTTGCTCTACGACCCCCACGAGACTCGTTTGATGTCGGTCCCGCCAGTGTGCCAACTTCTGTCTCTAGCGTCCGAACCGTTGCGGCTACAAACTAATATTCTCACGAACACGATGGTATTCTCCATTTTACTCTATGACCCCCACAATGAATGAAGGGAAGTATGGAGGTAATTTTGTGGCAAAAAAAAGGGGTTAAATATGTGTCCAAAAAACAAAAATGTATTATATTTCCTAGATATAGGACACTTCAAAACCTTATTTGTTATGATTTACTGTTTTGCCATTTTATGAATGTGCTATTCAATGCGTTTCTATGGGCTATAGTAGTAAAGGCCAAAGTCAATATTTTATCAAATATCTTTTTGGGGATACCTATGGGGGTCCTAAAATTCCAAATCAAATCGCTAAATTATTCATGGTATGACCATCTTAACGCTGTAATATGCAAACACACATAAAATATTGTAAAATACAAACCCCTCATTTACTCTAATATGCAAATAAAGTGCAAATTCATCTAATAAAGTCTAAGCTATTGTAAGTCGGAATAGCCTATATTATCTAGTTGGATTGATGTCAGTTCGTCACTTCCTGTTGAACGTGGAACGAGGGGGAGCTTGGTTTGTTATTATGGAAAGTTTGTTGTTTTGAAAGTGTGTTGGAAAGTTTCTTAGTAGCTAGCTAACTTTTGAGTTTGGATCCCGCGACGCAGTTGGCATCAGTTGCTGGGACTGCTACTCTCTGTCCAGTGATCCTGCCAACCAAGGCCGGGTCTGAGGAGCTATTTGGCATAGCAGCTAGACTGGCTGTTAGCTAGCTGCCTATCAAGCTAGCAGGGCTTTCTTGAGGGCTTGAACGCAGCCCGCGACGCGGTTAGCCATTGTGGCTGGGACCACGGATTGTCTTGGATTTGTGGCTGTCTAGATCCCTGCTGTCTGTTGTTGTTTTCAATCTTTCCTGTGACCTGCCCTGTCTGGAACTGCGAGGAGTAACAGCGTAACCTACGTGGCTAGCTGCCATGACAAAGACAAAATCCAGTGGGAGTACCGTTGAGGACAGTGGCGTCTCTACCACAGGTAAAGGATCTTTTAAACGATCAAAAATAGTTCTACAAGCAGTTGTTACAATCACAAGAAAATAGCTTCAAGTGTTTTGTCCAAATACTGGTGGATTCAACTAATTAAAAAATGGATGACCTGACCAGAGAGGTCCAGGACCTGAAGAACAGTTGCAGTTCTCCCAGGGTCAGCTCGATGAGTTGAAACAGGAGAATGGCAATATGACAGCAATCTGTAAGTCATTGAGAGAGGACATCAGTTCTGTGTGTGAATCCATGATAACAATGAAGGAGAAATCAACATGGTTGTGGACGGAATTGCAGAATCTCCACATGAGACCTGGACGGAGTCTGAGGACAAAGTGAGGGAAATTATCTCTGAGAAATTGAAGATGGACCACAGGAAGATTGAGGTGGAGCGCGCCCACAGGACTGGAAAACCCATCACCGGCCCAGGTGACAGGCCCAGGCTGATTAGTGGTCAAGTTCCTGAGTTTCAAGGACAAGGTAGCTGTTCTGGAAAGAGCCAAGAACTTGAGAGGAACGTATACCTTCCTCAATGAGGACTATCCTGAAGCTGTGCGCCAGAAGAGGAAAGAACTTATCCCAGCCATGAAAGCTGCCAGAGCGCTTGGGGACATTACTTACATCCACTGTGACAGGCTCATTGTCCACCCTCCCTCCCAGAAGCCTGGAAGGGATGAGAGAGCCAAGCCTATGTGTTCGTAGCTTCAACCCCGCAGCACACACACCAATTGATTAATGGGCTGCTGAATGTATCTTTTTTTCTCTTGCTTTGTTTGCTCTTTTCCATATTATGTCTATCTCTAATAAGCTACCCAGGAAAGGGCTGAAAATATCCCATATTAATATATGTAGCCTTAGAAATAATGAAATCAACAACTTGCTAACATCAGATAGCATTCCATATATTAGCCATTTCTGAGACTCACTTAGATAATTCATTTGATGATACAGCAGTAGCAATACAAAGATATAACATCTATAGAAGAGACAGAAATGCGTATGGTGGAGGTGTTGCAGTATATATTCAGAGCCATATCCCTGTAATGCTTAGAGAAGATGTCAAGTGTTATTGAAGTGTTGTGGTTGCAGGTTCACTTGGCACATCTAAAGCCTTTTCTTTTGGGGTGTTGCTATAGGTCACCAAGTGCTAACAGTCAGTATCTAAATAATATGTGTGAAATGCTTGATAGTGTATGTGATGTAAACAGAGTTCTACTTTCTTGGGGACCTGAATATAGACTGGTTTTCATCAAGCTGTCCGCTCAAGAGGAAGCTTCTCATTGTAACCAGTGCCTGTAATCATTAATTAATCAACCTACCAGGGTGTTTGCAAACACTAGAGGAACAAGATCATCCACATGTATCGATCACATTTTTACTAATACTGTAGAAATTTGTTCTAAAGCTGTATCCGTACCCATTGGATGCAGTGATCACAATATAGTGGCTATATCCAGGAAAGCCAAAGTTCCAAAAGCTGGGCCTAGTGAATAAGAGATCATACAAAATATTTTGCTGTGACTCTTATGTGGATGATGTTAAAAATATTTGTTGGTCTGATGTGATTAATAAGGAGCATCCAGACGCTGCACTTGATGCATTTGTGAAATTGCTTCTTCCAATTATTGATAAACATGCACCTGTTATGATACTGACTGTTAGAACTGTTAAGGCTCCATGGATTGATGAGGAATTGAAAAACTGTATGGTTGAAAGAGATGGGGCAAAAGGAGTGGCTAATATGTCTGGCTGAACATCTGACTGGCTGACTTACTGCAAATTGAGAAATTATGTGACTAAACTCCACAAAAAGAAGAAGAAGCTGTATTATGAAGCCAAGATCAATGATATAAAGAATGATGTAAAAAAAACTATGGAGTACTTTAAATGAAATTATGGGCAGAAAGACAAATTTCATCATAAAACCATTTGATGCTGGCAATTATTTTAATGATTACTTCATTGGCAAAGTGGGCAAACTTAGGCAGGAAATGCCAACAACGAACAGTGAGCCTTCGTATTCATGCATAAAAAAACAAATAGTGAAAGAAAAGCATTGCAGGTTTGAATTTTGTAAAATTATTGTTATCGTTCAATAATGACAAACCTCCTGGCATTGACA
The DNA here is from genome assembly GCF_020615455.1 of Coregonus clupeaformis. NCBI lineage: Eukaryota > Metazoa > Chordata > Actinopteri > Salmoniformes > Salmonidae > Coregonus > Coregonus clupeaformis. Next base: position 13,600,635 of record NC_059227.1, on the reverse strand, counting down.
ACTTAGATGGAAAGCTAGTGAGGATGGTAGCTGACTCTATAGCCACTCTGTCATATATTTAATCTGAGCCTAGAGGAAAGTCTTTGTCCTAAGGCCTGAGGCCTGGAGGGAAGCCAAAGTAATTCTGATACCCAAGAGTGGTAAAGCAGCCTTTACTGGTTCTAACAGCAGAGCTTGCTGCCAGCTCTTAGCAAACTGTTGGAAAAAATGGTGAAGGATTACTGTAATACTATTCCAGGTATTCCTTAAATAGATAGGGTTTCAAGTGTCTCCGGAAGGTGGTCAGTGACTCCGCTGTCCTGGCGTCGTGGGGGAGCTTGTTCCACCATTGGGGTGCCAGAGCAGCGAATAGCTTTGGCTGGGCTGAGTGGGAACTGTGCTTCCGTAGAGGTAGGGGGGCTAGCAGGCCAGAGGTGGATGAACGTAGTGCCCTTGTTTGGGTGTAGGGTCTGATCAGAGCCTGAAAGTAAGGAGGTGCCGTTCCCCTCAAAGCTCCGTAGGCAAGTACCATGGTTTTGTAGTAGATGCAAGCTTCAACTGGAAGCCAGTGGAGTGTGCGGAGGAGCGGGGTGACATGAGAGAACTTGGGAAGGTTGAACACCAGACGGGCTGCAGCGTTCTGGATAAGTTGTAGGGGTTTAATGGCACAGGCAGGGAGCCCAGCCAATGGAAGCTTCTCTAATGTCAAACATGTAAAGTGTGATGTAGCTCTCTAGGTGCTCTACTCTTTTCAATTTTTACCAATGATCTGCCCTGGCATTATACAAAGCATGTGTGTCCATGTATGCTGATGATTCAACCATATATGCATTAGCAACCACAGCTAATGAAGTCATTGAAATCCTTAACAAGGTGTTGCAGTCTGATTTGGAATGGGTGGCCAGTAATAAAGTGGTCCTGAACATCTCTAAATCTAAGAGCATTGTATTCGGTATAAATCATTCCCTAAGTTCTAGACCTCAGCTGAAACTGGTAATGAATGGTGTGGCTGTTGAACAAGTTGAGGAGACTAAATTACTTGGCGTTACGTTACCGTAGATTGTAAACTGTCATGGTCAAAACATATCGATTTAATGGTTGTAAAGATGGAGAGAGGTCTGTCTGTAATAAAGAGATGCTCTGCTTTTTTGACACCACACTCCAAAAATCAAGTCCTGCAGGCTCTAGTTTAGTCTTATCTTGATTATTGTCCAGTCGTGTGGTTGAGTGTTGCAAGGAAAGACCTAGTTAAGCTGCAGCTGGCCCAGAACAGAGCGGCACGTCTTGCTCTTCATTGTAATCAGAGGGATGATATAAATATTATGCATGCCAGTCTCTCTTGGCTAAGAGTTGAGGAGAGACTGATTACATCACTTCTTATTTTTAATGTAGTTCTGTCCTTGAGCTGTTATTTTCTATTAATGTTCTGTATTATGTCATTTCATGTTTTGTGTGGACCCCAGGAAGAGTAGCTGCTGCTTTTACAACAGCTATTGGGGATCCTAATAAAATACAAAATACCGCCTCCCCTCAATGAATTTAATTAATTCATCCATTCATTACAATTACCGAAAAAAGATTACTGTAATAGTATTGGTACTGTAAAACTGATTACGGTAACATGCTGTACTGTAAATTTACAGCATTATACTGGCAGCAGAGTTGCCAGACAATTTCTGTAATTGTATAATTTTTTACTGTAAAACATTATACAGCATCCCTGCTGTAAAGCAATATTACAGTATATACCTGGTAACTCTGCTGCCAGTATAATGCTGTACATTTACAGAGAAAAGTGTTTTATAGTGTTAATAAACCAATTGCACATATTCCTGTAGTAAAACTGCCTCTCAAGCGCTCAATATTGGGAGTTGAGAAATAAATCTGATATTCAAAATTGTTCATGTCATTCTGACAACGTAAAAACAAATATTCTTAGAGTAGCCTAATTGACAAATAACTCCCATGCTGTCAACAGATCTTCCCTGAAACCTGAATATTTTAGCCTTACAAGTTTATAGATAAACATGTCTTGCTTTGAAGTTGCCTACGTTAGCCATTTGATCCCTGCTTCATTGAATGAGGAAATTATTTTATGTATTTGGTTGTAATTGTAATGTTGCAATCTTTTATAGGCTATGAAGGGTGGCTAACCAGGCTCCAGGAGAGCCTTAAAGGGGCAGTGTTATATTTTGAGACAGGCTTCAATATGCAAAGAAGCCAATAAGCAGGGGGTAGCCTAAATTTTTGTCTGATTCTCTCTATGGTAATAATAATGAATTATATTTTTTAAAGTGGTTCCTTGCATCATTCCTGTCCAAAGGACAAGTGGCTAAAAAGTTAATGTCAAGCCCTGAGTGGTATACCCTCACTGTATGCAGAAAAACAACAAACTTATGGTCAACCTTAAGTGATTTAGCTACACAAGTAAACACGAGCCTAGTACAGGTATGGTCAAATGTTTTGAGAATGACACAAATATTAATTTTCACAAAGTCTGCTGCTTCAGTTTTGATGATGGCAATTTGCATATACTCCAGAATGTCATGAACAGTGATCAGATGAATTGCAATTAATTGCAAAGTCCCTCTTTGCCATGAAAATGAACTTAATCTCAAAAAAACATTTCCACTGCATTTCAGCCCTGCCACAAAAGGACCAGCTACCATCATGTCAGTGATTCTCTCGTTAACACAGGTGACAGTGTTGACGAGGACAAGGCTGGAGATCACTCTGTCATGCTGACGGAGTTAGAATAACAGACTGGAAGCTTCAAAAGGAGGGTGGTGCTAGAAATCATTGTTCTTCCTCTGTTAACCATGGTTACCTGCAAGGAAACACATGCCGTCATCATTGCTTTGCACAAAAAGGCCTTCACAGGCAAGGATATTGCTGCTAGTAAGATTGCACCTAAATCAACCATTTATCGGATCATCAAGAACTTCAAGGAGAGAGGTTCAATTGTTGTGAAGAAGGCGTCAGGGCGCCCAAGAAAGTCCAGCAAGCACCAGGACCGTCTCCTAAAGTTGATTCAGCTGCGGGATCGGGGCACCACCAGTGCAGAGCTTGCTCAGGAATGGCAGCAGGCAGGTGTGAGTGCATCTGCACGCACAGTGAGGCGAAGACTTTTGGAGGATGGCCTGGTGTCAAGAAGGGCAGCGAAGAAGCCACTTCTCTCCAGGAAAAACATTAGGGACAGACTGATATTCTGCAAAAGGTTTGGACTGCTGAGGACTGGGGTAAAGTCATTTTCTCTTATGAATCCCCTTTCCGATTGTTTGGGGCATCCGGAAAACACCTTGTCCGGAGAAGACAAGGTGAGCGCTACCATCAGTCCTGTGTCATGCCAACAGTAAAGCATCCTGAGACCATTCATGTGTGGGGTTGCTTCTCAGCCAAGGGAGTGGGCGCAATCACAATTTTGCCTAAGAACACAGCCATGAATAAAGAATGGTACCAACACATCCTCCGAGAGCAACATCTCTCAACCATCCAAGAACTGTTTGGTGACAACCAATGCCTTTTCCAGCATGATGGAGCACCTTGCCATAAGGCAAAAGTGATAACTAAGTGGCTCGGGGAACAAAACATCGACATTTTGGGTCCATGGCCAGGAAACTCCCCAGACCTTAATCCCATTGAGAACTTGTGGTCGATCCTCAAGAGGCGGGTGGACAAACGATTAGTTACCGGAGTGTAACTCCAGTTCTATGAGTGGAGCGGAGCCCCATAGGGGAGCTCTGCTCCTAGTGGTTTACCCTCTGCCCTACGGCAGCAGCAGCCTGAGACAAAATTATGCACACACCTACAGCCAATAGGAGTACAGGTGTCCCTATAAGAGGGGATGCCTCCCCTCAATCAGCCTCCCGAGATATTTTTCTTCAGCGAGACTAGAGAGGGTCGGCAGGGCCTTAAGTCCTATGGGGCTCCGCTCCACTCATAGAACTGGAGTTACACTCCGGTAACTAATCGTTCTATATCGTGGAGCTCCGCCCCATAGGGGAGCTCTGCTCCTAGTGGTTTAAGGCGGATCGTAGCGCTCCAAAATGTACTCCCTGCCGAGCCTAACACTTTCCATCGAAACGAGAAAGTCAGGCCTAGCAATGGCTGCAACCGAGTCCCGCAGTACTACATCTAAAAAACCCTACGGGCGTCACAATATACCGCGTCATCGGTTAAAGACCCGCCCCACCTAGTCCAATGGCAATGCCAATGACTAGTGGGCAGATCACCAGAATAGAAGCCATACTAATCTGTACTAGCAGATAGATGTGCCTCAATATCCTGTGAAAACACTACCGACCACTAATGGAATGACACCAAGTGTCACTCTACATTGTAAACGCGGTAGACCGCCTCACTCACTCAATGGAATCCCAGAGATTAGTGGGCAGGAACAAAAACATGAGTCATACTAACTGAACAAGCAGATAGATGACCTCACATTCTGTTAATCAACGCATGCCTCTACTGTACTGACCCTGTCAGTCAGGATTCATGCCACAAAATATGTTCTCCTATCCAAAGCGGACCTGATGGAAACCCTGTCCATAGTCCTGCTTTTCCCTCTCTTTCTTGCTCAAGATCTCCCTTCAGCCACGCTGAGTACAGATCGAGCCAGAGAATTAGAAGACATATCTGAGAGATAGAAACTGATAAATGGAGACGGCGTCGACCAGGATGCTGCTCTACAGATATCCTCTACTCCTGATCCTCTGAAAAGGGCAGTAGAAGCCGCTACTCCACGAGTGGAGTGAGCTCTGATACCCTGAGGCAATTGCCGCCCCGCTGCCTCATAAGCTGTCTCAATGCCTTCACAAAGCCAATGAGACAACCTCTGTTTTGAAAGTGGTCTACCTAGTGCAGCCGCACCGTGACACACAAACAACTGAGGCGATGACCTAATCGCTGCTGTGCGCTCGACGTAACACGCCAAAGCGCGTACCGGGCACAGGCGGAGCTTTTCCTCACTCCTCTCTCTATGAGGAGGAGGAGAAAAAGCCCACAGCTCCACGGTCTGTGACCTATATGAACTCTTAATAACCTTCGGCACAAATGCCGGGTTAGGACGTAACACTGCTCTGCTCAGGTCACCATTGATGGCCAAGCAGTCAGGTCTCGTCGAAAGAGCACACAAATCACTGACCCGCTTAGCTGTAGTCAAAGCGAGCAACAGTGCTGTCTTTATAGACAGCATCTTGAGGGGTATTTGATTCAATGGCTCGAACGGCGACTTACATAGCGCTTGAGTACCAAAGCCAAATCCCACTGAGGAAGCGTGACTCTAGGTGTTGGCCTAAGTCGCCGCGTTCCTAATAGGAAGCGTTTCACTAGAGGGTGGCTAAAGACATTGTCTCTGCCAAAACCCTCATGACAAGCTGAAATCGCTGCTGCAAACACTCTAATCGTGGCAGGCGATTTTTGCTTATCAAACATGAGCTGTAGAAAAGAGAGAATACTCTCCACCTGACAGCTCATGGGGTCTACACCTTGTGTGACACACCATCGTGAAAACACGTTCCATCTACTGGCATACATCTTAGAAGTGGAACTGGCACGTGAACCCTGTATGGTCCTGATCACTGCATCAGATAACCCACGGCGCTCTAGCCTGTCCCTCTCAGCAGCCAGGCCTTCAGTGGTTGGCCGATTATGGGCAATTTCCCTATCGTGCCAGCCGCCTGAGACAACGCGTCCCGTCGATGTGGAATTGGCCAAGGTGGCGCAATCAACATCTGACTCATCTCCGCAAACCAAGGAGCCCCCGGGCGATCGGGGCGCTATCAGTATCACTGACAGCCCCCTGACCTCACCCTGGCTAGCAGTGGGAGAATGCAGGACAGCGGAGGGAATGCATACAGGAGAACTCTCGGCCACGGTTGGTGCGCAAAGGCGTCCCTTCCCAGTGGCGGTTCGTCCTGTTCCCTCAGAGAGAACCACAGAGGACATTGCGCGTTCACGCGTGACGCGAATAGGTCCACCTCGGCTCTCCCGAATTGTTCCCAAATCTGGAGAACAATGTCTGGATGCAGACACCACTCGTCGTCTCAAGGACCCCCTCTTGACATGAGGTCTGCTCCTACGTTCAAGTAGCCCGGAATGTGTGCTGCTCTCAATGAGCGAAGGTGCTCGTGAGCCCACAGCCACAATTCCTCTGCCGCCCGATGGAGAGCAGGAGACCTGACTCCTCCCTGGCGATTTATGTGGGCTACTGTGGTCCGGTTGTCTGACCAGACCAGCACATCGCGACCCCGAAGGGTAGACGCGAAGTGGGTCAGAACCAGTCGAACCGTTTCCAACTCCAGGAGGTTGATGTGACGACCTGAGAAGTGGTGGAACAGCCCAAGGTGGGCCTCCCGTGAAAGGGAGAGGAACTATCGATGCGTTCTGAGAAAGAAAGAGGAGTAGGGACGTCGGTTAAACCCGTAACCGTCGTATTCCTGCCCTCCTTGAACGCATCGCGGGTCTGAATTGCGCTGACCGAGGCCACAGCCTGCGGCAGGGCACCATCCCCAGCAAGCGATTGCGTCATCTTAGGTGACTGCAATTCGCTATCAGAGCCCTTCACTACAGTACTCCTAGAAGTCTGTAGTATGAGGTCTCTATGAGGTAAAACAAGTTGGCGCCTTGATACCTTCTTGACTTTCACCTTCTGTGTGTGTTCAACACTGCACCCCTGGTGGGTTGATTCACGCTCAGTGTGGTGAGTACTGGCTCGTTCTGTCAGGGGAGCTGATACTTTGGTTATACCCATAACGCTAGTAATCCTGCCCTCCGTGAACGTAGCATGGGTCTGAATCGCATTAACCGAGACCTTGGTCTGCGATAATGCGCCGTCCCCAGATAGCTGCTGTGTTACAATGCCTGGGGGCGCCGATACTCTGGGCACCTTGGTGACCGTGGTAATCGGGCCCTCCGTGAACGCAGCATGGGTCTGGCTCGTACTAGTGGAGACCTTAGTCTGTGCTAGTGCGCCATCCCCAAATAGCGGCTGCGTCCTCATGTCAGAATCTGACCGGGACTGCTGCCTTCTATGTAAAGCACTTCTTATACGTGAAGTGTGATGTGACGACCTGATTGAGGTCTTCTGGATACCTACTCTTAGTGCCTGTTCAGCAACGCACCCTCGGTGGGCTGAACGGCTCTTAGAGTGGTAAGGAAGAGAGGGTGAGATTTGAACGCTCTCGGACGTATTATGGAAAAGAGGCTCTTTTTTGACAAAGTCAGGTGGAGCCAACTCTTTATTAAACACATCAACAAAGGCATTAACATCAACACCCATCCCTTCAACCGAAGGGTGGGGGGGGAACAGTGGGCACGTTCGACACCATCGATGCGTCCTCCATCCTCTCCCCCGCGTCCCGTCACGTACGCCTCCTCTTGCCTCCCTTGGAGGGCCAGGTCGGCGTCCTCGTCACCTCCCTCGCCGGCTGTAGTGGGGCTACCGTAGCTGCTGGGAGGGCCGGGCCCGTTCCCTTGCTACTCGTGGCCGCCGGATGACGCCGATTACGCCGCCTCGTCGTCGACCCCGGTCTACTTAGAGGGGCGGAGGTAGATGGCCTTTGGGGAGGAAGGGGGGGCCGAGTCGTCCTGCCAACGGCAGGTGCTTGGCCAACTGCTTCTTCTCCTCCTCTAACTTAGAGAAACGCTCCGTCGCCTCTTTGACTGCGACCCCGAAGAGGCCGTCGTCAGAGAGGGGGGCGTTCAAGAGAGACGTCCTGTCTGCCTCTTTCATGGATGTCAATGACAACCAGAGGTGTCGTTCCCCGACCACCGAAGTGGCCATGGATCTCCCCGCGCAGACTGCGGACGCCTGTGTTAGGTGGAGTATGGCGCCAGAAATTCTGGACGCCTCCTCCACCTCCTCCGGTGCCATCTCTGTCTTACCCGTGGTTAAACGGGACAGAGAGGCCGCCAAGAGGGCAATGTTGTTAGCTGCTGCTACAGCTTGGGCTCCCAACCCAAAAGACTTCTCTAACAGCTGTGCTGTGAGTCGGTCCTTCTGGGATGGCAACGTGGCCTTCTTGGAAGAGGGCCAAGGGCTCGAACCCGGTACGAGATACGCCGCCATGGCGCTCTCTAACCTGGGGATTCCCTGACCCTGAAACCTTCCTTCCACTCTCGTGAATGGGAGATACGCTTACAGGCGAACGCGCCGCTAAAGGTGCCTCCCACGAGCCCTCAACGTACCTAGCCAAAGAAGGCATGGCAGGAGCCACTGGCTCTGCCGCCTTCCTTGGCCTGGAATAAGGACCGCCCTCCATCATATCAACCTCCGGTGCGGAGGGAAGAGGGGGCAGCCTTATTACCAGCCGTTGAGCAGCTCTCTCAATGAGACCCGGAAAGTCCGATCTCAGAGAGGCTGCAGCGAAAGAGAGAGCTTCTGATCTCTCAGAGCTCGTATCCCCTTCGCTATAGGGACTACAAGCCCTCTCGCTCTCCAAAGGAAAGGGGGCTTGAAAGTATGAGGGACGGGGTCCGACTGTTCCATTGGAATGCCAGAACCTTCCTCAAAGTCCCTATCTTCCCCCGAGTCTGCGCCGCCGGACGACGCTCTGAAGCAGAGGCTAGTATCGACAGCACATCCTCAAGGGGGATGTCCTCCCTGAAAAACGCCCAACGCTGCTTCCTCTCCTTTAAAGAAAGGAGGGCGCAGGAGGCGCAATTGGGGGACTGCAGACGCCTTCCTTGGCATGCTGGGATCCCAAACACACGAAACATAGGTCGGGGTGGTCACGGCCGCCATGGAAGTGCATCTGCACTGAGCTCTGAAAAGAGCTTTTGGGGGTGGAAAATCTCCCGGTGTGCTCATTTAGACGACGTTGATGACTGGAATACCAACGGCGTTTTCGTCCTGAGTCTTCGTGCTTCGTCTCTTCTTGGCTCTTCAGTCTAGTCATCCAGTCGCTGAAGAAAAAGGGAGGCTGATTGAGGGGAGGCATCCCCTCTTATAGGGACACCTGTACTCCTATTGGCTGTAGGTGTGTGCATAATTTTGTCTCAGGCTGCTGCTGCCGTAGGGCAGAGGGTAAACCACTAGGAGCAGAGCTCCCCTATGGGGCGGAGCTCCACGATATAGAACAAAACCCCACAAACTCCAAGCATTGATTATGCAAGAATGGGCTGCCATCAGTCAGGATGTGGCCCAGAATTAATTGACAGCATGCCAGGGCGGTTTGAAGAGGTTTTGAAAAAGAAGGGTCAACACTGCAAATATTGACTCTTTGCATAAACTTAATGTAATTGTCAATAAAAGCCTTTGACACTTATGGAATGCTTGTAATTATACTTCAGTATACCATAGTAACATCTGACTAAAATATCTCATAACACTGAAGCAGCGAACTTTGTGAAGACTTGTGTCATTCTCAAAACTTTTTGACCACGACTGTAGATTGTTTTGCATTATGGGTAAAATGCAGAAAAATACTGTTAACTGTAATTGGAAGCCTCCTGTGAAAATTACTTTACAGACTGTATTTATTTACAGTAATAGCTTATGCCTACTGTAGATTCAAATGTTCAGTTTCAGTGCCAACCTCATGCTGTCGGGTGAGACACATTAAGCTCAGACAATTTTAGTTTATTTTTTAAACGACGCTGAAGTGGAATACATTTTCAGCAGCTGCTGGGTAGGTACACTGTTAAAAAATCTTGTTGTTTTAACAGTATTATACAATAAAACTAACAGTAATGTACAGTACTAATTATTTACAGTAAAGAGCCATAAATTGCAATGTACTCTGGGTGATTTTAAGCGTAGCTGGTAAATGATACCGTAAATTCCAATGAAACATTGGTTTAACAATATACATTTCTGTAAAGAAGTACAAAAGCATTTCAGTCACTGTTCACAATGATTGATTGCGTATGGCCCTTGTACTTCTGCTTCGTTGCTAGTTTCCCTTGGTTTGTTAACAATAGATGGAATGCAATTTACTCCACTGGGGTAATAACTTTTTGACCCTCGCAACCTCTGCAGATAAGCTTTGTGCCTCTTATCTGCCTCATTTTTTCTCTCTCTCTCTCGCTCTCTCTCTCTCTGAGTGTAAACATTACACTCAGAAGTTCCAAAAGAATAAAGACATTTCAAATGTCATATTATGTATATATACAGTGTTGTAACAATGTGCAAATAGTTAAAGTACAAATGGGAAAATAAATAAACATAAATATGGGTTGTATTTACAATGGTGTTTGTTCTTCACTGGTTGCCCTTTTCTTGTGGCAACAGGTCACAAATCTTGCAGCTGTGATGGCACACTGTGGTTTTTCACCCAGTAGATAAGGGAGTTTATCAAAATTGGGTTTGTTTTCAAATTCTTTGTGGATCGCTGTAATCTGAGGGAAATATGTGTCTTTAATATGGTCATACATTTGGCCATATCTCTCTCTCTCTCTGTCTGTCTGTCTGTCTGTGCATGCTCTTTTTTCCCTGCTGGAGGATTAGGCGATGCCTAGGCATGAAAGGAATAGTCAGGCTTTTTATCCCTGCCCAAGCGTTTAGAGAAGAATGGATTTGCCTGGTCACTAGAACTGCATCAACAAACGTGTGTGGTTGACGTCAAGGGTGGCACAGTGAGGGCATTGTTGCCTTTTAGTCACAATGATGTTTGTTTGTGTGTGAGATGGCTGGTTCTGCCTGAAGACTTAATGCACAGCTTCCTCTTCATCACATTCAGACAGCGCTTTGAAAAGTGACAGCTCCCAAGAGTTAGCGCGAGCCTGTGAGGCAGCAATAGTCTGACACGAAGAGAGCGCGCCATCTCACGCTAACCTCAGCCAGACCTGAGGTGTCAATCTCACAACACAGACACACACACACACACACACTCACACAGCATGCCATAAAAGGGCCTCGCCGTTCAACCTCCCCTCTCTGTGTCATATGCGTTCCAATCAGCTGTTAGCACTTATATACAATATGCACAGCTAACTAATGGCCAGGAAACAACAGGGGTTGTGTCCCCAACTCCTCTGAAACTATTTAACTGTTCAAGCTCCATTGAACTCCAACTATCCATTACTCAGTCTCAGTTCCTTAATATGAAGCCTTGTGAAGTGGGGGTTAACGATAGGTCAGTAAAGTACATAAAAGGGCCACAGTTCTAACAGATCCTGCGAGAAATCAACCGGTTTATCGACTTCCAAAAAGTGGACTCAAGTAGCCTAAACTTTGGTGTGTTGACTGTAACAGACCTGCTACACTGCAAGTGTAACTTGTACAGTGTGAGACACTCTCATTCATTTCAATTAAACTTGGGTGTAAGCAGCATGGTTGAGAGGCTCGCGCTGCGCAATGTCAAATATTGCTCTGGTTTCATTTTCAAGAATTCAATGCACGCGGCTCACGCCGAGAACACTTGATCAAGTGGCGCTTACGCTCTGCTCACTCCGGAAAAGTCCAGTGTAGCTCCCCTGGAAGTCAGTTGTCAGTATGATTACATGGTTTTGTCATATGGAGACATGGCAGTATTGTTGATATTTTTAAGAATTAGGTGTGTATGATGATGTCATATGGGTGCCTATGCTGTTGCCAATAGGCTACGTGCTGTTAACCATAGGCTAGATGCTGTAGCCAAATTACTTGAGACACTAGCCTATTTAGGCAGTCTTCCATAGCCGTCTTTCGCAGCCACCTAAAGCGAAACTGATCTGGTTTATCCAAAGTTTGGCTCTTATCACAAGTTGTTTCATTTTCCTTCTCTGGGGTTGGGTTTCTTTTGGATATCTGGACTCACTCCCGTTCATACGTGATGGGCAAGTTGTTGACATGGTTTTTGTTTCAATTCCACTGTGTCAAATTAGGAGCCTGCCCTTGGTCTGTGTGCTTCCTTAATAATGAAAGTAGCACTTTGTTGCTATATTGAATGGGGCAATCACAGGTAATATGTTTTGTTTTGTTGTGCATGTCTGTGTTTGTGCACATTCCTCTATGTTTGTATGGGTCCATCATGTCAATAAATGACTGGTTTGGGCAATATTTTATGTAGGCTAGATTGTCCGCTTCAAAGCTATTGAACTACTAATTTACCAAGGGTCATGCGCTGATTTACTCAATTAAAATGCTACAACAACTAGGCGCAAGTGTACTTACTAACCCCTAGTTGACATTAGGCTACATTCGAATTGACATGCCATAAATCACATTGACAGTATCTGTGGATCATTAGTTGATAGATCAGGCTTGTTAGCATGTTTATTGCAGTGCTTATGTTGACTCTTCATAAAGATGGATGTTGGGTGTTGGCAATACTTTCCCTTTGTTTTTCCAGTTTTTCTTCTTTCATGGCCTGTGGATAGCGTCATAGTAACCTGCGGGGAGACAATGACTAAGAAGCACTGTGAATTAACGATAGGTCAGTAAAGTACATAAAAGGGCCACAGTTCTAACAGATCCTGCGAGAAATCAACCAGTTTATCGACTTCCAAAAAGTGGACTCAAGTAGCCTAAACTTTGGTGTGTTGACTGTAATAGACCTGCTACACTGCAAGTGTAACTTGTACAGTGTGAGACACTCTCATTCATTTCAATTAAACTTGGGTGTAAGCAGCATGGTTGAGAGGCTCGCGCTGCTCAATGTCAAATATTGCTCTGGTTTCATTTTCAAGAATTCAATGCACGCGGCTCACGCCGAGAACACTTGATCAAGTGGCGCTTACGCTCTGCTCACTCCGGAAAAGTCCAGTGTAGCTCCCCTGGAAGTCAGTTGTCAGTATGATTACATGGTTTTGTCATATGGAGACATGGCAGTATTGTTGATATTTTTAAGAATTAGGTGTGTATGATGATGTCATATGGGTGCCTATGCTGTTGCCAATAGGCTACGTGCTGTTAACCATAGGCTAGATGCTGTAGCCAAATTACTTGAGACACTAGCCTATTTAGGCAGTCTTCCATAGCCGTCTTTCGCAGCCACCTAAAGCGAAACTGATCTGGTTTATCCAAACTTTGGCTCTTATCACAAGTTGTTTCATCTTCCTTCTCTGGGGTTGGGTTTCTTTTGGATATCTGGACTCACTCCCGTTCATACGTGATGGGCAAGTTGTTGATGTGGTTTTTGTTTCAATTCCACTGTGTCAAATTAGGAGCCTGCCCTTGGTCTGTGTGCTTCCTTAATAATGAAAGTAGCACTTTGTTGCTATATTGAATGGGGCAATCACAGGTAATATGTTTTGTTTTGTTGTGCATGTCTGTGTTTGCGCACATTCCTCTATGTCTGTATGGGTCCATCATGTCAATAAATGACTGGTTTGGGCAATATTTTATGTAGGCTAGAATGTCCCCTTCAAAGCAATTGAACTACTAATTTACCAAGGGTCATGCGTTGATTTACTCAATTAAAATGCTACAACAACTAGGCGCAAGTGTACTTACTAACCCCTAGTTGACATTAGGCTACATTTGAATTGACATGCCATAAATCACATTGACAGTATCTGTGGATCATTAGTTGATAGATCAGGCTTGTTAGCATGTTTATTGCAGTGCTTATGTTGACTCTTCATAAAGATGGATGTTGGGTGTTGGCAATACTTTCCCTTTGTTTTTCCAGTTTTTCTTCTTTCATGGCCTGTGGATAGCGTCATAGTAACCTGCGGGGAGACAATGACTAAGAAGCGCTGTGAATTCTCTCTCTCGCTCGCTCTCTCGCTTTCAATTCAAAGGGCTTTATTGGCATGGGAAACATGTTTACATTGCCAAAGCAAGCGGAATAGATACTAAACAAAAGTGAAATAAGCTGTCAGAAATGAACAGTAAACATTACACTCACAAAAGTTTCAAAAGAATAGAGACATTTAAAATGTTGTATTATGGCTATGTAGATAGTGTTGTAACAATGTGCAAATAGTTGAAGTACGAAAGGGAAAATAAATCTCTCTCTCTCCCTCCCCCCTTCTTTTTCTCCATGCAAGGCCAGTATTAGTATTGTATTATTAGTATTGAAGGATCTCAGGGCGGACACTCTAACCACAAGGCCACTAGAAAGACCAAGCCACACTCTAATTGGTCCCTTTAGCTGGACTGAGGAATTTCATGGGGGTCTGGCAAAAAAGGTGTGACAGATATTAACGACGCACAATATATCAACCTTCATATTGCTATATTTCTATGCTGATATTGTGACAATATTTTTTAGGTCTATATTGTTGCCTAAACCAAATGTGATGCCCCCATTGTGTAACTTTTACAAAGTGTCAAAAAATTACAGTAAAGAATTGTGGCTGCATTCATGATCTGCCCAGAATTTTCGTATCGGTGCATCCTTAGGCCTACTAGTCCGAAAAGAGGTGTCTGTTTTTACGATGATGCGCCACTTACTGTAGGCCTACATGGTTAACACAACCCAAGACAGGTCTTCCATTTTACATTCTTTCCCCCTTCTGTTAAAATAGCTGCAAGAATGGAAAGTTCACCCAGGACAGGGCCCGAAACCTACCTCCATTTGTCAAATGTAACCCAAGTCCCCTGTGCATCGCTCATTCAGCGGTCAAGCCTAATTACAAATGCGCGGGTGTGTCTTTTTACTTTCTGAAGGGCTTCCAGGTGTATCGTTATAGGGCCCCAGAGCACACCGAAGGAGATCAAAGCGCTGCCCTACGGGCGTCAGCTCCTGTTACCCCACGCGCTCAGCTCCTGCCCTTTAATTGATTAAGTCATTCTCAAGCCCACACCCCACCCTAGATCGCATATTGCACCGCAAAGTGCTCTCTTGCCTCCACCTTTCAAAACACTACATAAACAGCACTCAATCTCCAGGTTCTGGACAATACAGTCCCCACAATCAACAGGCTCAACAGCTGTTACCACATTTCTCTCTGTCCCAAATGGCACCCTATTCCCTATATAGTGCACTACTTTTTACCAGTGACGTAAGGGTGCCAATCCTGGACGCATCCACTATTTCATATTGCTAGTGTATCCCAGAGCTGGAACAGCAGGCAAGGCTGTTCCCTGTTCCCACCTCGTTATTAACTAACCCTCTGCTGACAAAGGCCACTGGACGAAAGCCTATTCTTGAAAGGTAATGAATACTTGTCTAGAGTTCATTATTTAGAGCAACACAGCAAAGGAGAGAGGCTGACGCACAGAGAGAGGAAATCACCTGGGGTTAGCTGGTGAAAATATATTTGGCCTCCCCAGGGGTGAAACGGAGAGATGGGGTTTGGGCAAAAATAGTGTGGGGGGAAAGTAACCAATATCCCCTGTTAGGCTTCAATTACTTGCAATTTGCATTCCTTGCAAGGTAGAGAGATGGTTAGGGCCATGGTCAACTAACCACGGAGCCTTGCAGACTTATTGGCTCAGTCGTCTCTGTAGGAACCTGCTGGCATAAACAAACATGAATCGGTGTGTGTGTACGCGTGTATACTTGCATGCAGTGTTTTCCCTAAGCGTCAGCCAAATAGCCAGTTACAGACTCATTTTCTGCACGATTTCTTCCAAATTCATGCTATCTTTAAAAATATTGGTGTGCCTGACTAGCACAGCCTGAGTGCCATAGATAAAAACGGAGCACAAAAATGCTAACCTCTGTTATTGTAATGGTGAGAGGTTAGCATGTTTTAGGGGTATGATATTTGTGCGTCTGTAATTTTCTCACTCATCATTATTCAAGATTCATTCAGGACTCTCCGTAATCATGGTAACATCCACATTAATGTAGAAGTGTATAGAAACATTTATATTCATATTTTCAATAAAAGTGACTCCAAAATTACACAATACATTATTTACCATTCATTTCTATTGGGCACAAAATAATCTGAAACACAACCAAAACAAACAGCAAATGCATCCAACAAGTCCAACCTGGAATGCATTTCAATTAACAGGTGTGCCTTCTTAAAAGTTAATTTGTGGAATTTCTTTCCTTCTTAATGCGTTTGAGCCAATCAGTTGTGTTGTGACAAGGTAGGGGGGTATACAGACGATAGTCCTATTTGGTAAAAGACCAAGTCCATATTATGGCAAGAACAGCTCAAATAAGCAAAGAGAAACGACAGTCCATCATTACTTTAAGACATGAAGGTCCGTCAATTCAGAAAATGACAAGAACTTTGAACGTTTCTTCAAGTGCAGTCGCAAAAACAATCAAGCGCTATGATGAAACTGGCTCTCATGAGGACCACCACAGGAATGGAAGACCCAGAGTTACCTATGCTGCAGAGGATAAGTTCATTAGAGTTACCAGCCTCAGAAATTGCAGCCCAAATAAATGCTTCACAGAGTTCAAGTAACAGACACATCTCAACATCAACTGTTCAGAGGAGACTGTGTGAATCAGGCCTTCATGGTGGAATTGCTGCAAAGAAACCACTACTAAAGGACACCAATAAGAAGAGAGACTTGCTTGGGCCAAGAAACACGAGCAATGGACATTAGACCGGTGGAAATCTGTCCTTTGGTCTGATGAGTCCAAATTTGAGATTTTTGGTTCCAACCGCCGTGTCTTTGTGAGACGCGGTGTGGGTGAACGGATGATCTCCGCATGTGTATTTCCCACCATAAAGCATGGAGGAGGAGGTGTTATGGTGTGGGGGTGATTTGCTGGTGACACTGTCAGTGATTTATTTAACCAGCATGGCTGCCACAGCATTCTGCAGCGATACGCCATCCCATCTGTTTTTGGCTTAGTGGGACTATCATTTGTTTTTCAACAGGACAATGACCCAACACACCTCCAGGCGGTGTAAGGTCTATTTTACCAAGAAGGAGAGTGATGTATCAGATGACCTGACCTCCACAATCCCCCGACCTCAAGCCAAATTGAGATGGTTTGGGATGAGTCGGACGGCAGAGTGAAGGAAAAGCAGCCAACAAGTGCTCGGCATAAGTGGGAACTCCTTCAAGACTGTTGTTAAAGCTGGTTGAGAGAATGCCAAGAGTGTGCAAAGCTGTCATCAAGGCAAAGGGTGGCTATTTGAAGAAACTCAAATATAAAATATATTTTGATTTGTTTAACACTATTTTGGTTACTACATGCTACAATGTAGAAAATAGTAAAAATAAAGAAAAACCCTTGTATGAGTAGGTGTTCTAAGACTTTTGACCAGTAGTGTAAGTGAATTTGTCCCAATGCTTTTGGCCCCCTAAAATGGGAGGACCATGTACAGAAAGTGCTGTAATTTCTAAACGGTTCACCCGATATGGATGAAAATACCCTCAAATTAAAGCTGACAGTCTGCACTTTAACATAGTCATTGTATCTAAAGTGCTAGAGTACAGAGCCAAAAAAGGTAATACATATTGGTCACTGTCCCAATACTTTGGAGCTCATCCTAGAGGAAAACCTGCTTCAGTCTGCTTTACACCAGACACCGGGAGAGGAATTTACCTTTCAGCAGGAAGATAGCCTGCAACACAAGGCCAAATCTACACTAGTTGGTTACCAAGAAGACAGTTAATGTTCCAGAGTGGCCAAGTTACAGTTTTGACACACATCAGCTTGAAAATCTATGGCAAGACTTGAAAATTGCTGTCTAGCAATGATCCCTAAGACCTTGATAGAGCTTGAATAATTTTGAAAAGAGTAGACAAATATCACACAATCCAGGTGTGCAAAGCTCTTAGAGACTTACTCAGAAAGACTCACAGCTGTAATCGCTGCCAAAGGTGATTGTAACATGTATTGACTCAAGGGTGTGAATACTTATGTAAATTAGATATTCCTGTATTTAACTTTCAATATATGTGCGAACATTTCTAAAATCATGTTTTCACTTTGTCATTATAAAGTATTGTGTGTAGATGGATGTGAAATAAAATCAATTTAATCAATTTTGAAGTCAGGCTGTAACACAACACATTGTGGAATAAATCAAGGGGTATGAGTACTTTCTGAAGGCATTGTTTTTTTCAAAATTGCTCAAGCTCAGTAAATGCCGTTGGGAATCATTGATGGGTAGCAATTTTCAAACCTTGTGTCTAATTTTCAAGGAAATTTAAGTCAGGACAGGGACTGGACCACACAGGAACACTCAACACCTTGGTGTGTCTTTGGTATTAACGTTTGTGTAATTGTCCCGCTGAAAAATAAAACTCTACGTATGATATAAATGGCAGTGTGTCACTTTGGTGGTGCTATCTTCCACACCTAACAAAAGAGTCCCAAGAAAAAAACTGTCAGCTAATAATATATAATAAAATAATAACTTATCAATATAATTGTTTTCTTGGTGAAGGGAATCTAAGCTAGGGTTGCAAATCCCAGAAGTTCTCAGATTTCCCAGAAAGTGACTTTCCCAGAATTTGGGGAAAGTGGACGGAATGTTGCAACACTAATCTAATCTTATTTATTTTTTTATTATTTGAATTTCAGTTCACTTCCTGTATTGACTGGTCATGAAATGAATTGACATCAAATCAAATTGTATTTATTACATGCGCCCAATACAACAGGTGTAGACCTTACAGTGAAATGCTTACTTACAAGCTCTTTCCCAACGATGCAGTTAGATAAGAAAAAAACACATGAGAAATAAAACGATATACAAGGAGTACCATATCAATGTGCAGGGTTATGTGGTAGATATGCACATGTTTATTTAATCCTTATTTCACCAGGTAAGTTCACTGAAAACATATTCACAGCAACAACCTGGAGAATAGTTACAGGGGAGATGAATGAGCCAATTGGATGCTGGGGATGATTAGGTGGCCAGATCAGGAATTTAGCCAGGACTCCAGGGTTAACACCCCTACTCTTAAGATCGGTGCAATGGGATCTTTAGTGACCACAGAGAGTCAGGACGTCCCATCTGAAAGACGGCATCCTACACAGCGCAATGTCCCAATATTATTATTTTTTGACCAGAGGAAAGTGTGCCGTCGTACTGGACTCCAACACCACTTCCAGCAGCATTTGGTCTCCCATCCAGGGACCAACCCTGCTTAGCTTCAGAGCTAAGCCAGCAGTGGGATGCAGGGTGGTATGCTGCTGGCTGCAGGGTCATATGCTGCTGGCATACCTACATGTAGGCAGGGGTAAAGTGTCTAGGCATCAGGATAGGTAATAAGAGTACAAAGTAGCAGCATCGTATATGGTGGGTGTATGTATGTGTCAAATCAAATTGTATTGGTCACATACACGTGTTTAGTAGATGTTATTGCGGGTATAGGGAAATGCTTGTCCTTCTAGCTCCGACAGTGCAGTAATACCTAACAATTTCACTACATATACCCAATACACACAAATCTGGGTAAGGAATGAATTAAGAATATATACATACAGTGGGGAGAACACGTATTTGATACACTGCCGATTTTGCAGGTTTTCCTACTTACAAAGCATGTAGAGGTAAATGAATTGCAATAAAATGCAAATGAATTACTTAAAAATCATACAATGTGATTTTCTGGATTTTTGTTTTAGATTCCGTCTCTCACAGTTGAAGTGTACCTATGATAAAAATTACAGACCTTTACATGCTTTGTAAGTAGGAAAACCTGCAAAATCGGCAGTGTATCAAATACTTGTTCTCCCCACTGTATATGGATGAGCGATGTCAGAGCGGCATGGACTAAGATATAGTAGACTAGTATAGAATACAGTATATACATATGCAATGAATATTGCAAGATATGTAAATATTATTAAAGTGACTTAAGATTCCATTTCTTAAAGTGGCCAGTGATTTCTAGTCAATGTCTATAGACCACAGCCTCTAATGTGCTAGTGATGGCTGTTTAACAGTCTGAGATAGAAGCTGTTTTTCAGTCTCTCGGTTCCAGCTTTGATGCACCTGTACTGACCTCGCCTTTTGGATGATAGCGGGGTGAACAGGCTGTGGCTCAGGTGGTTGATGTTCTTGATGATCTTTTTGGCCTTCCTGTGACATCGGGGGCTGTAGGTGTCCTGGAGGGCGGGTAGTAATGCGTTGGGCAGACCGCACCACCCTCTGGAGAACCTTGCGGTTACGGGCTGTGCAGTTGCCGTACCAGGCGGTGATACAGCCTGACAGGATGCTCTCAATTGTGCATCTGTAAAAGTTTGTGAGGGTTATAGGTGCCAAGCCACATTTATTTAGCCTCCTGAGGTTGAAGAGGCTCTGTTGCGCCTTCTTCACCACACTGTCTGTGTGGGTGGTCCATTTCAGTTTGTCAGTGATGTGTACGCCAAGGAACTTGAAGCTTTCCACCTTCTCCACTTGCGACTTGTGACGGCCGGCCGCCCAACAAAATGCCCACTTGACCCTATCCCCTCCTCTCTTCTCCAGACCATTTCCGGAGACCTTCTCCCTTACCTCACCTCGCTCATCATCTCATCCCTTCCGTCTTCAAGAGATCGAGAGTTGCACCCCTTCTCAAAAAACCTACACTCGATCCCTCCGATGTCAACAACTACAGACCAGTATCCCTTGTTTCTTTTCTCTCCAAAACTCTTGAGCGTGCCGTCTTTAGCCAACTCTCTTGCTATCTCTCTCAGAATGGCCTTCTTGATCCAAACCAGTCAGGTTTCAAGACTGGTCATTCAACTGAGACTGCTCTTCTCTGTGTCACGGAGGCTCTCCGCACTGCTAAAGCTAACTCTCTCTCCTCTGCTCTCGTCCTTCTAGACTTATCTGCTGCCTTTGATACTGTGAACCATCAGATCCTCCTCTCCACCCTCTCCGAGTTGGGCATCTCCGGCGAACTCACTCTTGGATTGCGTCCTACCTGACAGGTCGCTCCTACCAAGTGGCGTGGCGAGAATCTGTCTCCGCACCACGTGCTCTCACCACTGGTGTCCCCCAGGGCTCAGTTCTAGGCCCTCTCCTATTCTCGCTATACACCAAGTCACTTGGCTCTGTCACATCCTCACATGGCCTCTCCTATCATTGCTACGCAGATGACACACAATTAATCTTCTCCTTTCCCCCTTCTGATAACCAGGTGGCTAATCGCATCTGCATGTCTGGCAGACATATCAGTGTGGATGACGGATCACCACCTCAAGCTGAACCTCAGCAAGACGGAGCTGCTCTTCCTCCCGGGGAAGGACTGCCCGTTCCATGATCTCGCCATCACGGTTGACAACTCCGTTGTGTCCTCCTCCCAGAGTGCAAAGAGCCTTGGCGTGACCCTTCACAACACCCTGTCGTTCTCCGCTAACATCAAGGCGGTGACCCGATCCCGAAGGTTCATGCTCTACAACATTCGCAGAGTACGACCCTGCCTTACACAGGAAGCGGCACAGGTCCTAATCCAGGCACTTGTCATCTCCCGTCTGGATTACTGCAACTCGCTGTTGGCTGGGCTCCCTGCCTGTGCCATTAAACCCCTACAACTCATCCAGAACGCCGCAGCCCGTCTGGTGTTCAACCTTCCCAAGTTCTCCTCCGCACACTCCACTGGCTTCCAGTTGAAGCTCGCATCTGCTACAAGACCATGGTGCTTGCCTACGGAGCTGTGAGGGGAACGGCACCTCCGTACCTTCAGGCTCTGATCAGTCCCTACACCCAAACAAGGGCACTACGTTCATCCACCTCTGGCCTGCTGGCTCCCTTACCTCTGCGGAAGCACAGTTCCCGCTCAGCCCAGTCAAAACTGTTCGCTGCTCTGGCATGCCAATGGTGGAACAAGCTCCCTCACGACGCCAGGACAGCGGAGTCCCTCACCACCTTCCGGAGACACTTGAAATCCCACCTCTTTAAGGAATACCTGGGATAGGATGAAGTAATCCTTTTTTTTTAAATAATAAAAAACATAGTAAAGTGGTTGTCCCACTGGCTATCAGAAGGTGAATGCACCAAATTGTAAGTCGCTCTGGATAAGAGCGTCTGCTAAATGACGAAAATGTGGATGGGGGGTGCACCCTCTGCTGTTTCCTGAAGTCCACGATCATCTCCTTTGATTTGTTGACGTTGAGTGAGAGGTTATTTTCCTGGCACCACACTCCCAGAGCACTCACCTCCTCCCTGTAAACTGTCTCATCATTGTTGGTAATCAAGCCTACTACTGTAAGTATCGTCTGCAAACTTGATGATTGAGTTGGAGGCGTGCTTGGCCACTCAGTCATGGGTGAACAGGGAGTAGCGAAGTGGAGGTGTTGTTTCTTACCTTCACCACTTGGGGGCAGCCCGTCAGGAAGTCCAGGACCCAGTTGCACAGGGCGGGGTTCAGACCCAGGGCCTCGAGCTTAATGATGAGCTTGGAGGGTACTATGGTGTTGAATGCTGAGCTATAGTCAATGAACAGCATTCTTAAATAGGTATTCCTCTTGTCCAGATGGGATAGGGCAGTGTGCAGAGTGATGGCGATTGCATCATCTGTGGATCTATTGGGGCGGTAAGCAAATTGAAGTGGGTCTAGGGTGGCAGGTAAGGTACAGTGAGGGAAAAAAGTATTTGATCCCCTGCTGATTTTGTACCTTTGCCCACTGACAAAGAAATTATCAGTCTATAATTTTAATGGTAGGTTTATTTGAACAGTGAGAGACAGAATAACAACAAAAAAATCCAGAAAAACGCATGTAAAATTTTTTATAAATTGATTTGCATTTTAATGAGGGAAATAAGTATTTGACCCCCTCTCAATCAGAAAGATTTCTGGCTCCCAGGTGTCTTTTATACAGATAACAAACTGAGATTAGGAGCACACTCTTAAAGGGAGTGCTCCTAATCTCAGCTTGTTACCTGTATAAAAGACACCTGTCCACAGAAGCTATCAATCAATCAGATTCCAAACTCTCCACCATGGCCAAGACCAAAGAGCTCTCCAAGGATGTCAGGGACAAGATTGTAGACCTACACAAGGCTGGAATGGGCTACAAGACCATCGCCAAGCAGCTTGGTGAGAAGGTGACAACAGTTGGTGCGATTATTCGCAAATGGAAGAAACACAAAATAACTGTCAATCTCCCTCGGCCTGGGGCTCCATGCAAGATCTCACCTCGTGGAGTTGCAATGATCATGAGAATGGTGAGGAATCAGCCCAGAACTACACGGGAGGATCTTGTCAATGATCTCAAGGCAGCTGGCACCATAGTCATCAAGAAAACAATTGGTAACACACTATGCCGTGAAGGACTGAAATCCTGCAGCGCCCGCAAGGTCCCCCTGCTCAAGAAAGCACATATACAGGGCCGTCTGAAGTTTGCCAATGAACATCTGAATGATTCAGAGGAGAACTGGGTGAAAGTGTTGTGGTCAGATGAGACCAAAATCGAGCTCTTTGGCATCAAGGAGGAGGAATGCTGCCTATGACCCCAAGAACACCATCCCCACCGTCAAACATGGAGGTGGAAACATTATGCTTTGGGGGTGTTTTTCTGCTAAGGGGACAGGACAACTTCACCGCATCAAAGGGACAATGGACGGGGCCATGTACCATCAAATCTTGGGTGAGAACCTCCTTTCCTCAGCCAGGGCATTGACAATGGGTTGTGGATGGGTATTCCAGCATGACAATGACCCAAAACACAAGGCCAAGGCAACAAAGGAGTGGCTCAAGAAGAAGCACATTAAGGTCCTGGAGTGGCCTAGCCAGTCTGCAGACCTTAATCCCATAGAAAATCTGTGGAGGGAGCTGAAGGTTCGAGTTGCCAAACGTCAGCCTCAAAACCTTAATGACTTGGAGAAGTACTGCAAAGAGGAGTGGAACAAAATCCCCCCTGAGATGTGTGCAAACCTGGTGGTCAACTACAAGAAATGTCTGACCTCTGTGATTGCCAACAAGGGTTTTGCCACCAAGTACTAAGTCATGTTTTGCAGAGGGGTCAAATACTTATTTCCCTCATTAAAATGCAAATCAATTTATAACATTTTTTAAATGCGTTTTTCTGGATTTTTTTGTTGTTATTCTGTCTCTCACTGTTCAAATAAACCTACCATTAAAATTATAGACTGATCATTTCTTTGTCAGTGGGCAAATGTACAAATTCAGCAGGGGATCAAATACTTGTTTCCCTCACTGTAGAGGTGATATGATCCTTGACTCGTCTCTCAAAGCACTTCATGATGACAGAGGTGAGTGCTACGGGGCGATAGTCGTTTAGTTCAGTTACCTTTGCTTTCTTGGGTACAGGAACAATGGTGGCCATCTTGAAGCATGTGGGGACAGCAGACTGGGATAGGGAGAGATTGAATATGCCCGTAAACACACCAGCCAGCTGGTCTGCGCATGCTCTGAGGACGTGGCAAGGGATGCCGTCTGGGCCGGCAACCTTGCGAGGGTTAACACGTTTAAATGTTTTACACACGTCGGCCACGGAGAAGGAGAGCCCACAGTCCTTGGTAGCGGGTCGCGTCGGTGGCACTGTGTTCTCCTCAAAGCGGGCGAAGAAGGTGTTTAGCTTGTCCGGAAGGAAGACTTTGGTCTCGGCGACGTGGCTGGTTTTCCTTTTGTAGTCCGTGATTGTCTGTAGACATTGCCACATACGTCTCGTGTCTGAGCCGTTGAATTGCGACTCCACTTTGTCTCTATACCAACGTTTTGCTTGTTTGATTGCCTTGCGGAGTGAATAACTACACTGTTTGTATTCTGCCATATTCCTAGTCAACTTGCCATGGTTAAATGCGGTAGTTCGCGCTTTCAGTTTCGAGCGAACGCTGCCATCTATCCACGGTTTCTTGTTAGGGTAGGTTTTAATAGTCACAGTGGGTACGACATCTCCTATACAGTTACCGTATTAGTCTAAATTATTTTCGATGCTACCCGGAACATATCCCAGTCCGCGTGATCAAAACAATCCTGAAGCGTGGATTCCGATAGGTCCTTGGATAGTTCTTAGCACAGGTACTTCCTGTTTGAGTTACTGCCTATAGGAAGGAAGAAGCAAAATAGAGTCGTGGTCAGATTTGCCGAAAGGAGGGCGGGGTAGGGCCTTGTAAGCATCCCGGAAGTTCGAATAACAGTGGTCCAATGTTTTAGCAGCGCGAGTACTACAGTTGATATGTTGATAGAACTTAAGCAGCCTAGTCCTCAAATTTGCTTTGTGAAAATCCCCAGCTACAATAAATGCAGCCTCAGGATATGTGGTTTCCAGTTTGCATAAAGTCCAGTGAAGTTCTTTGAGGGCCGTCGTGGTATCGTCTTTAGGGGGGATATAAATGGCTGTGGCTATAACGGAGGAAAATTATCTTGGGAGATAATACGATCGGCATTTGATTGTGAGGTATTTTAGGTCGGGTGAACAAAAGGACTTGAGTTCTTGTATGTTACTACAATTACACCATGAGTCGTTAATGATGAAACACACACCTCCGCTCTTCTGCTTCCCGGAGAGATATTTATTATTCCTGTCTGCGCGATGAACCCCTTTGGCTGGACCGATTTCGACAGAGTATCCCGAGAGAGCCATGTTTCCGTGAAACAAAGTATGTTACAGGCCCTGAAGTCTCTCTGGAAAGAAATCCTTGCCCTGAGCTCGTCAACTTTGTTATCCAAAGACTGAACATTAGCGAGTGATATACTCGGAAGCGGTGGGTGGTGTGCGCGCCTCCCAAGTCGAACCAGCAGGCTGCCTCGAGTGCCTCTCCTCCGCCGGCGATGTTTTGGGTCGGCCTCTGGAATCAGTTAAATTGCTCTGGGGTGAGCGAACAAAGGATTTGCTTCGGGGAAGTCATATTCCTTGTCATAATGCTGGTAGTTCTGGTGAGTTACTGCCGCTCTGATATCTAATAGTTCTTCCTGGCTGTATGTAATGACACAAAACATTTCCTGAGCTAATATTGTAAAAAAAACGAATACATAAAAAAACAAAATACCGCAAAGTTTTGTAAGAGCTAGTCGCGAGGACGCCATCTCCGTCGGCGCCATCTGAGTCATCATGTCAGTGTGTGTGTGTGTGTGTGTGTGTAGGTGTGTTAGCAAAGTATTAATTGATGAACACTCTGTGTACTGTATGGTTGCATTCACCCCCAATTCTTACAAGAAATGTAACATGCTTGCTATAGCTGTGCTCTGTTCTCTGGTTCTCTTTCCCCAGCTCAGGTCAGGATGTCCAGAGAGCCAGTGTAATCATCAACCTGCCAAACCTGGTGCGTCAGAATCCAGCAGAGACCTTCCGACGGGTAGTGCCAAAAGTTCGGGTGGGCCAATTAATCTGTTCTATTCTAAAGCCTAATATTCATATTAACCACGTTACTGTGGTAAAACCACATTTCATGACTGAATAGAAAAAATAACTAATGACAAATGTCCATTAAATTATAATTATTCCTTTTTGGTGTATGTTGTGACTACATGTCCACAGTAACAAATGGCAAAGGTCAATAAACCTCTTCACCCCTAACCCTTCCCCACTCCTAACCCCTTCTTGCCCTCTGACACAGGAAGTACTTCATGTAGCCGGGGCAGACATGCAGCTGGCGGCGGCAGGCTCCTTCCTGACCTTGCTCCAGGATGACATTGTCCTCATCCAGACGCACACCCACTCCATCCTACAGATCGTTCTACTTAACCTGGACCACCGCGATGCAGGTCAGCATGGTTCTTATAAGCTGTATATAACCTGTCATAAGCATGACATAAGTGATGCCATGAGCAATTATGATGATAATAACTTATGCGAAGTTACTACAACTAGCTTAACCTGGACCAACGAGACACAGGTCAGCATGGTTCGTATAAGCATAACATAAGAGATGTCATAAGCAGTCGTGATGATAATAACTTATGACAGGCTACCTAACTGATTCGACAAGACCATGGCAGGAAGTTAACTACTTAAAGTTGTCTTCAACGTGTCATTAGCATGGCATTAGTAAGGAAATAACTTATGCCAAACCAGACTGATTAGACAAAAACCAAGGAGGTAAGGTTGGGCGATGTCGTGATTATGTACCCATAAAACATTGTGATATACAATGGTATCGCCCCTATTGGCCAACACCCCCCAAAAAAGACAAACCTCAACAACAACAAAAAATCTGCTATAGCGCGAAGTCGAATGCTACAACAACGTGCCCTCTAAGCTGCGCACTGCCACACAGAAGAAATATCAGCCCGTGCAGAGAAGCACGAGATTGAACTTCACTCAACTTTCTAGAGTTTTCCCCTTCAGTTAACACTATTAACGTTTTGCTCTACTGTGGGAATTGTGATAGAATCAATGCAATATTAGCCACTTTTAATGTAACATACTGAAACAAAACGAACTATGCAAGACTTAGTGTGCAAAACTAACTGTGCAAGAGATTTTCTTGTAGGCAGAGCGGATTGGAGTAGGATTCTATTGCATTGACAGGCACACTCAGACCTGACCTGTGCGCCATAACCAATCAGAGCTGCAGTAGGCCTATATGCAAATAGCCATTGCCATATATGGATCTGTGCCATTCACTTTGAACTGGACTGTGTTTAGGTTATTGATATTGTTTGTTCTCTATCATTATTAGTCCCCTGGCTGCCTTACGTTTTTAGGCTATTCAAACAACTTTTTGAGATTTAATTCATTGTTTGATCGGGAGAGAAAATCCATGCATAAAATGATGAAAGCATAGCATATAGCCCAAATTCATAACCTTTCGAATGGAGAGCAAAGGGAATATAGTCTCAGTTTTTTAAAACCGCAAGACACAAGATAGTTAAGGAGTGTCCGTTATTTAAAAAAAGGAATAGGTTTAGGAATTAGCTTAAAGGGACATATCTAACATTTTCAACTTCGTTTTCGTCATCTCCAGCACCACCCCAACATCAACATATGTGAAAATGGCGCATTTCAATGTTTTGTAGTAGAGGAAGATAAGTATTTCCAATGACATAATCAACCAATTAGTAGGCAATTAGTAGGCACACCTTTGCATAATTGGTTAAAATCAAACAATGCACACTGATGCACTTCCTCTATCTTTTTTACTACAAAACATAGAAACGAACAATTTCCACATGTTGATGATGTTGGGGTGGTGCTGCAGATCATGAATATGAAGTTGAATTTTTTTTTTTTTTCCCTTTAAGGCCCGTGCATCAAACAGAGAAAGAGAGAGAAACAATATTGTCTGACTGGACATTTTGCGCTGCTTTGGTGGAATTCTCCGCTTTGTCTGGCCTACATTTCTCTCTTGCGTTCTGTATATACAATATTTATTGAAATAGGCTATATCGAATAGGAATAGACAAATTACTCAGAATCTCGTGTGCTGCCCTGCTGTGTGCTGCGAAACTCTGTCTGTCACATCATGATGTCGTCACCATCGACGATGGCTGTGAATCATCATCGATAGCATCGTAATATCGCCCAACCCTACAAGGCAGCAAGTTTAGTTTAAAGCTGTCTTTAACCTGTCATAAGCATGCCTCTTAAGTAAGCAGTTATGATGATAACTTAGTCTACCACAACTGCAAGACCAGGGTAGCAAGCTAAGTTTGCTATTTAAAGTTGTGTTTAACCTGTCAAAAGCATGACATAAGAGATGTCTTAAGCAGTAATTATGATAATAGCTTATGCCAACCTAGCGCAACTGATTAAACTAGACCAAGGCTAGTAACTTTTCAGCACATTTTTGCATTCCAGTTCAACATTTACCTGCTCTGTCGCAGTCTACCATTGAAAACCGTTTGAAGAATGCAAGTGGAAAAGTCAAGCTATTTGTATTTGAGCAATATGATTGGCCGTTCATTCAAGCACCACCACCCTACTGCATGTCTCAACTTCTCGAGCAGTACAAGAGTTGCCTTCACACATCACACGCAAGCTGTCCAGAGCAAAAATAATAAGCGCTGAGTGATTTACAAAGATAAACCTTCAATAGTGAACAACATACAGTGCATTCGGAAAGTATTCAGACCCCTTGACTTTTTCCACATTTTGTTACGTTAGAGCCTTATTCTAAAATTGATTTAAAAAATAATAATCTCATCAATCTACACACAATACCCCATAATGACAAACCAAAAACTGGTTTTTAGAAGCCTCTCCTGCGTTGTCTTGGCTGTGTGCTAACAGTTTAGTCCTGTTAGAAGGTGAACCTTCCCCCCAGTCTGAGGTCCTGAGCACTCTGGAGCAGGTTTTCATCAAGGATCTCTCTGTACTTTGCTCCGTTCATCTTTCCCTCGATCCTGACTAGTCCCAGTCCCTACCCCTGAAAAACATCCCCACAGTATGATACTGCCACCACCATGCTTCACCGTAGGGATGGTTGCAGGTTTCCTCCAGACGTGACGCTTGGCATCCAGGCCACAGAGTTCAATCTTAATTTCATCAGACCAGAGAATCTTGTTTCTTATGGTCTGAGAGTCCTTTAGGTGCCTTTTGGCAAACTCCAAGCGGGCTGTCATGTGCCTTTTACTGAGGAGTGTCTTCCGTCTGGCCACTCTACTGTAAAGGCCTGATTGGTGGAGTGCTGCAGAGATGGTTGTCCTTCTGGAAGGTTCTCCCATCTCCACAGAGGAAATCTGGAGCTCTGTCTGAGTCACCATCGGGTTCTTGGTCACCTCCCTGACCAAAGCCGTTCTCCCCTGATTGCTCAGTTTGGTCGGGCGGCCAGCTCTAGGAGGAAGAGTCTTGGTGGTTCCAAACTTCTTCCATTTCAAAATGATGGAGGCCACTGTGTTATTGGGGATCTTCAATGCTGCAGAGAAATTGTGGTACCCTTCCCCAGATCTGTGCCTCGACATAATCCTGTCTCTGAGCTCTATGGACAATGCCTTCGACCTCATGGCTTGGTTTTTGCTCTGACATGCACTGTCAACTGTGGGACCTTATCTAGACAGGTGTGTGCCTTTCCAAATCATGTCCAATCAATTGGATTTACCACAGGTGAACTCCAATCAGGGTGTAGAAACATCTCAAAGATGATCTATTTATTTATTTATTTATTTATTTCACCTTTATTTAACCAGGTAAGCCAGTTGAGAACAAGTTTTCATTTACAACTGCGACCTGGCCAAGATAAAGCAAAGCAGTGCGATAAAAACAACAACACAGAGTTAAATATGGGGTAAAACAAAACATAAAGTCAAAAATACAACAGAAAATATAAATACAGTGTGTGCAAATGTAGCAAGTTATGGAGGTAAGGCAATAAATAGGCTATAGTGCAAAATAATTACAATTAGTATTAACACTGGAATGATAGATGTGCAAGAGATGATGTGCAAATAGAGATACTGGGGTGCAAATGAGCAAAATAAATAACAATATGGGGATGAGGTAGTTGGGTGGGCTAATTTCAAATGGGCTGTGTACAGGTGCAGTGATCGGTAAGGTGCTCTGACAACTGATGCTTAAAGTTAGTGAGGGAGATAAGAGTCTCCAGCTTCAGAGATTTTTGCAATTCGTTCCAGTCATTGGCAGCAGAGAACTGGAAGGAATGGCGGCCAAAGGAGGTGTTGGCTTTGGGGATCACCAGTGAGATATACCTGCGCATACTACGGGTGGGTGTTGCTATGGTGACCAATGAGCTAAGATAAGGCGGGGATTTGCCTAGCAGTGATTTATAGATGGCCGGGAGCCAGTGGGTTTGGCGACGAATATGTAGTGAGGACCAGCCAACAAGAGCGTACAGGTCACAGTGGTGGGTAGTATATGGGGCTTTGGTGACAAAACGGATGGCACTGTGATAGACTACATCCAATTTGCTGAGTAGAGTGTTGGAGGCTATTTTGTAAATGACATCGCCGAAGTCAAGGATCGGGAGGATAGTCAGTTTTACGAGGGCATGTTTGGCAGCATGAGTGAATGAGGCTTTGTTGCGAAATAGGAAGCCGATTCTAGATTTAACTTTGGATTGGAGATTCTTAATGTGAGTCTGGAAGGAGAGTTTACAGTCTAACCAGACACCTAGGTATTTGTAGTTGTCCACATACTCTAGGTCAGACCCGTCGAGAGTAGTGATTCTAGTCGGGTGGGCGGGTGCCAGCAGCGTTCGATTGAAAAGCATGCATTTAGTTTTACTAGTGTTTAAGAGCAGTTGGAGGCTACTGATTGAGTGTTGTATGGCATTGAAGCTCGTTTGGAGGTTTGTTAACACAGTGTCCAATGAAGGGCCAGATGTATACATCTGTATACTGTATCAATGTACAGTTGAAGTCGGAAGTTTACATACACCTTAGCCAAATACATTTAAACTCAATTTTTCACTATTCCTGACATTTAATCCTAGTAAGAATTATCTGTCTTAGGTCAGTTAGGATCACCACTTTATTTTAAGAATGTGAAATGTCAGAATAATAGTAGAGAGAATGATTTATTTCAGCTTTTATTTCTTTCATCACATTCCCAGTGGGTCAGAAGTTTACATACACTCAATTAGTATTTGGTAGCATTGCCTTTAAATTGTTTAACTTGGGTCAAACGTTTCGGGTAGCCTTCCACAACCTTTCCACAATAAGTTGGGTGAATTTTGGCCCATTCCTCCTGACAGAGCTGGTGTAACTGAGTCAGGTTTGTAGGCCTCCTTACTCGCACATGCTTTTTCAGTTCTGCCCACACATTTTCTATAGGATTGAGGTCAGGGCTTTGTGATGGCCACTCCAATACCTTGACTTTGTTGTCCTTATGCCATTTTGCCACAACTTTGGAAGTATGCTTGGGGTCATTGTCCATTTGGAAGACCCATTTCCGACCAAGCTTTAACTTCCTGACTGATGTCTTGAGATGTTGCTTCAATATATCCACATCATTTTCCTTCCTCATGATACCATCTATTTTGTGAAGTGCACCAGTCCCTCCTTTAGCAAAACACCCCCACAGCATGATGCTGCCACCCCTGTGCTTCACGGTTGGGATGGTGTTCTTTTGCTTGCAAGCATCCCCCTTTTTCCTCCAAACATAACGATGGTCATTATGGCCAAACAGTTCTATTTTTGTTTCATCAGACCAGAGGAGAATTCTCCAAAAAGTATGATCTTTGTCCCCATGTGCAGTTGCAAACCATAGTCTGGCTTTTTTATGGCGGTTTTGGAGCAGTGGCTTCTTCCTTGCTGAGCGGCCTTTCAGGTTATGTCGATATAGTAATTGTTTTACTGTGGATATAGATACTTTTGTACCTGTTTCCTCCAGCATCTTCACAAGGTCCTTTGCTGTTGTTCTGGGATTGATTTGCACTTTTTGCACCAAAGTACGTTCATCTCTAGGAGACATAACGCGTCTCCTTCCTGAGCGTTTTGACGGCTGCGTGGTCCCATGGTGTTTATACTATTGTTTGTACAGATGAACGTGGTACCTTCAGGTGTTTGGAAATTGCTCCCAAGGATGAACCAGACTTGTGGAGGTCTACAATTTTATTTCTGAGGTCTTGGCTGATTTCTTTTGATTTTCCCATGATGTCAAGCAAAGAGGCACTGAGTTTGAAGGTAGGCCTTGAAATACATCCACAGGTACACCTCCAATTGACTCAAATTATGTCAATTAGCCTATCAGATGCTTCTAATGCCATGACATCATTTTCTGGAATTTTCCAAGCTCTTTAAAGGCACAGTCAACTTAGGGTATGTAAACTTCTGACCCACTGGAATTGTGATACAGTGAATTATAAGTGAAATAATCTGTCTGTAAACAGTTATTGGAAAAATTACTTGTCATGCACAAAGTAGATGTCCTAACTGACTTGCCAAAACTATAGTTTGTTAACAAGAAATTTGTGGAGTGGTTGAAAAACTAGTTTGAATGACTCCAACCTAAGTGTTTGTAAACTTCCGACTTCAACTGTAAACAGGATGCACCTGAGCTCAATTTCGAGTCTCATAGCAAAGGGTCTGAATTCTTAAATAAATAAGGTATTTCTGTTTTGTTTTTTTATACATTTGCAAACATTTCTAAAAACCTGTTTTCGCTTTATCATTATAGAGTACCGTGTGTAGATTGATGAGGATTTTTTTGTATTTAATCCATTGTAGAATAAGGCTGTAACGTAAGAAAATGTGGAAAAAGGGAAGGGGTCTGAATACTTTCCAAATGCACTGTAGTAGCAATATGGTGGCTACTGTTGATAGTCTGCAAAAAAAAGCTACAAAAAGACACCTAGCATTCGTCTTGGTTAGCCTACTGTAGCCAGTCAATATCTCGTTTGAAACGTTTGTCTTAGAGGGGCAGCTTCCTATTTTGAGATGTAAAAATATTCTCAAAATGACACTTCAACAAAAGAGGGCAGTAGGACTTGAAATTACTGAATTACTTTCTAAATATAGTAACAATTAAATTATAAATGACTTACTATGAGATTTCAAATTTCTTATAAGTATAAAATAAATATGGTCTTACTTAGTGACAGTACAATATTTGGCACTATTTCATATAACTGCAGACAGAGAATTTTCTCCTAAACGTCCACTGAGCAGCACAGAGACACCATTTAAATGTGTGCAGACTCGTTACAACTTCAGCTTCACCAAGAGAAAGTGGTCTTAGTTCAATTCTATGACATTATTTAGTTGTGTTGGGAGCTCTAAATCCGGCTGAGAATATCACAGCGAGATTAAACTAGTATTGTTGCATCCGCTAGATTCTTCCATTTAATATGCGCTATTGCAAGCGCAGCTGTAAGTTTCACAGACACAGGAAATCGTTCCTTTGTCTGGATAGGCCCGAAAATGTGACACATCACTCCCTATGCAAATGTGGGGTCTGATACCTGACACTTCAAGTCAGCCACGCTGGGAGAGTGGGAGCAGAGAGACGGTGCTTTCTTGCACTATAAGACACAGGACCCTACGATGTTCACAGAGAGCTTTGTACACAAAAATGTCAGTCGGAACTGGTCCAGAACCGCTCAAAGTCCCCCAAATAGGGGACTTAACATCTAAGAGGTATCATAATAACCAAATGTAGCCTATTCATTGCTGAAAATAGAAAGATGCATGCCAAGCTATAGGCCCTGCATGACACCAATGCATTTAAAAACTACACCATGTCCAGGCCAGTAAAAATTATGTTCGGGCCAGTAGCTTTTTGGCCAACCGGGCCAGTAAGAAAAAAAGTTAATGTTGGACCCTGAAGGTAAACAATGTCATGTTTTGGCAGGACATAAAGCTGGTTATTTTTTCTTTGTGTAATGTCTTCCAGTGGCAAATTAAGCTTGTCCAAAACTTGTCCAGAGAGACTTGTGG
Organism: Coregonus clupeaformis; assembly: GCF_020615455.1. Taxonomy (NCBI): domain Eukaryota; kingdom Metazoa; phylum Chordata; class Actinopteri; order Salmoniformes; family Salmonidae; genus Coregonus; species Coregonus clupeaformis. The sequence continues at coordinate 13,566,683 of NC_059227.1, read as the reverse complement.
GTTGTTCATTAATAACCGGGTGAGTTGGATGCAGCCAGACCTACACAGCCCCGCTTTCAGCTTTGCAGTATTCCTCTCATAGCTCAAGGTTTAACTTTAGGTTGAACATTAAGTAACATCCCTTCAAAAGTCTTAGCTTTGACAGCAAGTCTCGAATAGCATGCTTTAAGCTTGGGTACGATTCCTGTGGCACCTTACTCGGCAGGAGTCAATCTTTAGCCATTGCTGGCACGAGAGGAACAAGCCTGTTGCTCACTCAGGTTTTCAATTCAGCATCCTACTGTTCCAGGATTACAGTCGATGAAAGCTTCTTCTCCCAGATCTGTTGAATGTAGCTAGTGTCTGCCTGGCATTTCGCCCACAGTGTGTGAGCGAGGGAGTGAATGCAGCAGTTTGAATTCGTGACAGAGCTTAACCGTTGTGACTTACCGTCACTGGTGGGCTGTAGGTTGGCAGGGCATCATACTCTCTGGTACAGGGATGTTCCATTTCAAAACTTCAAAGGCCCTGGCATCATTATTAAGCATTGGTAGCAGTTTTCAGTGTTTTTAAAATGTCAGTTTTTCTCTGTTTCTCTTCGACAGTGGTGAGCAACGCATGGCTGGAAACGTTGCTGTCTGCAATCGATGCTTTACCAAAGGAAACCATCAGACAGGAGGTAACAGCAACCTGAAATGTACACTAGCTAACACATTAACGTAACACATACTAGCTAATACAGGTAATTATAAAATGAACCAAAGCATATAACAAGCTTTGGCAACCACCTAGGGATGTTAACGGTTAACCATTAATCGGTTCGCATCAAAAATACATTTCACTAGTCATGCTTACCGGTCTATAGGTTAATTTGCATAATTTTATGGATTTCAATTGGCACGTGTGTATTTTCGTTAGTTCGTCATGTATCTATTTATCAGACGTGCACAGAGCCTAATTTGAGCGGAATATCACCTGTCGGACAGCGAGAGCTGCATCTCCTCAAACAGCTGGTTGCTACTGGTGTGAAACGTGTTCTTAAAAGCCCAGTCATTGCGCAACAATTCTAAATGCAATTGCGTGTTAAAAACAGAGTTTTGATGGCCACGATTAAAAAGAGATACAGTTTTTATTTCTCAACTCCTAATTTCTCAACTCCTGAACCGTGTCCTCCATTCACCATTTGAGTGCATAGGCAATAGTTTAGGCAGGCTATCAGCACGTCACCTACCACCTTGCAATCTGAGCTGGAGGCAGTATGCATTTTGATAACATATACTTAATTGTGTGAAACCTGGATGTTTTACTTCATATTATGAGGTATGTCTTACCTTGCTTCAAAGTAGCGTAGACAAAATCTGACTATGCGCATTTGTGTAGGATAGATTATTGCGCAACCCCAAACGCTATATTCAGATTAGACTCAGATTTATAATGGGGGTTAATTGTAACATTTGTTACAATAAACCCCTTACCTAAAATTCAATGGTATTTTATATGGTATTTAGGCACATTCACATATTGATATAACATTTCACTTCTTTACATCAAGTTTGCCAGTACAACTAAGATAATACCTTAGAAAAATTAAAAAGTCAAATGCTAAAAGTATCTTATATAAAATATATTAATACCTCCAAGCACACATCAAAATCCACAAAGAAATGGTTAATTGACCACAAAATCACAATTTTGCAATGGCCATCTCAGTCTCTGGATTTGAACCCCATTGAAAACCTGCACAGACGAAGGATATCAAGGATGATTCTGTACGTTGGAATGGTGTAATAACACTCCCAATGTGTTCTCCAGTCATATAAAACATTTTAGAAAAAGTGCCATTATCCTCCCAAATTGAGGTATTGAAAACAGGGATGTTTTTGAGAATAATTTTTGTTAACTTTTTAAACAGTCTCTTTTGCTCATCTTTATCAAGGGTACCAATAATTTTAGACCTGACTGTATAGTCCTAGGCATATGTTGTTGTTAGGAGGACTTATGGGTCAATTTGTCATATATTTTGCTTTTATTACTGCGCATTTTAATTGTAATTTTACTTTCAAACTATTTTGCCATTTTGATCCCAACGTCACACATAGGACCCTTTATTTATAGAAATACCCATATATGGCACATATAGGGCCGGTTTACCGTTCTACCTCAATTTGTGCCTCAACTCCCTGACATTTAGATTTTTTTGTATTTTGTTGCATCTCATTTTATTAATTTAAATGTGTTTCTTGCATGTGTTACTGTAATTCTCCATTCATCTTGCTTTTTAGTCCAAGACTAGGCTTAATCTGTGTCCGGGAAACCGTCCCATAGTATTTTACCTGAGAATTATGCCAGGCTTCTAAGGAATTTCTGGGCATATTTCTGGGCTTTAAAACTGTACTTTTTCAAAATGCCTTGCTGCGCCAAGGTCCATTTGTAAATGTGACAAACGCTCTCACAGGGAGATGCCAAGCGCCAAGTTCATTAGCAATCATCTAACAATAACCCATGTTATGAAATACATTTCTGAAATAAGCCCCTGATGATGCATATACATCCAGTTTGAGGCAATTGTTTTATACTACCCTGCAGTACAGGTTAACTTTTTAATGCCCATAACTGTATAACCGTTAGTATATCTAATATGGGGAATTAAGATGGTTTCTAATGGAACAGTGCCATTGGAAGAAACTAAGTTGGCTATCATTTCTCAGTATGACAGTACTGTGCCCGACAACCCAAGTCAGCCACAATTACTTGTAAGAAACTGTTGTTAGTTAGGAAACTAAACTTGGCAACATAATTTAGCATGGTTCCGATGGAGCACTATAAATGGAATAGGATGTCATTTGGGATGCAACCCATGGCTTCCTTAAACAGGCTGTTCCTTCCCTAACACCCTAATAGCCTGTATCCATTTGTTAATCATGCAGATCCTCAGCCCGCTTGTGTCCAAAGCTCAGCTGTCGCAGTCCCTGCAGGCCCGTTTAGCCAGCTGTCGTATCCTGGGGAAGGTGGCCTGCAAGTTTGAGTCTCCCATGTGAGTTTGTACCCTGGAGTTTGTATCTTCCTCAATCACCAAACAGAAGGTCTGATGCTTGTTTTTCTACAAGGGAATGTCTTGGTTAAATGCTTATTTTTCTGTAAGGAAATGTCTTGGTTAAATTAGTTATATAGATGTAGGGGCCATAGATGCTACAGTAGGATAAATTAGTTAATGATAGATAGCCTAGACCAGGGGTGGGCAAACTTTTTGTCTCTAGGGCCACATCGGGATTAAAGAATTCAACGAAGGGCCACACATTTTTGTTCGTCAAAATCGATACTTTCTGTCTAGTGTGGCCTGGAGTGTTTTTTCAACCAAAAATAATCATTTCTCCTAACAACAACAAATATATACCCCACAGGCCGCATTTAATTGGCTGGCGAGCCCAGCCTTGGCCTAAACGATAGATGTAGAACACATAGATTCTAGGCTAAATTAGTTACAATCATTTCACAGCTTATCTGAATTAGTATCTCGTAGAAAAATCTCTATTGTGCCCTTTGGGACACCTTTCCAATAATCAATCATAATTTGTCTTGACTTCTCTTGATATGCCCCCAAATTATGTGAAACCCTCTTGGCAGAGTGAAGAAGGACCTCCTGCCCCTGGTGAGGTCCCTGTGCCAGGACGTGGAGTACGAGGTGCGCTCCTGCATGTGTCGCCAGCTGGAGAACATCGCCAGAGGAATCGGGTAAAAGAAAAGAACAGAGAAAAAAAGAAAGGAGAAAACCTTTCAGATAATCTAGAAAACAGCTGTGTCTGGTGTCGCGTTAAAATCGGAGGAGAGCTCATTGTAATGGCTGGAATGGAATAAATGGAATGGTTTCCATGTGTTTTATGTGTTTGATATATTTTCCATTTATTTATTTCCAGCCATTACATTGAGCCCCTCTGATTTCTCCGCCCACAAGACTCCACTGGTAGAAACAGTCGCATTGTTCAAACCGAAAGGCATAATGGTTCAATTGAACGGTGTCTTTGAAAAGGCTAAACACACCCTGTTGACCTGAGGAAATAGACCAGTATGCGAGACTAAATACTCCTGAACTTTTGTTTGAATACCCAAAAAATTCTTAGAAGCTTTGCTTTCAGTTGAAGCTTGTGTGTTGGGTGGGGGGGAGTCTTTTTTCCTATCATGAACCTACAACAGATGACTATAAACGCAGGCTTATCGCAGCAGAAACTTTGTGTCCCAAATGGCACCCTATTCCCTATATAGTTCACTACTTTTGAGCAGAGCACTATGGGCCCCTGGTCAATAGTAGTGCACTTTATAGGGAATAGGGTGTCATTTGACAAGCACACACTATCAACCCTGATAGACTGCAGCAGCCCCTTGGGAACAGCCGGTCCAGTCAAGAAGAATGATTTCTAAAATTCTGCCTGGTTACCTGTGTAGCAAATGCTTTATTTTGCAATCAGCAAAGTGGCAGGGGGAAGGTAGTGCTTACTTTGGTATTAATGCTTAGTGACACTACAACTAATGGATACATATTGACCAAATAGAGAAACTCACAGGACGGCACACTACTGGGTATCCTAAGCGTGCAGTATACTCTTTGGGCTGGTTTCTCGGACACAGATTAAGCCTAGTCCTGGACAAAAATCACTTTCAATGGAGAATCTTTATTGAGCATACTTTTAAATCCATGACTATGCTTAATCTGTGTCCGGGAAACCGGCCCCTAGAGTGCATCTCAGTATCATTTGTCTCATCGTCTCCACTTTCCTGTTATTTTATTATCCCCATCCATATAGAGATGTTCCCCTCAATAACATATAGATATTGATCCATTAGTTGAATAGAACATCTTTGAGTTACTGACAGGTGCAATGAATGAAAACACCAACACTAACTGGTGCACAGAAACAAATTACCTGACGCTTTGAATGGATCTTTTAGTGTTTTGTTCATTAGTCCATCAAACTTTAATGTTCACCTGCAAAAATGAACAAAATACTAAAAGTTCGTTTGAGTGAACTATCCCTTTAACAGTGCTACATTAATACAGTATGTGCTAGTGTTAGTTACTGCAGGTAGCTTAGTGGTTAAGAGCATAGTGCCAGTAACCGAAAGGTCGCTGGTTCTAATCCCTGAGCCGACTAGGTGAAAAATCTGTCGATGTGCCCTTGAGCAAGGCACTTAACCCTAATTGCTCCTGTAAGTCGCTCTGGATAAGAGCGTCTGCTAAATGACAAAAATAAAAATAAATAAAATAAACCCACTGTTAAATATTGGTATTGGGAGTTTTGCAGGCAACCAATTGTGCAACAGTGAGTTATCAGAATACGTATTTTGTCAGAGGGTGAGTGACTTATTAAGGGGGAGGTGTATTATGTGTCAGTCACAAACACAACCCTGTAACCTTAACATGATACGTTCTCTAACTTCACTCTCTGTCATCCTTCATTGATCTTTTGGATGCAGTTTATGAAATGTGCTGTTTTACATTGCCAATATTGGGGGAGGGAGGTTATATTCTTCTTAGCTCGTACACTTAGGGATAGCCTAGTTCACAATAAAATATTCTCATGTTTCCAAACCTCAGCAGTGGTCTTAAACTAAAGTCAAGTCCATTTTCCTTTTTTTGTGATACGTTTTTTATTGTTGACACTTGTTGGATAACAGGCATATATATACACAGCAAATAGGCTGTGACTCATGTTCGTAGCATTCATAATGATAGTATTGTTTTTACAAAAGAGATGCAGCGAAAAATGACATCAGCTTTGCACGCTTAAATCAATGAAATTGGCATACAGAGGCAGATCTGACTCTGTATCTCAATGTGAATGGCATCAGCATGCTTGTATTTGTAGTAGTGTCAACCTTATTTGTTATATACATTTCTTATCCATTGACAATTAAGTATATGAATATGAACAAAAGGGGAGAAAACTAAAGAAATATAAATAATAATTAAAGAATGGGGTTGCGTTAAATTGAGAGCACAGGGAAGATAATCTTCCATATTGATTTTATCCCCAGGCATTCCCACATCATATGGATTAAGGTACCTTGAGTGTCATTAGAGCATAGAGTACAATTGGGTGATGGTTTGGCTTTAATGTGATACAATTTCCGGGGAGTAAAGTACGTTCTGTGAACAAAATTTAAGTGAATCATATATTGTGCCATATTGTTTGCCAATTAAGAACATTGTTGGATATTTGTAGATCTTTTTTACACAATTTGTCAATTGAAAGCGGCTTGGATGAGGACTTTACTAGACGGGAATTCATTTCAGAGACGAGACCTCTTTTTCCAAGCAGTACCTTATGAAGGTGAAGCTTTGTTTCCCAAGATACCCCATGAGAGTGCATAGCAAAACGTAATTGTAAGTAGAAAAATAATGAGTTGCCAGGCAGGTTGTACTTTTGTTGAATATCTTGGAATGCGCGGAGACCCTCATCCCCAAAAATGGCTGAAAGTGTGTGCAATCCATTGCCATGCCACAGGGGAAATGAGATGGGGCGCCCTCCCAATTGGAGACCAAAATTATGGAAAATTCATGATTGGAGATACCAGTTGAGTGTGATTCCACATATTTTTTCAGCCAGATGCCAAACAGAAATGGCGTGAGAAATAATAGAGCCGAATCTTAATTTAGATTGTTTCAGAGCTACATTGGAATAGATTAGGTTTTGTAATCTGTGTTGGTGAACACATTTTTATTCTATTGGACGCCATGCCACGCCCTGTATCTCAGTTGGTAGAGCATGGCGCTTGCAACACCAGGGTTGTGGGTTCGTTTCCCACGGGGGGCCAGTATGAAAATGTACTAACTGTAAGTCGCTCTGGATAAGAGCGTCTGCTAAATGACTAAAATGTGAAATGTAAAAGCAAGTTTCTGGATTTAGCCTACATTTGACATTTTAATCATTTAGCAGACGCTCTTATCCAGAGCGACTCCTAGTAGCGAGAGAATACAGAGAAAATGACCATGGGAACCATTGGAATTTTGGGAGGCTTATTCCACCTGAGGTATTTTGTCTCTGTAATATGGAGAGTTTAATTCTTGTTTTTTTTCCCTCCAGATACATTTTGAGATTAGGTTGTGCATTTTCTTCCAGTGGCCATCAAGTGGTGCTACAAGGAGCATTTTACTTTTTTATGACAAACTGGTGGAATCTGCCCCAGGCATGTTGGATTGCTCGGAGGGGTATACTACAAAGCAGGTGTGAGGAGTTGGCGAGGTAACTTTGGTCAACTCTTGAGTTCAACTCGGGATAACCGGTCATACGAAAGTGGCTCACCTTTTAGCCAGGTAATTTCTATGGCAATGAATTCTTATGAACTAACCTGCTCCGGGGCAGGCTAACTCACTGGTAACTCCACTGAAATGACTGAGCCACGAGTTGAGGACCAATCAAATAAGTTTCCCTGTAACAGTAACACTTTTGTATGACTTAATACAATTATTGTATCGATAGGAGTGGGGGAAAAAGGTGCTTGTGGTTGTGCATTGATTAGCACACCAACGACGGCATTAATGATAAGTAATAAAATAAAGTTGCCACTTATAAAAGCCTGTTTCACACCATAGCCCATGGATTGATGTTTCACCATTGTCTCAATGAAGAGTTTGGCGTTCGACTAGCCATTACAAGCGGCAGGCGGTCGAGCGATATCCACCGTCGTAGTATGATTAAGCCTGAGCTGGAATGTGAAGCTGAAGCTGGTTAGCTTTAGAAAACTCTGAGTAGATATAGCTTGCTTCGTAGGATACCCTTCTGTTGGTTGAGAGATCTCATGTGGATCAGCCACGACAGACTCTTCATTGGTGTTGGCTGTGACTTTCTGGTGGTTTCTAAGCAGTCGATTCTCTACTTTTGATAGTGTTATTTTAGAAGCCATGTTCAAGTTTGTAGCTTGTAGAAGCGGAAGTTTGCCTAAAATTTGGTCAAACAAAGGGAGGTTGGAGAACAGAACTCTATGCTGCCATCTTACTCATGCCACAAATGTTGTCTTGCCACACAGGTCCATTTTCCATTAATTTTGAGGCATGAAATTATCTGACAAACTTTGATTTGGGGGAAACTCAAACGATCCCTTTAATGGGAATGTGTGTTTGTTATATAATTGTGTCTCGTCTCTTTCTCCTCTGGTGTCTCAGACTGGACCACACCAAGGCGGCAGTGCTGCCTGAGCTCGTAGAGTTGGCTCGGGACGAGGGGAGCACGGTGCGCCTGGCCGCCTTCGACACCATCATTAACCTGCTGGAGATGTTCGACAGTGGTGAGAAACCTCATTCAATGACACCACCTCACCTATGTCATGCACCCTCAACACCTCATATAAACCTCATATAACCTTATCACCTCAAACAGTCTCACCTCTCACACAAAAAGACTTCTACAATCTCACCACCTCATACAAACATCATACGAACTCTATGTGATTACCCTGCACCCTCACACAGCCGGCCCACATGGCTTTTCCACTGCTGGCACTATAACGTCATTCAGCCCACATACTTCTGTCTGCGTGGCAGGCCGTGCTACACCCTCGTACAGCCTACATAGCCGTCTCTGTGGCCATGTTGCTCTCACATTCAACTTACACTTCTTCTTACTACAGCGTGCCTCGCAAGCAGCCCACACTACTCCCGATCTGGCGGCTCTTGTTCGCTGGCAATTTTCTACTCATTGATGTTCCAAGAGAGGACAGACGCCCACACGTTCACATTGTTCCCGGAAAAGTCTTTAAACCAAAGCAGTATTTTGACAGGAATAGCTTTATAAAGGCACTTACAGAAAATACGGTTATAATGTTCCTATTCAATGGTTGTGATGTTCCTATTGATCTGTTTTTTTACCTAGCATCTATCTTAGGTTTGCATATTTTTTGTTCTAGCTCTGCACAAGCAAAACTGATTTCACTACTCAACTAATACTCACACCCTTGATTACCTGTATAAGGTGTGCTTGTGCTCTGCAAAAAAAATATGCAACCCCTGGGGTTGCCAAGAACCAGAGTCTACTACAGACATAAACCTGGCTCATTAAAACCAATGCACTTCACAACCTTGTCTCTACATTGTCTGTGGGAAACACTTACTTGTCTGGCTTAGCGACACTCTTCCAAGACACCCCTGCACCCGCAAAGTTCCTTTGATATGCAAATACTATACTCGTTACAGTAGTTGGCACACTGGCTCCAACTAAGCTGTCAGCGGTAATGGCCACAGTCTGATATTTCTTCACGAGGCCTTTGCACGTTGCTACGTGGAGTCCCGGCCCTATTGCTTTCATCTTTCAGATGTCCTTTCAGATCTGCCCAGGTAAGTCGTCAGGGCAGAGAAAAGGTAGCAAGTTAGCTCTTATACACTCCATGGCCGCATGATGAGTAACATCATATTGAGTTGATACTGTGTTTTGGAATGGAATGCAGCCACTGTGTGTATGAGGGATGACAATTCCGATTGTCCGCTCTCTGCCAGATGCCCATTTCATTGGGAGGCAGCACCGTCATGTCAAACTGTCTTTCTCTCTTCTCTCCCCCTCACTTTTTAGACGACAGGACGCGTGTTATCTTTCCGCTGGTGAAGACGTTCTGTGAAAAGTGCTTTAAAGCTGACGAGGCGGTGCTGGCTTCGCTGTCGTTTCAGTACGGCAAGCTCTGTCACGGACTCTCAGGTGGGTTTAATACCTCTTACATTGGCTGCTCTGTCACAGACTCTCAGGTGGGTTTAATACCTCTTACATTGGCTGCTCTGTCACAGACTCTCAGGTGGGTTTAATACCTCTTAAATGGGCTGCTCTGTCACGGACTCTCAGGTGGGTTTAATACCTCTTAAATGGGCTGCTCTGTCACAGACTCTCAGGTGGGTTTAATACCTCTTACATTGGCTGCTCTGTCACAGACTCTCAGGTGGGTTTAATACCTCTTAAATGGGCTGCTCTGTCACGGACTCTCAGGTGGGTTTAATACCTCTTAAATGGGCTGCTCTGTCACAGACTCTCAGGTGGGTTTCAGACCTCTTAAGGCCAGACACTACACCCTAATAGGGTCTTTTTTTTCCCTTATTCATATCACAATTAACTTTTACCACTTGAATGTAGACAGAAATACAATATTTTTTTTTATTAAATACAGTACTTTTTGTATTAAAATAGGCAAATGAGGTAATACACTAAAGTATATGGACACCTGTTCAAATTAGTGTATTCGGCTATTTCAGCCACACCCGTTGCTGACAGGTGTATAAAATCGAGCACACAGCCATGCAATCTCCATAGACAAACATTGGCAATAGAATGGCCTTACTTAAGACCTCAGTGACTTTCAACCTGGCACCGTCATAGGATGCCACCTTTCCAACAACTCAGTTCGTCAAAATTCTGCCCTGCTAGAGCTGCCCTGGTCAACTGTAAGTGCTGTTATTGTGAAGTGGAAACGTCTAGGAGCAACAACGGCTCAGCCGCGAAGTTGTAGGCCACACAAGCTCACAGAACGGGACCGTTGAGTGCTGAAGCGCGTAGTGTGCAGTGGGGGAAAAAGTACCCAATTGTCATACTTGAGTAAAAGTAAAGATACCTTAATAGAAAATGACTCCAGTAAAAGTGAAAGTCACCCAGTAAAATACTACTTGAGTAAAAGTATTTGGTTTTAAACATACTTAAGTATCAAAGTAAATGTAATTGCTAAAATGTACTTAAGTATCAAAAGTAAAAGTATAAATTATTTTAAATTCCTTATATTAAGCAAACCAGACAGCACAATTGTCTTGTTTTTTATGTTTACGGATAGCTAGGGGCATTGCGCATGGTGATCTTAGGCTTGTGTGTGGCTGCTCGGCCATGGAAACCCATTTCATGAAACTCCCGACGAACAGTTCTTGTGCTGACGTTGCTTCTAGAGGCAGTTTGGAAATCAGTAGTGAGTGTTGCAACCGAGGACAGACGATTTTCACGCACTACCAGTGGTGTAAAGTACTTAAGTAAAAATAATTGAAAGCACTACTTAAGTAGTTTTTGGGGTATCTGTACTTTACTTTAATATTTATATATATATATATTTTTTTTTATAAAAGTTTTTTGTATTTTACCCCCTTTTTCTCCCCAATTTCGTGATATCCCCAACGGGCTCGGGAGAGGCAAAGGTCGAGTCATGCGTCCTCCGAAACATGACCCGCCAAACCGTGCGCCTTAACACCTGCCAGCTTAACCCGGAAGCCAGCCGCACCAATGTGTCGGAGGAAACACCATTAAACTGACGACACGAGTCAGCGTGCATGCGCCCGCCTGCCACAAGGAGTCGCTAGAGCGCGATGGGACCAGGACATCCTGGCCGGCAAAACACTCCGCTAACCCGGACGACGCAGGGCCAATTGGCACAGCGTCGTCCGGGTTTGGCCGGTGTAGGCCGTCATTGTAAATAAGAATTTGATCTTAACTGACTTGCCTAGTTAAATAAAGGGAAAAAATTAAATAAAAATAAAAAACATATCCTTGCCTGTGAAGCCCTGTTTGTGCAAAGCAATGATGACGGCACGTGTTTCCTTGCAGGTAACCATGGTTAACAGAGGAAGAACAATGATTTCAAGCACCCACCCTCCTTTTAAAGCTACCTGTCTGTTATTCTAACTCAATCAGCATGACAGAGTGATCTCCAGCCTTGTCCTTGTCAACACTCTCACCTGTGTTAACGAGGGAATCACTGACATGATGGTAGCTGGTCCTTTTGTGGCAGGGCTGAAATGCAGTGGAAATGTTTTTGGGGGATTAAGTTCATTTTCATGGCAAAGAGGGACTTTGTAATTAATTGCAATTCATCTGATCACTGTTCATGACATTCTGGAGTATATGCCAATTGCAATCATCAAAACTGAGGCAGCAGACTTTATGAAAATTAGTATTTGTGTCATTCTCAAAACTTTTCACCACGACTGTACAGTCTTCCTTCTACTCACTCTGTCAATTAGGTTAGTATTGTGGAGTAACTATAATGTTGTTGATCCATCCTCAGTTTTCTCCTATCACAGCCAATGAACTCTGTAACTGTTTTAAAGTCACCATTGGCCTCATGGTGAAATCCCTGAGCGGTTTCCTTCTTCCGGCAACTGAGTTAGGAAGGACGCCTGTATCTTTGTATTGCCTTGGTGTATTGATCCACCATCCAAAGTATAATTAATAACTTCACCATGCTCAAAAGGATATTCAATGTCTGCTTTTATTTGTATTTTTACCCATCCTTCTTTGCGAGGCATTGGAAAACCTCCCTGGTCTTTGTGGTTGAATCTGTGTTTGAAATTCACTGCTCGACTGAGGGATGTTACAGATAATTCTATGTGTGGGGTACAGAGATTAAGTAGTCATTAAAAAAATCATGTTAAACACTATTATTGCACACATAGTGAGTCCATACAACTTATTATGTGACTTGTTAAGCACATTTTTACTCCTGAACTTATTTAGGTTTGCCATAAAAAAGGGAATGAATACTTATTGTGTCAAGAAATTTCAGCCTTTCGGTTTTTTATTAATTTGTTAACACATAATTCCACTTTGACATTATGGGGTATTGTATGTAGGCCAGTGAATAAAGAAATCTCAATTTAATCAATTTTAAATTCAGGCTGTAACACAACAACATGTGGAAAAAGTCAAAGTGTGTGAATACTTTTGAAGGCACTGTACTTTGAAGAACTACTAAAATAGTGATTTTTGTCAGATAGCATAGGCAGCAGCTCTATAGAGATGAGATGATGACATAGTGTGAAATAATAAAGTCATCAAATAAAACACATGTAATACAGTGCCTTCGGAAAGTATTCAGACCCCTTTACTTTTTCCACATTTTGTTACGTTACAGCCTTATTCTAAAATGGATTAAATAAATACAAATCCTCAGCAAACTACACACAATACCCAATAATGACAAAGCGAAAACAGGTTTTTAGTTTATTTTCTTTTACATAAGTATTCAGACCCTTTGCAATGAGACTCGAAATTGGGATCAGGTGAATCCTGTTTCCATTTATCGTCCTTGAAATGTTTATACAACTTGATTGGAGTCCACCTGTGGTAAATTCAATTGATTGTACATGATTTGGAAAGATTATATAAGGTCCCACAGTTGACAGTGCAGGTCAGAGCAACAACCAAGCCATGAGGTCGAAGGAATTGTCTGTAGAGCTCCGAGACAGAATTGTGTCGAGGCACAGATCTGGGGAAGGGTATAGTGGCCTCCATCATTCTCTAATGGAAGAAGTTTGGAACCACCAAGAGTCTTCCTAGAGCTGGCCGCCCAGCCAAACTGAGCAATCGGTGGAGAAGGGCCTTGGTCAGAGAGGTGACCAAGAACCCGATGGTCACTCTGACAGAGCTCTAGAGTTCCTCTGTGGAGATGGGAGAACCTTCCAGAAGGACAACCATCTCTTTGAGCCAGGCCCATGAGATGAGCCAGGCCCATCTCCCGGCTATCTACCTCTCTGTCAACCGGACGGGACCACCTAGTGTGACACGGAGACCCGCCGATCCAACACGACAGGTCTGCCGACGAAATCGTCTGATGTGGTTACAACAGGCTTCCCGTTACGACGTCGACCACGAAGATTCCATCTGCTAGCCCCGGCCCGCTAGCACACGCTAGCCGTGGCCTCTTGCTCGCTAGTGCTTTAGCAGCCTCCGAACTACCTCCGAACTATCCTATTGCTGTTCACCGGACCTTATGATAACTCAGCTATACAGCTGATGCCTGCTGGACTGTTCCTTTTTACGGTACCGCATCCTGTTTATGTTTAGCCTCAGCCCAAACTGTGTCGCCATTACCAGCTGTTGTCTTAGCTCTCTCATATTACACCTGTGATTGCGTTATGCCTCTCTCCCATGTCAATATGGTTTCCTTATTGCTGTTTCGGTTATTTCTAATTGTACTATTTCACTGTAGATCCCCCAGCCCAGCTAAACCTGCCTTAGATAGCTCCTTTGTCCCACCCCCCATACACGCGGAGACCGACTCAATTGGTGCCTCCAGTTATGCTATCTCTTTCATTGTTACCCAACGCTTAGGTTTACCTCCACTTTACTCATATCCTTCCATATCCTTGTCTGTACATAATGCCCTGAATCTTTTCTACAACGCCCGGAAATCTGCCCCCTTATTCTCTGTACCCAACGCACTAGAAGACCAGTTCTTAAAGCCTTTAGCCGTATCCTTATTCTAGTCCTCCTCTGTTCCTCTGGTGATGTAGAGGCTAACCCAGGCTTTGCAGCCCCCAGTATCACTCCTACTCCCCAGGCGCTATCATTTGTTGACTTCTGTAACCGTAAAAGCCTTGGTTTCTTGCATGTTAATATCAGAAGTCTCCTTCCTAAATTTGAGTTATTCACTGCGTTAGCACACTCCGCCAATCCTGATGTTCTAGCAGTGTCTGAATCCTGGCTTAGGAAGGCCACCAAAAATTCTGAAATGTCCATCCCCAACTATAACATTTTCCGTCTAGATAGAACTGCCAAAGGGGGTGGAGTTGCAATCTACTGTAGAGATAGCCTGCAGAGCTCTATCATACTATCCAGGTCTGTGCCCAAACAGTTTGAGCTTCTACTTCTAAAAATCCACCTTTCCAGAAATAAGTCTCTCACTGTTGCCGCTTGCTACAGACCCCCCTCAGCCCCCAGCTGTGCCCTGGACACCATATGTGAATTGATTGCCCCCATTTATCCTCAGAGTTCGTACTGCTTGGTGACCTAAATTGGGATATGCTTAACACCCCGGCCATCCTACAATCCAAACTAGATGCCCTCAATCTCACACAAATTATCAACAAACCTACCAGGTACAACCCTAAATCCGTAAACATGGGTACCCTCATAGATATCATCCTGACTAACTTACCCTCTAAATACACCTCCGCTGTCTTCAACCAGGATCTCAGCGATCACTGCCTTATTGCCTGCGTCCGTAACGGGTCCGCGGTCAAACGACCACCCCTCATCACTGTCAAATGCTCCCTAAAACACTTTAGCGAGCAGGCCTTCCTAATTGACCTGGCCCAGGTATCCTGGATGGATATAGATCTCAAAAAGTTTTGTGACACTGCAAAGTCCATGGAGAATAAGAGCACTTCCTCCCAGCTGCCCACTGCACTGAGGCTAGGAAACACTATCACCACCGATAATTCTACAATAATCGAGAATTTCAACAAGCATTTTGCTACGGCTGGCCATGCGTTCCACCTGGCTACCACTACCCCGGCCACCAGCTCTGCACCCTCCGCTCCAACTTGCCCATGACCCCCCCGCTTCTCCTTCACACAAATTCAGACAGCTGATGTTCTGAAAGAGCTGCACAATCTGGACCCCTACAAATCAGCTGGGCTAGACAATCTGGACCCTTTCTTTCTAAAACTAGCCGCCGAAATTGTCGCAACCCCTATTACTAGCCTGTTCAACCTCTCTTTCGTAACGTCTGAGATCCCCAGAGATTGGAAAGCTGCCGCGGTCATCCCCCTCTTCAAAGGGGGTGACACTCTAGATCCAAACTGTTACAGAACTATATCCATCCTGCCCTGCCTTTCGAAAGTATTTGAAAGCCAAGTTAACAAACAGATCACCGACCATTTTGAATCCCACCGTACCTTCTCCGCTATGCAATCCGGTTCCGAGCTGGTCATGGGTGCACTTCAGCCACGCTCAAGGTCCTAAACGATATTATAACCGCGATCGATAATAGACAGTACTGTGCAGCCGTCTTCATCGACCTGGCCAAGGCTTTCGACTCTGTCAACCACCGCATTCTTATTGGCAGACTAAATAGCCTTGGTTTCTCAAATGACTGCCTCGCCTGGTTCACCAACTACTTCTCAGATAGAGTTCAATGTGTCAAATCGGAGGGCCTGTTGTCTGGACCTATGGCAGTCTCTATGGGGGTGCCACAGGGTTCAATTATTGGGCCGACTCTTTTCTCTGTGTATATCAGTGATGTCGCTCTTGCTGCTGGTGACTCTCAGATCCACCTCTACGCAGACGACACCATTTTGTATATATCTGGCCCTTCATTGGACACTGTGTTAACAAACCTCCAAACGAGCTTCAATGCCGTACAACACTCCTTCAGTAGCCTCCAACTGCTCTTAAACACTAGTAAAACTAAATGCATGCTCTTCAATCTAACGCTGCTGGTACCCGTCCACCCGACTAGAATCACTACTCTCGACAGGTCTGACCTAGAGTATGTGGACAACTACAAATATCTAGGTGTCTGGTTAGACTGTAAACTCTCCTTCCAGACTCACATTAAGCATCTCCAATCCAAAGTTAAATCCAGAATTGGCTTCCTATTTCGCAACAAAGCCTCCTTCACTCATGCTGCCAAACATGCCCTCATAAAACTGACTATCCTACCGATCCTTGACTTCGGCGATGTCATTTACAAAATAGCCTCCAACACTCTACTCAACAAATTGGATGTAGTCTATCACAGTGCCATCCGTTTTGTCTCCAAAGCCCCATACACTACCCACCACTGTGACCTGTACGCTCTTGTTGGCTGGTCCTCATTACATGTTCGTCGTCAAACCCACTGGCTCCAGGCCATCTATAAATCACTGCTAGGCAAATCCCCGCCTTATCTTAGCTCATTGGTCACCATAGCAACACCCACCCGTAGTATGCGCTCCAGCAGGTATTTCTCACTGGTCATCCCCAAAGCCAACACCTCCTTTGGCCGCCATTCCTTCCAGTTCTCTGCTGCCAATGACTGGAACGAATTGCAAAAATCTCTGAAGCTGGAGACTCTTATCTCCCTCACTAACTTTAAGCATCAGTTGTCAGAGCACCTTACTGATCACTGCACCTGCACACAGCCCATCTGAAATTAGCCCACCCAACTATCCCTATATTGTTATTTATTTTGCTAATTTGCACCCCAGTATCTCTATTTGTTACATAATCTCTTGCACATCTATCATTCCAGTGTTAATACTAATTGTAATTATTTTGCACTATAGCCTATTTATTGCCTTACCTCCATAACTTGCTACATTTGCACACACTATATATATTTTTTCTGTTGTATTTTTTGACTTTATGTTTTGTTTTACCCCATATGTAACTCTGTGTTGTTGTTTTTATCGCACTGCTTTGCTTTATCTTGGCCAGGTCGCAGTTGTAAATGAGAACTTGTTCTCAACTGGCTTACCTGGTTAAATAAAGGTGAAATAAAAAAAAATAAAAAAAATCTCTGCAGGACTACACCAATCAGGCCTTTATGGTAGAGTGGCCAGACGGAAGTCATTCCTCAGTAAAAGGCACATGACAGCCCGCTTGGAGTTTGCCAAAAGTCACATAAAGACTCTCAGACCATGAGAAACAAGATTCTCTGGTCTGGTGAAACCAAGATTGAACACTTTGGCTTGAATGCCAAGCGTCACGTCTGGAGGAAACCTGGCACCATCCCTACGGTGAAGCATGGTGGTGGCAGCATCATGCTGTGGGGATGTTTTTCAGCGGCAGGGACTGGGAGACTAGTCAGGATCGAGGCAAAGATGAACGAAGCAAAGTACAGAGATATCCTTGATGAAATCCTGCTCCAGAGTGCTCAGGACCTCAGACTGGGGCGAAGGTTCACCTTCCAACAGGAGTGGCTTCGGGACAAGTCTCTGAATGTCCTTGAGTGGCCCAGTCAGAGCCCGGACCTGAACCCGATCGAACATCTCTCGAGAGACCTGACAATAGCTGTGCAGCAACGCTCCCCATCCAACCTGACAGAGCTTGAGAGGATCTGCAGAGAATAATTGATTTTTTAAAATCAATTTTAGAATAAGGCTGTAATGTAACAAAATGTGGAAAAAGTCAAGGGGTCTGAATACTTTATAATCAAACCGAAACCGAACCAACCTTTAAAAAACACTAATTGCTCAGCACTAATACAGCCATTTAGCCACGACATGACCTCCCAATCCTTTCAAGTACATAAACACTACCCTGAGTGCTTTTTTGTTTGTGCTATCATGCCAACTCCTTGTCACTCATTGTCATGCCAAACAGTGTGGTCTCACGGCAATCTCAACGTTTAATATACAGCCAGGCTACATAAACACACACAGGCCCCTTTCTGTGATTCTGATTCCTGTCTGCTAGATTTGGTCCTATCTGGTCCTTATTCTTCTCTCCTTTCCTGCAGCGTCTTTCACGGAGGAGCAGCACCTGTGGTTCCTGGAGTTCTATAAGAAGCTGTGTGTACTGGGCCTGCAGCATGAAAACGGCCACTCGGACAACCAGGTCTACCCGCTGGAGCTGGAGAGCAAGTACGCCCTGGTGCGACACAATTGCGCCTACAACTTCCCTGTGAGTGACCGCTGACCAACACACGCACACATTTATGCATACAAACACACACACAGACGTTTGTGTCTAGAATGTCTCTGAAGTCTAGCAGCGTGTTTGAAGGAATCAAGTCTGTAACTGTTCTGTCTGTCTGTCTAATCTGTCTGTCTGCCTGCCTCTGTTTTTTATAAAAATGTCTTAAGTGTTGCAGCTACGTGTTGCAAACACCTTACAAGGTTGAAAAGCTTGATGAACGTTGAACTTTCTGTCTGTAGAGGGGAATAGTGTGCTTGATAGTCAGTTATAGCATGCACCTTTACAGTAACATTTACGTCATTTAGCAGACGCTCTTATCCAGAGCGACTTACAAATTGGATGTTGTCATCCAGAGTCGCATGTATTTCTTTTCCAAGTTATAACACACAACATTTTACAAACAGCAGGTTTTTAATGGACCAAAGAGTTAGGACTGCTTTGTGTTTTCATTTTTGCCATGAAAAAAATATTGCGATACTGGTATCGTCACAGCCCTAGTGTACAGTACTGTATACCGTGCATTCGGAAAGTATTCAGACCCCTTGACTTTTTCCACATTTTGTTACATTACAGCCTTATTCTAAAATTGATTAAATTGTTTTTTCCCCCTCATCAATCTACACACAATACCACATAATGACAAAGCAAAAACCGCTTTATAGAAATGTTTGCAAATTTATAAGAAACTGAAATTTCACATTTACATAGGTATTCAGACCCTTTACTCAGTACTTTGTTGAAGCTCCTTTGGCAGCGATTACAGCATTGAGTCTTCTTGGGTATGATGCTACAAGCTTGGCACACCTGTATTTGGAGAGTTTCTCCCATTCTTCTCTGCAGATCCTCTCAAGCGCTGTCAGGTTGGATGGGGAGGGTCACTGCACAGCTACAGTGAGGGGAAAAAAGTATTTCATCCCCTGTTGATTTTGTACGTTTGCCCACTGACAAAGACATGATCAGTCTATAATTTTAGTGGTAGGTTTATTTGAACAGTGAGAGACAGAATAACAACAAAAAAACGCATGTCAAAAATGTTATAAATTGATTTGCATTTTAATGACGGAAATAAGTATTTGACCCCCTCTGCAAAACATGACTTCTTGGTGGCAAAACCCTTGTTGGCAATCACAGAGGTCAGACGTTTCTTGTAGTTGGCCACCAGGTTTGCACACATCTCAGGAGGGATTTTGTCCCATTCCTCTTTGCAGATCTTCTCCAAGTCATTAAGGTTTCGAGGCTGACGTTTGGCAACTCGAACCTTCAGCTCCCTCCACAGATTTTCTATGGTATTAAGGTCTGGAGACTGGCTAGGCCACTCCAGGACCTTAATGTGCTTCTTCTTGAGCCACTCCTTTGTTGCCTTGGCCTTGTGTTTTGGGTCATTGTCATGCTGGAATACCCATCCACGACCCATTTTCAATGCCCTGGCTGAGGGAAGGAGGTTCTCACCCAAGATTTGACGGTACATGGCCCCGTCCATCGTCCCTTTGATGCGGTGAAGTTGTCCTGTCCCCTTAGCAGAAAAACACCCACAAAGCATAATGTTTCCACCTCCATGTTTGACGGTGGGGATGGTGTTCTTGGGGTCATAGGCAGCATTCCTCCTCCTTCAAACACGGCGAGTTGAGTTGATGCCAAAGAGCTCGATTTTGGTCTCATCTGACCACAACACTTTCACCCAGTTCTCCTCTGAATCATTCAGATGTTCATTGGCAAACTTCAGACGGGCCTGTATATGTGCTTTCTTGAGCAGGGGGACCTTGCGGGCACTGCAGGATTTCAGTCCTTCACGGCGTAGTGTGTTACCAATTGTTTTCTTAGTGACTATGGTCCCAGCTGCCTTGAGATCATTGACAAGATCCTCCCGTGTAGTTCTGGGCTGATTCCTCACCGTTCTCATGATCATTGCAACTCCACGAGGTGAGATCTTGCATGGAGCCCCAGGCCGAGGGAGATTGACAGTTATTTTGTGTTTCTTCCATTTGCGAATAATCGCACCAACTGTTGTTACCTTCTCACCAAGCTGCTTGGCGATGGTCTTGTAGCCCATTCCAGCCTTGTGTAGGTCTACAATCTTGTCCCTGACATCCTTGGAGAGCTCTTTGGTCTTGGCCATGGTGGAGAGTTTGGAATCTGATTGATTGATAGCTTCTGTGGACAGGTGTCTTTTATACAGGTAACAAGCTGAGATTAGGAGCACTCCCTTTAAGAGTGTGCTCCTAATCTCAGCTTGTTACCTGTATAAAAGACACCTGGGAGCCAAAATCTTTCTGACTGAGAGGGGGTCAAATACTTATTTCCCTCATCAAAATGCAAATCAATTTATAACATTTTTGACATGCGTTTTTCTGGATTTTTGTTGTTGTTATTCTGTCTCTCACTGTTCAAATAAACCTACCATTAAAATTATAGACTGATCATTTCTTTGTCAGTGGGCAAATGTACAAAATCAGCAGGGGATCAAATACTTTTTTCCCTCACTGTATTTTCAGGTCTCTCCAGAGATGTTCGATTTTGTTCAAGTCTTGGCTCTGGCTGGGCCACTCAAGGACATTCAGAGACTTGTCCCGAAGCCACTCCTGCGTTGTCTTGGCTGTGTGCTTAGGATCGTTGTCCTGTTGGAAGGTGAACCTTTGCCCCAGTCTGAGGTCCTGAGCGTTCTGGAGCAGGTTTTCATCAAGGATCTCTCTGTACTTCATTCCCTTGGTCCTGACTAGTCTCCCAGTCCCTGCCGCTGAAAAAACATCCCCACAGCATGGTGCTGCCACCAACTTGCTTCACTGTAGGGATGGTGCCAGGTTTCTTCCAGACGTGATGCTTGGCATTCAGGCCAAAGAGTTCAATCATGGTTTCATCAGACCAGAGAATCTTGTTTCTCATGGTCTGAGAGTCTTTAGGTGCCTTTTGGCAAACTCCAAGTGGGCTGTCATGTGCCTTTTACTGAGGAGTGGCTTCCGTTTGGCCACTCAACCATAAAGGCCTGATTGGTGGAGTGTTGCAGAGATGGTTGTCCTTCTGGAAGGTTCGCCCATCTCCACAGAGGAACTCTGGAGCTCTGACAGAATGACCATCGGGTTCTTGGTCACCTACCTGACCAAGGCCCTTCTCCCCCGATTGCTCAGTTTGGCCGGGTGGCCAGCTCTAGGAAGAGTCTTGGTGATTCCAAACTTCTTCCATTTAAGAATGTTGGAGGCCACTGTGTTCTTGGGGACCTGCAATGCTGCTGAAATGTTTTGGTACCCTTCCCCATAGCTGTGCCTCGACACAATCCTGTCTCGGAGCTCTACGGACAATTCTTTCGACCTCATGGCTTGGTTTTTGTTCTGACATGCACTGTCAACTGTGGGACCTGATATAGACCGGTGTGTGCCTTTCCAAATAATGTCCAATAAATTGAATTTACCACAGGTGGACTCCAGTCAAGTTGTAGAAACATCTCAAGGATGATCAATGGAAACAGGATGCACCTGAGCTCAATGTTGAGTCTCATAGCAAAGGGTCTGCATACTTATGTATATAAGGTATTTCTGTTTTTTACTTTTTTATACATTTGCAAACATTTCTAACAACCTGTTTTCATTTTGTCATTATGGGGTATTGTGTGTAGATTAATGAGGAAAAGTATTTATTTAATCCATTTTAGAATAAGGCTGTAACATAACAACATTTGGAAAAGGTCAAGGGGTCTGAATACTTTCCGAATGCACTGTACCTGCACGTGTGGGTGTTTTCATGAGTCAGGCACATGTGTTTTTTTACCGCAAGGATCCACCCCCTGACATGATAGTGTATCTGCATACTCTGTCAGCACGCGGAAGTTAAAAGGTTTTCCCAATGTCATGGGGCTTTAGAGAGTGACACAAACACACACACACGCATATCATTATTACCATCGTCACACACTCATACACACACACAGCCCATGTAATGGGGTCAGGAGGGTAGAGGAGACGCCTTTAAAAATAGGCCTGATGAGAGGCCTTGTCCACAGCTCTTTTGTTCCCACAGGCAGGGAGGGTCTCCTCCCCTGGTCCAGCTAGGTGTCTCTGCATCCCAAATAGCACCCTATTCCCTACATGGTCCACTACTTTTGACCAGGGCCCATAGCTCTGGTCAAAAGTAGTGCACTATGTAGGGAATAGGGTGCCAATTGGTATGCAGCCTAGGTGTGCCTGCTTCACTCAAGCCCTCAATAATGTATCAGTTGGTACTAACTGTGGTGCAGTTCAGGGTCATGGTTATTCGGTCACACCGTAGCAAAACGTTTTGCAACAGAATATGAAAACGAAGGCCTCCCGAGTGGCGCAGCGGTCTAAGGCACTGCATCGCAGTGTTGCGGCGTCAATACAGCCTGGGGTTCCATCCCAGGCTGTGTCATTACCGGCCGTGACCGGAAGTCCCATAGGGCGGCGCACAATTGGTCCAGCGTCGTCCGGGTTAGGGGAGGGTTTGACCGGGGGGTTTTTACTTGGCTCATCGTGATCTAGCGACTCCTTGCGCGGGCCGGGCGCCTGCAAGCTGACTTCAATCATCAGTTGAACTGTGTTTCCTCCGACACATTGGTGCAGCTGGCTTCCGGGTTAAGCGAGCGGGTGTTAAGAAGCGCGGTTTGGCGGGTTATGTTTTGGAGGACGCATGACTCGACCTTCGCCTCTCCCGAACCCGTTGGGGAGTTGCAGCGATGAGACAAGATCATAATCACGAAATTGGGGAGAAAAAGGGGGTAAAAATTACAACAACAAAAAAACATATAATAATAATTTGAAAACGAGTGCTTTTTATTAAACAAGTTTAGTAAGTACCTCCCCATTTCCTTCCGTTTGGTGGCCAATGAACTCGACCCATTTCTCTGCAGAGTTAAACCTTGCAAACTGTCTCAAAAGAGAAGGCAAGCATCAGGGAAACTGTCACAAAGTTCATTGCATTTTAGTGTCTGTTCAGCATTTTAGTATGGAATTGTTTTAATTCAAGTGTTGAATTAAAGTGTTGTTCACACACTGTACAAGACTTATTGCTCTGAGTACTTGCAGATAATAACTTTATATTCAAAATAGAAACTACAGCACAATGGCATTCTTGTATGTTCCACAAAGTTTCTGATGAATCTTAGTAAATAAAAGGAAAGACATTTGGAAAATGTTTTACTCCTGATGCTTGCATTATGTGGTTATACTAGCCTTGCGAGGTAGAAGTTTCCATATTGATAATGTAATAAAATAAATCTCAGATCTCCACAAGTGCATAGGGATACATTTTTCGAATTGGGCTATAGAATGCCATTTTGAACAAGTTATCACTCTGTGACATCACTTTTTCTTCAGGCCATGGTGTTATTCGCTGACCCCAACCACTTCCTGACGGAGCTTTACCCCACCTTCTCCAGTCTGTGTCATGACCCCGAGATCACGGTGCGACGCACAGTGGCCGAGGGCTTCCACGAGGTATGGTGGCTGCTGTTTGGACACTGGCTAATTCTGTTCTGTCAATAAAATACATAAAGGATGTCCATAGTCCATAACTCTGATAGGCTGCCAATGTGATTTGTGTCATTACACGAATAGAGTGCCTTTTGGGTAGAGTAATTTTGTCAAAAACTAACTATTTAAGTGACAGGGTTGACCGTAACAGGGTTGATGATTTAATCTTAAATCAGCCATAACTCCCCTTGTGACAGGGGGAATGGGAGCGTGTTATGTGCAACAGAGAGGGGCTATTGAATGTACAGTGGGTATCATAAGTATTCTCCCCCCCTTGGATATTTTCACAATTTGTTGCGTTACAAAGTGGGATTGAAATAGATTTAATTGAGATTTTTTTTGTCATTGATCTACACAAAATAATTCATAATGTCAAAATAAAATAACAAATAATAATCTTCATTAATAACAATTTAATAACTAAGATATAGACGTCACATAAGTATTCAACCTCTTTCTTTAGGCAAGCCTAAATTAGTTCAGGAGTAAAATTTGGCTTAACAAATCACACTAAGTTACATGGACTCACACAATTGTCCTTCTGAACTGAGCTGCAGGACAGGAAGGAAACTGCTCAGGGTCCCACGGTTGACAGTGCATGTCAGAGCAAAAAGCAAGCCATGAGGTCGAAGGAATTGTCCGTAGAGCTCCGAGACATGATTGTGTCGAGGCACAGATCTGCAGCATTGAAGTTCCTCTGTGGAGATGGGAGAACCTTCCAGAAGGACAACCATCTCTGCAGCACTCCACCAATCAGGCCTTTATGGTAGAGTGGCCAGATGGAAGCCAATCCTCAGTAAAAGCCACATGACCGCCTGCTTGGAGTTTGCCAAAAGGCACCTAAAGGACTCTCAAACCATGAGAAACAAGATTCTCTGGTCTGATGAAACCAAGATTGAACTCTTTGACTGAATGCCAGGTGTCACATATGGAGGAAACCTGGCACCATCCTTGATGAAAACCTGCTCCAGAGCAGTCAGGACCTCAGACTGGGGCGACGGTTCATCTTCCAACAGGACAACGACAACTAAGCACACAGCCAAGACAACGCAGGAGTGGCTTCGGGACAAGTCTCTGATTGTCCTTGAGTGGCCCAGCCAGAGCCCAAACTTGAACATGATCGAACATCTCTGAAAATGACCTGAAAATAGCTGTGCAGTGACGCTCCCATCCAACTTGACAGAGCTTGAGAGGATCTGCAAAGAAGAATGGGAGAAACTCCCCAAATACAGATGTGCCAAGCGTCATACCCAAGAAGACTCAAGGCTGTAATCGCTGCCAAAGGTGCTTCAACAAAGTACAGATTAAAGGGTCTGAATACTTATGTAAATGTGGTATTTCCGTTTTTTATAAAATTTGCAAAAATTTCTAAAAACCTGTTTTTGCTTTGTCATTATGGGGTGTTGTGTGTAGATTGATGAGGGGGGAAACAATTGAATCCATTTTAGAAATGAGGCTGTAACGTAACAAAATGTGGGAAAAGTCAAGGGGTCTGAATAGTTTCTGAGTGCACTGTAATTACCTAAATGACAGAGTGAAAAGAAGACTACAAATATACAGAATAAGTATATTCCAAAACATGCATCCTGTATGCAACAAAGCACTAAAGTAATACTGCAAAAAAAAAACACATCAAAGGAATACACTTTTTGGCCTAAAGTCAAAACCTTATGTTTGGGGCAAATCCAACACAACACATCACTGAGTTAACTGCCTCCTTATTTTCAAGCATGGTGGTGGCTGCATCATGGTATGAATATGCTTGATATCGGCAAAGACTTGGGAGTTTTTCAGAATAAAAAGAAACAGGATGGAGCTAAGCACAGGCAAAATCAAAGAGGAAAACCAGCTTCAGTCTTCTTTACACCAGACACTGGGAGAGGAATTCACCTTTCAGAAGGACAATAACCTACAACACAAGACCAAATCTACACTGGAGTTGCTTACCAAGAAGACAGTGAATGTTTCTGAGTGGCTAAGTTACAGTTTTGACTTAAATCTGCTTGAAAATCTATGGCAAGACTTGAAAATTGCTGTCTATCGATGATCCCCAACAACTTGACAAAGCTTGAAGAATTCTGAATATTGCAAATTCCAGGTGTGCAAAGCTCTTCGAGACTTACCTAATAAGACTCACAGCTGTAATCGCTGCCAAAGGTGTTTCTAACATGTATTGACTCAGCTGGGTGAATACTTACAGTTGAAGTCGGAAGTTTACATACACTTAGGTTGTAGTCATTAAAACTTGTTTTTCAACCACTCCAGAAATGTCTTGTTAACAAACTATAGTTTTGGCAAGTCGGTTAGGACATCTACTTTGTGCATGACACAAGTCATTTTTCCAACAATTGTTCACAGACAGATTATTTCACTTATAATTCACTGTATCACAATTCCAGTGGGTCTGAAGTTTACATACACTAAGTTGACTGTGCCTTTAAACAGCTTGGAAAATTCCAGAAAATTATGTCATTGCTTTAGAAGCTTCTGATAGGCTAATTGACATCATTTGAGTCAATTGGAGGTGTACCTGTGGATGTATTTCAAGGCCTACCTTCAAACTCAGTGCCTCTTTGCTTGACATCATGGGAAAATCAAAAGAAATCAGCCAAGACCTCAGAAAGAAAATTGTAGACCTCCACAAGGCTAGTTCATCCTTGGAAGCAATTTCCAAATGCCTGAAGGTACCACGTTCATCTGTACAAACAATAGTACGCAAGTATAAACACCATGGGATGACGCAGTCGTCATACGGCTGGGTCTTCCAAATGGACAATGACCCCAAGCATACTTCCAAAGTTGTGGCAAAATGGCTTAAGAACAACAAAGTCAAGGTATTGGAGTGGCCATCACAAAGCCCTGACCTCAATCCTTTAGAAAATGTGTGGGCAGAACTGAAAAGGCGTGTGCGAGCCAGGAGGCCTACAAACCTGACACAGTTATCTAGCTCTTATTGTGGGAAGCTTGTGGAAGGCTACCCCCAAGGCAATGCTACCTGTATGTAAACTTCTGACCCACTGGGAATGTGATGAAAGAAATAAAAGCTGAAATAAATCATTCTCTCTTTATTATTCTGACATTTCACATTCTTAAAATAAAGTGGTGATCCTAACTGACCTAAAACAGGGAATTTTTACTAGGATTAAATGTCAGGAATTGTGAAAAACTGAGTTTAAATGTATTTGGCTAAGGTGTATGTAAACTTCCAACTTCAACTGTATCTAATCAAGGTACTGTATATCAGTGTTTTATTTTATATTAATCTGTAAAAAAAATATATATATATATAATTTTTCTTACACTTTCACATTACAGAATATTTTGTGTAGATTGCTGACAAAAAATTACAATTAAATCAATTTTAATATCACTTTGTAACACAATAAAATGTGAAGAAATCCAAGGGGGATGAATACTTATAATACCCACTGTAAGCTTAAAAAAAGAAGAAGTGTTATCTAGCCTATCTATCTATGGGTAACAGGGTTGGCGTGTTACGCTCAACGTGCTCAGTTTTCCAACACAAAATACCTGAAAATTGTCAAAAAGAGTAGGACCAGCTCACCTGCTTTTACGCTATGATTTCACTATAAGATGTTCAATTAAGTGTTTGACTGTTTTTCTGCTGGCAGTGTTAACAATGCATAAAGGTGAAAACGTAAAAAATATTTAAGGCATGTGTAGAAAAGTTTAAAAGCCTTTGTGTCTTAGCCAATGCATGGCAAGAAGAAAAATAACCACGAATGCCTTGGGGCTGAACAAATATACCCACTTTGATAACATGTTTCTTGAGTTATATTAGCTACAAATGTTATATGTATTTCCCAGATCCTGATCCAAAAGCCATTTCTGTGTGCTAAATTTCAGAACAATTCAAAACGTGATAGATCACACTGACACAACACGATGGAGTTTGACAGCCTGAATTCCAATTCCATGTAGTCTGAATCGATTAGTCTAATTGCCTGAAATAGAAATGGATTTGACCTCAAAATCTAGTTTTGTATGTCAACACATAACGTCACAAATTTCTCTTATTTTCTCCTCTTCTCTTCTTTTCTCCTCTTCTCTTCTCCTCCCTCTCTTCTTTCCTATGATTGCTCAGGTTGTCAAGCTGTTGGGCCCCAATGTCCACTTCATTCACAAGGAGCTGGTTGTGTTACTGCAGGACGACTCACTTGAGGTGAGACGCGCAGAAGACTCACTTTTACAACAAACACTTTGTTATGTTCGAAAAATGTAGTAAACTAGAAAAGTGCTTGCTAGCTTGTCTTAAAGTATTTATGGTTGTGAAATAAGTTATAGTATTGGTAGTGACTGCAGTAGTAATGGTAGTGACTGGTTATAGTGGGAAAAGTAGGTACATGGAAAGATTGATTGATAGATAGATGCATAGCATAGGATAGGATAGGATAGGATAGGATAGGATAGGATAGCCTGAACGTGAAATTTTATTTGGTGTCTAGATTGAACGGTTCAAGAGATACTATTATTGTTGGTGGGTTATTATATGCTAATTTATGATCAAACAAATAATGTTAACGGAGCTACGTAATTTACACTAGAGTGGATTTGAAGTTGGTTCAATGTTTGTAGCTCAAAGTGTCTAGAAACCCATTGAAAGTCATTGGAACCTAAGTTCATTTATGCAAATGTATGCAAACCTAAATATTACTTTAAGTTAATAGTTATGAATCTGTAAAGTGTTTCTACCATCCTGAAGTTGGTTTGGTGTTTCTTTCTTGAATGGTTAGAAAGCAGTATTTTGAATATCTACCTCTCATGGTCGCCATTGAGTCCCATGTTGATTATGCACATTTAAAACCATTATCAAATCAAATCAAATCAAATGTTATTGGTCACATACACATTTCTAGCATATGTTATTGCGGGTGTAGCGAAATGCTTGTGTTCCTAGCTCCATCAGTGCAGTAGTATCTAACAATTCACAACAATACATACACATCTAAAAGTAAAAGAATGGAATTAAGAAATGTATAAATATTAGGATGAGCAATGTCTATGTATATAGGGCAGAAGACTTTAAGGTGCAGGGTTGAGTAACCGGGTGGTAGCCGGCTAGTGATGGCTATTTAACAGTCTGATGACCTTGAGATAGAAGCTGTTTTTCAGCTCTCAGTCCCAGCTTTGATGCACCTGTACTGACCACGCCTTCTGGATGGTAGCGGGATGAACAGGCCGTGGCTCGGGTGGTTGATGTCCTTGATGATCTTTTTGGCCTTCCTGTGACATCGGGTGCTGTAGGTGTCCTGGAGGGCAGGCAGTGTGCCCCCATTGATGCATTGGACAGACCGCACCACCCTCTGGAGAGCCCTGCGGTTGAGGGCGGTGCAGTTGACGTACCAGGCGGTGATACAGCCCAACAGGATGCTCTCAATTGTGCATCTGTAAAAGTTTGTGAGGGTCTTAGGGGCCAAGCTGAATTTCTTCAGCCATTTCAGATTGTCAGTGATGTGTACGCCAAGGAACTTGAATCTTTTCACCTTCTCCACTGCGGTCCCGTCGATGTGGATAGGAGCATGCTCCCTCTGCTGTTTCCTGAAGTCCACGATCAGCTCCTTCGTTTTGTTGACGTTGAGGGAGAGGTTATTTTCCTGGCACCACTCCGCCAGGACCCTCACCTCCTCCCTGTAGGCTGTCTCGTCATTGTTGGTAATCAGGCCTACTAATGTTGTGTCGTCTGTAAACTTGATGATTGAGTTGGAGGCATGCGTGGCCACGCAGTCATGGGAGAACAGGGAGTACAGGAGGGGGCTGAGCACGCTGTGTTGAGGATCAGCGAAGTGGAGGTGTTGTTTCCTACCTTCACCACCTGGAGGCGCCCATCAGGAAGTCCAGGACCCAGTTGCACAGAGTGGGGTTCAGACCCAGGGCCCCAAGCTTAATGATGAGCTTGGAGGGTACTATGGTGTTGAAGGCTGAGCTATAGTCAATGAACAGCATTCTTCCTCTTGTCCAGATGGGATAGGGCAGTGTGCAGTGCGATGGTGATTGCATCGTCTGTGGATCTATTGGGGCGGTATACAAATTGAAGTGGGTCTAGGGTGTAAAGTAGAGGTGATATGATCCTTAATTAGCCTCTCAAAGCACTTCATGATGACAGAAGTGAGGGCTACAGGGGTCGATAGTCTTTTAGGTCAGTTACCTTTGCTTTTTTGGGTACAGGAATAATGGTGGACATCTTGAAGCAAGTGGGGACAGCAGACTGGGATAGGGAGAGATTGAATATGTCCGTAAACACTCCAGCCAGCTGGTCTGCGCATGCTCTGAGGACGCGACTAGGGATGCCATCTGGGCCGGCAGCCTTGCGAGGGTTAACACGCTTAAATGTCTGAGAAGGAGAGCCCACAGTCCTTGGTAGCGGGCCGCGTCGGTGGCACTGTGTTTTCCTCAAAGTGGACGAAGAAGGTGTTTAGCTTGTCCGGGAGCAAGACATCTGTGTCTGCGATGTGGCTGGTATTCCCTTTGTAATCCATGATTGTCTGTAGACCCTGCCACATACGTCTCGTGTCTGAGCCGTTGGATTGCGACTCCACTTTGTCTCTGTACTGACGTTTTGCCTGTTTGATTGCCTTACGGAGGGAATAACTACACTGTTTTTATTCGACCATATTCCCAGTCACCTTGCCATGGTTAAATGCGGTGGTTTGCGCTTTCAGTTTTGCGCGAATGCTGTCATCTATCCACGGTTTTTGGTTTGGGTAGGTTTTAATAGTCAGTGGTAACAACATCCCCTATACACTTCCTGATTAACTTAGTCACCGTGTCTGTGTATACGTCAATGTTATTCTCAGAGGCTACCCGGAACATATCCCAGTCCGCGTGATCAAAACAATCTTGAAGCATGGATTCCGATTGGTCAGACCAGCGTTGAATAGACCTTAGCACAGGTACTTCCTGTTCTGCCTATAGGAAGGGAGGAGCAAAATGGAGTTGTGATCTCATTTGCCGAATGGAGCGCGAGGGAGGGCCTTGTAGGCATCCCGGAAGGGGGAGTAGCAGTGGTCGACCTTTTTTGCAGTGCGAGTACTACAGTAAATGTGTTGATAGAACTTCGGTAGCGTTTTCCTTAAATTTGCTTTGTTAAAATCCCCAGCTACAATAAATGCGGCCTCATGATATGTGGTTTTCAGTTTGCACAAAGTCCGGTGTAGTTCCTTGAGGGCCGTTGTGGTATCGGCTTGAGGGGCAATATATACGGCTGTGACTATAACCGAAGAGAAGTCTCTTGGGAGGTAATACGGTCGGCATTTGATTGTGAGGTATTCTAGGTCGGGTGAACAAAAGGACTTGAGTTGTTGTACGTTATCACAATCGCACTATGAGCAGTTAGTCATGAAACATACACCACCGCCTTTCTTCTTCCCGGAGAGATCTTTATTCCTGTCTGCGCAATGTACTGAGAACCCAGCTGGCTGTATGGACGGAGACAGTAGATCCGGAGAGAGAGCCATGATTCCGTGAAACAGAGTATGTTACAGTCCCTGATGTCTCTCTGGAAGGAGATCCTCGCCCTGAGCGAGTCTACTTTAATGTCCAGAGACTGAACATTAGCGAGTAATATTCTCGGAAGCGGTGGATGATGTGTACGCCTCTTGAATCGGACTAGAAGTCCACTCCGAATACCTCTTCTCCGCCGGCGGCGTCTTGGAGCAGCATCTGGGATAAGTTCAATTGCTCTGGGGGTACGAACAAAGGACCCAATTCGGGAAAGTCGTATTCCTGGTCATAATGCTGGTGAGTTACTGCCGCTCTGATATCCAAAAGTTATTTCCGGCTGTACGTAATAACACAAAAAACGTTCTGGGCTAATAATGTAAGAAATAACAAACAAAAAAACAAAATACTGCAAAGTTGCTTAGGAGCTAGAAGCAGAGCTGCCATGTCTGTCGGCACCATCTTGTTTGTTATGTAAGAGTGCTAGAGCAAGCACACTAAATAGTGTTACGGTCAGTGTCGATCTCCAGGTATGTATGGGCTACTTGCACAAGCTAGCTCAATTTAACCTTCTCTAAGTACAACCCCCCTTGGTTACTGTTGCAACCTCGGACAACATTTTCCCAGGAAGCCCAATTCCCCATTCAAGCACTGGCAAAATTCCCTCACAATGATCTCAAACTGTGTTTCCAATACACAATGAAATTAAACACAGACTACCACTCACTAGTGAGGAAACTCTTGGATATGTTGTGGACTGTCATTACAATTGTTTCACGGGAACCTGGTAAAATGATGTTTGTAGTGTAGATAGCCACTAAATGGCTCTGAATTCACTGTCAGCATGCAGTCAGAGCTATTCCCACTTTTGGAGCCAACTAGTGCTCTCAAATCGTATCCTGATGTCGACAGCAGATTGGGCGTTGTATTCATAACATTGCTAACTTAGCTAGCTAACATACATTTTGAGAAAACTATTTATATTAAGTGGCTAGCTAGCTAGTCTTAGCAACAATTGGTGACCAGTGAGACTGAGAGCTAGCTAACCAGCTGAGCTAGCAAACAATGTAACAAAAGTATAATTTCAGATTAGAAAAATACTCCATCAACAGGCTCTGCATTTCATTAATCACAGTAGCAAGTATTCCTGGTGCACTGTTCAATTATTTAGCCATTTAAACATAACTATTTTGAAGAAAACTCTCAGTTTTTGCCAAAGCCCTCATTGGCTTTCATGCAATTTAAACGTGAGGTTGTTTGAGGTGTCGGACTCGACGACAGTTTCTATCCATTGGAGGCCTGCAATTGGTTGCCCAAAATTATGGCGCGGGGCTTAGCGAAGGGTCAATTAGCCATGATCGCCATTGTCATCAGCATCACCATCATCAGCACTTGGATTATTTACTGTTTGATAATTTAGTGAATTATTCCCTTTGTTAAATCTGTGTTTATCAATGTCAATTGGTGGTAAATACTGCAATGTGTTCCCTCCTCTGAGACAACTGGCTTAGTGATGCACTCAGTTTGTTACTTCATTACACTGATGCACATTCAATTTATTAGGGTATTATCTTAGAATTCAGAACCAAATCAACAAGGCAGAGTTCATCTCAACATATGCTACCCTCCAGTCCCTCGACTTCTTGGCGCTGACGGAAACATGGATTACCACTGAAAACACTGCTACTGCTCTCTCCTCGTCTGACCATGTGTTCTCGCATACCCCGAGAGCATCTGGTCAGCGGGGTGGTGGCACAGGAATCCTCATCTCTCCCAAGTGGACATTCTCTCTTTTTCCCCTGACCCATCTGTCTATCTCCTCATTTCAATTCCATGCTGTCACAGTCACTAGCCCATTCAAGCTTAACATCCTTGTCATTTATCGCCCTCCAGGTTCCCTTGGAGAGTTCATCAATGAGCTTGACGCCTTGATAAGTTCCTTTCCTGAGGATGGCTCACCCCTCACAGTTCTGGGTGACTTCAACCTCCCTACGTCTACCTTTGACTCATTTCTCTCTGCCTCCTTCTTTCCACTCCTCTCCTCTTTTGACCTCACCCCTCTCACCGTCCCCCTACTCACAAGGCAGGCAATACGCTTGACCTCATCTTTACTAGATGCTGTTCTTCTACTAATCTCACTGCAATTCCCCTCCAAGTCTCCGACCACTACTTTGTATCCTTTTCTCTCTCGCTCTCCTCCAACACTACTCACTCTGCCCCTACTCAGATGGTAATGCGCCGTCGCAACCTTCGCTCTCTCTCTCCCGGTACTCTCTCCTCTTCCATCCTATCATCTCTTCCCTCTGCTCAAACCTTCTCCCTCCAATCTCCTGATTCTGCCTCCTCAACCCTCCTCTCCTCCCTTTCTGCATCCTTTGACTCTCTATGTCCCCTATCCTCCCGGCCCGGCTCGGTCCTCCCCTCCTGCTCCGTGGCTTGACGACTCATTGCGAGCTCACAGAACAGGGGTCCGGGCAGCCGAGCGGAAATGGAGGAAAACTAGACTCCCTGCGGACCTGGCATCTTTTCACTCCCTCCTCTCTACATTTTCTTAATCTGTTTCTGCTGCTAAAGCCACTTTCTACCACTCTAAATTCCAAGCATCTGCCTCTAACCCTAGGAAGCTCTTTGCCACCTTCTCCTCCCTGCTGAATCCTCCTCCCCCTCCCCTCCCTCCTCCCTCTCTGTGGATGACTTCGTCAACCATTTTGAAAAGAAGGTTGACGACATCCGATCCTCGTTTGTTAAGTCAATTGACACTGCTGGTTCTGCGCACACTGCCCTACCCTATGCTTTGACGTCTTTCTCCCCTCTTTCTCCAGATGAAATCTTGCGACTTGTGACGGCCGGCCGCCCAACAACCTGCCCGCTTGACCCTATCCCCTCCTCTCTTCTCCAGACCATCTCCGGTGACCTTCTCCCTTACCTCACCTCGCTCATCAACTCATCCTTGACCGCTGGCTATGTCCCTTCCGTCTTCAAGAGAGCGAGAGTTGCACCCCTTCTCAAAAAACCAACACTCGATCCCTCCGATGTCAACAACTACAGACCAGTATCCCTTCTTTTTTTCTCTCCAAAACTCTTGAGCGTGCCGTCTTTAGCCAACTCTCTTGCTATCTCTCTCAGAATGACCTTCTTGATCCAAACCAGTCAGGTTTCAAGACTGGTCATTCAACTGAGACTGCTCTTCTCTGTGTCACGGAGGCTCTCCGCACTGCTAAAGCTAACTCTCTCTCCTCTGCTCTTGTCCTTCTAGACCTGTCTGCTGCCTTTGATACTGTGAACCATCAGATCCTCCTCTCCACCCTCTCCGAGTTGGGCATCTCCGGCGCGGCTCACTCTTGGATTGCGTCCTACCTGACCGGTCGCTCCTACCAAGTGGCGTGGCGAGAATCTGTCTCCGCACCATGTGCTCTCACCACTGGTGTCCCCCAGGGCTCAGTTCTAGGCCCTCTCCTATTCTCGCTATACACCAAGTCACTTGGCTCTGTCATATCCTCACATGGCCTCTCCTATCATTGCTACGCAGACGACACACAATTAATATTCTCCTTTCCCCCTTCTGAAAACCAGGTGGCGAATCGCATCTCTGTCTGGCAGACATATCAGTGTGGATGACAGATCACCACCTCAAGCTGAACCTCGGCAAGACGGAGCTGCTCTTCCTCCCGGGGAAGGACTGCCCGTTCCATGATCTCGCCATCACGGTTGACAACTCCGTTGTGTCCTCCTCCCAGAGTGCGAAGAGCCTTGGCGTGACCCTGGACAACACCCTGTCGTTCTCCGCTAACATCAAGGTGGTGACACGATCCTGTAGGTTCATGCTCTACAACATTCGGAGAGGACGACCCTGCCTTACACAGGAAGCGGCACAGGTCCTAATCCAGGCACTTGTCATCTCCCGTCTGGATTACTGCAACTCGCTGTTGGCTGGGCTCCCTGCCTGTGCCATTAAACCCCTACAACTCATCCAGAATGCCGCAGCCCGACTGGTGTTCAACCTTCCCAAGTTCTCTCACGTCACCCCGCTCCTCCGCACACTCCACTGGCTTCCAGTTGAAGCTCGAATCTGCTACAAGACCATGGTGCTTGCCTACGGAGCTGTGAGGGGAACGGCACCTCCGTACCTTCAGGCTCTGATCAGTCCCTACACCCAAACGAGGGCATTGCGTTCATCCACCTCTGGCCTGCTGGCCCCCCTACCTCTGCGGAAGCACAGTTCCCGCTCAGCCCAGTCAAAACTGTTCGCTGCTCTGGCACCCCAATGGTGGAACAAGCTCCCTCACGACGCCAGGACAGCGGAGTCACGCACCACCTTCCGGAGACACTTGAAACCCCACCTCTTTAAGGAATACCTGGGAGAGGATAAAGTAATCCTTCTACCCCCCCTTACCCCACCCCAAAGAAAAAAAGAAAAAATAAATATTGTAAAGTGGTTATCCCACTGGCTATAAGGTGAATGCACCAATTTGTATGTCGCTCTGGATAAGAGCATCTGCTAAATGACGTAAATGGAAATGGAAAATGGAAAATCTCATGTGCGCTGGCCAGTTACAGTGCCTAGTGAAAGTCTACACCCCTTGCACAGTTTTCACTATCTACACAACCTTCTCTACATTTTCGAAGTGAAAGAAACATCATTTAGAACATTTTCTCCATTAATTAAAAATAACAAACGAAAATGTCTTGATTGCATATGTCTTCACACCCCAGAGTTAATACTTGGCAGCAATTACAGGTGTGAATCATTTTTAATAAGATTCTGCCAACTTTACACAACTCTTAGGGCAACATACTTCCATTGTTTTTGTCAAAATTGCTCAAACTCAGTTTATTTGGTTGGGAATCATTGATGGACAGCAATATTCAAACCTTGTCTCTGATTTTCAAGCAGATTCAAGTCAGGACTGAAACTGGACCACACAGGAACACTCAACACCTCTTGGAAAGCCATTCTGGTGTGTCTTTGGCATACATATTTGTGTAATTGTCTGGCTGAGAAATAAAAGTATATCCCAGGGTTAGGTATTCAGAAGATTGAGGCAGGTTTTTCTCTAACTTTTTACCTGGGCTTTGCTCCTTTCATATTTAGTTTGATCCTGACAAACTACCCAGTCCCTGCCGGTGACAAGCATGCCCATAACATTATGCTGCCACCCACCACAGTACTTAGAAATATTATACAGAGATTCGACAATAGAGAGTTCCCAGAGTGATTCTCCCCCTAATTATTTCACCCCTGGACGTCACGCCACTGGAACCAGGGGCAACTCAGGACAGAACACTCTCAGTGAGAATGTGTCCCCAAGGTGCCACAACAGACTGATGGACTAGAAGAGCTGCATCTCATTGGGCTACTCACACAAGCTAGCTCAATTAGCTCCCTGGTGTGTTTAGAACGGCACAGCGGCTTCCGGTGCATTGACACACATCCAAACTCAAGGAGCAGATGTGGCTAACTATGAATTAAATTTGTCAAAACTATCAAAATGCGTGCACAGAATTTGAAAACTACAGTAATGCTCTGGTGAATTATAAAAATAAATAATTGTAAAGTGTGTTTTCACAAAGCATAAACACTGCGAAGCTGACATTAGCTAGTTAGCCTTCCCATAAACTTTAATTGATTATGACAATTATGAAGATGTCGACCATCATGATGATGATGATGATGATGATGATGAGGATGATGACAACAACAATCATGATAATGATAATTATGTTTTTATTCTGTGCAGGTATTAGATGCGTTGCTAAGCCACCTTCAGGAGACTCTGGAGTTGGCCACATCGAGAGGAGAAGGGCCAGGACCCGAGAGCAAGGTACGTACCCCAGTCTGTGGTCTGCTGCTCTGGGCCTGTATCCACAAAATGTCTCAGAGTAGGAATGCTGATCTAGGATCTGTTCATATAATCTTATTAATCATGATTTAAATGGCAAAACTGATCCTAGATCAGCACTCCTACTCTGAGCGGCTTTGTGGATACTTACCCACGTCTAGTATTCTTTGTGAATGAGCTAACCCCCTCTGCTGGTTGGTTCTGTGTGGTGCAGCTATCGTATATAAAGATGGATACCTGCACACGATTGAATGCTCCTACAGTTTTATTCAACGTTTGTGTGGCTACCTATTTTCCAGACTTTTTGTACCCTGAACCTATAAGTTGCGCGTACACTACTGTTTATCTCATAGAATCTGTTTTTTCACTACTTATTTTTTAATAACCTATGTCCCACTCTCCTCTCATACTCTCTTCATCACTCTCTCTAATGTTTCACTCTGTGTTGTTTCGTTCGTTTTATCTTTCCTCTCTTCTCTGTCATCACTCTGGCGATGTTTCTGTATCTCAATCTCTTTTTTGACACTTATCTCTGTGCCTCCCTCCCTCTCTCCCCCTGCCCCCTCTCTACTCACTCTATTTCTCCACCCTCTGGCAATGTCTGTACCTCTCTCACCATATTATTTTAAAACTCTTATCTACACACGTCCATCTCTTTCTCTCTCCCTCCTCTTCTCCCTTTGTCTACCTCACCTCCTCGCTGTCTTATCTCTCTCCTTCCCCTCTCAACCTCACCCCTCTTTTTTATACTATCTTTGTGCCTCCGCCTTCCTCCATTCCCTTCTACATTTCTCTCTCCCACCTCTCTCCCCTCCCTCCCAATGGTGGGTCCAGCAGGCGAACGTCCCCGACCTGGTCCCGGCGCTGGCGGCGGCCGAGCAGAAGGCTGCCTTGTCGCTCCGCTGGCGGGTGCATGAGAGACTGCTGCAACGCTACGCCTGCCTGCCCCGCGTTGTCTCCGCTGACCAGATCTACTTCCGCTTCCTGCAGAGGATGTTCGCCATCGTCACCACCAACGTGAGACTAGTACACCTAGGGAGAATCTAATGGGACAAACTCACATTGAATGACCTAATTGGTTATAGTTAGGGTTTGGGTTAAGCTCAGGGTTAGAGTTATGGCTGGCATGCCAGTCACATCCTTTATACATAATGTAGCTACACACATACGTTGATGAACTAGCCTGAGACCTGAGTAACCTTGCCTAAGACTTGTGTTAGCTCCCTGAGGCAATGCCTAAGCTTCAGCTCAATGGCCTTACACATTCTTACATTGTAAAGTGTACAGACGACTCGGGTACTTTCTATTCTTCCCAACGAAAAACACAATGTTACATTGTAAAACGATGTGTTAATCTCTGGTATTAGATTAGTTGATGTAGGATATAACTTTATTCAACTATCCCACAATGGATAGAAAAGATAGAAACTATAAAATGGAAATCCTACATTGTGTTAACAGCAGGCTGAGGATACATCCCAAGTGGCACCCTACTCCCTTCATAGTGCATCACTACTTTTGACCAGAGCCTATGGGCACTGGTCAAAAGTAGTGCACTGTCAAGGGAATAGGCTGCCATTTGGTACACACGCTCTGTCTCTGCTCACTAAGTGTGTCCACTCCATGTTGTTGCCAGAACGTTCTCCCAGTCCAGAGAGAGGCGGCCAGGACGCTGTGTATGTTCCTACGCTACAACCGCAAGCAGGAGCAGCGGCAAGAGATCATCGGCAAAGTGCTGCAAGGTCTGTGTCTGTCTATCTGTCTGTCTATACATCTATCTATTTTGTTTGCTGACAGTGTTGACAAATATAAACAATACAATACAGACATCTATATGGAAAAAGTGTTTTCACAGGTGCCAGTAGTACACAACCTGTGCCATGATAGGTTTTTTAAACAAATGGCTCCCAATTCCCCAACGGTTTTACCTAGAATAAAATAGAAGATTCCTAATGTTTCGCGCAAACGTGGCCGTTTTTGTGACTTTTGTAATGTAATGTATATCCTGCCTCCTCCCCCTTCCCTCCCCCCTCCTTTCCAGAGCTTGCTCAGGGCAGAAGTTACTGGAACAGGCTTCGCTACCTGGACCTGTGTGAGATTGCCATGGAGCTGTTCTCCAAGGCCTACTTCTGCAAACACTTCCTCATCCAGGCCCTGGAGCTGGTCAATGACCCCGTAGCCAACGTCAGGTACTGGATTCAGTAATTAATAAGTTACTTAAGGGGACAAACGGGTTCAAACAACAAACGTCTGTCCCGACTCTTTTTTTGGTGAACATCTGAGGGATGGGGATGGAGAAATGTAACCACTCTCAAATTCATGGATGTAGTTATGGATTCATGGACGTCATCCATTTAACCATGTTTTGAGGCTATACAGGATTTGTTTATAATTAAATTGTTCACAAATAATGGAGTGAAACAAGCTTATATTTTGGGTTCCGTTGGGGTACGACAGTTGAACTAAGCTCATGAGGCATTTATAAGTTACTGTATATTCTTCAAGAGTAAATGGCTATATATAATGATATATACATATTTATAAGTCAAACCCAATCCCAGATTGCTCCTTTAATTCCTTAATTTGATTTTTAGAGTGCTTTTCCAGATGCTTTACTTCATATGGGGACACCTCACTTCATCCATCATCAATGGCATCCATTTCTAGGCAGCCATTTCTTGTAAGCTCACCACACGTCCGCTTGTACGTTTGCTCTCGTGGTGGAACGTCTAACGTCGCGGGCTGTTGTAGGCAATGGATGAAAGATGATCTTAGTACTATGAAGCTTTAGAGAAATTCATCCTCTGAGTATGCCATGTATATTGACCAGGGGCATGTTCAGGAAGCACTCCCTTGCAAAACGTTTTGCAACAGAAAATGAAAATCTGCATTCTTATTGGACACACTCAGGTTGTGCCCTCCCCGTTAGATTTTTTTCTCCTGTTTTGTGCCTAATGAACATGACCCAGGTATAAGCTGTGCCACATGCTGCCCAGGCTGAGGTCCACCATCAGGCTGCCTGCAGACAAACACCTCCTGCAACAGCTGGAGTTCTGTGTCCGCAAGCTACTCTGTCGGGAGAAGGACAAGGATGTGGTTGCCACCGTTCGCAAGGTGAGGGAGGGAAGGGTGGGTGGATGGATGGATGTGAGTAGTGTCTAATTTTGTGGGGATCTGTTGCCTAACATTACTGAGTATTATTTCAATCAAATGGAAAGTATTCAGACCCCATGACTCTTTCCAAATTTGGTTACGTTACATCCTTATTCTAAAATTGATTTTAAAATATGTTTCCCTAATCAATCTACACACAATTCCCCATAATGACAAAGCAAAAACAGTTTTTTACACATTTTTACAAACGTATTAAAAATGAAAAACTGAAATACCTTATTTACATAAGTA
This sequence comes from Coregonus clupeaformis, assembly GCF_020615455.1. Classification (NCBI taxonomy): domain Eukaryota; kingdom Metazoa; phylum Chordata; class Actinopteri; order Salmoniformes; family Salmonidae; genus Coregonus; species Coregonus clupeaformis. The sequence continues at coordinate 13,526,174 of NC_059227.1, read as the reverse complement.
TTCAGACCCTTTGCTATGAGACTCGAAATTGAGCTCAGTTGCATCCTGTTTCAATTGGTCATCCTTGAGATGTATTGACGAGAAAACAACAACAATTTAATCCATTTTAGAATAAGGCTGTAACATAACAAAATATGGACAAATTCAAGGGGTCTGAATACTTTCCGAATGCACTGTATATAATCTCCTAACAAGATTGAGGCCATACATGTCTTACTTGTGTGTGCGTGCGTGTGTATTTAGATTTTTTTCTTTTTTCAGACCGTGCTGGAATTGGACAAAATGGACATCACAGAACCTGTAAGTAACCCCTTACTTTCTTCACTCTTAGAAAACTTAAAGAATGGTGATGTAGCAAATAGCAATCTTATAGGCATGAGTGAATTGCTTCGCCCCACAGCCAAGATGCTTAGCTAGGCAGCTAAAGTTGCTCACAGTTAGTTAGCAACCGTTTCTACACTCTTTTGCTAGGTACCATAACGCTGTCGTTTCAAAAACATCTCTCCAAAAATGACGAGGTGTCTCCAGTTGTATTTACATTTGTATTTATTGTATTTATTTTACATGTATTTATATGGTGGGCAGCAGGTAGCCTAGCAGTTAGACCCTAGCGGTTAGCGCATTGGGCCAGTAACCGAAAGGTCGCTGGTTCGAATACCCAAGCCAACAAGGTGAAAAATCTGTCGACATGACCTTGAGCAAGGTACTTAAGCCTAATTTGCTCCAGGCGCGCCGTACTACTATGGCTGACCCTGTAAAACAACACATTTCACTGCACCTATCCGGTGTGTGACTATATATCTAAAATGGATTAAATAAAGAATGTTCCTCATCAATCTACACACAATACCCCATAATGACAAAGCAAAAACAGGTTTTTAGAAATTTTTGCAAAAACTAAAAACAGATACCTTATTTACATCAGTATTCAAACCGTTTGCTATGAGACTTGAAATTTAGCTCAGATGTATCCTGTTTCCATTGATCATCCTTCAGATGTTTCTACAACTAGATTGGAGTCCACCTGTAGTAAATTCAATTGATTTGACATGATTTGGAAAGGCACACCTGTCTATATAAGGTCCCACAGTTGACAGTGCGGGTCAGAGCAAAAACCAAGCCATGAGGTCAAAGGAATCATCCATAGAGCGAGGCACAGATCTGGGGAAGGTTACCCAAAGATTTCTGCAGCATTGAAGGTCCCCAAGGACACAGTGGCCTACATCATTCTTAAATGGAAGAAGTTTGGAACCACCAAGACTCTTCCAAGAGCTGGCCGCCCAGCCAAACTGAGCAATCAAGGGAGAAGGGCCTTGGTCAGGGAGGTGACCAAGAACCCGATGGTCACTGACAGAGCTCCAGAGTTCCTCTGTGGAGATGGGCAAACCTTCCAGAAGGATAACCATCTCTGAAGCACTCCACCCATCAGGCCTTTATGGTAAAGTGGCCAGACAGAAGCCACTCCTCAGTAAAAGGCACATGACAGCCCGCTTGGGGTTTGCCAAAAGGCACCTAAAGACTCTCAGACCATGAAAAATAAGATTCTCTGGTCTGATGAAACCAAGATTGAACTATTTGGCCTGAATACAAAGCATCACGTCTAGAAGAAACCTGGCACCATCCCTACGGTGAAGCATGGTGGTGGCAGCATCATGCTGTGGGGATGTTTCTCAGCGGCAGGGACTGGGAGACTAAAGATGCAGGATCGAGGTAAAGATGAACGGAGAAAAGTTTGGGATGAGTCGGATGGCAGAGTGAAGGAAAAGCAGCCAACAAGTACTCATCAAGTACTTCAAGACTGTTGGAAAAGCATTCGAGGTGAAGTTGGTTGAGAGAATGCCAAGAGTGTGCAAAGCTGTCATCAAGGCAAAGGCTGGCTATTTGAAGAATCTCAAACACTTTTTTGGTTACTACATGATTCCATATCTGTTATTTCATAGTTATGATTACTTCACTGTTTTTCTACAATGTAGAAAATAGTAAACATAAAGAAAAACCCTTGAATGAGTAGGTGTACTAAAACCTTTGACCGGTAGTGTATATAAATATATATTTACAAAAAATATATATGGGGGATTGGAAATGATGTAGACAATTACATTGATGGGAACCACAATCTATCTGCAATATTAAAGCTGATCTACCCCCTAATTAAACAAAATAATCTCAACAAACCATTTCTGTATGGACCTCGCTTTGTGCACGGGCACATTGTCATGCTGAAACAGGAACAGGCCTTCCCTAAACTGTTGCCACAAAATTGGAAGCACAGAATCGTCTAGAATGTCATTGTATTCTGTAGCGTTAATATTTCCCTTCACTGGAAGGGGCCAGTGAACTTTACAGTTGGCACTATGCATTGGGTCAGGTAGCGTTCTCCTGGCATCTGCCAAACCCAGATTTGTCCGTCGGACTGCCAGATGGTGAAGTGTGATTAATCACTCCAGAGAACGTGTTTCCACTGCACCCGAGTTCAATGGCGGCGAGCTTTACACCACTCCAGCCGACGCTTGGTATTGCGCATGGTGATCTTAGACTTATGTGCGGCTGCTTGGCCATGGAATCCCATTTCATGAAGCTCCCGACTAACAGTTATTGTGCTGACGTTGCTTCCAGAGGCAGTTTGGAACTCGGTAGTGAATGTTGCAACCGACGACAGACAATTTTTACGCGCTTCAGCACTCGCCTCTGGAAGCAACGCTTCAGCACTGTGAGTGTGCAAAGCTGTCATCAAGGCAAAAGGTGGCTATTTGAAGAATCTCAAATAAAAATATATTTTGATTTGTTTAACACTTTTTTGGTTACTACATGATTCCATATGTGTTGTTTCATAGTTGTGATGTCTTCACTATTATTATACAATGTAGAAAATAGTACACATTTTTAAAAAAGACGAATGAGTAGGTGTGTCCAAACTTTTGACTGGTATTGTGTGTGTGTGTGTGTGTATATGTATATATAACATTTAATCATGCATATACTCTTTCTATAAACATACATCTTTATTATCCCTAATGGTTGCCTTCTATTGTTACATGATTGAAGTGCTAGCACAGGTCTGATTGAATACAGTCTAATATGTACTTTTCCATTTTAGTACCATAAGAGACACGAGAGAGATCTACTAGACCAGAAGAAAGAGAAGGAAGAGACACTACTACTGGAGATGGTGAGGGATTTGTATAAAAATAAAAATAACTCCCACACAAACGATTTTGCCAATCGTGTGGCGGGAGTTATTTTTATACAGTGTAGATTTTGGGGCAGTAACTCGTAGCACCACACACAAGATAAGCTTCTTCTAAAGATGGTGAGGGATTTGACACCATCCTGTCAATACCGTGCACTATGTCATTAAACACCGCCTTGTTCTTGTTATTTGTAGCACCAATATTTTATAAGCTCCCTTAATGCGTACAGCACTGTCAGTTTATTATTAGTGGAAAATAGAACAAGCAAACATGCGTCTTTGTTCAAAACAATATAGTTTTCTTTTCTTTTTCATACTCGTGCATATATTTGCATGAATTAACCTTTTCAAAGAGTCTATTTTCAGTTCTTTCTTCAGAAAGCTTTTTTGACTCTCTTTATTTATAAAGAGATGGCTTGATGTTATGTTATTCAATTCCTCTAGCACCATGCTCTAGTCCAGTGGTATTCAAACTTTTTCAGCGGGGACCCTATTTTTTCAGCTAGAATTTCTGCGAACCCTATTATTTTTGGCAAGAATTTCTCACAACCCCACCCTAAATCTTATGACACAACCTTAACATCAGTAAATCAACAAATAACCTTCAATTATTACATTTTCTAAATAAAAGCAAACCAATAAATACGCTTATTCAATACAATTTTATTTTTCAAATATGTTTGTATATTGTCCCATACAGTATTGTGTACTCTTATTTTTTGGTTCCCCCAAAAATACAATACTTTGAAAAAAACTGCTTTAGTGTATAGCCTATTCCTTTGTCTTCTGAGGCACTATAGCATTTGGTATTTTCTTTAGCTTCAAGTCAATGAAAGAATACTCAACTTTATCATGTGTGTGTGTCCCATGGGTATTTATTCCTGATTGTTGTGATACTTTATTTTGTCACAATTCTTAGTTGTAAATATAGCAGCAAGGAAGGGGTCTTTTGAAGGGGATAGATGGGCTTGGTTGTACAAGGCACAATACGTTTGGAAAGAAGAAACATTACAAACGTCAACATATAAAACAATATTTACCTATAACCTAAGGTTATTAGTAACCTATAATCTTATTAGCATTGTGTTTGCTAGTAAAGAGTGGTGCAGTAGCTAGCTAGTTAACTATAAATAAATATAATATTAATACAGTATAATAAATAGTTGGCCCCACCATTAGCCAAGTTAGTTCGATAGCTAACTAAAGCTATTTACAGTTAGTTAGCAACTGCGTCAACACTATTTTGCTAGCTACCATAACGCTGTTGTCAAAACATGCCCTCAAAGATGACGAGTATGTCATAGTTGTGTTTACATTTTACAGATTGTAATAACTGCCGTTGTTTCTTTTTTTAACCCTTCGAGTCGCTTCTCTCGTCCACCACAGGAACAGCTAGAGCGACAACAGAGCGAAGCCAAGCTCACCAGTGAAAAACACACTGAAAAGAAACGTACGTTCCCACACACATCACACATCTGCTTTGAGATTTTTACTAATATATTATAGATAATACACAGATCTCAAATGCATTGAGACAAATGGTACCCTGTGACATGTTGTGACTGTGTGGGTGGCTGTGTTGGCAGGGAGGGACAGTAAGACAGGTTTGTCAGGGACCAAGGGCCTGTCTGGATCCACGTCCGGGGCCACTTTGTCCACCTCCTCCGGTAAGACTGGGAATCAATCAATATCTTAATTTTTCCAATTGGGAAATTTGTCAACGTGGGAGAGAGAAACACTGGCAACACCTTTATACTAATAAGCATTCATCAACTATTTATGAACAACTAATACATTTGTATTTTATTATTTGTAAAACACACATTTTTGAAGATTTCATTTATTATAATGTGTTACCAAAACACTTCCTTGACCATGGATAGAAATGTATATGCCATTCTAGCGTAACTGTAAGGGGTTTCGATAACTCTGTTCCAACAGCACACAGCAACAGTAGCAGATTGTTGCACAAAGAGTGCAAAGAGCTTTCAACTCACAATGAATCAAGACAAAAAACATATGACCCAAAAAGATATCCTGTTCAACTTGGTCGAGATAGTGTTTGATGATGGTGATGATGAATCTACAGGTAAAGAGTTGAGGAAGGCCAAACTGGCACGGAGTCGGTCGCTTAGCAGCCATCCTACTACACCCAAGATGGCTAATCCGGACAAAACTCTGTAAGTAGTAACCTGCCCAACCATACCCCTAACCCAAAACATCACTATATCATTTTGCTGAAATATATTTTGATATAATATATTTAATCAAACATAAATGTATGGATATATATTTTTTAGAAATACTCTTTATAGGAACAGCTATGCTTTTCAATTGTTACTTTAAGAAAATAAATCTTGCACACACACACACACGTTCCAGTAACATTTTATATTGGTGGGACCACGTATACGTTTTAGCCACTTGTTATTGCAAACCTAGTCTTGACACGTTCTTCCATCTTGGTTTTCCTCCCCAGAAAGGTCAAGGATTCAGGAAGCTGTCCTGGAAAAGGGAAGAACTCTATGCTTCCTATGAATGGTAATCAAGTAATCCTATTATAGTGCAGCTATCATCCTATTTTAGTGCAACTCATCCTATTTTAGTGTAGCTCCCCAGCTAGCACATTTGGTTTCAGATTGGTTCCGGGAACGAAGCACTCAATTTCCTGACTGGTAAAACAAAAAACAAAAAAGTACATTCTGAGAACAAAAGCAAACATTCCAGACTGTTCTGGGACATTTGTTTTTAGGTTGCATGGAGGTTCTGAGAACGTTTTACTCTAGTTACTTTAACGTTTTTCCAGGGAGATTTTATTGACACTCTGAGAACGGAAATTATAGGTTATTTGAAATAACATTCTGAGAACATTCTCTACATGTTGTAAAGGTAATGGTTATTACTGAACATTTTCTTAAAACTAAGAACAAAATGTAAAGGTTATTTAGAAGTTTTTTTAACTTTCACTGAATAAAATTTTTATTTTGGGTTAACGTTTTGTTTAACTCCAAGCACACAGAAATTAATTTGCTTAGGCATTAATCATATGAACACATACATTTTTTTATTCTGACACGGCATCAGTGAGATTCGAGCCTATGATCTTATCTTCTCTATCCATGGAATTAGTCCACTGCGCCACCAGGTTGGCGCCAGCGTGCCATGTTTTTTTACGCATACAAAGCTGTTCATTTTTGTCTATTCACTCATTAAGATCAGGTGTGGCCAATTAGTGGGTGCGGCCAACACACCTGAACACTCTTAACAAGATATACTGTAGGATAGAGTTTTGTTGAGGCTGAGAAAAGGAATGTTTTTGTTTTTAAATAACATTCTTAGAACATTCTCTGAAAGTTACTAAAGTTTTCTTGTGAAAATGAATAATGCCCTTTTAGTGTAAGAGCTGTTTGAAATACTGTTTTGGTGGGATGGAGTTTTGGCCTGCCTGGTGACATCACCAGGAATAAATAATTCCAAACCTCTGCCAATAACAATTCCTTTTTTGGGGTTTTCCCCTCCCATCTCAGACCACTCCCAGACAGTCCTAACAAAATTATTGCTTGAGAAATTGCTCTTTGCTAAGAAACTACTTTTGTTTCTTTTTGACCATTTTAATTGAAAACAATCACAGTAAGGTTACCCAAAAATGATTTGAAATTGAGATATTGGACCTTTAAAGTTTGATGTTAATGTGTAGAATTTCATTTTTTTATAACATTCACCGAATATTGGCAAGAACTGACATAAAATATACATTCTCTGAACGTTCTGAGAACATTGCTTAAGTCACACAATTTTTTTGAATGTTCCCAGAATATGAGATTAAACATGGGAACTTTTAGTGGAATGTTCTGTGGTAGTACTGAAATTCCCACAGAAGAGCGTTGTTTCTTAAAGTTCTCTGAACAATTTGAGAACATTACTTAAAATAGAACCATGAAGAAACCAGTAGGAAACGTTATGCTGAAGTACTGACATTTCCACAGAAACATTCCCTCAGAAGAACATTGTTTTTTAAAAGTTCTCTGAACTTTTTGAGAACATTCCCAATGTCAAACCATTTGGAGAACGTTCCTAGAATATTACAAAAAATGTAATTAAATGTAACCATGTGTGAACCTTTAGGAAACGTTCTGTTAAAGTAATGAAACATCCCCAAAAAATATTTTGGGGACATGTTTCAAAACCAAGCAACTATCCTGCAACATTCCCAAAAGGTTGTGGGAAGGTTGTATGCAAACTAACCATAGAACAACTATGCTCTTACCAAGCTCTAAGAAACATATGGTTCTAAGAACGTTTTGTGGTAGCTGGGTCATCCTTTTAAGTGCAACTCATTCTATTTTAGTGCAACTCATCTGATTTTAGTGCCAATGAACACAACTCCTTGATAACCATTTGCAAACCTCAAGCGGTATGCTGTCCACATTCCAGCCCATCACATTATAAGCATGAGGAGAAATATACAGATCTCAATACCAAATTAAGGGAAAAGATCAGCCCTATCTAATTTTTGGAGTGAACTACCCCTACATACATACATATATACATACACACACAGGTGACCTTCCAAACCCCTGAGTTGGAGACCCCTGGAGCATTTGCTCGCTTCCTGTCAATGAAATTAGCATAAATAAATACATATTTTAGATCAAACTTTCCACTCTGTCACTTCCTAAGGTCACCTCAACACTTCGTCTGTCACATCATCCATCACCTCATCACTTCCTGTGTGTGTTGCAGCGGACGAGGCACTGCGGTCGCACCACTTCAGCGTGGCGGCAGCGTCGTCAGTGCTGTCCCAGACCCCCTCGGCTTCCTCCATGCCCGTCCTGATCCGCAGCAACACCACAAACACCCTGGTGGACCACCCGCACCAACACCAGCACCGCAGCAGCACCCTGGACCACCGCACCACCAACGGGGGCAAGGACACCCAGTCCAGAAAACTCTCCATGTGGGTCCTCTCTCAGCACTCACCGTCCTCCGTCCAATTCCAATAACCCTATTTTACTATGGCATCACCGTGTGAAAAACTGTGTGCCAGCCAGGGAAGTATTTACTAGGAACCAAACAGACCAAACGGGAGGTGGCTACCTGAACTTGTCCAATATGAAACTCTGGTTTTCGTTGCAAAACGTTTTTCTACGGTGTGAACTAATGCATACACCCCAGGTTCAATAGGAGACGTAAGTTCATCAAGTTCAGATATCTGCACTCACACCTATAGCTTGTTGGCTCCTATCAAATTCCTTGTGGAATCCACAATAATACCAAATCCTAACCAAATTGTTGATACAAATGTTTACACAGTAAATGGATTTTGGAAATTGCAATATACACCATCCCACACCTATGCATTATTTTACCTCTGAGTACACAAATTATGTCAGTGACTTTTTGCATTGACACAATCAAAACCAACTTGAACGGTATATCTTTCAACGTGACTGCTTTGATTAGTCTTAAGTGACTTTTTGGAACTGTAGTGAAGCAAACTTTCCAATCCCAATGAATACACCCCAGGTTCCAAATAGTAGAGAGTTGCTACTACTTAGCAAGAGAGACATTCCTGTGAACAACTTAACTCTGAGGAAAGAGATAAAACATTAAATGAATGCATTTTAGAATCAGAGTTGGGACAAAACTGTTCACTTTTAGAATTTGATGATGCTAAAAAGCTAACTTGCAACTGTTTTACCCCCCTTATACAGCTGTTGTTTACACAGTGATGTAATTGTGAAATAGGGTTACTCCAAGTCCACCCCCTACAGCCTCTGGTCTAGTCAACCCTCTAGGCCAGTGGTCACTAAGCCTGGTCCAAGGAGAGACCCATATGGGTTACAGGCTTTTGTTCTAGCCCAACACTAACAAACCTGATTCGCCTAATCAAGTGGTTGGCTTTGGGGATAAGTTAAAGCAGGTGTGTAGGTGCTGGGCTGGAGAAAAAGCCTACAAAGTACTCTGTGGGTCCCCAGGACCAGCATAGGAGAGCACCGCCCTAGAGAGCTACAAGGTGGACAGGCTTTTGTTCCAGCACTGACACGCCTGATTCACCTGATCAAGGGTACCTTGGATGAGCAGTTGATTAGTAGAATCAGGTGTGCCAGTGCTGTGCTGGACCTAACGTCTATATATGCACCCTTTAGCTCTCCAGGACCATAATTGGTGACCACTGCCCCTTGGCGCTTGTGTAGATCTGAAAGGATGGGATAGGTGTAAGCAATATGGCGATAATTTCAACCTACCCAGTCACAGGGCAAGATTAATCTGTTTTCGTATTGCTAATGCTAACACCCAATTTATCCATTTCGATGTACATGAAAGGGTAGGGGGGCTAAGCATTGACTTTGAATACAATAACCATCATCTTCCACCAAGTCCACTATACAGATGCATCATAAAACAAGGCAAAACAAACCTTTACATTACATGGGCATTATTTCAGGTTTAGTAGTATAAGTTTATTAGGAATAACTTTAACTTAAGTGATTACTATGTACTGGGTATATAATTGATATAAGTACAGGCAGGTAACAGCACTTACCACACCCAATTATGTTTTCCAAGGCAAAAGTGAGCGCAAAGACAAACAAGTGAGGGCAAACGTGGTAAGTACTGCACATCAGCATGTTCTTAGAAAGCAGGATAAATATATGGGTTATTCCAATGGTACTGTAGTTCCTCTGGTCTAAAGCCTATGTAATGTAAAGTGTGGCCTAAAAGAATGTCGTGCCTTACTGCAGTTAGTCAGTTATTACCAGGGTTGTGTTCATTAGGCACCAAATGGGGGGAAAGTCGGACTGAAACAGGGATGTACTACCTGGACTTTTTGTTTATGTTGAAAAAAATGTGCTTGCCCTAATGAACATGACTCTGTTGAACTGTAGTCTTTTTGGATGATTACACAATCCCAACGATTCTGTCAATGCATGTTCAGATATCTGCACGCGCACCTATAGTTTGTTGGCTTCTTTATGTTTTCTACGCTTTATGATACACTTTGAGTGAATCCACACAAATAGCAAATCCAAACCAAAATGGTAAATGCATTTTGGAAATTGCAATAGACACCATCCGACATCTATGCATTGTTTTACTTCTGATGAGTACACAAATTGTCAGTGACTTTTTTGGAACTGCATTGAAACAATCAAAACAAACTTCAACGGCATATCTTTCAATGTAACTTCTTTGATATCAGTCTAAATTACTTTTTGGAACTGCAGTGTAGCGAACCTTCCAATCCCAAATCCACCCATGCCCAGTACCCTCAGTACTTGTGTAGATACTTTTGTATATATAGTGTATGTGGACACCCCTTCAAATTAGTGGATTCTGCTATTTCAGCCACATCCGTTGCTGACAGGTGTATAAAATTGAGCACACAGCCATGATATCTCCGTAGACAAACATTGGCAGTAGAATGGCCTTAATGAAGAGCTCAGTGACTTTCAACGTGGCAGCATCATAGGATGCCACCTTTCCAACAAGTCAGTTTGTCAAATTTCTGCCCTGCTAGAGCTGCCCCGGTCAACTGTAAGTGATGTTATTGTGAAGTGGAAACGTCTAGGAGCAACAACGGCTCAGCCGCAAAGTGGTAGGCCACACAAGCTCACAGAATGGGACCGGTGAGTGCTGAAGCACGTAAAAATCATCTGTCCTTGTTTGCAACATTCACTACCGAGTTCCAAACTGCCTCTGGAAGCAACGTCAGCACAATAACTGTTAGTCGGGAGCTTCATGAAATGGGATTCCATGGCCGAGCAGCCGCACATAAGTCTAAGATCACCATGCACAATACCAAGCGTCAGCTGGAGTGGTGTAAAGCTCGCCGCCATTGAACTCTGTTGCAGTGGAAACACATTCTCTGGAGTGATGAATCACACTTCACCATCTGGCAGTCCGACGGACGAATCTGGGTTTGGCAGATGCCAGGAGAACGATACCTGACCCAATGCATAGTGCCAACTGTAAAGTTCACTGGCCCCTTCCAGTGAAGGGAAATCTTAACGCTACAGAATACAATGACATTCTAGACGATTCTGTGCTTCCAATTTTGTGGCAACAGTTTGGGGAAGGCCCTTTCCTGTTTCAGCATGACAATGTGCCCGTGCACAAAGCGAGGTCCATACAGAAATGGTTTGTTGAGATTATTTTGTTTAATTAGGGGGTAGATCAGCTTTACATTGTAGAATAATAGTGAAGAAATCAAAACTAGGAAATAACACATATGGAATCATGTAGTAACCAAAAAAGTGTTATATTTGAGATTCTTCAAATAGCCACCCTTTGCCTTGATGACAGCTTTGCACACTCTTGGCATTCTCTCAACCAGCTTCACCTGGAATGCTTTTCCAACAGTCTTGAAGGAGTTCCCACATATGCTGAGCACTTGTTGGCTGTTTTTCCTTCACTCTGCCGTCCGTCTCATCCCAATCCATCTCAATTTGGTTGAGGTCGGGGGATTGTGGAGGCCAGGTCATCTGATGCAGCACTCCATCACTCTCCTTCTTGGTAAAATAGCCCTTACACAGCCTGGAGGTGGGTTGGGTCATTGTCCTGTTGAAAAACAAATGATAGTCTCACTAAGCCCAAACCAGATGGGATGGCGTATCGCTGCAGAATGATGTGGTAGCCATGCTGGTTAAGTGTGCCTTAAATTCTAAATAAATCACAGACAGTGTCACCAGCAAAGCACCCCCACACCATAACACCTCCTCCTCCATGCTTTACGGTGGGAAATACACATGCGGAGATCATCCGTTCACCCACACCACGTCTCACAAATCTCCAATTTGGACTACAGACCAAAGGACAGATTTCCACCGTTCTAATGTCCATTGCTCGTGTTTCTTGGCCCAAGCAAGTCTCTTCTTATTATTGGTGTCCTTTAGTAGTGGTTTCTTTGCAGCAATTCGACCATGAAGGCCTGATTCACACAGTCTCCTCTGAACAGTTGATGTTGAGATGTGTCTGTTACTTGATTTCTGAGGCTGGTAACTCTAATGAACTTATCCTCTGCAGCAAAGGTAACTCTGGGTCTTCCATTCCTGTGGTGGTCCTCATGAGAGCCAGTTTCATCATAGCGCTTGATGGTTTTTGCAACTGCACTTTAAGAAACTTTCAAAGTTCTTGAAATGTTCCGTATTGACTGACCTTCATGTCTTAAAGTAATGATGGACTGTCGTTTCTCTTTGCTTATTTGATCTGTTCTTGCCATAATATGGACTTGGTGTTTTATGAAATAGGGCTATCTTCTGTATTCCCCCCCTACCTTGTCACAACACAACTGATTGGCTCAAACGCATTAAGAAGGAAAGAAATTCCACAAATTAACTTTTAAGAAGGCACACCTGTTAATTGAAATGCATTCCAGGTGACTACCTCATGAAGCAAATGCCAAGAGAATGCCAAGAGTGTGCAAAGCTGTCATCAAGGCAAAGGGTGGCTATTTGAAGAATCTCAAATATAAAATATATTTTGATTTGTTTAACGCTTTTTTGGATACTACATGAGTTTTGATGTCTTCACTATTATTCTACAATGTAGAAAATAGTAAAAATAAAGAAAAACCCTTGAATGAGTAGGTGTTCTAAAACTTTTTACCGGTAGAGTATATATACAGTGGGGAAAAAAAGTATTTAGTCAGCCACCAATTGTGCAAGTTCTCCCACTTAAAAAGATGAGAGGCCTGTAATTTTCATCATAGGTACACGTCAACTATGACAGACAAATTGAGGGAAAAAAATCCAGAAAATCACATTGTAGGATTTTTAATGAATTTATTTGCAAATTATGGTGGAAAATAAGTATTTGGTCACCTACAAACAAGCAAGATTTCTGGCTCTCACAGACCTGTAACTTCTTCTTTAAGAGGCTACTCTGTCCTCCACTCGTTACCTGTATTAATGGCACCTGTTTGAACTTGTTATCAGTATAAAAGACACCTGTCCACAACCTCAAACAGTCACACTCCAAACTCCACTATGGCCAAGACCAAAGAGCTGTCAAAGGACAACAGAAACAAAATTGTAGACCTGCACCAGGCTGGGAAGATTGAATCTGCAATAGGTAAGCAGCTTGGTTTGAAGAAATCAACTGTGGGAGCAATTATTAGGAAATGGAAGACATACAAGACCACTGATAATCTCCCTCGATCTGGGGCTCCACGCAAGATCTCACCCCGTGGGGTCAAAATGATCACAAGAACGGTGAGCAAAAATCCCAGAACCACACGGGGGGACCTAGTGAATGACCTGCAGAGAGCTGGGACCAAAGTAACAAAGCCTACCATCAGTAACACACTAGGCCGCCAGGGACTCAAATCCTGCAGTGCCAGACGTGTCCCCCTGCTTAAGCCAGTACATATCCAGGCCTGTCTGAAGTTTGCTAGAGTGCATTTGGATGATCCAGAAGAGGATTGGGAGAATGTCATATGGTCAGATGAAACCAAAATATAACTTTTTGGTAAAAACTCAACTCGTCGTGTTTGGAGGACAAAGAATGCTGAGTTGCATCCAAAGAACACCATACCTACTGTGAAGCATGGGGGTGGAAACATCATGCTTTGGGGCTGTTTTTCTGCAAAGGGACCAGGACGACTGATCTGTGTAAAGGAAAGAATGAATGGGGCCATGTATCATGAGATTTTGAGTGAAAACCTCCTTCCATCAGCAAGAGCATTGAAGATGAAACGTGGCTGGGTCTTTCAGCATGACAATGATCCCAAACACACCGCCCGGGCAACGAAGGAGTGGCTTCGTAAGAAGCATTTCAAGGTCCTGGAGTGGCCTAGCCAGTCTCCAGATCTCAACCCCATAGAAAATCTTTGGAGGGAGTTGAAAGTCTGTGTTGCCCAGCGACAGCCCCAAAACATCATTGCTCTAGAGGAGATCTGCATGGAGGAATGGGCCAAAATACCAGCAACAGTGTGTGAAAACCTTGTGAAGACTTACAGAAAACATTTGACCTGTGTCATTGCCAACAAAGGGTATATAACAAAGTATTGAGAAACGTTTGTTATTGACCAAATACTTATTTTCCACCATAATTTGCAAATAAATTCATTACAAATCCTACAATGTGATTTTCTGGATTTTTTTCCAAATTTTGTCTGTCATAGTTGACGTGTACCTATGATGAAAATTACAGGCCTCTCTCATCTTTTTAAGTGGGAGAACTTGCACAATTGGTGGCTGACTAAATACTTTTTTTCCCCACTGTATATTGATTTTATATATTTTCCTTTATTATTTTCCCCTAACCCTACCACCCCTCCCCTAATTGGAGAAAACTAATGGACAACAACTTCCACTTCAAGCTTATACAGTGCATTCGAGAAGTATTCAGACCCCTTGACTTTTTCCACATTTCGTTACATGACAGCCTTATTCTAAAGTAGATTTGTTTTTTTCCCCTCATCAATCTACACACAATACCCCATAATGACAAAGCAAAAACAGGTTTTTTGTCATTTTTGCACATTTATAAAAATTACAAACTGAAATATAACATTTACATAAGTATTCAGACCCTTTACGCAATACTTTGTTGAAGCACCTTTAGCAGAGATTACAGCCTCGAGTCTTCTTGGGTATGACGCTACAAGGTTGGCACACCGGTATTTGGGGAGTTTCTCCCATTCTTTTCTGCAGATCCTCTCAAGCTCTGTCAGGTTGGATGGTGAGCGTCGCTGCAGAGCTATTTTCGGGTCTCTCCAGAGATGTTAGATCGGGTTCAATTCCGGGCTCTGGATGGGCCACTCAAGGACATTCAGAGACTTGTCCCGAAGCCACTCCTGCGTTGTCTTGGCTGTGTGCTTAGTGTCGTTGTCCTGTTGGAAGGTGAACCTTCGCCCCAGTCCTGAGAGTTCTGGAGCAGGTTTTCATGAAGGATCTCTCTGTACTTTGCTCCGTCCATCTTTCCCTCGATGCTGACTAGTCTCGCAGTCCCTGCCGCTGAAAAACATCCCCACAGTATGATGCTGCCAACACCATGCTTCACCGTAGGGATGGTGCCAGGTTAACTCCAGATGTGGCGCTTGGCATTCAGGCCAAAGAGTTCAATCTTGGTTTCATCAGACCAGAGAATCTTGTTTCTCATGGTCTGAGAGTCCTTTAGGTGCCTTTTGGCAAACTCCAAGCGGGCTGTCATGTGTCTTTTACTGAGGAGTGGCTTCCATCTGGCCACTACCATAAAGGCCTGATTGGTGGAGTGTTGCAGAGATGGTTGTCCTTCTAGAAGGTTCTCCCATCTCCACAGAGGAACTCTGGAGCTCTGTCAGAGTGACCATCGGGTTCTTGGTCACCTCCCTGACCAAGGCCCTTCTCCCCCGATTGCTCAGTTTGGCCGGGTGGCCAGCTCTATGAAGAGTCTTGGTGGTTCCAGACTTCTTCCATTTGGAGGCCACTGTGTTCTTGGGGACCTTCAATGCTGCAGACATTTTTTGGTACCCTTCCCCAGATCTGTGCCTCGACACAATCTTGTCTCTTGTTTTTTGTTTTTTCTCTGACATGCACTGTCAACCGTTGGACCTTATATAGACAGGCATGTGCCTTTCCAAATCATGTCCAATCAATTGAATGTACCACAGGTGGACTCCAATCAAGTTGTAGAAACATCTCAAGGATGATAAATGGAAACAGGATGCACCTGAGATACATTTTGGTCTGAATACTTATGTAAATAAGGTATTTCTGTTTGGGTTTTTTAAATACATTTGCAACAATTTCAAACCTGTTTTTGTTTTGTCATTATGGGGTATTGTGTGTAGATTGTTGAGGGAGAAAATTAATTTAATAAATTTTAGAATAAGGCTGTAACGTAACAAAATGTGGAAAAAGTCAAGGGGTCTGAATACTTTCCGAGTGCACTGTACATACTATATACATTTTACGGACACAGTGTATTTTACAATAGTTATCTTTTGTTTGTTTTTAATCCCATCCTTCAGCTACTTTCAACCCCTTCCATCTACCTCTGAAGACCATCCAGTTTTGATTTATATTTGCCATATATTTTTAACTGTGCTGTTTCACAAAGTTCTGAACCTATATACATTTTACGGACACAGTATATTTTACATGAGTTATCTTTTGTTTGTTTTTAGTCCCACCCTTCAGCTCCACTCAACCCCTCCCATCTATCTCTGAACACCATCCAGTTTAGATTTCTAGTTGCCATATATTTTTTTTACTTGGCTGTGATGTTTCACAACGTTCTGAACCTTTCTATTCGCATAGTTTCTACAATTGTAAATTAAAGATAATTTTTTTTGCTAAAAGTATTGTTATATTATTGATCGATTGACTATTACTTTTCAAATCACCCAGCAGTCCTATTTGCAGAGTTAGCTCCAGGTAAATGTTGAAATTCTTCAGCCATTCCTGAACCTGCGACCAAAAACAAGCTACATATGGACAGTACCAAAACAAATGATCTAATTATTCTGTCTCTTTGCAGCAAAATCTGGAGAGCTGGAATGGTTGTATCCCCCATATATATAAAATTCAATTGGTTGCAAGTATTTTGTATAATAATTTAAATTGAAAAATCCAAAGTTTTGAATCCGGCGTCGTTTTGTGTATCAGTTCATAAACCATGTGCCATGGAATCGGTACAATGAAAATCTCTTCCCAACTATTTTGCAATCTGTATGGTGTGGAAGAACTTGACTGGCCTGCACAGAGCCCTGACCTCAACCCCATCGAACACCTTTGGAAAGAATTGGAGCGGCGACTGTGAGCCAGGCCTAATCGCCCAACATCAGTGCCCAACCTTACTAATGCTCGTGGCTGAATGGTAGCAAGTCCCCGCAGCAAAGTTCCAAAATCTAGTGGAAAGCCTTCCCAGAAGAGTGGAGGCTGTTATAGCAGTGAAGGGCGGACCAACTCCATATTAATGCCCATGATTTTGGAATGAGATGTTCGACGAGCAGGTGTCCACATACTTTTGGTCATGTAGTGTATGAAAGGATTGGGTGGGTACAAGTAGTGTATGAAAGGATTGGGTGGGTACAAGCAACCCCCAGGGTTGTGGGTTCGATTCCCACGGGGGGCCAGTATAAAAAAAAAAAATGTGTTCACTAACTGTAAGTCGCTCTGGATAAGAGCGTCTGCTAAATGACGTAAATGTAAATGTAATGGTAGCTCCATCTTACCATTTGATTGGCCAGGTGGAATTTGTACCATATCGCTTACACCTCATCCTCTCAGCTTTAACACCCCTGATTCGAATAATCAATCAGAACCTGCACTCATACCAGCCCTTCCCAGGAAAAATTGCCCATCTGTTATGTAGGGGTGGGAGCTAGGGGTCGATTTGCGATAGGTCACTCCTTGTTTACTAGTTATTAACTTGTTTACCCAATGCTTACCTGCACCTCCTGTACTCTGTTTTCCAGACAAAGGAAGTCCAACTCTTTCGGTATGCAGTCGGGGAGGGAGTGAAGCTGGCTATATTGGGGCGATGACAGACCCCTTAGTCCCCCGGCGATGACCTTGAGGTCCTCAAGATCAAGCCTTTGGGAAGAACCGGGTGGCCACGACCACTACACCCCTGCTCCGATGGTCATCCTCCTTCATCTATCTCAAGTTGTCAAAAGTGTGCATCTGTCCTCCCCCTGCTTCATGTTCCAAATGACAAACAAAACCTAATAAACACTTCAACATTGGCTCGCGGGGGAAAGACGTCCGGAGTCTTAATTGCACCAATGGGAAACAGAACAGACATCAAACCCATCTCTGCCTTATTCTACAAATACTCGTAACTCGTTCCATTTGACAAAAAATAAGTAATTCCAAACAAAATATGTAACAGTATGCATTTTATTTGTACCTTTATTTATTGGCAATTTCTTTCTGTATTATAGCATGCTTTGCATAGTCTCTTCTCTTATGTTTTATATTTTCCCAAATGGCTATTGAAGAAAAAAAACTCACTGTTTTTATGACTATACGATCCACCACCTTTTCCAACACTTGTGATTGGTACCGGAATTTCTCCATCCCACCAATGAGATTGTGCCTGGTGCCTCTGAAGCGCCTGAGTGATCCGCCCATGCCAACCCTCACCACCCAATCAATAAAACCTGTGTTGAATATGTGACATGATAATGAGCTCAACTTACTTTCTTTCTTATTCTAATATAAAGCATAGGTCAGTGAATGACTTTTTGGGGCCGGTTCTCTCTGACACAGATTAAGCCTAGTCCTGGACTAAAAAGCAAGCTCAATTGAGAATCTCCTAAAATCATTGTTAGTCCAGGACTAGGCTTAATCTGTGTCCCGGAAAACACCACAGAGTTTGTTAGTCCTTTGTTTTGATTTAAACACAATTGGTCCCTATAGGTTACATACTGCAAATTCTATCATTTTAGATTACAGAAGGCAAAACATGTTCAGTGCCTTTTAAATGACAAATTAAGCCTCAAAGGGAGGGAGCTAAAAAGAGAAGGATAGTAGTACTTAAGATGAAGGCCATCACATAACTGCTCAGCATATTGGTGTGCAATTACTGAAAAACTAGACATTTTGTCCAACTGCAATTTGACCTCAAGTGTCACTATATCTGAATAAGACCTATAGTTCACCAAGTAAATCACCAAAAGGATGCATTAATACTATCTACACAGACTCATATGGTGCCCTGCAACTTGAGTGTTTATAAGAGGACAATACAGGCAGACAAGACCGTTAGTTACAGTGTTATTACTCAACCACAAACACTTATATGACACGATGGTTACGGTCGCAGTTACTTCTTGGTGGGGTCGATCACCCTGCCCATGAAGAGAATGCTGCTGGTGGCCTGGTGGTAAGTGAGGAAGAGGAAAGGCCGGTTGACGGTGAGCCGAGGAGGTAGACTAGCGAAGATGTTCGGGGCACGAGCATTCCCGGTGCTGCTGGTCTCGTCCACGGTGATGGCCGCCTTGTGCACAACCTGAAACCACAGAATAAGAAAGCTAAGAAAGGACTGCATGGTTAAGATGTAGTAAGGAAAGTGAATAATGCTGCTAACTGGCCCCAGACCTGTTTGTGCTCTTGCCTACTCCATTGCTGTCCAGTGTCCTGGTCAAGCCAAATGCCATTGTCATGACATTGACAAAGAGTGGCAAGGAGTTGGCATGATAGTGCTAACAGTCACCTTCAACACGAGGCTGATGGAAGCCTAATGATGGCCTTTCGAAAATGCAGCTTCCTTGTTTATTTGGATCTCCCATTAGCTTTTGGGTCCACAAAAAACACAATATGACAAGTAACAAAACACTGATAGACAAGGAAAGTCACACAAATGTAAAATACAACAATATACAGTGCATTCGGAAAGTATTCAGGTTTTCATGAAGGATCTCTCTGTACTTTGCTCCGTTCGTCTTTCCCTCGATTCTGACTAGTCTCGCAGTCCCTGCCGCTGAAAAACATCCCCACAGCATGATGCTGCCACCACCATGCTTCACCGTAGGGATGGTACCAGATTAACTCCAGATGTGACGCTTGGCATTCAGGCCAAAGAGTTCAATCTTGGTTTCATCAGACCAGAGAATCTTGTTTCTCGTGGTCTGAGAGTCCTTCAGGTGCCTTTTGGCAAACTCCAAGCGGTCTGTCATGTGTCTTTTACTGAGGAGTGGCTTCCATCTGGCCACTACCATAAAGGCCTGATTGGTGGAGTGTTGCAGAGATGGTTGTCCTTCTAGAAGGTTCTCCCATCTCCACAGAGGAGCTCTGTCAGAGTGACCATCGGGTTCTTGGTCACCTCCCTGACCAAGGCCCTTCTCCCCCGATTGCTCAGTTTGGCCGGGTGGCCAGCTCTATGAAGAGTCTTGGTGGTTCTAGACGTATTCCATTTGGAGGCCACTGTGTTCTTGGGGACCTTCAATGCTGCAGACATATGTTGGTACCCTTCCCCAGATCTGTGCCTCAACACAATCCTGTCTCAGAGCTCTACGGACAAAGTTCTGAACCTATATACATTTTACGGATACAGTATATTTTACATTAGTTATCACAACATGACAAGTAACAAAACACTGATAGACAAGGAAAGTCACACAAATGTAAAATACAACAATATACAGTGCATTCGGAAAGTATTCAGACCCCTTGATTTTTTCCACATTTTGTTACGTTACAGCCTTATTCTAAAATGTCAATCTACACACAATACCCCATAATGACAAAGCGAAAACAGGTTTTTAGACATTTTGGCAAATGTATTAGAAATACCTTATTTACATAAGTATTCAGACCCTTTGCTATTAGACTCATAATTGAGCTCAGGTGCATCCTCTTTCTATTGATCATCCTTGATGTTTCTACAACTGATTTGGAAAGCACACACCTGTCTATATAAGGTCCCACAGTTGACAGAGAAAAAACCAAGCCATGAGGTCGAAGGAATTGTCCGTAGAGCTCCGAGACAGGATTGTGTCGAGGCACAGATCTGGGGAGGGGTACCAAAAAATGTCTGCAGCATTGAAGGTCCCCAAGAACACAGTGGCCTCCATCATTCTTAAATGGAAGAAGTTTGGAACCACCAAGACCCTTCCTAGAGTTGGCCGCCCGGCCAAACTGAGCAATCGGGAGGAAGTGCCTTGGTCAGGGAGGTGACCAAGAACCCGATGATCACTCTGACAGAGCTCCAGAATCCCTCTGTGGAGATGGGAGAACCTTCCAGAAGGACAACCATCTCTGCAGCACTCCACCAATCAAGCCTTTATGGTAGAGTGGCCTTAACGGAAGCCCCTCAGTAAAAGGCACATGACATCCCGCATGGAGTTTGCCTAAAGGACTCAGACCACGAGAAACAAGATTCTCTGGTCTGATGAAACCCAGATTGGACTCTTTGGCCTGAATGCCAAGCGTCACGTCTGAAGGAAACCTAGTACCATTCCTATGGTAAAGCATGGTGGTGGCAGTATCATGCTGTGAGGGAGGGACGGGGAGACTAGTCAGGATCGAGGGAAAGATGAACGGATCAAAGTACAGAGAGATCCTTCATGAAAACCTGCTCCAGAGCGCTCAGGACCTCAGACTGGGGCGAAGGTTCACCTTCCAACAGGACAACGACTCTAAGCTAAGCACACAGCCAAGACAACGCAAGAGTGGCTTTGGGACAAGTCTCTGAATGTCCTTGAGTGGCCCAGCCAGAGCCCTTACTTGAACTCGATCGAACATCTCTGGAGAGAACTGAAAATAGCTGTGCATCGACGCTCACCATCCTACCTGACAGAGCTTGAGAGGATCTGCAGAGAAGAATGGGAGAAACTCCCCAAATACAGGTGTGCCAAGCTTGTAGCATCATACCCAAGAAGACTCAAGGCTGTAATCGCTGCCAAAGGTGCTTCAACAAAGTACTGAGTAAAGGGTCTGAATACTTACGTAAATGTTATTTGTTTTTTACATTCTAAAAACCTGTTTTTGCTTTGTCATTATGGGTATTGTGTGTATATTGATGAGGGAACAAAAACAATTTAATCCATTTTAGAATAAGGTTGTAACGTAACAAAATAAGGAAAAAGTAAATGGGTCTGAATACTTTCTGAATGCACTGTACAAACAATGCAACCAAAAAAGAATGTGTGTGTGTCCCCTTATAGTCCCCGCCATTCCATGAGTTGTTTTTTAATCCGTTTTTTAATGGTACTTTTGCTGTTTGCTTGGGTAATTGGAGATTTTCCATGCAATCATGGCTCTGTATAAAACTGCATTGCCGTGAATTCATTTTGGACTTGGGGACTGTGAGGGTGTGTATGGGTGTCTGAGCTGAATGTTATTTGATTATGCAGACAATCTGGAATTTTTGTCACAGTAATATTTCTCATACCTAGAAGAGAAGCAGTTAATCTCTTGTCAACCCTCAACCAGGAAAGACTGCCATGCATACTGTTGATGTTAGTTCTGTATGTGCAGTTAAGGGCAAGGTGTGCTGCTCTGTTTTGAGCCAGCTACAGCTTTGCTAGGTCTTTCTTTGCTGCACTTGACCATTTTACTGGACAGTAATCAAGATGGGACAAGACCAGAGGCTGAACAACTACTACAGTTGGTTTGTGTAAAAAATGCAGAACATATTTTTATAACAGACATACCCCTCCCCATCTTCACATCAACTTTGTCAATATGTCTTGACCATGATAATTGACCATACAATGTTATACCTAGAAGTTTAGCTTCCTCAACTTGCTCAATGGTCACACCCTTGAAGTACAACTCCAGTTGGTCTTAGGTCTTAGAGCACTGGTTTTCAAAGTCGGGGTTGGGGGAACTGCAGTGGGGTCGCCATATAAAAAAACATTTAAGAGTACAGATTATTGTATTGGACAATATAGAGACGTTTTTGAGAAATAAATTTTTTATTTTATTGAGTAAATGTATTTATTGGTTTCTTTTCATTTTGATAAGAGATTAAACTGTAATGAATTTAAGGTTATTTGTTGATGTAAACATAGCATTGTATTTGGTAAAACACAATCCTCCATCATTTTACTAAGAACAGGCAGAAAACTGATTGGGGGGCTGTTAGAGCCAGCAAAGGGTGCTTTACTATTTTTTAGGCAGTGGAATTACTTTAGCTTCCTTCCACGCCTGTGGGGACACACACACACACAGTCTTGTATAACTAACCTTGTGGGGACACACAATTCAGTCCCATTAAAAATCCTATTTTCCCTAAGCCTTACCCTAACCTTAACCCCAAAACCTAACCTTAACCCTAAACCTAACCCTAGCTCCTAACCCTAAACCTAATTCTAAACCTAACACTAATTCTAACCTTAACCCTAAACCTCCTAGAAATAGCATTTGACCTTGTGGGGACTAACAAAATGTTCCCAGTTGGTCAAATGTTTGTTCGTTTACTATTCTTGTGGGGACTTCTGGTCCCCACAAGTATAGTTAAACACACACACACACACACACACACACACCTTTATGCTTTGGTTAAATATATCGAAAATAGGGGTGGCAATACAGTCTGCTACCATTCTCAGTAGTTTCCCATCAAGGTTGTCAGGCTTATCATTATTGATAACAATAGTTTTTCCATCCTCTCCCACACTAACATGACCAAATTCAAAACAGTAATACTGTATGATGGTTCAATGTTGTCATTTCACTTCTGAGTTTTTCCACTTTACTAGTGAAATGATTGGCAATATTGAAAGGTTTTGTTATAAATGACCCATCAACTTCAATGAACTATGCAGATGAATTGGGTTTTCCACCCATTATATTATTTAAGGTACTCCAAAGTCTTTTTCCATTGTGTTTTATGTCATTTATCTTTGTTTGGTAATATCATTTATTCTTCTTTTTGTTACGTTTAGTCACAACATTTCTCAATTGACAGTATGTCGACCAATCAGCTGAGCAGCCGACTTGTTTGCCACCTCTTTTGCATCATTTCTTTGAACCATACAATTTTGCAATTCATCATCAATCCAGGGGGCTCTAACAGTTCTCACAGTTAGTTACTTAACAGGTGCGTGCTTGTCAACAATTGGCATTAATACTTTTACAAATATTAGCAGTGCTGCATCTGGATTCACTTCCTCACACACATCAGACCAACATACATTGTCTTCAACAAAAGAATCCTGAGGAAACATTTTGTATGATCTCTTATAAATTACTTTAGTACCAACATTTGGCACTTTGGCTTTCCTTGTTATTGCCACAATGTTATGGTCACTACAGCCAATGGAAACTGATATTGCTTTGGAGCAAATCTCTGCAGCATTAGTGAAGATATGATCAATACAAGTGGATGTTCACCAGTCACTACAAAGATACAGACCTCCTTCCGAACTGAGTTGCCGGAGAAAAAGACAACTGCTCAGGGATTTCACCATGAGGCCAATTGTGATTTTAAAATAGTTACAGAGTTTAATGGCTGGAATAGCAGAAAACTTAGGATGGATCAACAATATTGTAGTTACTTCAAACCACTAACCTTAATGACAAGAGTGTAAATGAAGCCTGTACAGAATAAAAAAATATCCCAAAAGATGCATCCTGTTGGCAACAAGGCACTAAAATAATACTGTAAAAAATGTGACAAAGGAATTAACTTTTTGTCCTAAATACAAAGTGTTATATTTGGGCCAAATCCAGCACAACACATCACTGGGTACCACTCTCCATATTTTAAAGCATGGTGGTGGCTGCATCATGTTATGGGTATGCTTGTCGTCGGCAAGGACTGGGGAGTTCTTCAGGATATAAAAAAAACGGAATGTAGCTAAGCACAGGCAAAATCCTAGACGAAAACCTGGTTCAATCTGCTTTCCAACAGTCACTGAGAGACAAATTCACCTTTTAGTAGGACAATAACCCTAAAACACAAGGCCAAATCTACACTAGAGTTGCTTACCAAGATGACATTGAATGTTCCTGAGTGGCCTACTTACAGTTTTGACCTAAATCTGCTTGAAAACCTATGGCAAGACTTAAATGGCTGTCTAGAGATGATCAACAACCAACTTGATAGAGCTTGAAGGATTGTAAAAAGAATAATGGGCAAATATTGCGCAATCCAGGTGTGCAAATCTCTTAAGAGACTCACCCCAAAAGAAAATAATTGCTGCCAAAGGTGTTTCTAACATGTATTTTTTAAATTAGTTTGTAAAAACAATGACATTTTTCCTTTCACTTTGACTTTAGAGTACTTTGTGTAGATTGCTGACAAAAAAGACAATGAAATCAATTTTAACCCCACTTTGTAACACAACAAAATGTGGAAAAAGTCTAGGGGAGTGAATACTTTCTGAAGGCACTGTATTGCGGTCCCAGCAACAACGGCTAACCGCGTCACAGGATCCAAATTCAAAAAGGTAGCTAGTAAGCACATTTTCTTTAGAGACTTTCAAAAAGTTCAATACAACAAACCGAGCTCTCCCTCATTCAACACGTGACATATCGGATGTTCACACGCTTACCGGATTTGAATGTACTAACCTTTTTGAATGTACTAACCTTTTTAAATATACTAACCTTGACTTCTCTTACTCTGGAAGGCTTTGTCTTTACTGTGAATGAATGCTTGACATTACGAGAATAATGTCACCAAAGAAATCGATATGCCAATTTAACTTTTGGAAAGCACTGATATATATTATCACATAATATATTATTATTTTATCACTTTATGATGATTTTGTAGCAACTCACTTATTTGTATTCACTTGGGGCTCTGATGAGACATTGCTTTGGGAATATTATGCAGCTTTTCATTTTCTGATTAGAAAAAGTAGTTCTCAGTGGCCACAAGTTACCAAGAGCCTTTGCTTATACATTAAGGACACCACGAAATGCAAGAGGCCTATTTCGGTCTTCCCTTTCACAGAAACAATTAACCCAAACAGTATAAAGTAACCACAGGTGGACATTCAAGACACCGCCGGAAGTTGGCTGCATCTAAAAAGTGGGTATCTCACCTTCCTTATCACTCCTCCATTATCTCAGTCTAACACTTGAGCAAGAGGCCGTCGAGTGACAGATACAAACACACAGTGGTGGACACATACTTATGGGGAGACACACAGTGACAGACACGTATATGAGGGAAAAATACGTACACACTGATGAACAACACACAGATATGCACACTCAATGACGGATACACACACACACACAAACACTAATGGAGAAACACCAGCTCACACACACACACTGACCTCAGAGAGCCTCAGGCCCGTTTCCCCACCGATGCCAGAGAAGTCAGCGCTGTCCTGGAAGACCTCGCTGATCCCCAGGCCTGGCAGGACCTTCTGCAGGGAGTATGACTGCTCCAGCATAAATCTAGGCAGCTGCACCTCCAGCCTTCTGCAGAGCACAGGAAGTGACATAATAATCATTAAGAATGGGTCATAAGGCCAATGGTTGAGTGTTTCAATTATTATTATTTTTTTAAATCTAAAATCAAATGAGTAAATTATTATAATATACTCCTGCATTTTCTCTATCAGCATTGGCTCTATTCTCCAGCATTTTGGATTTGAGATCAAATGTTTTCTATGAGGTGACTGACACCTTTTATTTGAGGGTATTTTCATGCCCCCAAAACATGTTAACCTCGCACCATTACCAATAATGGGAGGTTAACATTTTTGGTGGGGTATGATATTTATGCCTCTAACTTTCTCACTCATCATTATTCACGATTCAGTCATCATGGTAGCAACCACATTAATGTAGAAGTGTTCATAAACATATTCTATTCTTATTTACAATAAAAGGGACTCCAAAATGACACAATACATTATTTACCATTCATTTCTATTGGGCACAACATAATCTGAAACACTACCAAAACAAACTGCAAAAGCATATACATTTAATTATTGTAGAGTAGTAGAGCTTGATGTAGTCATTGCGCGCTAGGAATATGGAACCAAATACTAAACTTTTGACTAAATGTAATATACTATGGGCTCTATTTGAACAAAGCTAACGCAATGATAAATCTAAGCACTGGTGGTGGCGCTATAGGTCTGGGGGTATGTCAGAGACTTTTGCTATTTTTGCAGCCGTTATGAGCTCAATAGCTGGCGGTGGCGCAAAAGGGATGGGTTTTGATGAATAAACAAGTTATAGTTGTGACGAGGGCTTGGCCACTCACTGGCCAATCAAGGCGTTCCATAGCTTAATACTGCATGCGTTTGCCTTAAGTTCGGTAGGTTATTGACAATCTTGTCATCAACTCCAATTCGGCTTGGATCACGGAATATTCTCATCCTAATCCATTGTTGATTGATATCAACAGTTTACTAAATAGCATAAGCTACAGTAACAAAACCCATTTGGCTTCAACGAGTATAGTCCTTTACACATTGCACTTCTCAAATAAAAAACATTATAGGCTCCCGTAAATTGTATTGTATGTGTGAGGCACGTTCTCAATAAAAAAGATATAGCGTAGGCCTACCGTTGATATGGTGTTGAACCAGCTTTCATTATAGTAGGGTAAGGATGGCCTACTAAGGGCTTGTTTTTTTATCAAACGAAATGGAAAACAAGCAATTTCTCCAGGAAAATAACTTAAATGTTTCTAAATACAAGTTTTACCGGATTATCTCATCTCTTGTTCCATGATGGGCATACAGTGCATTCGGAAAGTATTCAGACCCCTTGACTTTTTCCACATTTTGTTATGTTACAGCCTTATTCTAAAATGGATTAAATAAAAATAAAAATATCATCAATCTACACACAATACCCCATAATGACAAAGCATAAACAGGTTCTTAGAAATGTTTCCAAATGTATTAAAAAGTAAAAAACAGAAATACCTTATTTACATAATATTTCAGACCCTTTGTTGTGAGACTCAAAATTGACCTCAGGTGCATCCTGTTTCCATTGATCATCCTTGAGATGTTTCTACAACTTGATTGGAGTCCACCTGTGGTACATTCAATTGATTGGACATGATTTGGAAAGGCACACACCTGTCTATATAAGGTCCCACGGTTGACAGTGCATGTCAGAGCAAAAACCAAGCCATGAGGTCGAAGGAATTGTCTGTAGAGCTCCGAGACAGGATTGTGTCGAGGCACAGATCTGGGGAAGGGTACTAAAATATTTCTGCAGCATTGAAGGTCCCCAAGAACACAGTGGCCTCATTCTTAAATGGAAGAAGTTTGGAACCACCAAGACTCTTCCTAGAGGTGGCCGCCCGGCCAAACTGAGCAATCGTGGGGAGAAGGGCCTTGGTAAGGGAGGTGACCAAGAACCCGATGGTCACTCTGACAGAGCTCCAGACTTCCTCTGTGGAGATGAGAGAAACTTCCAGAAGGACAACCATCTCTGCAGCACTCCACCAATCAGGCCTTTATAGTAGAGTGGCCAGACGGAAGCCACTCCTCAGTAAAAGGCACATGATAGCCCGCTTGGAGTTTGCCAAAAGGCACCTAAAGGACTCTCAGAACATGAGAAACAACATTCTTTGGTCTGATGAAATCAAGATTGAACTCTTTGGCCTGAATGCCAAGTGTCACTTCTGGAGGAAACCTGGCACCATGCCTACGGTGAAGCATGGCGGTGGCAGCATCATGCTGTGGGGATGTTTTTGAGCAGCAGGGACTGGGAGACTAGTCAGGATCGAGGGAAAGATGAAAGGAGCAAAGTACAGAAAGATCCTTGAAGAAAATCTGCTCCAGAGCACTCAGGACTTCAGACTGGGGTGAAGGTTCACCTTCCAACAGGACAACGACCCTAAGCACACAGCCAAGACAATGCAGAAGTGGCTTTGGGACAAGTCTCTGAATATCCTTGAGTGGCCCAGTCAGAGCCCAGACTTGAACCCGATCTAACATCTCTGGAGAGACCTGAAAATAGCTGTGCAGCGACGCTCCCCATCCAACCTGACAAAGCTTGAGAGAATCTGCAGAGAAGAATGGGAGAAACTCCCCAAATACAGGTGTGCCAAGCTTGTAGCGTCATACCCAAGAAGACTTGAGGATGTAATCTCTGCCAAAGGTGTTTCAACAAAGTACTGAGTAAAGGGTCTGAATACTTACACTGCCAGTCAAAGGTTTGGACACACCTACTCATTCAAGAGTTTTTCTTTATTTTTAATATTTTTTACATTGTAGAATAATAGTGAAGACATCACAACTATGAAATAAAACATTTGGAATCATGACGTAACAAAAAAAAAAAGTCTTAAACAAATCAAAATATATTTTAAATTTGAGGTTCTTCAAATAGCCACCCTTTGCCTTTGACAGCTTTGCACACTCTTGGCATTCTCTCAAACAGCTTCATGAGGTAGTCACCTATAATGCATTTCAATTAACAGGTGTGCCTTCTTAAAAGTTAATTTGTGGAATTTGAGACAATCAGTTGTGTTGTGACAAGGTAGGGGGGGTAGCCCTATTTGGTAAAAGACCAAGTCCATATTATGGCAAGAACAGCTCAAATAAGCAAAGAGAAATGACAGTCCATTATTACTTTAAGACATGAAGGTCAGTCAATACGGAACATTTCAAGAACTTTGAAAGTTTCTTCAAGTGCAGTCGCAAAAACCATCAAGCGCTACGATGAAACTGGCTCTCATGAGGACCGCCACAGGAATGGAAGACCCAGAGTTACTTCTGCTGCAGAGGATAAGTTCATTAGAGTTATCAGCCTCAGAAATTGCAGCCCAAATAAATGCTTCACAGAGTTCAAGTCACAGACACATCTCAACATCAACTGTTCAGAGGGAGACTGTGTGAACCAGGCCTTCATGGTCAAATTGCTGCAAAGAAACCACTACTAAAGGACACCAATAAGAAGAAGAGACCTGCTTGGGCCAAGAAACACAAGCAATGGACATTAGACCGGTGGAAATTTGTCCTTTAGTCTGGAGTCCAAATCTGAGATTTTTGGTTCCGACAGCCGTGAGATGCAGTGTGGGTGAACGGATGATCTCTGCATGTGTAGTTCCCACCGTAAAGCATGGAGGAGGAGGTGTTATGGTGTGGGGGTGATTTACTGGTGACACTGTCTGTAATTTATTTAGAATTTAAGGCACACTTAACCAGCATGGCTACCACAGAATTCTGCAGCGATACGCCATCCCATCTGGTTTGGGATTAGTGGGACTGTCATTTGTTTTTCAACAGGACAATGACCCAACACACCTCCAGGCTGTGTAAGGGCTATTTTACCAAGAAGAAGAGTGATGGAGTGCTGCATCAGATGACCTGGCCTCCATAATCCCCCGACCTCAACCCAATTGAGATGGTTTGGGATGAGTGGGACGGCAGAGTGAAGTGCTCAGCATATGTGGGAACTCCTTCAAGACTGTTGGAAAAGCATTCCAGGTGAAGCTGGTTGAGAGAATGCCAAGAGTGTGCAAAGCTGTCATCAAGGCAAAAGGGTGGCTATTTGAAGAATCTCAAATATAAAATATATTTTGATTTGTTTAACACTTTTTTGGTTACTACATGATTCTATGTGTGTTATTTCATAGTTTTGACATCTTCACTATTATTCTACAAAATAGTAAAAATAAAGAAAAACCCTTGAATGAGTAGGTGTGTCCAAACTTTTGACTGGTAATGTATGTAAATGTGATATTTAAGTTTTTTTATTTTTAATATATTTGCAAAAATTTCTAAAAACCTGTTTTTGCTTCATCATTATGAAGTATTGTGTGTAGATTGATGAGGAAAACAAGATTTAATCCATTTTAGAATTAGGCTGTAACGTAACAAAATGTGGAAAACGTCAAGGGGTCTGAATACTTTCCGAATGCACTGTATAGCCTACATGGAGGGGTTTTTACGCACATCCAAAATAATAACAGGAGCTGGCTAAAGTAATGTAATAGCCTACATAGATAAAAAGGGGATGTCCACTTTGCTGCTGCCAAACTACATATTTTATTAAAGCTTTGGTGATTAAGATCAATTTTAAAGTGGTCTCACAAGCTAAACATTTTATCGATAGTCTTGACTACTTGGTGAATGCATTGGGCATGACAAAAAAAAAAGTTATGTGGTTTACGGGCACAAAAAGCACATCTTTCTTGTTCCATGTGCATACGGGCATCACAGCTGAATAGGCTGCCCTTCCGTTGTCAAAATCCATGGCATAACTAACCGCGTTATCGCTAAGACTAGCTTTCGGTTGGTCTTAAACATCCCCACCAGCGCATACTGAAATTGGCATTTTGGCGCATGTTTTTAAGGACACGCCTTAGATATTGCCACCCCTCCCACATCAGCGCGCTCATATAAGACAGGTATATTTCCAATCCTGGCGCTAGGGTTTGAAAATTGAAGAGCGCTGGCTTTAACAGGTTTAAATTACAAACAAGTGTGCGTTTGAAAATTGTGCTGACTTAACACCAGCCGAAAATAGAGCCCTACCAGAGTTAGGAAGAATTATGTTCCTAATCGGAAGTTAGGTACTATATTTATTGAAAATTATATGAATATATCCTATAAATTTAAAATGGCCAATTTGGGTGCAATCAATTAGCTTAATTTCTCAGAGATCAAATTATATTTAAACAAAATAATGTTTCAGGAATGCTAATCTTATTTGTTTTTAACTACAGAAACGATTTCAGCACAATCTGATGCATTTTTAGGTTGAACGACCCATATGCTACATATAAGCAACCCATTCCATTGTTGTAGTGCCATCCAACCTACGTCCTCTTGAGCTGTTTGAGCCAGCCTTGGAAACGTTCTCCCGTGATCTCCTCGTCGATGGAGGTGTAGTCTACGTCCTCGTCGGGCAGAAGCACCAGCATGGCGGAGCCGCCAGTCATGGGCAGCTTCAGGACACCCAGCTTGAGCGAGCGGTCGTACGCCAGGTGGTACTTATCGGAGCGGAACATCATGGGGACCATGGCAATTTTGTACTTGTTCACGTAGAAGCGCTCATCCTGGGTGAAGCTGGCATTGAAGTTGAGGGCAAACTGGCCTGGTGAGAGAAACAGAAAAGGGAATCAAATAGAAAAGATACATGTTGCTGTCACAATACCCAACCTCACTTACACACAAACAAAGCTGGGAGCAGCACAGCATCACCCACAAAGCAGTGCTAACAGAGCATGCAGTGACTGGCACCTGGAAAGATGTGTTTAAAAACAGACTGTGCGTACAATAATCTAATTCCCAGACACTTCTGCCCTTTGCGCTTTAGCCTCGGGACATAGTTATGTTTACAAAAGGTCATAAAATACAGGTGTAAAATACTGTATAATATAATAATAATAATAATAATAATATTTGCCATTTAGCAGAAGCTTTTATCCAAAGCGACTTTTTTACGTATGGGTGGTCCAGGTAATCGAACCCATTATCCTGGAGTTGCAAGCGCCATGCTCTACTGAGCCCCTGTGCCTACTCCTCACCTTGAAAGAAGACGGCAGTGATTAGCATCATCTGGGTCTGGGGGTTGATGGCGCTGACCACCTCCTTCACCTGCTCCCTGGTGTAGGTGTAGGCTAACTGGTTGATGGTGTCCTTGGCAGCCCCGTCGCTGAAGTCCAGCCCCTGGACATTTCCCCCATACTTGGTCTGCACAATGTCTCGGTAGCTCGAGTCCACTTTGAACTGCTGGCGGGGAAGGATGCCGATACCCTGGTTCCCAAACCCGCTCTGGGCCACGCTATCCCGGACACTCTGGAACAGTTCTGGCATAGAATACAACTTAAATGTACATTTGTATTTTTGTATTTTTTTCCCAGACAAACACAAACAAACAGAGAAATTATGGAAACAATACAGGGTCAGCCGCAGAGTAATGTAACTTTTTTTGAGGTGAAGTGCCTTGCTCAAGGGCACAACGGCAGAATAATCTGATACCAGGAACTCTTCGGTTACCGGTTCGTTTCCTCCTCTGGTCAAGCCTGGGATTTGAACCCACCACCCTCCCACTTACTGGTCTTGCCTCTCTATTCTCTAAGGCTAAATACCTGGGATCCTTAGGTGGTCGAGAGCGTTCAGACTCAGGCCCTGAAGGAGTTGCTCGCGTGTAGAGCCGTCGGCGCCACTCATCAATGCAGCTAAGCCCAGAGATACGGTGAATGGGGAGAGAAGGACGTTGTCATCAGTGATGCTAGCAATGGCACGGTACAGCCGGGCGGCGAAGTCAGCATTTCTGGTGCTCAGGTCCTGGATTTCCATAGCGCTGGGCTCCTGTGCCAGGAGGGGCATGGCGAGGAGTGGGATGCACGCCAGGAGGGGGAGGAGTCTGGACGTCATGGTTCTTCCTCTGCTTTTCTCAGCTCGCAATGGAAACAAAAGATAGATGTTGTAAGCAAAGTGTCCTCAGCAAGGTAAGTTCAACACTAACACATAAACATTGAATTAGTCTAGCGTTAAATGTATAGTACACTCCAAAATCAAAGGTTGTCCGACATTTTCATACCAAAAAAAATTCTAAAGTCGAGCTGAGAAATATTTGACAAAGTTAGATTTTGGGGTCCACTGTCTTTTTAATATTTATATAATGATGTATTATGTACAATATGTAATAGGCTATTAAAATTACAATATTTTATTAGGACAGTAAAGTATCTATATATTACAAATAATACATTTGATAGGAAATGCACACAGTACTGCTGTAGCTTCGGAACCGCAACTAGGATATTGTACACAGTATGGGATCCTAGTTGCACATCGATCAGGTGCCTGTCGTCCGAAATTCATTACAGCCCAAAAGTGTACAGTAATTTTAGTTTTTTACAAGTTTCCCGTCTGTATACAAGATCTTAGTTGCAGTCCCAAAGCTAGTGCTGCTGGTGCAGTTATTGCTGGTGGAGGCAAAAAACGGATTCCACAAAATAGGGTCACTAATCTAAAAACTGTCAGTGTCCAGAGTAGCTGAGTAAACTCAACTCCATACATCTCAATGGAGTTGAGTTAAGATGAGTGTCGGCGGAGTGTACCTCAGACTACATGAGTCGGTATCAGTTGATACTTTTTTAATGCGTACCTTGTACCTAAGCCTGTCCTGTGTAACTGCATTATTTTCTTTGGGTGCTGCAATCCGTAGTTTTTGTTTAAAGGTCTGTGTCTCCGTGAGTGGCATGGGCATAGGCGTGGCTGAAGGACTCCCAGTGCAGCACCATGGACAGAGGCACTGGCTGCAGCACAGTGGACATTGGCACTCAGTTCAGCAATGTGGAAGGCTGCACTACCTTCAGCACCAGGCCAGCCGAAGACAGCGCCACAGCTCTGTTCACCCAACACACCTGTGCAGGATTACTAATCAGCCACACCTGAAAGGCATTCCCTAAATCAACTGACTGGCACAAGAGTGCAGGCTGGACCTCGCTCAAGTGGAACAGTGTGGAAGACGCAGCCAGAGCGTGCCTACTCTCCCACTTGTGAAGTCGGGCACACCCCACTCTTCCCGACAAGGTCCGATGCAGCCTTTTTTATATTCATATCAAGTCAATTCTGGGTAACAATTAAGTACCTTACTGTGACTCCTTTAAATTAAAATGTTACAAAATAAATAAAAATAGCTTCTCAGCAAAGAGCAATTTCTCAAGGAAGAATTTGGCTAGGACTGTCTGGGAGTGGTCTGAGTGGGGAGGGGAAAACTGAAAACTAGCTGTTATTGGCAGAGAGGTTTGGAACTCTTTCTAATTGGTCTATTAACTAATTTAGCACCTGGTGATGTCACCAGGCAGGCCAAAACTCCATCCAACTTAAAAAAAATAAAATAAATAATATATTTGACTAATGTTTCCCACAGTTGTGTCAAGTTGGCTGGATGTCCTTTGGGTGGTGTACCATTCTTGATACACACGGGAAACTGTTGAGCGTGAACAACCCAGCAGCATTGCAGTTCTTGACACACTCAAACTGGTATGCCCGGCACCTACTACCATACCTCGTTCAAAAGGCACATAACTCTTTTGTCCCTCTGAATGGCATGCATGCACAATCCATGTCTCAAGGCTTAAAAATCCTGATTTTACCGGTCTCCTCCCCTTCATCTACACTGATTGAAGTGGATTTAACAGGTGACATCAATAGGGGATCATAGCTTTCACATTGATTCACCTGGTCAGTCTGTCATGGAAAGAGCAGGTGTTCCTAATGTTTTGTACACGCAGTATATATATATATATATAAAGAAACGTCCCTTTTTCAGGACCCTGTCTTTCCAAGATAATTCGTAAATATCCAAATAACTTCACAGATCTTCATTGTAAAGGGTTTAAACACTGTTTCCCATGCTTGTTCAATGAACCATAAACAATTAATGAACATGCACCTGTGGAAAGGTCGTTAGGACACTAACAGCTTACAGACGGTAGGCAATTAAGGTCACAGTTATGAAAACTTAGGACACTAAAGAGGCCTTTCTACTGACTCTGAAAAACACCTAAAGAAAGATGCCCAGGGTCTTTGCTCATCTGCATGAACGTGCCTTAGGCATGCTTCAAGGAGGCATGAGGACTGCAGATGTGGCCAGGGCAATAAATTGCAATGTCCGTACTGTGAGACGCCTAAGACAGCGCTACAGGGAGACAAGATGGACAGCTGATCGTCCTCGCAGTGGCAGACCACGTGCAACAACACACCTGCGGGACAGGTACAGGATGGCAACAACAACTGCCCGAGTTACACCAGGAACGCACAATCCCTCCATCAGTGCTCAGACTGTCCGCAATAGGCTGAGAGAGGCTGGACTGAGGGCTTGTAGGCCTGTTGTAAGGCAGGTCCTCACCAGACATCACCGGCAACAACATCGCCTCTGGGCACAAACCCACCGTCGCTGGACCAGACAGGACTGGCAAAAAGTGCTCTTCACTGACGAGTCGCGGTTTTGTCTCACCGGGGTGATGGTCAGATTCGTGTTTATCGTCGAAGGAATGAGCGTTATACCGAGGCCTGTACTCTAGAGCGGGATCGATTTGGAGGTGGATGGTCCGTCATGGTCTGGGGCGGTGTGTCACAGCATCATCGGACTGAGCTTGTTGTCATTGCATTACGGAGAAGACATCCTCCTCCCTCATGTGGTACCCTTCCTGCAGGCTCATCCTGACATGACCCTCCAGCATGACAATGCCACCAGCCATACTGTTTGTTCTGTGCGTGATTTCCTGCGAGACAGGAATGTCAGTGTTCTGCCATGGCCAGCGAAGAGCCCGGATCACAATCCCATTGAGCACGTCTGGGACCGTTGGATAGGAGGGTGAGAGCTAGGTCCATTCCCCCCAGAAATGTCAGGGAACTTGCAGGTGCCTTGGTGGAAGAGTGGGGTAACATCTCACAGCAAGAACTGGCAAATCTGGTGCAGTCCATGAGGAGGATGTTAAGTTTGCTGAAAATAAATGCAATTGACAGTGAGAGGACGTTTCTTTTTTTGCTGAGTTTATATAGTACCAGTCAAAAGTTTGGACACACCAACTCATTCAAGGGTTTTTCTTTATTTTTACTATTTTCTACATTGTAGAATAATAGTGAAGACATCAAAACATTGAAATAACACATATGGAATCATGTAGAAACCCAAAAAGTGTTAAACAAATCAAAATATATTTTAAATTCTTCAAAATAGTCACCAATTGCCTTGATGACAGCTTTGCACACTCTTGGAAATCTCTCAACCAGCTTCACCTGGAATGCTTTTCAAACAGTCTTGAAGGAGTTCCCACATATGCTGAGCAATTGTTGGCTGCTTTTCCTTCACTCTGCGGTCCAACTCATCCCAAACCATCTCAGTAGGGTTGAGGTCGGGTGATTGTGGAGGCCAGGTCATCTGATGCGGCACTCCATCACTCTCCTTCTTGGTCAAATAGCCCTTACACAGTCTGGAGGTGTGTTGGGTCATTATCCTGTTGAAAAACAAATGATAGTCCCACTAAGCGCAAACCAGATGGGAAGGTGTATCGCTGCAGAATGCTGTGGTAGCCATGCTGGTTAAGTGTGCCTTGAATTCTAAATAAATCACTGAAAGTGTCACCAGCAAAGCACCATCACACCTCCTCCTCCTTGCTTCACGGTGGGAACCACACATGCAGAGATCATCCGTTCACCTACTCTGCGTCTCACAAAGACACGGCGGTTGGAACCAAAAATCTCAAATTTGGACTCATCAGACCAAAGGACATTTCCACCAGTCTAATGTCCATTGGTCGTGTTTCTTGGCCCAAGAAAGTATCTTCTTATTATTGGCGTCCTTTAGTAGTGGTTTCTTTGCAGCAATTCAACCATGAAGGCCTGGTTCACGCAGTCTCCTCTGAACAGTTGATGTTGAGATGTCTCTGTTCCTTGAACTCTGTGAAGCATTTATTGGGCTGCAATCTGAGGTGCAGTTAACTCTAATGAACGTATCCTCTGCAGGTAACTCTGGGTCTTCCTTTCCTGTGGCAGTCCTCATGAGAGCCAGTTTCATCATAGCGCTTGATGGTTTTTGCCACTGCACTTGAAGAAACGTTCAAAGTTCTTGAAATGTTCTGGATTGACTGACCTTCATGTCTTAAAATAATGATCGACTGTCATTTCTCTTTGCTTATTTGAGCTGTTCTTGCCATAATATGGCTGATATGATCAAACTGATATGCTCAAACACTGATATGCTCAAACACATTAAGAAGGAAATAAATTCCACAAATTAACTTTTAACAAGGCACACCTGTTAATTGAAATGCATTCCAGGTGACTACCTAATGAAGCTGGTTGAGAGAATGTCTGCAAAGCTGTCATCAAGGCAAAGGGTGGCTACTTTGAAGAATCTGAAATATAAATATATTTTGATTTGTTTAACACTTTTTTGGTTACTACGTGATTCCATATGTGTTATTTCATAGTTTTGATGTCTTCACTATTATTCTACAGTGTAGAAAATAGTAAAAATAAATAAACCCCTGGAATGAGTAGGTATGTCCAAACGTTTGACTGGTACTGTGTGTGTATGTATATATATATATATATATATATATATATATATATATATAATATATACAGTGGGGGGAAAAACTATTTAGTCAGCCACCAATTGTGCAAGTTCTCCCACTTAAAAAGATGAGAGAGGCCTGTATTTTTCATCATAGGTACACGTCCACTATGACAGACAAAATGGGAGAAAAAAAATCCAGAAAATCACATTGTAGGATTTTTAATGAATTTATTTGCAAATTATGGTGGAAAATAAGTATTTGGTCACCTCCAAACAAGCATGATTTCTGGCTCTCACAGACCTGTAACTTCTTCTTTAAGAGGCTCCTCTGTCCTCCACTCGTTACCTGTATTAATGGCACCTGTTTGAACTTGTTATCAGTATAAAAGACACCTGTCCACAACCTCAAACAGTCACACTCCAAACTCCACTATGGCCAAGACCAAAGAGCTGTCAAAGGACACCAGAAACAAAATTGTAGACCTGCACCAGGCTGGGAAGACTGAATCTGCAATAGGTAAGCAGCTTGGTTTGAAGAAATCAACTGTGGGAGCAATTATTAGGAAATGGAAGACATACAAGACCACTGATAATCTCCCTCGATCTGGGGCTCCACGCAAGATCTCACCCCGTGGGGTCAAAATGATCACAAGAACGGTGAGCAAAATCCCAGAACCACACGGGGGACCTAGTGAATGACCTGCAGAGAGCTGGGACCAAAGTAACAAAGCCTACCATCAGTAACACACTACGCCGCCAGGGACTCAAATCCTGCAGTGCAAGACGTGTCCCCCTGCTTAAGCCAGTACATGTCCAGGCCCGTCTGAAGTTTGCTAGAGTGCATTTGGATGATCCAGAAGTGGATTGAGAGAATGTCATATGGTCAGATGAAACCAAAATAGAACTTTTTGGTAAAAACTCAACTCGTCGTGTTTGGAGGACAAAGAATGCTGAGTTGCATCCAAAGAACACCATACCTACTGTGAGGCATGGGGGTGGAAACATCATGCTTTAGGGCTGTTTTTCTGCAAAGGGACCAGGACGACTGATCCGTGTAAAGGAAAGAATGAATGGGGCCATGTATCGTGAGATTTTGAGTGAAAACCTCCTTCCATCAGCAAGGGCATTGAAGATGAAACGTGGCTGGGTCTTTCAGCATGACAATGATCCCAAACACACCGCCCGGGCAACGAAGGAGTGGCTTCGTAAGAAGCATTTCAAGGTCCCGGAGTGGCCTAGCCAGTCTCCAGATCTCAACCCCATAGAAAATCTTTGGAGGGAGTTGAAAGTCCGTGTTGCCCAGCGACAAAACATCACTGCTCTAGAGGAGATCTGCATGGAGGAATGGGCCAAAATACCAGCAACAGTGTGTGAAAACCTTGTGAAGACTTACAGAAAACGTTTGACCTGTGTCATTGCCAACAAAGGGTATATAACAAAGTATTGAGAAACTTTTGTTATTGACCAAATACTTATTTTCCACCATAATTTGCAAATAAATTCATTAAAAATCCTACAATGTGATTTCTGGATTTTTTTTTCTCATTTTGTCTGTCATAGTTGACGTGTACCTATGATGAAAATTACAGGCCTCTCTCATCTTTTTAAGTGGGAGAACTTGCACAATTGGTGGCTGACTAAATACTTTTTTTCCCCACTGTATGTATATATATATATATATATATATATATATATATATACACATACAGTGGGGAGAACAAGTATTTAATACACTGCCGATTTTGCAGGTTTTCCTACTTACAAAGCATGTAGAGGTCTGTAATTTTTATCATAGGTACACTTCAACTGTGAGAGACGGACTCTAAAACAAAAATCCAGAAAATCACATTGTATGATTTTTAAGTAATTAATTTGCATTTTATTGCATGACATAAGTATTTGATCACCTACCAACCAGTAAGAATTCCGGCTCTCACAGACCTGTTAGTTTTTCTTTAAGAAGTCCTCCTATTCTCCATTCATTACCTGTATTAACTGCACCTGTTTGAACTCGTTACCTGTATAAAAGACACCTGTCCACACACTCAATCAAACAGACTCCAACCTCTCCACAATGGCCAAGACCAGAGAGCTGTGTAAGGACATCAGGGATAAAATTGTAGACCTGCACAAGGCTGGGATGGGCTACAGGACAATAGGCAAGCAGCTTGGTGAGAAGGCAACAACTGTTGGCGCAATTATTAGAAAATGGAAGAAGTTCAAGATGACGGTCAATCACCCTCGGTCTGGGGCTCCATGCAAGATCTCACCTCGTGGGGCATCAATGATCATGAGGAAGGTGAGGGATCAGCCCAGAACTACACGGCAGGACCTGGTCAATGACCTGAAGAGAGCTGGGACCACAGTCTCAAAGAAAACCATTAGTAACACACTACGCCGTCATGGATTAAAATCCTGCAGCGCACGCAAGGTCCCCCCTGCTCAAGCCAGCGCATGTCCAGGCCCGTCTGAAGTTTGCCAATGACCATCTGGATGATCCAGAGGAGGAATGGGAGAAGGTCATGTGGTCTGATGAGACAAAAATAGAGCTTTTTGGTCTAAACTCCACTCGCCATGTTTGGAGGAAGAAGAAGAATGAGTACAACCCCAAGAACACCATCCCAACCGTGAAGCATGGAGGTGGAAACATCATTCTTTGGGGATGCTTTTCTGCAAAGGGGACAGGACGACTGCACCGTATTGAGGGGAGGATGGATGTGGCCATATATCGCGAGATCTTGGCCAACAACCTCCTTCCCTCAGTAAGAGCATTAAAGATGGGTCGTGGCTGGGTCTTCCAGCATGACAACGACCCGAAACACACAGCCAGGGCAACTAAGGAGTGGCTCCGTAAGAAGCATCTCAAGGTCCTGGAGTGGCCTAGCCAGTCTCCAGACCTGAACCCAATAGAACATCTTTGGAGGGGAGCTGAAAGTCTGTATTGCCCAGCGACAGCCACTGAAAACCTGAAGGATCTGGAGAAGGTCTGTATGGAGGAGTGGGCCAAAATCCCTGCTGCAGTGTGTGCAAACCTGGTCAAGACCTACAGGAATAGTATGATCTCTGTAATTGCAAACAAAGGTTTCTGTACCAAATATTAAGTTCTGCTTTTCTGATGTATCAAATACTTATGTCATGCAATAAAATGCAAATTAATTACTTAAAAATCATACAATGTGATTTTCTGGATTTTTGTTTTAGATTCCATCTCTCACAGTTGAAGTGTACCTATGATAAAAATTACAGACCTCTACATGCTTTGTAAGTAGGAAAACCTGCAAAATCGGCAGTGTATCAAATACTTCTTCTCCCCACTGTATATATACACATATATATATATATATATATATATATACATATATATTTTTTTTACAGGCTTACTGTGTATCTGTGCTTGTCCTGATTGTTATAGAGGTTTTTTTTTTTATTGTATTCTATGCATCCCCTGCCAAAACTCAAAAACCTGTCGCGCAATGATGGGCTGCTCATTATCCGTTAACAAACAACCACTCCCTTGGCGGAGTCGCGTAAAAAGCTATTTTTATCAAAAACTACAGATTACGGCACCCAAAGAAAAGAACGCAGTTACACAGGACAAACGTAGGTACAAGGTACGCATTAAAGAATGGACATTTAATTATTGAATGATACGGACTTGAAGTAGACAGAGGTACACTTCGCCAACACTCATCACAATTCAAATCCATTGAGATGTATATGGAGTTGAATTTACTCAGCTATGTCCAGAGTAGCCTAAACCAGGCTTTCCAGTGAAACCTCTCGTCTCCCAAAATGAGCCAAACTGAGACCACATTTTCAAGGAAAGGATCCAAATGTAAAATATTGAAAGTGATCTGAGAAATGGTATAGTCATTAAATAATTATACTTACTGCTCTCTGCCTCTGCTTGTAAATGTCAATCAGTGGGACCCCTCTGTAGGACAGATTGCATCACCTGTTTGGAGAGACAAAGTGCAAGTGTACCTTTCATTTTATCTTTTGGCTGATGAGCGAAGCTACTGTATATAAATGGGAACATTCCAGAACATGGGCCATCAGATCACCTGAAATTCCTTCTAAGCTTAGTCTATGCTTTGACTTGAATACAGGACAAATTGTGTCTAATAAAACACGAATTTGAAAAACTATTTAAGATGTAATTTATTAGCAAGACAACAAATGGTTCCCATGGGATGGAATCATAAACCACGTTTCCATCCACAGTTTTTAAGCACGTAAAGTCATACCGTAAAATATAATTTGTTTGTTCGACATGGTGGGATGTTTTTGTGTCAGTAAAATTAATAATGCGAGAAATGGCGGTGGAAACGCCTTTATGCGCAAATATTGATATAATAACCATCTTATGGAAGTCAACTTGGAGTCACACGATGATATGGTGTGTGGTTCTCCCAGTACGACTCGGGAAACCATGCAGTTTATTAGGATATAGATGAAATAACTTATGATGAACTTCACAGGGTGGTGAAAGTGCACGGTCATCTTGATCAGTGGCGACCCGTCATTCAGGGCAGGTGGGGAAGCAAAGAAAAAAAGAAAGCCTGTTTTGCATGTTATTTTGGTATTAATATGTGTCACATATCAGTTTGCAAACAATGTTTAAAAAAAATAATTGAGTTGATAAAGCTGCATACAAATTTGGTCTCTTTTTTGCTTT
Organism: Coregonus clupeaformis; assembly: GCF_020615455.1. Classification (NCBI taxonomy): domain Eukaryota; kingdom Metazoa; phylum Chordata; class Actinopteri; order Salmoniformes; family Salmonidae; genus Coregonus; species Coregonus clupeaformis. The sequence continues at coordinate 13,483,942 of NC_059227.1, read as the reverse complement.
CTTGAGTAAGGCATCTCCAAAATGCATGTGTTTCAGCCTAGCTCAGTGCTTTCTGTGGTGGTGGTGGGGCAGCCAGCGGAAAATACGGAGCGTAGGGGTTGGTGATGTTCTCTAGTTGTGCCATGATTGGCTCAGCATTCTGTCACTCATTACATTTGAGTCATTTAGCAGACGCTCTTATCCAGAGCAACTTACAGGAGCAATTAAGTGCCTTGCTCAAGGGCACATCCACAGATTTTTCACCTAGTCGGCTCGGGGATTAGAACCAGCGACCTTTCGGTTACTAGCACAACGCTCTTAACCACGAAGCTACCTGCGTCACAGCAAAGAGCTAGAAAATTCAAGCCCCTTTGGTGCTGCCATAGTTACATTAGAAGTGTCCATCCAAGAATGCTCAAGGTCATTGGCCACAGATAAAACGACGTCAAATCACGTTATATCAACCGTAGCTTTGATTGGACTGATCATGTCAACATCATACTTTCAAAATCTTAGCTAGCAAACTAGCAGTCATCATCATGAATCAATTCGACAATCTACTGGCAAATCCTTTTCAATCCTTGTCATATGAAGAGAAATTATGAAGAGAAATTATAAATAAAACGTATCGATGCTCATCGGCCATTGGAAATCGCAAATTCAACAATGAGTGGTTTGGAAGGAATCAGTGGCTAACTGCAAGCATTGCAAAGCAATCACTAGCCTGCTATTCAGTGGAGTGGGTATGTGGTCCTAGTCTGGGTTTAAAGGTCTCTTTTCCAAGCTTAAAGGGATAAACATTCAACATTGGCCATGCTGTCAATCCAGCATGACTTCTGCCGCGCTCAAAACAACTGGAAACTCGGAACTGGGAAATCTCAGACTTTAGTGAGTTCAAGACAACTGGGAACTCTGAAAAAAACGACTGGGAAAATAAGTTTTGAATGGTCATCCAACTCGGAATTGCAAGTCGGTAACTCTGGCCTCTTTCTAGAACTCCGACCTGAAGATCACGGACGTCATCATGATTCAACCTGATGACAAAATTTGCCCGCGAAGGACCACCGCGCCACCTTCCTGTTCAAGTGAGCACAGCACAACAAGGTGAGTCCAAACATATCTTGTATGCTTTGGTCCCTTTCCCCATCATAACTTAGCCTACTGTTCTGACTTGGTGGTGCACATGTAGCCTATAAACCTGTTTTAGAGAAATGTCATCATCGAATATTGTAAGAGCTTTCATTGTCTGCTTATATGCCCCCTTTATTTATCCTACGGTTCTGACTTGGTGTACAGGGAGAATACTGTACCATGTTCTGAATACCATGTTCTGAATTCTGTCGCTGTACATTTCAAAAGTGCTGAACAAATAGTTATATTGACAACGTCCGTCCTAGCTCGCTCATTAATGTCTTAATCGAAATTACGGATTGCCTCTTATGCGCTCGTCATCCCCTTATGCCATAGTTTGTACATCTCAATTGTCAGTAGAAACCACATTTATTTAAGCAAGTCAACCATATCAGCTATGTTGAGGCTGAATTAACTGTGTTGCTGCCAGACAAGGCTCCGCTGATAGACAGGTGTAGCAGTGGTAAGGTGTTGGGACTGCTGTTGGGACTGCTGTTGGGACTGCTGTTGGGCCCTAACAGTTTGAGGGCACCGTTTGTCACTGTTATAGTGCAATTAATGTATTGTTTAGTGTTGTGTTGTGTAGTGGCTTTGCTGGCATGCATCTAAAAACATTTTATCAATTTTTTTGTTCATATCGCCACTGATCTTGATGCTCCTTTCCAATAAATATAGAGTGTCTTATTCTGGTGCCATGACGATCTATGCTTGACTGCCATTTGACAAATAAAAATATTCTTACTCTTATCCATAATAATCTCATCATAGACTAGCCTACCCGCACAGCCTCCCAGCACTGTATCCGCTAACCTGTCATCACACAAGTCCGTTTGTTGGAAACACACCACTGGTGGGAAAATTTGCATCTTTTCTTTATGCATATTCAATAATATTTGTATGAAAATGTATCGGCAATCAGATGGAAACCAATTATGGATATAAACCCTGGATTGCTGATGCTATGTATTGGACATTAATATAATAATAATAATAATGATAATAATAATAATATATGCCATTTAGCAGACACTTTTATCAAAAGCAACTTGCAGTCATGCGTGCATAGATTTTACGTATGGGTGGTCCTGGGAATTAAACCCACTACTCTGGCGTTACAGTGCCATTCTCTACCAACTGAGATACAAAGGACTACCATTGAGAGGCTTTGAAGCCACCAGTTAGTTGGCCATATTGACACTCCCCAGTACGAACACTCCTCCATAGGAATTAATGGAATTCTACAGTATTTCAATTAAATGTTTCAAGGACAAAATTACATATAACATTAGTCATCTCAAATATATATACTTTAAGGAAAATGTCTTTATATTTTTTTTTATACTTATGTTTAGCTCACATAACATAATTTAAAAGTATGCATTAAGGTGTGTGTAATAGAATACATTTGGAAAAAACGATTGAAGACAATAATACATGCATTTATAAATTTGTTTTTAAGCAATATAAATATAGCTTCCAAAGAGTGCCAAAATGGAGGCGTGGTGGCCTCAACACAGCGCCCCCTATCAGTCATTTAGTGTATATACGAATCATTGATGGAACCCTCGCTACTGAGACATAGATAGGATGGGCTAGTAGGTTGTATCAGGCTCGTGGACCTTTAATGTACCTTTTTGAATTGAAGAAAATTAGGATGTAACAGATTGTGGCCATGATCTTGGGAGATGGGGTGCTATTTATGTGCACATTCCACAATCATTTAAACCATTCACGAATAGACAAATAGGTGGCTATTACGCAAGAGTGCATCAAAACACCATGATATCGTTGTATAAAATAAAATGGAACCCTAATGTAGCTTTAAAATGTACATTAATTAGAGTTACGGCAAGAGACCTGGCAATAATGTTATTAGGCGTAGGCAATTTCAATAACATGGGTGTAACGAACGGGGTTTCTTCACCGAAGATGATGCGACACTGAATGGCAACTCACATTTTAAAATAGAAAGGACGATAGAATACTTACTTTTGCACTAACAAGCCTGCCTGGAAATTTATCAGGATAACGTCACAGATAGCAAATAATACGGCTGTGAAGATCTCCGTTCCGCAGGCAGGAATAAACAAGACCTAGCAAGAATAAGGCCGTGACCTCGGCGATTTACCTTAAAAATAAAAGTCCTGTAATGACGATGGTGAAAAACAATACAAAGGGTAGAAATTCGTACAATTTTATGAGGAAATGTTAGCAGTTTAACAGTATGAAAACAGGAATAAAGTGAATTGCCTTTATAACACAAATAATATTATAGCATTTACATTATTTTTAACAGCATTAAGTGATGATTACTAGATAGTTATCAAGGTAACAACAGTAATACAAATAACAAAACATTATTTATAATGCTACTATTAATAATAATAGTAATGACAATATTAGTAATAACATATTTATAATAATAAACTTTAGAAAACACGTTTAAATCCCATTGTTAATTAGCCCATTCGTACAGATAATTGTATATGGTGCAATATGTATTTCCAGTATGAACAAAATATTGGATTTAAGCTGATTGGCCACTCTTTAAGGGCTGCCAAATGAGCAGCGACGCTCCTCTGGGTGTAAACTCTGTGGATTTGGAAACTAGAAGTGCTCCTGAGTAGAATGGACCCCCTTTTACTGCGACACAACCTACAGATAATTTTGTACGGTGCAATAAATGATAGGCGTACACACACAAAAAATATTGTTGACCATTTAGGCTTAAAAAAAGAAACAAATTAATGACATATCTTATATAAATACTTTTAATTATTCTTTGTATGATAACTAGTATAAAATATATCAACAATTCTGCAGATTTTCCATCATTTTCGCCCTAATTATTAATTTACAAAGTATACAGGACGGGACATTTATTCTGAAGGATTCCAAAAATCCGTGATCCGGAAGTACTTAGTTATTCTTGCCTGCTTCACAGTGGTACCAAAGATTTTTATAACAAAGCCAAGACAGACTAGAGCCTGTCGTTTCCGATTGGGAGCAAATTAATCCTAGTGGGCAGAACTAGCCATTTTTTAAAAATTTGGCAAAGTGTAAAGTCCACTCTGTTTGATACAGATTTTAGTTTTGGAAACAGAAAACTGTATGGAGATCAAATGTTTCATCGATGAGAAAATGTGCAGAATGTTGGCCAAAGTCCAGCTCGCTCCATCTTCTCCCACTGCCGGCCACTGGGCTTTCTCTCATCAACATATTTGGTAGTGAGTGGAAACGCCAACCGGATGCTTCACATTTATACATCCAGTGAAATATCTGGCTCATTGGTTGCAGTCCAAACTCAAAGTAGACAGCCCTCAGCCCTAAACCCTCAGCCCTAGAATGACGTTTTACATCATCACATCCGAGTGTACCTTAAATGTCCCTTGCCCAAGCGAGGGAGAGTGATGCGGTAGAGAGAGCACGCTTGTTTGAAATGGAAAAGTGTTGCAGTAGCTATTGATAAAGAAGAACATCAAGACAAAGCAGATGCTTTACAAGTGGGATGCACTGTTGAGCTCTACATCCCGAGGGGTTCGTGCTGATTGTACAGAGATTGTGACAGCCGGTTAAATGGCGTCCCTTGACAAGGCAAGAACAAGATGTATGTCAGGAGAACTGCAGTATTATCATAAGGAGACTTATACTTGGAATACGGAGGAGGAATGGAGGGGAAAAGAGAGGCAGAGGAGGTCTAAGAGAGAGAGGGAGGAAGAGGGTGAGCTTGAGTCAGTTAAAAATGGCGCGAAAAAGGGAGTTGGTTTGTTAAAGAAGAATGGTAGAAAGTGTAAGCAGAGTGAGCTGAAGACAGGAGGAGAAATGGAAGTGAATGAGGGCGAAGTATCGGAGGTGGTAGGCGTGGTGAAGTTCTCGGAGCCCGACGCTTGCACCGAGGGTCAGGATAAAGATGAGTCTGTGACAGTAGGAGTGACGTTTTTGGAAAAAGTGGACCCTTGCCTTTTGGCTGATCCATTTGTGGTTTTGGGGTGGGTGAAAACAGAGTTGGGTGCTGTGGAATCAGTGAGGGTAACCAGAAGTGGTCTTGTGATAATTGTTTGTGTTTCTGCTGGTCAGAAGGAGCAGGCGCTCCGTGTTAAACGAATGGGGGCAAGAGATGTGAATTGTGTTGCTCTCAAGAAAAGGGCGCCATTGAAAGGAGTGATTACTGAGATAGTGGCAAATGTGAAAGCTGACCAACTGAGGGGAAGATTCCCGGTGTTTGTGATGCTCGTTGTTTGGTGCGATGCAGACCGGGTGGCGTGAGTGGAGAAACAGAAGAGTCATTGTCTGTTCTTTTGAGTTTTGATGTTGAGTCTTTGCCCAACAAAGTGATGTTAGGATATATAAATTATCCTGTACGAGCTTTTGTGCCGAATACATCACGTTGTTACAGGTGTCAAGCTTATGGGCATGTGGCAGCAGTGTGTAGGAGGAAGGTTCCTAGGTGTGAGAAGTGTGCAGAAGGGCATGAGACAAAGGAATGTGTAGCACTGGGGAAAGTAGTGGTATGTGTTAATTATAGGGGTGCCCATGGGGCTGGGGATCAGAAATGTCCCGTGCGAGAGAGGCAGGTTGAGGTTTCCAGGGTTAGAGTAGTGCAGAAGTTGTCATATGCTGAGTCAGTGAAGAAAGTAGAGGAAGATGGGTCAAGGGGGAGGGATCCTGAGAGGAGTGGTGTGAGTATTAGATCTGTACCAGTACAGAGGGATAAACCAACAAGTGATATATGTTTCAGTAAGATTGGATTTTTGGCATTTATAGCAATGGTTATCAACTGTACTGCAGGGATGGAACGTAAGTCGCATAAAATAGAGGTTGTGGTGGCAGCTGCAGAGGTATTTGGGTGTGTGAGACTTGATCAGAAGAGTTACAGGGTGTGTTAAGTGGGGGTGTCAAATCCTTTCAGGCTATTGGCCTGAAGTAGGACTAAATATATTTAAATAGTGGAGTATGGTATTTATTATTTTATTTTTGTTTTTGTGAGTGTATTGTTAGATGGTAGGGTATTTGCTGTATTATTATTATTATTATTTTTTATTTTTTTAAAGCAAAGTATAAGGGAGTTATACTCCAGTCTAGTAGATGGCGGTAATGCAACATTTATTGGATGCCAACCGCCGTTAAACCGCATCGAAAAAGAAGAGGGAGAGTGACGATCGGAGAGGTACCGTCCTTGGTGGAAATCTTGAAGTTGAGCTTAAAAACAACCAACCTAAAGCTATTAATGTACCTAGCAAGCTAACGTAGCTAGCACTACTCTCAGGTATCTATCTACAGTTACCCATAGCTGGCTAGCTAGTTTTATAGTTTGGTCATTTATTCGAATACATTTCAGAATTCCAAAAAATATATTTATGAAGCGAGCTACGTTTTAGAGGCTCCTCACTATGAGACTAGCTAGTTTGCCATCATATACAGTTGAAGTCGTAAGTTTACATACACTTAGGTTGGAGTCATTAAAACTAGTTTTTCAACCACTCCACAAATTTCTTGATAACAAACTATCATTTTGGTAAGTCGGTTAGGCCATCTAGTTTGTGCATGACACAAGTAATTTTTCCAACAATTGTTTTACGGACAGATTATTTCACTTATAATTCACTCAGGGGCGGTGTGTTCAATAGGGCGATATGGGCGACGCACTGCCAAACGGGAAAAGGAAGGGATTTTTTTTCTAATCAATTATATCACGGCAACAGTAGTTATCAGTGTTCTAATCTGATCTGACTGCCACTAAATGTCAAATCAGGCTAAAGTCGTGCTTCAAATGGCCCCGCCCGTTTTTGGGGCGATTTCAGTCAAGTTGAAAATCGCCCAGAAGTCTGTCATAGACTCTGATGTAAAATCTATTTTTTTCAAATTTCAAAGCTTTCAATACAATCTCTATGTGTTTCTGAGGGCTTGCACTTACGCTTTCGTCATACGTGACGTAACCATGAACGTAACTAAGAAAATAGCGGCTAGCAGCGTCTCTGTTGCGACCTGCAGTGTGGCGTTATCTTATGTTTTTAATTTGTACACTTAGTGGCGTTATTTTATGTTTTTAATTTGTACACTTAGTTTACAAACATTCTGCCAACCATGGATTTCCAGTGGTGGGTTTTGGACTGATCTTGTTGATCGTGTACATACCCGCTACGAACGGACTAAATAATGAAAACGCTGCTGGCAGCGGAATCCAATACAGCTGGGAGACTTGGCTGGATGACAGAGTCCCGGACAGAGAAGTGGAGCCGGCCGGCCGGCTTCACCCTGGTCAGAGCGGACCGCGATCTGAGTGACAGTCACAGGGAAAATCGATCCTGGTAAGAGAGCGACTCTGTACCCCCGACATTGAACTGCTTTCTGTGTCACTGCGACCTTACTATCTGCCCCGTGAGTTCCCCAATTGTTTGTTACCGTTGTGTACTGTTGATAATCACAAGTTTACTGGAGAACTGAGACCAAGTAGAGACTTTGGACAGGGTGGATATGGTATAATAAAGGCAGTTTATTCAGAGGTAAAGATATCTGGAATCGCGTGCACGGACTCGTTCGTCAAACTCTTAGGGAGCTATCTGAAGAGAGCCCCGAAAACATTGTGTGCAGACATTTTATACAATAAATGATGTAGGTTGAATCTAGTAGTTCTGATCTTCTGATTGGTCCTGATGAGTTGGGCGAGGTCCCCTCCACTGTTGCATTGGCTCTGAGTCGGGTTCTCTGTCTTCAAATGTTCAGCCTAAAGAGAGGGGATTTTTGTGTGTGTGTGTGTGTTTAACAGTGATGATGTGTGTGTGTGTGTGTGTGTGTTATCAGTGATGATGTGTGTGTGTGTGTGTGTGTGTGTGTGTGTGTGTGTGTGTGTGTGTGTGTCCTCAGAGCAAGAACTCGTGAGTTGGAAGAACTGAGAGACCTATGGCGTGGGTGTTGTCCTTGGCCACCTGCTGACAAGGCTGACAAGATAGGACTCTTTTGTCCATTGTTATAGGATAGGAACAGCATTGATTGAAAACAAACGCCCAACACAAAATGGGTCATGCACAAGATTTTAGTCAGACCAAGCTATAACATTATATATTTACTACGACAGTACATTCAACCAAAAGCTAATATAACAAAGGCATCAGAGATTATTTATAATCTGTCACAGAAACTGGAATCCATCTCCCCAGATCAGTCAATAAATGCTTCTGGTATTGACTTATACAGTGGGGAAAAAAGTATTTAGTCAGCCACCAATTGTGCAAGTTCTCCCACTTAAAAAGATGAGAGAGGCCTGTAATTTTCATCATAGGTACACGTCAACTATGACAGACAAATTGAGAATTTTTTTTCCAGAAAATCACATTGTAGGATTTTTAATGAATTTATTTGCAAATTATGGTGGAAAATAAGTATTTGGTCACCTACAAACAAGCAAGATTTCTGGCTCTCACAGACCTGTAACTTCTTCTTTAAGAGGCTCCTCTGTCCCCCACTCGTTACCTGTATTAATGGCACCTGTTTGAACTTGTTATCAGTATAAAAGACACCTGTCCACAACCTCAAACAGTCACACTACAAACTCCACTATGGCCAAGACCAAAGAGCTGTCAAAGGACACCAGAAACAAAATTGTAAACCTGCACCAGGCTGGGAAGACTGAATCTGCAATAGGTAAGCAGCTTGGTTTGAAGAAATCAACTGTGGGAGCAATTATTAGGAAATGGAAGACATACAAGACCATTGATAATCTCCCTCGATCTGGGGCTCCACGCAAGATCTCACCCGATGGGGTCAAAATTATCACAAGAACGGTGAGCAAAAATCCCAGAACCACACGGGGGGACCTAGTGAATGACCTGCAGAGAGCTGGGACCAAAGTAACAAAGCCTACCATCAGTAACACACTACGCCGCCAGGGACTCAAATCCTGCAGTGCAAGACGTGTCCCCCTGCTTAAGCCAGTACATGTCCAGGCCCGTCTGAAGTTTGCTAGAGTGCATTTGGATGATCCAGAAGAGGATTGGGAGAATGTCATATGGTCAGATGAAACCAAAATAGAACTTTTTGGTAAAAACTCAACTCGTCGTGTTTGGAGGACAAAGACTGCTGAGTTGCATCCAAAGAACACCATACCTACTGTGAAGCATGGGGGTGGAAACATCATGCTTTGGGGGCTGTTTTTCTGCAAAGGGACCAGGACGACTGATCCGTGTAAAGGAAAGAATGAATGGGGCCATGTATCGTGGAGATTTTGAGTGAAAACCTCCTTCCATCAGCAAGGGCATTGAAGATGAAACGTGGCTGGGTCTTTCAGCATGACAATGATCCCAAACACACCGCCCGGCAACGAAGGAGTGGCTTCGTAAGAAGCATTTCAAGGTCCTGGAGTGGCCTAGCCAGTCTCCAGATCTCAACCCCATAGAAAATCTTTGGAGGGAGTTGAAAGTCCGTGTTGCCCAGTGACAGCCCCAAAACATCACTGCTCTAGAGGAGATCTGCATGGAGGAATGGGCCAAAATACCAGCAACAGTGTGTGAAAACCTTGTGAAGACTTACAGAAAACGTTTGACCTTTGTCATTGCCAACAAAGGGTATATAACAAAGTATTGAGAAACTTTTGTTATTGACCAAATACTTATTTTCCACCATAATTTGCAAATAAATTCATTAAAAATCCTACAATGTGATTTTCTGGATTTTTTTTTCTCAATTTGTCTGTCATAGTTGACGTGTACCTATGATGAAAATTACAGGCCTCTCTCATCTTTTTAAGTGGGAGAACTTGCACAATTGGTGGCTGACTAAATACTTTTTTTCCCCACTCTATGCTGCCCCTGTCTTCATGTTGTTGCTGGACATATCTTTTTTAAAATGTGTGTAGGTCACCTAAATCATCAGAAAAATTGCCCCTCCTGAGAATTTTTTCAGGAGCCGCCACTGAATTCACTGTATCACAATTTCAGTGGGTCAGAAGTTTACATACACTAAGTTGACTGTGCCTTTAAACAGCTTGGAAAATTCCAGAAAATGATGTCATGGCTTTAGAAGCTTCTGATAGGCTAATTGACATCATTTGAGTCAATTTGAGGTGTACCTGTGGATGTATTTCAAGGCCTACCTTCAAACTCAAGGCCTACCTTCAAACTTTGCTTGACATCATGGGAAAATCAAAGGAAATCAGCCAAGACCTCAGAAAAACAATTGTAGACCTCCACAAGTCTGGTTCATCCTTGGGAGTAATTTCCAAACACCTGAACGTACCAATTTCATCTGTACAAACAATAGTATGCAAGTATAAAAACCATGGGACCACGCAGCCATCATACTGCTCAGGAAGGAGACGCGTTATGTCTCCTAGAGATTAACGTACTTTGGTGCGAAAAGTGCAAATCAATCCCAGAACAACAGCAAAGGACCTTGTGAAGATGCTGGAGGAAACCGGTACAAAAGTATATATATCCACAGTAAAACGAGTCCTATATCGACATAACCTGAAAGGCCACTCAGCAAGGAAGAAGCCACTGCTCCAAAACCGCCATAAAAAAGCCAGACTACGGTTTGCAACTGCACATGGGGACAAAGATCGTACTTTTTGGAGAAATGTCCTCTGGTCTGATTAAACGAAAATAGAACTGTTTGGCCATAATGACCATCGTTATGTTTGGAGGAAAAAGGAGATGCTTGCAAGCCGAAGAACACCATCCCAACCGTGAAGCACGGGGGTGGCAGCATCATGCTGTGGGGGTGCTTTGCTGCAGGAGGGACTGGTGCACTTCACAAAATAGATGGCATCACGAGGAAGGAAAATTATGTGGATATATTGAAGCAACATCTCAAGACATCAGTCAGGAGGTTAAAACTTGGTCGCAAATGGGTCTTCCAAATGGACAATGACCCCAAGCATACTTCCAAAGTTGTGGCAAAATGGCTTAAGGACAACAAAGTCAAGGTATTGGAGTGGCCATCACAAAGCCCTGACCTCAACCCTATAGGAAATGTGTGGGCAGAACTGAAAAAGCGTGTGCGAGCAAGGAGGCCTACAAACCTGACTCAGTTACACCATCTCTGTCAGGAGGAATGGGCCAAAATTCACCCAACTTATTGTGGGAAGCTTGTGGAAGGCTACCCGAAACGTTTGACCCAAGTTAAACAATTTAAAGGCAATGCTACCAAATACTAATTGAGTGTATGTAAACTTCTGACCCACTGGGAATGTGATGAATGAAATAAATGCTGAAATAAATCATTCTCTCTACTATTATTCTGACATTTCACATTGTTAAAATAAATTGGTGATACTAACTGACCTAAGACAGGGAATTTTTACTAGGATTAAATGTCAGGAATTGTGAAAAACTGAGTTTAAATGTATTTGTCTAAGGTGTATGTAAACTTCCGACTTCAACTGTATATATTTTAGCAAGCTAACATCATAATTTTGTCTGACATGCCGAAAATGCAGCCGTGTTTATTAAATTTGACACTTTGCGGCCACCAGAGTTTGACACGTGACAACAGTTTGCATTGAATTGTGAGTCATATCAACCCCCCAAGTGATAAAGTTCTTCACTCGCTCCCTCAAGCTAAATCGAGGGCCGAGGCGGCAACGTTTGTGAATTGGACCTCCACTTAAGATGGCAATCAAACTGCATCCGGTTTTGGCTGGGACTCCCCGGAGGGAAAGTGGCTAGCACGAGGGCTGAGGGGGTAAAAATAACGTGTTTGGACTGCAGCCATAGTTGTGGTGCCACAGAGTGTCTAAACCCAGAGATGCAACATTGCGAGACTTCCGGAAACGCTTGCGAAGCAGACCAGGCCGGGGTTTGGGAAGTCACTTTTTTTTCTTTAGATGTTCATTTTCTCGAAATCTAAAGGCACAACCTAGATTTGAGCCAATGTCTTAAGCAGTTGAACATATTATTACTCCAACCTTGTGAAAGTGACAAACTGACAAGTTTTAATTTTTGTCAAAAACAACTTTATATTGAAAGAATGCCTTTGATTCGACGGCCTGCACATGCGCAGTTCGGTGCGAGAAGACCATTAGAACCGAAGACTTGTTTATGTGCATGAGCTTAGCTAGCAAACATCGCCATGACATCGCCAACAAGTGTGATTGGGGATTTCTATTGGAGAAGCAGTTTTAGCCTATCTTCATACTGTACTGTCTTTGGTCGTACCTTCACCTATTGAGTTTTCAAACCTGTCTTTTATACTGGATAGCTAGTAGCCAATAGCTAGCTTTTGTGAAAGAAGATTCCACAGGCTTTTGGAACGAAATAACAGTTTAAAAGTATTGTTTTTATTTATCACCACCAAACATTTGGAAATAGAGTGGAAGTAATTTAGCGCTATTCATTGTAGTAATTGGATCTGTAGAGTTGCTATTTTCTAGAGTATTCTTGTGTCAATTAACTCGTGACATTCCTGGATTACTCATCATATTAATAAAGTCCGATTTAATCAACAAATACGATAGTCAGTTTAAAAAAAGTTTAAGGGTACAAGACTGTGTACATATCTGGTTGTCTTGGCAAAATCACTACAAATCCCATGTTTACCACTGCATTTTAAAGAAATAGTAGATTGGTTAAATTAGCATTATTTTGAGTATTACTGAAGTACTGCTGTCTGTTCAGAAAGAAATGTAATAATTCAGAATAGCCTACTACACCATGAGAATGCCTATAATATAGCCACATTAGCTTCTTTAAAAAAATTGCCTAGCTGTGGATTGTTTGTAGGCAGTGGCGGCTCCTGAAAAAATTCTCAGGGGGGGCAATTTTTCTGATGATTTAGGTGACCTACACACATTTTAAAAAAGATATGTCCAGCAACAACATGAAGACAGGGGCAGCATATAAGTCAATACCAGAAGCATTTATTGACTGATCTCAAAAGTGTTGGCTTACCAGGGTTGGTGGAGCCCTCAGTTTCATCTTTGCCTCGCAAGCTAACTCAAACACTCCTAAAAACTTGTCCACCAGTATCTGTCTTTTTATCTCACGTTGTACATCTCTTAAAGCCTGTCTATCACCCCCAGCATAAACTGCCTTCTTCCTATCAAGTAGTGATTTTAGATGTTTTGATACCCAAGGCTTGTTGTTAGGGAAGATTTTACAGGTCTTAGTAGGCACAACTGACTCAACACAGAAGTTTACATAGTCTGAAATAACCTCTGTGAGTTCATCCAGATCAGAGCTGCTGTCCTCAAATACCTCCCACATTGTACAGTCAAAACACCCCAAGTGATACTGTTGTCATTCCAGATCTGGACAGTTTTAACTGTGGGTTTCTCCCTCTCCAGGAGGCGACAGTAAATTGGCCTGATGTCCCCAGAGGAGGTCTGGTGGTGGCAGAGAACGCCTTTGGTATTGTCCCATAGCACAAATCAAGAGTCCTATTTTTCCTAGTGTGACATTTCACATACTGATGGTATGTGCGCAAGACTTTGTGCAAGGTACAGTTGTTAAAATCCCCTAAAATAAATTTGGGTGCGTCGGGGGAGATGGATTCCAGTTTCTGTGACAGATTATAAATAATCTCTGATGCCTTTGTTATATTAGCTTTTGGTTGAATGTACACAACGGTAACAAACAATTGGGGGAACTCACGGGGCAGATAGTAAGGTCGCAGTGACACAGAAAGCAGTTAAATGTCGGGGTACAGAGTCGCTCTCTTACCAGGATCGATTTACACCACTGGTCGCTGACAAGCAGGCAGACGCCCCGCCGTGAAGTTTCCCTGTGACTGTCAGATCGCGGTCCGCTCTGACCAGGGTGAAGCTGGCCGGCTCCACTTCTCTGTCCGGGACTCTGTCATCCAGCCAAGTCTCAGTAAATGCCAGCAAACAGGCCTCCCGATATTCGTGTTGGAACGCAGATTCGCTGACAACTCATCCGATTTCCCCCTCAGTGACTGGGCATTAATCAGCAAGGTGGTGGGTAAGGGAAGTTTGTTCTTAATTTTTTTAAGTCGTTGTCTGATTCCCCGCGATTTTCCACGTTTGCATTTGGGTTTGTAATCCACTCGCAGACAATCAGGTATTAGATGGGCCATTGGGATATCCATCGCGTTAGTATTTGAGTTGCATTGTAGTAAAAACTCCCTGCTGTAGTGGATTCCGCTGCCAGCAGCGTTTTCATTATTTAGTCCGTTCAGAAGCGGTATGTACACGATCAACAAGATCAGTCCAACACCGTGACCCCACCACTGGAAATCCATGGTTGGCAGAATGTTTGTAAACTAAGTGTACAAATTAAAAACATAAAATAACGCCACTAAGTGTACAAATTAAAAACATAAGATTAAAAACATAAGATAACGCCACACCAAACGTCACACACACTGCAGGTCGCAACAGAGACGCTGCTACCCGCTCTTTTCTTAGTTACGTTCATGGTTATGTTACGTATGACGAAAGCGCGTAAGTGCAAGCCCTCAGACACCCATAGAGATTGTATTGAAAGCTCTGAAATTTGAAAAAAATTGATTTTACATGGGAGTCTATGACAGACTTCTGGGCGATTTTCAACCTGACTGAAATCGCCCCAAAAGGGGGGGGGGGCATTTGAAGCACGACTTTAGCCTGATTGGACATTTAGTGGCAGTGTGGCACTGTGGCAGATCAGACGTCTAGATTACAACACTGATAACTACTGTTGCCGTGATATAATTGATTAGAAAAAAAATCCCTTCCTTTTCCCGTTTGGCAGTGCGTCGCCCTATTGAACACACCGCCCCTGTTTGTAGGGCAATAACAAATCATAGCCTACAGTTGGGAACGAGCGGCAAATCTGTAAGTGATCAGCATGCAGACAAAACAGGGCCTTTCCCAATATTTCAAATACAATCGCAGGAAAACACAGGTTGGAAAGCAAATGGCTCCTACTGAAAAGAGAAGACTAATCTGTCTGCTGTAGGCTACCAAAATATTTGTTCAACTTCCAAATATTGTTTTACAAAGTAAAACAAGAGAGAGAGATAGGATTGGTGAAACTGGAAATATTTTTAGGACTATAATTTCCTCCTCATATTGTAGCCTACAATTTGTCTCCACACACTTAGGCCTAGGCTATTGCTGGATTCAAGACAATGTCGTTTTTATTGATCTCAGATTCTCAGTTTGTCAGTGTCAAAGTAGCCTGTCATTTCGATCATTTGTGCAATATTAAAGATTCTGCCAAAGTCTCCAGTCATGTAAAATGAAGCAGAATTTTATAAAAGGCCACATTTTTCCCTGACCCTAGGCTACTAAAAATGTTTCCCATGTGTGCAACTTCTGTAAGCCGTACTGCTCTATGCAAATACAATGAGCTCTTCTTCTATGGCAGACTACACTCATAAAGTGTTTTGCCGCCACCTACTGTACGGGGTAGTAAAATATCCCCAAAAACGAAATATGTTTTGGATTAACAAATTCATACTAACTACCAAAAAAAAAATACTAACCAAAATTCACGCTACTTCTTCTGTTAAAATCACAAAGTATAATGTGGTCCCTACACAGGCGCAAATGCGATGATATGCATGCAATGCTTTGTTATTGAGAGGTTGTTTTTTTCTTTTTCGTGAGTTATGGTACCTCAGAGCTCCCCAGGTCACCCCCTTCTCGGGCGCTCACTTTTTGTTGTGGCACTTCCCGATTTACAAATTAAGCACTGGCTGGACGTATCTAACTGGTCTTGAAACTGTGACAACGGGCAGCTTCTCCCCGCTTGGCTCGATGGGATATGTAGTGATTTAGCCAACACAGCCATATATGTACACAGTCTTGTACCCTTAACCTTTTTTCAACTGACTATCTTATTTGTTCATTAAATCGGACTTTATTCATATAATGAGTAATCCAGGAATGTCACGAGTTAATTGACACGAGAAAACTCGAGAAAATAGCAACTCTTCAAATCGCAATGACAATAATGAATGGCTAAATTACTTCCGGACACTAGGGTCCGCGGAGCTCCTCCTCAACACTATACACACCCATTCAGTAGATATTTGAACCTTTTTAGTTATCATCTGTTCATGCACCAGATTGGAATGCACATTTTGTTTGCTCAAGTAAGTAACGTTTCCTTCATTTGTGAGTAGTTTTACTTGTAACGTTAACAATTAAGCAAGCTAGCTAACGTTACTTGGCTAGCTTGCTAACGTTAGCTAGCTAGCTAGGAACATGAATCGTTGCTAGCTAACGCAATGATAAATGCGGTTAAATTGGATAGTTTACTATTTGAGTGTGTCCTTGTTAGACGAGTTATTTAGCTAACTAACTGGCTAATGTTAGATGGTGTGTTAGCTTGATATCGACGTTTTATTCGTTTTGGAAATCAATATAGGCCCGATGTAGTGTAGTGGTAAAAAACAAATAGGTGGTAAACTGATTGTCGGTCGCGGTGAAACCGTAACACTTGCTATTCTTTTAATGCATTTTTCCACAGAAGGTGGGTAAACTGTAGCGCAAAATAAAAAAAAGTGAGTAAAGTGCGTTTACCCTCCACTACCACTGCATAGGCCTAGTATTATAATTGCTGTTTTTCTTCTTCTTTGGGATTGGGTTGGCGGATCGCATCCATCTTAATGGTGCATACACCGTCACCTACTGTACTGTACTGAAGTGTGAAGTCAGTTACGTCTACCTACGTTAAATTATCTTCATTATTCCTGTTCCTAAATAAAAAAATACAAAAAAGGCACCACCAACTAATCTTACACCTACACTATATATACAAAAGTATGTGGTCACCCCTTCAAAGTAGTGTATTCAGCTATTTCAGCCACACATGTTGCTGACAAGTGTATAAAATCGAGCACACAGCAGTGCAATCTCAATATAGACAAACATTGGCAGTAGAATGGCCTTACTGAAGAGCTCAGACTTTCAACGTGGCACCGTCATAGGATGCCACCTTTCCAACAAGTCAGTTAATCAAATTTCTGCCCTGCTAGAGCTGCCTCATTCAACTGTAAGTGCTGTTATTGTGAAGTGGAAATGTCTAGGAGCAAAAACAGCTCAGCCGCGAAGTGGTAGGCCACACAAGCTCACAGAACGGGACCGCCGAGTGCTGAAGTGCAAAGCACGTAAAAATTATCTGTCCTCAGTTGTAACACTCACTACCGAGTTCCAAACTGCCTCTGGAAGCAACGTCAGCACAAGAACTGTTCTTCGGGAGCTTCATGAAATGGGTTTCCATGGCCGAGTAGCTGCACACAAGCCTAAGATTACCATTCGCAATGCCAAGCGTCGGCTGGAGTGGTGTAAAGCCCGCCGCCATTGGACTCTGGAGCAGTGGAAATGCTTTCTCTCTAGTAAATGAATCACGCTTCAACATCTGGCAGTCCGATGGACAAATCTGTGTTTGGTGGCTGCCAGGAGAATGCTACCTGCCAGAATGCATAGTGCAAACTGTAATGTTTTGGTGGAGGCGGAATAATTGTCTGGGGCTGTTGTTCATGGTTCGGGATAGGCCCTTTAGTTCCAGTGAAGGGAAATCTTAATGCTACAGCATACAATGACATTCTAGACAATTCTGTGCTTCCATCTTTGTGGCAACAGTTTGGGGAAGGTCCTTTCCTGTTTCAGCATAACAATGCCCCTGTGCACAAAGCGAGGTCCGTACAGAAATTGTTTGTCAAGATCGGTGTGGAAGAACTTGACTGGCCTTCACAGAGCCCTGACCTCAACCCCATTGAACGCCTTTGGGATGAATTGGAACGCTGACTGCGAGCCAGGCCTAATCGCCCAACATCAGTGCCTGACCTCACTAATGGTCTTGTGGTTGAATGGAAGCAAGTCCCAGCGCAATATTCCAACATCTAGTGGAAAGCCTTCCCAGAAGAGTGGAGGCTGTTATAGCAGCCAAGGGGGGACCAACTCCATATTAATACCCATGACTTTGGAATGACATGTTCGACGAGCAGTTGTCCACATACTTTTGGTCATGTAGTGTGTGTACCACTATTTCATGAAAATATTAATTACCACCCCATTAACTCTTCTGGAGTAACATCTCATACACCCAGGTACTTCTCTGCAGTTGCCACCTACACTAATTAAAAACCCAATACCCCATTTCACTACTTTTAACCTATCTGCTCCTGTCCATGCCAACAGCCTGGGAGGACGGGACACCCCCCTCAACACACCCTGTAACTAAGTCAAATCTCGTATACCCCAAAACTTCTCTGCACAGATCTACTACTCACAGGTATCCTCTCAGGATCCCTCACACTTGATCCATCCTCCTCCACTTTCTTCACTGCCTCAGCATACGACACCCTCTGCACTACTTTGACTCTGGCCACTTAAATCTGTCTGTCTGTCTCACACCGGACACTTCCGATCCCCAGCAACATGAGCACCCCTACAATTGACACAACTTTATCTACCGAATCGACACAATCCTCTATCCCGTGCCCTCCTGCACACTTCCCACAGCTTGGAATCTCCCTCCTACACACTGCTGCAACATGGCCATAAACGTTGCAACTGAAACAGCACAGTGGATGACTTTGTCTGGTAGAGACTCTGACTCAAATGGACTGACAATGACTCTGTTTCACCACGCTCCCTACCGGGTCTGCGTCGCACCAAACGGCGGGCATCACAAACAAACAGAATTTTCAACTTCAATTGTTCCACCTCCACACGCTACCCCATAGATCACTCCTTTCAATGGTGCCCTATTCCTAAGAGCAAAGCAAAGAAACAGATCTTGACCCAAGTTGCGTGACACGAAGCACCTTCTCCCTCTGGTCAGAAGCAACACAAACAAATATCACAAGTCCACTACAGGTTACCTTTACTGATTCAACTACACCCAAATCCTTTCTCATAAAACCACAAATGGATCTGCCAAAAGGCAAGCGGTCCACTTTCTCCCAAAATTCCACTCCTACTGGTCCAGATTCTTTATCATATCTGACAGCATTCTTCCTCAACACACATCTTCCCACTACACTCGGCTGTTCTTCCTCACTGTCCGTAGTCATGTCTATCCGTTCACCACGCTCTTGCTGCACCTTCATCCGCTACATTGCTTGCAGAGCACGTACTGATGGCGTTCCTCCAAAACCCAACTTCTGTTCCTTAGCCCACTTTACATGTCTGGCTATCTCTGACTTCTCCACGTCTCCTTCCGAACACCTACAAACCAAGCCTTTGGATTTCTTCCTTGCTTTTTTTTTTTCTCTTCTTCTTCTTAGAATTTTTATTGACAGACTACATCCCAAAAAGTGTATTGAAGCCACCTACTGGGTGGGGTGAAAACGGAGAAACGTTAAAGCAGAAAAAAGGGAATAGGGGAATGGTGAAAAACATACTCCAATGTCTACTCATCCCTACACAGGCTCTGGGTCCTGAGAGGGGGGAGTATCTTCCGACGGTATTCCCATGCATTGTTTCAGCCTCGAAGTCCTGAAGATCCAATAGCCCTTTTGCCACTTTCACAATGATATCCAATTTCTTTTTTTATTAGTTTGTCCTGTAAAATTAATCACCAGCGCAATGAACGCAACAAAACCCACCTTCTTCACCATTAGTATTTCAGGATATTTTATCTGATGAACAACATCAACAGGCTGCTGGTCATCCACTACCATAGCTTCATCATGTCTACAGTGGCTTGTGAAAGTATTCACCCCCCCTTGGCATTTTTCCTATTTTGTTGGCTTACAACCTGGAATTAAAATTGATTTTGGGGGGGGTTGTATCATTTGATTTACACAATATGCCTACCACTTTGAAGATGCAAAATATTTATTATTGTGAAACAAACAAGAAATAAGACAACAACAAAAAAACTTGAGCGTGCATAACTATTCACCCACCCCCCCAAAGTCAATACTTTGTAGAGCCACCTTTTGCAGCAATTCCAGCTGCAAGTCTCTTGGGGTATGTCTCTATAAGCTTGGCACATCTAGCCACTGTGGTTTTTGCCCAATCTTCAAGGCAAAACTGCTCCAGCTCCTTCAAGTTGGATGGGTTCTGCTGGTGTACAGCTATCTTTAAGTCATACCACAGATTCTCAGTTGGATTGAGGTCTGGGCTTTGACTAGGCCATTCCAAGACATTTAAATGTTTCCCCTTTAGCAGTATGCTTAGGGTCATTGTCCTGCTGGAAGGTGAACATCTGTCCCAGTCTCAAATCTCTGGAAGACTGAAACAGGTTTCCCTCAATAATTTCCCTGTATTTAGCGCTATCCATCATTCCTTCAATTCTGACCAGTTTCCAAGTCCCTGCCGATGAAAAACATCCCCACAGCATGATGCTGCCACCACCATGCTTCACTGTGGGGATGGTGTTCTCTGGGTGATGAGAGGTGTTGGGTTTGCCCCTGACCTGTTTGGAGAGCTCCTTGGTCTTCATGGTGCCGCTTGCTTAGTGTTGTTGCAGACTCTGGGGCCTTTCAGAACAGGTGTGTGTGTATATATACTGAGATCATATGACACTTAGATTGCACACAGGTGGACTTTATTTAACTGATTATGTGACTTTTGAAGGTAATTGGTTGCACCAGATCTTATATAGGGGCTTCATAGCAAAGGGGGTGAATACATATGCACGCACCACTTTTCCGTTATTTCTTTTGTATAATTTTTTTCATTTCACTTCAACAATTTGGACTATTTTGTGTGTGTCCATTACATGAAATCCAAATAAAAATCTGTGGTCCTCTGTAGCTCAATTGGTAGAGCATGGCGCTTGTAACGCCAGGGTAGTGGGTTCGATCCCTGGGACCACCCATACGTAAAAATGTATGCACACATGACTGTAAGTCGCTTTGGATAAAAGCGTCTGCTAAATGGCATATTATATTATTTAAATTACAGGTTGTAATGCAATAATATAGGAAAAACGGCAAGGGGGATGAATACTTTTGCAAGGCACTGTACTCTCTCCTTCAACAATTTTCACTGCCTCCGCATAGGAGACCTGCTCCACAGCCCTGATCCTCGCTACTTTTACCTCCTTCACCCTTCTCTGGAACATGATTCCCATTACAATTGCAGCATTGTGCATCCTCAGACTCTTCAACACTGATATTCCGTCTGCAAATACCTGACACATGGCAAAACTTTTAAAATGACATTGTAGTGGTTTTTGTACATATACAACTTCATAAACAGTACAGAAAGCCTTTCCTCCTTCTTTCCATTTACAGTATGGGTTAATCAACGCGCACCAACTATTCCCGGCATGTTGTCCCCAAACCATGAAGCCTCGATATCCAGTGAGAGATGACACCTTTCTTCGGTGCCCTACTCTGAAAATCATAACTCTCCACTTCGTACATTGAAAGTTTATAGAGCCACAGAGCTTTCTCCTTTTTCTCATTCGATACACATGAAATCACCATCATACCGCTCCTGGTCAATCTGACCGACTCCACCTTTCCCAATTCTTCCTTCGTAACTGGAAATGGGTCTCCCAAATAAAAAATATTATTCATGAAACGTACTCCAACCAGAAACAGCGGTTCAATTCCAACTTGAGTTTTTTTTAGCTCCATTCTTATTTATTACCGTCGTCCAGTTATTCTTACCAACTTCACTCGCGCCAACATAATCAAACATTGCATCCGCTTCCGCCATTACACGGCCTGCCACCACCGGGCCAAATTCAAGCTCATCGGAGATTTGGGATATAATGATGTCTCCATGTGTCTCTGTCTCCACTCTAACAATGGGATTCGTTGTCCACAGAGCGGAATGGTGGGCTGTCAAGCTCCCGCCTATTCCTCTTTGGATTGGTGGATACATCTTGTTATTTTAATACTTTTTTGAATATTCGATGAGGGAGGTTGATGTCAACCGCCTGTATTCAATGGAAAGATGCTATGCTACTAGCCTCGTCATGAATATGCATAGCAATCTCGAGGCAACTCCGATATAGTATTTTTTTCTCCAAGTTGCCGGGATGTCACGTGTCCTACTTATCAGTACACTCGTAAAAACCTAAGCGTTAACAAACTTCTATTAGATCAAATCAACCTCACGTAGCAAATAAGCCATTACAATTTTTGTTGACCAAATTCAACACTCATTGACCTCCATACAAAAACTCCTCGCTTGGTGAGCGAAAGAAACGAAACAACGTCACCTGCTGGGAAGACAGATTTTTGGCCCAGTTATCCATCTCGCTTCACCTCTTTCCCTTTGAGTTCGTCCAGCCACCTTCCATTTTCTTCTTTTAAATTTATATTGGCGGATCGCAACCAACTGAAGGGTGCATACACCGCCACCTGTTGTACTGGAATGTGAGGCCGGCCACGCCCTCCCCATTAATCTATTTCTCTTATCTAGGTCTGTGTTTTCACCTACTGTTCTGGAGTGTGAAGGGAAGGGAAAAACTCAGCATGACAGACAGTGTCTTCTCTGTTTCACCACGCTCTCCACCGGGTCTGCGTCGCACCAAACAGGCGTCACAGACACACCGGGGATCTTCCATTTCAGCTGGTCCTCCTCAACACTTAACGCCACTCCAGTTATCACTCCTTTCAACGGCACCTTGTTCCGGAGAGCAAAGCATGTCACAGGTCTTATCCCGAGGCACGTGGTGCGGCGAGGCCGCTCCCTCTGGATGGAAGACAAAAACTAAAATCACAAGTCCACTTTGAGTTACTTTCACCGATTTCAACATTTCCCAACCTCTTCTCCACCAACCCTGACACCACATGGATCAGCCAGAAGGCAAGGATCCATTCTCTCAAAAAATCTCACTCCTACTGGGACAGAATTAGAATCATCCTCGTCATTTACATTTACATTTTAGTCATTTAGCAGACGCTCTTATCCAGAGCGACTTACAGGAGCAATTCGGGTTAAGTGCCTTGCTCAAGGGCACATCGACAGATTTTTCACCTAGTCGGCTCGGGGATTAGTACCAGCGACCTTTCGGTTACTGGCACAACGCTCTTAACCACTAAGCTACCTGCCGCCCCATCGTCATCATCCTGATAAGGCCTGAACTCTGCAGTCTTCCCCGCATGTGCCACCGCAGGTAATTCCTCCTCACTCTCATCAGGTTCGTTTTCTGAGCTACCGAAGTGCGTATGTTTTTCAAATTTTTGTACTTTGACGCCAATCTTTCTCACCACACCGCTTCCCTCTACACTCAGCTCCTTCTTCTCCACGCTCTTTCCACTCCTTCATCTGCTGTAATAGCAAATGGTTCTTGTATCTTGAATATTACCATATTCCTCCACTCCGGAAACCTTTATCCTTCTCATCCTCTCGTTGTAGCTAGATAGCGAACGTCTCCTTCTTTTATGGTATATTGGCATTCACAATTTAGTGTGCATGCTGCCACCTACTGTCCGGAATGGAAACAGGATTAAAAAAAAACTGAACCGATGTACAAACTACCAAAATAAATAAATGAAACTAAATCAAACTACTTTTCTGTTAAAAATAAAACAGATAACTAGGTCTCCATTCCGTGTGACATTGTTTCAACTTCTGTGTTCTAGTCCTTAGAATCACTCTGTCTTCTTCTTCTATAGTATAGAGTACCACAGTATGAGTCATAATACCCATAAAACCTAGCGGTCAAACAGGGAAATCGTTCCAATCGTTTTTCCACCATTCATCTTTCCCATAGTGGTTTTTAGAAACACTTAAATTAAGGGCTGTGTTCCATGTAGGCTTACCCTGGCGTGATGTTTTGATAACTGTGTAAATCTCTCTAGGACTAGGTGACTTTTATCAGTATATTCACCTGTATTTACCCACAAAAATGGAAATGCTATTTAGCTGCTAAATGTGGCGATCATAAACAACTTCAAATGCCATGATGATCTGGATGAGACTGCCGAATCGAGGCAAAGATAAGAATCTCTGGATTAACTATCTAATGTTAGCAAAATGTAGTAATGAATAAATTAGCTAAATTTCTTTAAATGGACTATTCTGTTAACTGTCTTATGCAAGTTTTAAATTGGCACAATACCTGTTAACAAAGGCATCAGATGACGTGCAGGAGCTTGCAGGGATTTGTAGTGTTGCATGATGTCTACTTTGATGCTAATTAGCATTTTCGAATCTGAGAGTAAATAGAGCTGAATATATTGATAAAATGTACCTTGTCCGAGAGAGATTTACACTACCGTTCAAAAGTTTGCGGTCACTTAGAAATGTCCTTGTTTTCCATGAAAACATACATGAAATTAGTTTGAATAGAAAATATAACAAAATGAATAGGAAATGTAGTCATTGACAAGGTTAGAAATAGTGATTTTTAATTGAAATAATAATTGTCCTTCAAACTTTGCTTTCGTCAAATAATCATCAATTTGCAGCAATTACAGCCTTGCAGACCTTTGGCATTCTAGTTGTCAATTTGTTGAGGTAATCTGAAGAGATTTCACCCCATGCTTCCTGAAGGACCTCCCACAAGTTGGATTGGCTTGATGGGCACTTCTTACGTACCATACGGTCAAGCTGCTCCCACAACAGCTCAATAGGGTTGAGATCCGGTGACTGTGCTGGCCACTCCATTACAGACAGAATACCAGCTGACTGCTTCTTCGCTAAATAGTTATTGCATAGTTTGGAGCTGTGCTTTGGGTCTTTGTCCTGTTGTAGGAGGAAATTGGCTCCGATCAAGCGCCGTCCACAGGGTATGGCATGGCGTTGCAAAATGGAGTGATAGCCTTCCTTCTTCAATATCCCTTTTACCCTGTACAAATCTCTCACTTTACCACCACCAAAGCACCCCCAGACCATCACATTGCCTCCACCATGCTTGACAGATGGCATCAAGCACTCCTCTAGCATCTTTTAAATTGGTCTGCGTCTCACAAATGTTCTTCTTTGTGATCCAAACACCTCAAACTTTGATTTGTCTGTCCATAACCCTTTTTTCCAATCTTCCTCTGTCCAGTGTCTGTGTTCTTTTCTTTTTATTGGCCAGTCTGAGATACGGCTTTTTCTTTGCAACTCTGCCTAGAAGGTCAGCATTCCGGAGTCGCCTCTTCACTGTTGACGTTGAGACTGGTGTTTTGCGGGTATTATTTAATGAAGCTGCCAGTTGTGAGCGTCTGTTTCTCAAACTAGACACTAATGTATTTGTCCTCTTGCTCAGTTGTGCACCGGGACCCCCCAATCCTCTTTCTATTCTGGTTAGAGCCAGTTTGCGCTGTTCTGTGAAGGGAGTAGTACACAGCGTTGTACGAGATCTTCAGTTTCTTGGCAATTTCTCGCATGGAATAGCCTTCATTTCTCAGAACAAGAATAGACTGACGAGTTTCAGAAGAAAGTTATTTGTTTCTGGCCATTTTGAGCCTGTAATCGAACCCACAATTGCTGATGCTCCAGATACTCAACTAGTCTCAAGAAGGCCAGTTTTATTGCTTCTTTAATCAGCACTACAGTTTTCAGCTGTGCTAACATAATTGCAAAAGGGTTTTCTAATGATCAATTAGCCTTTTTAAAATGGTAAACTTGGATTAGCAAACACAAACGTGCCATTGGAACACAGGACTGATGGTTGCTGATAATGGGCCACTGTACGCCTATGTAGAAATACCATTGTTTCCAGCTACAATAGCCATTTACAACATTAACAATGTCTACACTGTATTGCTGATCAATTTGATGTTATTTTAATGGACAAAAAAATTGCTTTTCTTTTGAAAACAAGGACATTTCTAAGTGACCCCAAACTTTTGAACGGTAGTGTATATGGTTATCAAGACGTCACGCCAGGGTATTCCTACATGAAACAGAGTCCTTATTTTGTGTTTCTAAAATCCCTTATGGAAAAAATGAGTGGTGGAAAAACGATTGGAACCATTTCCCTGTTTTGACCGCTAGGTTTTGTGGGTATTATGACACCTCCACTGTGGGGCTCTATTATGGCAGTCCGCAAACGCAGGTTTTAGGTACATGTCACCACCTACTGTATAGGGTGAAAACTGGGGAACTTTAACACAGAAAAACAAAGGGAAAGGATGAAAAAAAACCATACTTATATTATTTCAACAGTGCTTGATGATGTAGCCAAGCTTGTGAGCTTTGTGTCACGCCTGGAAGTTAAACTAGAGGGAACAAAGGGTTGTCACCTTTTGGTCTTCATTTAAGGTTAGGGTTAGTCATAAGGTTAGCAGTGTGGTTAAATGAAACTGGGATACCTAGTCAGTTGCACAACTGAATGCATTCAACCAAAATATGTCTTCCGCATTTAACCCAACCTCGCTGAATCAGAGACCATAAGCTTGGCACCTAAGATTTTAAGAAGATCAATTGTAGAAATAGGCAGGGTTTAGCCATTTGTGGCTGTGGTAGCTAGTGACGGCCAGAACACGGTGTCCAATGTCTTGAAATGTATTTTGCTTGCTTACACTCTGATAAACAATGGTTATGTCTTCTGCCTAGGTGGTGTCTACTGTCCAGTGCATCAGGGGAAGTTTTAATTGCTGGTGCGACCTAGATAGTGGTCTGATGCATTGCCAAAACGTCCAGACTGGAACCAAGCAATGCACAGAGGAGGCTGCCCTGCACGGGTGTCAAACTCCAGTCCTTGAGGGCAGCTGCAGTGTCTGTGGGTTTTCCTTTCTCCATTGCACTTAACTGATCAGCCAATGTTATTGATTGGAGGCCAATGTACACCAGCGGTGTACTATATTAGTTAATGTGCAACATCCTGAACTTTACAGATAGAAATGGAATGAATAGACTCTAGACGATTCCCATTTCTAGATGACAGACAATCATATCTATTCTGCATAAAACATTTATATCTGAGCGTACTCTAATGTTGCACCTGAACAGGGCCCAGTTCTAAATTAGACACTGATTTAAAAGGGAAAAATGAATATCTGAATTGTATAGCGCACACCATAGAAAAACTGTTTAAAATAGAAAACACAAACAAGCGTATCTTATTGAACAACATTTCACTCCGTTTCGGGTCACTGTCTTTGATTTCGTGCCTACTGAACATGACCCAGCAGACACTGCGGCAGCCCTCCAGGTATTGAGCCCAGCTGTACAGGCATAAGCCCTCAGGGTTTTAGTTTGGCTTCAGAGAAGATGGATGATTGCAGTGGGACACCGGGGCTGAATGTTTACGTCAAAGAGGAGGAGGAGGAGGTGCAGGTGGAGGATTTCACATTGAAGGACAAGGAGGCATTCACAGTGAAGGAGGAAAAGGAGGAGGAAGCTTTCACAGTGAAGGAAGAGGTGTTGACTTTCACGTTTAAAAAAGAAGAGGAGGAGGTTTCAACATTAAAAGAAGAAGAGGAGGAGGAGGTTATCACAGTGAAAATTGAGGAGGATGGAGGTAAGAATTGCACAAGTAGGCCTAAGCAATGGCTTGAAAATGTCATTTCAACTCTTCAGTAGGACTGAAAGGGCAATTTTGATGTTCTTCATTTAAGTTCCCAAGGGGATGTTCCACTCAAAATACAATTTAGCATGATTCTGAACACATAACTTGGCTGTTGATTCCCCAAGACAGACAATTTTTATATTTAGTTCACTTATATTAACATGATTTTGTTGGGTCGGTATTGCCATAGAGCCCCATTCAATTTAATTCCGAACATTTGTCAACACTGAACACTCCTATCCAACTCCTATTATAGCCAGTATCGCTTTCTGAAGAATGTGTCTGCATTAGATTTGTAAAAAGTCACTTTATTGCTAGAAAAAGTCTGTGCTTGCTTCAGCTGCTAAAAATGCTAAATGCTAACCGGAAAAGGGAGAAGTGGTAGGGAGCTGACAACGGTTATGTTATAACGCCTTCTAGCAAATATGTAACTTTATTTATTATTTTGTGCTGATAGTATATTTTTACTTATTTCCAAAATTATTCTCTTCGTCACAGGAGAGAGGCCTAGCCCCAGCACCGAGACTAGATGGGGCTCAAAGAGTGGAAGAAGTTCGATACAGGAACCGGACTGGCGAGCTCCCGTGGAGAAACCTCACTGCTGTTCCCAGTGTGGAAAAACCTTCTCAGAGTCCGGAAACCTGAAGCAACACATGCGGACGCACAGCGGAGAGAGACCTTACCACTGCTCCAAATGCGGGAAACGCTTCATACAATTGGGACACTTCAACAGCCACCAGCGCACGCACACGCAGGAGAAACCGTTCAGTTGCGGTGAGTGCGGGAAAAGTTTCTCTCAGAGAATCAATTTGAAGAAGCACCAGCTCACGCACTCCGGTGAGAGGCCTTTCCTGTGCTCTGACTGCGGGAAGAGTTTCTCTTCATCCACCAACCTTAAAAGACACCAGAGCACGCACAGCAATGAAAAGCCATTCCAGTGCACCAACTGTGAGAAAAGTTTCACTCATATACACCACTTGACACGTCATCAGACCGTACACACAGGGGAGAAACCTTACACTTGCTCTGACTGTGGGAGGAGTTTCTCCCTCCAGGGGACTTTAAAGAAACACCAGCGCACACACACCGGAGAGAAACCGTACCAGTGCTTGCTCTGCGGGAAGAATTTCTCTCTTTCAGTGGCGCTGAAGAGACACCAGCTCATGCACACTGGGGAGAAACCATACCAATGCTCTCAGTGCGGGAAGAGTTTCACCCAAAAGGGACAATTAACTCAACACCAAGGCACACATGAACTAGAAAAACCTTACCCCTGCTCCCAGTGTGGGAAGAGTTACTCCTCAGCCCCCTCCTTAAAAGCACATCAGAGGACTCACACAGAGTCAAAGTCACTCGCGATGACGCCACATTTCATTAAGTAAATTATTGAACTGGTTGTCTCTGATTGGGAGTGATAGGCTACATTTGAAACTATAGATTGTGCCTTAAATGCTTTGTCACCTTCATGTTCAAACAAAACCTTTAGGCCCAATTCCGTTTTCTCCCTGAAGTGTTCACTTGCACAGATTTAAAAGGAATGGACTGGGTTGCATTCAGTACCACAGAACAGTGCGCAACCTTGAATTCAATGGAAACGGCACTGTAATGAACGACCAGTTAAAAAACTTTGGGCCAATTGCAACCAGATTATCGCCAGCTGATCTTTAGTTAAACCAGCAATAGGCAATAAATCACCCATACAGCTGATCTCAATTGCAACCATTATTGGACACCAATTACCTCTACCTAAAGTGGATGTTGGGCTTTACTCTTAGTCCTAATTTTTCAAGACTATTTTGCCCTCTGTTGGGTATTATCATCGGAACAGTTTAATCCTGTTTTTTTAGCAGATTGAAGGCGATTTATCTATTTGACAAGCATTCCATACAACTCAAAGTATTTAATTTCCTTTTTTGCCATGGCAAATCTACTATGGCAATGTAGCCTACCCTACACATTTTATGAATGTAAAAGTAATGGTGTAGGATACATTTGTTTCCAATTTATGTAATCCATTAATGATTTTAACTTGTCTAAATAAAATAAGGCAATTTTTTATCAAGAGAGGTGAAGAAAATATTCCTGAACTGTAGGATACAAATTTGAAACTAAATTGTAATTGTGTTGTAGGCAATTTTTTATTTAAATGATCTTGTATTGTACTTAATTAAAGTGCTTCATTTTATATTGATATTTAAATTGTCTATCATATGTTGCTGCAATCCATATCACTTTCATTTACAATATGGTAATTAATTAAGTTGGGCTTCAATAACTTTATTTTCTTAGAAGAGTAGCCTCGATGGAGGCATAATTTGGCGTATGTTTTTTGACAGGCTACATTTCCAGTCAAATTTTTATTTCAGTTGTAATATGTAATTCTTCCATTGATCTTTTTCCTATTTTCAGTTCATTCTTCCTGATAGGAAATATTACTTCATTGGGATGGGAGTAGTGAACGCAGACAAGGATAATTTTCGCTGTCTAGTATCATGCCGGCTTGACACTGTAACGACGTCATACGTCAGTATGTATGCACTCACTAACTGTAAGTCGCTCTGGATAAGAGCGTCTGCTAAATGACTAAAATGTAAATATCAGCTGGTCTGTTAGTTTATTCTGGTGTTCTTTTCGTTGCAATCACTGTTATTTTAGCTCAGAGCTCCGTGTAATCTCCCGGTAGTATCGTTTTAAGGAAACCAGTGTTAACACAGTGGTGAGTGCGAAGTTCAGCTTGTTTGTTGCAATGAACTCGTTGTGACTATGGTGGCCCAGAGGGCAGATCCCATATGGTGTGCAGCACGAGTTTTGCGATTTACGATGGTCACACCAATATTGATCAGGCAACACCTAACCACACCCACCAAATGGGAATAAACATACCTCAAAGGCTGTAGAAGAAAGGTGCGCACTGTTTTGGGGCAACGTGTCATTCAGTATAAACCATCACGCAAATTAGCAAACGTTGAAGTGAATTGAATGCACCCCTGGTGTTATGCTGCGTTCGTAACCAAGTGGGAGGTGGGAATTTCCCACTTGTACAGTCATAAATACCAGTTGGATGCATTTGCATGCTTTGAACTCGTTGAGAAACGCTAATGTCCAACAAGCTGCGTAAACATAAACTAACAGTACAGCTATCATGCTTGTTAACAAATTAGTGTTCAAAAACCATATTAATAGATAGCTTTTTATAAATAATGTGTTGTTGCATTTAAAGGGCCAATGCAGATGTGTTTATCTAAATATCAAATCATTTCTGGTTAGCAATTAAGTACTTTACTGTCTATAAACAAAATAAACAAATAACTTCTTAGCAAAGAGCAATTTCTCGAGCAAGAATTTTGCTAGGACTGTCTGGGAGGGGGAAACTTGCTGTTATTGGCAGAGAGGTTTGGAATCTCTTTCTTATTGGTCTATTAACTAATTTACCACCTGGTGATGTCACAATGCAGGCCAAAACTATATCCCGCCAAAACTATATCCCACTAAAACAGGCAGATATTTTAGGCTGTCTTTTCAAACAGCTCTTACACTAAAAGGGCATTATCATCATTTTCACAATTTCACAGTATTATTCTAACCTCGTAGTGTGGAAATGTCACATTGTGCCCATGCTGTCACAGTTGCTACAATAGCACAGATACAAAGATGAGTCCTCTATATATCTATGATTTTCCCCAGTGGTATGTGGTAAATTTCCACTTCCCACTTGGTTACAAACGCAGCATAAGGAATGTGTTGGGAACTCCCTCCAGCCAGTGCATACACCAATCCAATGGCACTAAATCTTTGAGGGGGAGTGAACAACTTGGGGGGAAAAGGGGGAGAAACTAAATTGGGTGTGTACCTTCCACCCCTTTACTAATCCCACTTCTCTGATATTGGACTGCACTAAGTAAACTGACTGAAGTTCAATGCTCACTGCATGTAATGGCTGAATTGATTATGATATACTGTATTTTATTCATATGATCTTACTAATATGGTTGTTGTATTTATTATAATTTTTTTCAGCCTTGTAAAACCAAGCAAATTGTCAAATGGCAAAATATTTCTGATTGTAAAATGTAATCACCTCAACAGATAGATCAGAACTTCAAGCAGCTTTGTCCAACATACAAGTTAGCCATTATTGCACAAATTAATATATATATCAATGTAATCAGCACAGATGTTACTAATCTGGTTCTCTTATTGATTCTATTCAATAAAAACATAGGATGCTTGAAAAGTTATTTATTGAAAATTATAAAAGTGGGGAAGAAAGGAGAATGGAAGTTGTAGGAAAGTGTTAAGGCTCTGTTTTCAGCTGGCCTTAAGCCAGCACAATTGGCAAATGCATGCTCATTTACAATTTCGACCTGTTAAAGCCGGTGCTCTTCTACACTGAACAAAAAATATAAACGCAGAAAGCAACGGTTTCAAAGATTTTACTGAGTTACAGTTCATATAAGGAAATCGGTCAATTGAAATAAATAAATTGGGCCCTAATCAATGGATGTCACATGACTGTGAATATAAGGTAGGGGCGTGGATCAGAAAACCAGTCAGTATCTGGTTTATTTGGTATTTTATAAGGCTCCCCATTAGCTGTTGCAAAAGCAGCAGCTACTATTCCTGGGGTCCACACAAAACATGAAACATGACATAATACAGAACATTAATAGACAAGAACAGCTCAAGGACAGAACTACATAAAAAAAAATTCAAAGGCACAAGTAGCCTACGTATCAATACATACACACAAACTATCTAGGTCAAATAGGGGAGAGGCGTTGTGCTGTGAGGTGTTGCTTTATCTGTTATTTTTTTAAACCAGGTTTGCTGTTTATTTGAGCAATATGAGATGGAACGGAGTTCCATGCAATAAAGGCTCTATATAATACTGTACGCTTTCTTGAATTTGTTCTGGATTTGGGGACTGTGAAAAGACCACTGGTGGCATGTCTGGTGGTGTAAGTGTCTGTGTCAGAGCTGTGTGTAAGTTGACTATGCAAACAATTTGGGATTTTCAACACATTAATGTTTCTTATAAAAAGAAGAAGGGATGCAGTCAGTCTCTCCTCAACTCTTAGCCAAGAGAGACTGGCATGCATAGTATTTATATCAGCCCTCTGATTACAATGAAGAGCAAGACGTGCCGCTCTGTTCTGGGCCAGCTGCAGCTTAACTAGGTCTATCCTTGCAGCACTCAACCAAATGACTGGACAATAATCAAGATAAGACTAAACTAAAGCCTGCAGAACTTGCTTTTTGAAGTGTGGTGTAAAAAAAAGCAGAGCATCTCTTTATTACAGACAGACCTCTCCCCATCTTTACAACCATTGAATCTATATGTTTTGACCATGACAGTTTACAATCTAAGGTAACGCCAAATAATTTAGTCTCAACTTGATCAACAGCCACACCATTCATTACCAGATTCAGCTGAGGTCTAGAACTTAGGGAATGATTTGTACCAAATACAATGCTCTTAGTTTTAGAGATGTTCAGGACCAGTTTATTACAGGCCACCCATTCCATAACAGACTACAACTCTTTGTTAAGGGTTTCAGTGACTTCAATAGCTGTGGTTGCTGATGCGTATATGGTTGAATCATCAGCATACATGGACACACATGATTTGTTTAATGCCAGTGGCAGGTCATTGGTAAAAATAGAAAAGTGTAGAGGGCCTAGAGAGCTGCCCTGCGGTACACCACACTTTACATGTTTGACATTAGAGAACCTTCCATTAAAGAAAACCCTCTACGATATGGCAGAGGTTGAAAAGCCATGTGCAGCCAAAACTTATTAGCCACTCCTTTTGCCCCATCTCTTTCAACCATACAATTTTTTAATTCCTCATCAATCCACGGAGCCTTCACAGTTCTAACAGTCAATTTCTTAACAGGTGCATGTTTATCAATAATTGGAAGAAGCAATTTCAAAAATTCATCAAGTGCGGCGTCTGGATGCTCCTTATTAATCACATCAGACCAACAAATATTTTTAACATCATCCACATAAGTCACAGCAAAATCTTTTGTATGATCTCTTTAACACTATTTTAGGCCCAGCTTTTGGAACTTTGGCTTTCCTGGATATACAGTTGAAGTCAGAAGTTTACATACACTTAGGTTGGAGTCATTAAAACTCGTTTTTCAACCACTCCACAAATTTCTTGTTAACAAACTATAGTTTTGGCAAGTCGGTTAGAACATCTAATTTGTGCATGACACAAGTAATTTTTCCAACAATTGTTTACAGACAGATTATTTCACTTATAATTCACTGTATCACAATTCCAGTGGGTCAGAAGGTTACATACACTAAGTGGACTGTGCCTTTAAACAGCTTGGAAAATTACAGAAAATGATGTCATGGCTTTAGAAGCTTCTGATAGGCTAATTGACATCATTTGAGTCAATTGGAGGTGTACCTGTGGATGTATTTCAAGGCCTACCTTCAAACTCAGTGCCTCTTTGCTTGACATCATGGGAAAATCAAAAGAAATCAGCCAAGACCTCAGAAAAACAATTGTAGACCTCCACAAGTCTGGTTCATCCTTGGGAGCAATTTCCAAATGCCTGAAGGTACCACGTTCATCTGTACAAACAATAGTACGCAAGTATAAACACCATGGGACCACGCAGCCGTCAAAACGCTCAGGAAGGACACGTGTTCTGTCTCCTAGAGATGAACGTACTTTGGTGTGAAAAGTGCAAATCAATCCCAGAACAACAGCAAAGGACCTTGTGAAGATGCTGGAGGAAACAGGTACAAAAGTATCTATATCCACAGTAAAACTAGTCCTATATCGACATAACCTGAAAGGCTGCTCAGCAAGGAAGAAGCCACTGCTCCAAAACCGCCATAAAAAAGCCAGACTACAGTTTGCAACTGCATATGGGGACAAAGATCGTACTTTTTGGAGAAATGTACTCTGGTCTGATGAAACAAAAATAGAACAGTTTGGCCATCATGACCATCGTTATGTTTGGAGGAAAAAGGGGGTGCTTGCAAGCCGATGAACACCATCCCAACCGTGAAGCACGGGGATTGCAGCATCATGCTGTGGGGGTGCTTTGCTGCAGGAGGGACTGGTGCACTTCACAAAATAGATGGCATCATGAGGAAGGAAAATTATGTGGATATATTGAAGCAACATCTCAAGACATCAGTCAGGAAGTTAAAGCTTGGTCGCAAATGAGTCTTCCAAATGTACAATGACCCCAAGCATACTTCCAAAGTTGTGGCAAAATGGCTTAAGGACAACAAAGTCAAGGTATTGCCCTGACCTCAATCCTATAGAAAATGTGTGGGCAGAACTGAAAAAGCGTGTGCGAGCAAGAAGGCCTACAAACCTGACTCTGTTACATCAACTCTGTCAGTAGGAATGGGCCAAAATTCACCCAACTTATTGTGGGAAGCTTGTGGAAGGCTACCCGAAACTTTTGACCCAAGTTAAACAATTTAAAGGTAATGCTACCAAATACTAATTGAGTTTATGTAAACTTCTGACCCACTGGGAATATGAAATAAAATAAATAAAAGATGAAATAAATCATTCTCTATACTATTATTCTGACATTTCACATTCTTAAAATAAAGTGGTGATCCTAACTGACCTAAAACAGGGAATTTATACTAGGATTAAATATCACAATTGTGAAAAACTGAGTTGAAATGTATTTGGCTAAGGTGTATGTAAACTTCCGACTTCAACTGTAGCCTCTATATTGTGATCACTGCATCCAGTGGGTACGAATACAGCTTTAGAACAAAGTTCTACAGTATTATTAAAAATGTGATCGATACATGTGGATGATCTTGTTCCTGTAGTGTTTGTAAACACCCTGGTAGGTTGATTAATAACCTGAACCAGATTACAGGCACTGGTTACAGTGAGAAGCTTCCTCTTGAGCGGACAGCTTGATGAAAACCAATCAATATTCAGGTCCCCAAGAAAGTAGACCTCTGTTTACATCACATACACTATCAAGCATTTCACACATATTATTTAGATACTGACTGTTAGCACTTGGTGGCCTATAGCAACACCACAAAAGAAAAGGCTTTAGATGTGCCAAGTGAACCTGCAACCACAACACTTCAATAACACTTGACATAAGATATTCTCTAAGCATTACAGGGATATGGCTCTGAATATATACTGCAACACCTCCCCGTAAGCATTTCTGTCTCTTCTACAGATGTTTTATCCTTGTATTGCTACTGCTGTATCATCAAATGAATTATCTAAGTGAGTCTCATAAATGGCTAATATATGAATGTTAGCTGATTTTAGCAAGTTATTGATTTCAATAACCTTATTTCTAAGGCTACATATATTAATATTGGCTATTTTCAGCCCTTTCCTGGGTAGCTTATCAGAGATAGACATAATACTGAAAATAGCAAATAAAGCAAGAGAAAGAAATATACATTCAGCAGTCCATTAATCAATTGGTGTGTGTGTGTGTGCTGCGGGGTTGAAGCTACGAACCCATAGGCTTGGCTCTCTCATCCCTTCCAGGCTTCTGGGAGGGAGGGTGGACAATGAGCCTGTCATAGTGGATGTAAGCAATGCCCCCACGTGCTCTGGCAGCTTTCATGGCTGGGATAAGTTATTTCCTCTTCTGGAGCACAGCTTCAGGATAGTCCTTGTTTAGGAAGATATACGTTCCTCTCAAGTTTTTGGCTCTTTCCAGAACAGCTAACTTGTCCTTGAACCTCAGGAACTTGACACTATCAGTCTGGGCCTGTCACCTGGGCCGGTGGTGGGTTTTCCAGTCCTGTGGGCACGCTCCACCTCAATCTTCCTGTGGTCCATCTTCAATTTCTCAGAGATAATTTCCCTCACTTTGTCCTCAGACTCCGTCCAGGTCTCGTGGAGATTCTGCAATTCCGTCCACAACCATGTTGTTCCGCCTTGATTGTCCCTCGAATCCATGATTTCTCCTTCATTGTTATCATGGATTCACACACAGAACTGATGTCCTCTCTCAATGACTTACAGATTGCTGTCATCTTGCCATTCTCCTGTTTCAACTCATCGAGCTGACCCTGGGAGAACTGCAAACTGTTCTTCAGGTCCTGGACCTCTCTGGTCAGGTCATCCATTATTTTATTAGTTGAATCAACCAGTATTTGGACAAAACACTTGAAGCTATTTTCTTGTTGTTGTAACAACTGCTTGTAGAACTCTTTTTAATCGTTTAAAAGATCCTTCACCTCTGTCCTCAACGGTACTACCACCGGCTTTGGTCTTTGTCATGGTAGCTAGCCACGTAGGTTACGCTGTTACTCCTCGCAGTTCCAGACAGGGCAGGTCACAGGAAAGATTGAAAACAACAACAGACAGCAGGGATCTTGACAGCCACAAATCCAAGACAATCCGTGGTCCCAGCCACAATGGCTAACCGCGTCACGGGCTGCGTTCAAGCCCTCAAGAAAACCCTGCTAGCTTGTTAGGCTAGCTGCTACGCCAAATAGCTCCTCAGACCTGGCCTTCGTTGGCAGGATCACTGGACAGAGACTAGCAGTCCCATCAACTGATGCCAACTCCGTCGCGGGATACAAACTAAAAAGTTAGCTAGGCACTAAAACTTTCCAATACACTTTCAAAACAACAAACTTTTCAAAACAACCAAACCGAGCTCTCCCTCGTTCCTCGTTCCTACCATATGCCTCATGCAGCCCGGCACATCTCCTTTGCATAGATCAGGCTGTTGATTGTGGCCTGTGGAATGTTGTCCACTCCTCTTCAATGGCTGTGCAATGTTGCTGGATATTGGCAAGAACTGGAGCACGCTGTTGTACACGTCGATCCAGAGCATCCCAAACATGCTCAATGGGTGACATGTCTGGTGAGTATGCAAGCCATGGAAGAATTGGGACATTTTCAGTTTCCAGGAATTTTGTACAGATCCTTGCGACATGCTGAAACATCAGGTGGTGGCGGATGAATGGCACGACAATGGGTCTCAGGATCTCATCACGGTATCTCTGTGCATTCAAATTGGCATCGATAAAATGCAATTGTGTTCGTTGTCCGTAGGTTATGCCTGCCCATACCATAACCCCAACGCCACCATGGGGCACTCTGTTCACAACAATGACATTAGCAAACCGCTCGCCCACACAACGCCATACACGCTGTCTGTTATCTGCCTGGTACAGTTGAAACCGGGATTAATCTGTGAAGAGCACATTTCTCCAGCGTGCCAGTGGCCATCGAAGGTGAGCCGCCTACAAGTCCGGTCAAGACCCTGGTGAGGACGACGAGCACGCAGATGAGCCAGTTTCTGACAGTTTGCAGAAATTCTTCGGTTGTACAAACCCACAGTTTCATCAGCTGTCCAGGTGGCTGGTCTCAGACAATCCCGCAGGTAAAGAAGCCGGATGTGGAGGTCCTGGGCTGGCGTGGTTACACGTGGTCTGCGGTTG
Source organism: Coregonus clupeaformis (assembly GCF_020615455.1). Taxonomy (NCBI): domain Eukaryota; kingdom Metazoa; phylum Chordata; class Actinopteri; order Salmoniformes; family Salmonidae; genus Coregonus; species Coregonus clupeaformis. Next base: position 13,446,098 of record NC_059227.1, on the reverse strand, counting down.
TGAGGCCAGTTGGACGTACTGCCAAATTCTCTAAAACAACGTTAGAGGCGGCTTATGGTAGAGAAATTAACATTCAATTCTCGCAACAGCACTGGTGGACATTCCAGCAGTCAGCGTGCCAATTGCACGCTCCCTCAAAACTTGAGACATCTGTGGCATTGTGTTGTGTGACAAAACTGCACATTTTAGAGTGGCCTTTTATTGTCCCCAGCACAAGGTGCACCTGTGTAATGATCATGCTGTTTAATCAGCTTCTTGATAGGAGAAAGGAGAAATGCTCACTAACAGGGATGTTAACAAATGTGTGCACAACATTTGAGAGAAATATGCTTTTTGTGCATATGGAACATTTCTGGGATTATTTATTTCAGCTCATGAAACATAAGACCAACACTTTACATGTTGCGTTTATATTTTTGTTCAGTGTATTTTCAAACCCTAGAACCATGATTGGTAATTTGTCTGTATTATTTGAGCTCGCTTGCACTGAGGTGGGAGGGGTGGTAATATCTGAGGTGTGTCCTTAAAGTGCGCCAAGGTGCCAATTCCAGTATGCGCAGGTGCCTGGTGGGGATATTTAAGAGCAACCGAAAGCTGCTCTTAGTGGTAACGCGGTTGACTAAGGCATGGATTTTGACAGCGGAAGCGCAGCCAGCCGTGATGCACAGTACCTATATGCACATGGAACAAGAGCTACAGTATGTGCTTTTTTTGCCTGTAAACCTCAAATTTTGAAACATACAAAACTAGTGTTTTTGTCACAATTTCATTTCATTTGATTAAAAACCAAGCATAGCTCTCAATGAAAGCTGTTATGTCATACCCAATGCATTCACCAAGTAGCCAAGACTATCGATAAAGGGTTTGGCTCATGAGACCACTTTCAAATAAATGTTAATCACCAGAGCTTTGTTAAAATATCAAATTTGTCAGCAGCAAAACAGTGAATACATCCTGTGCAATGTCACACCTATAGTATTAAGGGTATTACAGTGCCTTTTATTATTTTGGATGTGTTTTAAAACCCCATACATGTAGGCTATATAGGCCTACCCATCATGGGACGAGAGATGAGATAATCCAGTGAAACTCATATTTAGAAACATTTGAAATTACTTTCCTGTAAAAATTGCTTGTTTTCTGTTTCATTTGATTGAAAAACAAGCCCTTCAAGTAGGCTACCCTTACCCTACTATAACGAAAGCTGGTTCAACAGCAATGTGTCTAGTGTATTTTTCTTATCCCGGTCATGTATTAGCCAAAGAGCCTATTCATAAAAGGTTTCTAAATGGTCTACTTTTGCCGATATTCACAATTCACATAGGCCTACCTGCAGTGCATAGCATACTCCATATGGCTTGTATCCAACCCCATTTCCAAAGACCACATCAACGACGCGCTCCTCCAAACACAGGATATACAACATTTTCAGTCCTATAATGCCGTATCAACGGTAGGCCTAGGCTATATATTGTTTATTGAGAACGTGACTCACACATACAATACAATTTACGGGAGCCTAGTATTTTTTATTTGAGGATAAGTGCGATGCATAAAGGCCTATACTTGTTGAAGCTAATTACAACAATGTTGACGGTCAACACTCCAAACAAATTGAGCAAACAGTGGATTTTTTGTTTTTACTGTAGCTATCACTAGTTACTGTAGCCTATGCTATTTAATAAGCGGTAGTATCAATCCACAATGGACTAGGACGAGAATATTCTGTGCCCCTAGCCAAATTGGAGTTGATGACAACGCAATAATATACATAATTTGAGACAAATGCATGCAGTATTAAACCATGGAACACCTTGATTGGCCAGTGAGTGGCCAAGCCCTCATCACACCTAAAACTTGTTTATTCATCAAAACCCAGCCCTTTCGCACTGCTGCCAGCTATTGTGCTCATAATAACGGCTGTGAAAATAGCTAAAATATTTCTGACACACCCCTGGACCTATAGCACTATGCCAGCGCTTCAATTTATCATTTGCATTAGGTTTGTTAAAATAAAACCCTTAATATTGTCTCAAACATTAACTAGTTATTGTCATTGGGCACACCTCTTTGACCTGTGTGTCCCGAGTTACTCCAAAAAACTTGACTGCTGACATGCAAAACATTTGGGACTGTATTAACAGTGGACTAATGAAAAAAAGTGGACTTTTCCTTTAAGGCCAGGATTAAGTCTTAAGCATTACAGCATGCTTGATATTTGAAAGGTAATTTCCAATTGAACTCACATCTGCAGCGTTTACCTTGAATGAGATATCCGTGAACGTGATTGATTTGATCTTTCCATGACAGACTGACCAGGTAAATCCAGGTGAAAGCTTTGATCCCTTATTGATGTCAGTTGTTAAATCCACTTCAATCAGTATAGATGAAGGGCAGGAGACCGGTTAAAGAAGGATTTTAAGCCTTGAGACAATAGAGACATGGATTGTGTATGTGTGCCATTCAGAGGGTGAATTGGCAAGACAAAAGATTTAAGTTTGTTTGAACGGGGCTCAACAGTTTCCCATGTGTATCAAGAATGGTCCACCACCCAAAGGACATCCAGCCAACTTGACACTACTGTGTGAAGCACTGGAGTCAACATGGGCCAGCATCCCTGTGGAATGCTTTCGACACCTTGTAGAGTCCATGCCCCGAGAAATTGAGGCTGTTCTGAGGGCAAAAGGGGGGGTTGCAACTCAATATTAGGAAGGTGTTCCTAATGTTTGGTATACTCGTGTATATATAAATGAAACTACAGTTACAAATGCTCTACTTTTTTCGTCCAGCAGGTGTTTAAAAATCACACATGAAAATGTGCACAAATTTGCTCTTAAACATTTCTCTAATTTCAACAGTTTTTACAGAGAAATGTTCAGATATAAACAAGACATTAAATGAAACGTAAATTAAAGGGTTGAGAATGTCAATAGCTTGAGCCAAGTCATGTCTACTACATGTATAAAGGACGTCACGCTGCTTGCTTAGCGAGTACCGCTTCCCCTTGACCGACTCATATCGAGACTTCGAACTCGGGACCTCTGCCTCGCAAACACATGTGACCGCCTTCCTGAAGTGTTCTAACCCGTAGGGGTGATAATCAGATAATCAAAGGGTGCATCTCAATAGTTTGAAGCCATCCCTACAATAGCTTCTGCCACTGGGCACTTTATGATAGGGAAGGACTAGAAATTGCTCATGTAAGTCGCTCTGGATAAGAGCGTCTGCTAAATGACGTAAATGTAAATGTAAATGTAAAAGCAAACAAGCTTGAGCTACCATTACATCACCAATACCCAGGTGGTGCAAATATGGCTGGCATAGAATAAGGCGACGGTACCGTATCAGAGTCTCACAATGCTTTAGGGTTGGGACGGTAATAGCCAAGCGTTCCATCTACAGCTTTGTTCAGTCCAGTCATGTTGAAAGGGAATCAAAAGGGTACCAACAAATGGTAGCTAAGGGCTAGGATTCAGTCATTGTCTTTCAACAGGTGGCGCCACGCCTACTTCGACTGTTAGTCCTTCTACCGATCAGTGCAAACAAAAGTTACACTATCTGATGTAAGACAATGGGGCTCAGTTTGAAACAACCACGGCCTAGGCGCATCATCACCGTATTTCAGAAAGTATTGGATTTAGCAATATGGCCCAGCTTGCCAGATGGAATTTCCACTATATTGTATATTGTTTATACCTATCCAATGCTTTCAGATCTACAAGTGCCTGGGGGTTAGGGGTTAGGGGTTAGGGGTTAGGCATGGTTTAATTGAGGCCTGGGCCTTGGTGCACCATACATGCCCACTGCCCACCCTCTCCCTCCCTCTGTTGTGGCAAGGGTGTGAACTGAAGCTTAGTCAGACTTGGGGCTGGTTAGCCAGGGTTTTTGTCCCCCTTCAGTCGGCGGACGAGCTTCTCACTGCTCCGTCGGATGGAGGCGCGTAGCTTACTGAAGGAGACGCTTCTCTTCAGGGAGCCACAGTCGTCCTTTGGGGACAGAGAGCAACGGAGGGTTACACATACACTCACATGTATGCATGCAACTGCTCATACACACGTATTTATGCACATGCTCACAGATAACAAACGCACATGCTCGTACAGATACAAACACACACACACACACAAACCAGTGGCGGCTGCTGATGGGAGGACAGCTCATAATAATGGCTGAAACGGAGCGAATGGAATGGCATCAAACCATGTGTTTGATGTATTTGATACCATTCTGCTCCAGTCATTCCCACGAGCCCGTCCTCCCCAATTAAGGTGCCACCAACCTCCTTTGGCACATACTTACTTTTACACACACAAACACACACACACAGGCCCAATTGTCTGCATACATGTACATATACACTCATGCATATTCTGGGTAGGGCTATACAGTCACACTGTAGGCAATCAACGGCAACACATACTTTTATAGTAAAAGTTTACACAGGCTCATAGTATAGCTGGAATGAAATGAATGTGTTTGATACCATTATATTAATTCTGTTCCAGCCATTACAATGAGCCTGTCCTCCGATTTTAAAGTGACAACAAGCCACCACTGCTTCAGAGGTAGCATACAGTACTCAGAGCATGCGCGGACCAACTGGCAAGTGTCTTCACTGACATTTTCAACCTCTCCCTGACCGAGTCTGTAATACCTACATGTTTCAAGCAGATCCAAAGTTGGCGCAATCTCAATCGCACTCCACACTGCCCTTTCCCACCTGGACAAAAGGAACACCTATGTGAGAATGCTGTTCATTGACTACAGCTCAGCGTTCAACACCATAGTGCCCACAAAGTTCATCAATAAGCTAAAGACCCTGGGACTAAACACCTCCCTCTGCAACTGGATCCTGGATTTCCTGACGGGCCGCCCCCAGGTGGTAAGGGTAGGTAACAACACATCTGCCACGCTGATCCTCAACCCGGGGGCCCCTCAGGGGTATGTGCTTAGTCCCCTCCTGTACTCCCTGTTCACCCACGACTGCGTGGCCAAGCACGACTCCAACACTATCATTAAGTTTGCTGACGACACAACGGTAGTAGGCCTGATCACAGACAACAATGAGACAGCCTATAGGGAGGAGGTCAGAGACCTGGCAGTGTGGTGCCAGGACAACAACCTCTCCTCAACGTGAGCAAGACAAAGGACATGATCGTGGACTACAGAAAAAGGAGGACCGAACACACCCCCATTCACACCGATGGGGCTGTAGTGGAGCGGGTCGAGAGTTTCAAGTTCCTTGGTGTCCACATCACCAACAAACTATCATGGTCCAAACACACCAAGAAAGTCGTGAAGAGGGCACGACATCGCCTTTTCCCCCTCAGGAGACTGAAAAGATTTGGCATGGGTCCCCAGATCCTCAAAAAGTTCTACAGCTGCACCATCGAGAGCATCCTGACCGGTTGCATCACCGCCTGGTATGGCAACTGCTCGGCATCCAACCGTAAGGCTCTACGGAGGGTAGTGCGTACAGCCCAGTACATCACTGGGGTCAAGCTTCCTGCCATCCAGGACCTCTATACTAGGTGTGTCAGAGGCCCAAAATATTGTCAAAGACTCCAGCCACCGTAGTCATACAATGTTATCTCTGCTACCGCACGGCAAGCTGTACCGGAGCGCCAACTCTAGGTCCAAAAGGCTCCTTAACAGCTTGTACCCCCAAGCCATAAGACTACTGAACAATTAATCAAATGGCCACCTGGACTATTTACATTGACCCCCCCCGTTTGTTTTTACACTGCTGCTATTCGCTGTTTATTATCTATGCATAGTCACTTTACCCCTACCTACATGTACAAATTACCTCAACTAACCTGTACCCCCGCACATTGACTCGGTACCGGTACACCCTGTATATATATATATTGTTATTGTTATTTTTTTACTTTAGTTTATTTAGTAAATATTTTCTTAACTCTATTTCTTGAACTTCATTGTTGGTTAAGGGCTTGTAAGTAAGCATTTCACAGTAAGGTCTACAACTGTTGTATTCGGCGCATGTGACAAATACAATTTAATTTAATTTGATCTGAGGGTACGACCACAGTCTAGAGATGTGTGGTGAGGGGAGGCAGGCTCATAGTAATAAATGGCTGGAATAGATTGAATGGAATGGTATCAAACACGTGTTTGATGTGTTTGATACCAATCCATTTATTCCATTCCAGCCATTACTATAAGCTGCCTTCCCTCACCACACGTTACGTACAGATTTTGTGTCTGAAAATATCGGAAATAGCTGTTAACGGATGATGGCCAGCGGAGATAATTGTCTGACAAAAACACACAAATTATACATATTTTTAAGCATGCAACCTGCACAAAAAAACTTGACTCGAGTTGAACTTTTGACGGACAAAAACGGACAATTGATGAATGCATATACGATTTCATCCTTGCTCATTAGTCTCTGTAGCTGTAGCCTGAGTGGTAGAGAGTTGTGCTCCTCCTCACCCCGTTCCATTCCAGACTGAGGTTGACCACCTCTCCTCCGTGTAGGCCACTGTCGTACTTCACCGTGATCACCTCAGAGGTCAGGCTCTCACTACTGCTGCATTGCTTCTCCATGGCCGCGCTGTTGCTGGGGGCCTCGGCAGCTAGAACACACCGCTTCTGGCTCTATACACACAGACGCACACACAGATGAACACATACAACATGGAAACACACAGCAATACTACTAAGTGTGGGAGGACAAACACATCCTGGTCATTCCTTGGCCAGGTATTTCCTAAACCTTCACATTTCATTGGTATTAATAAGTAACTTGCGGGTGAACTCGTTTCCTACTTTTAATTGGTTACTGTTGGAGGTATATGATCTATATAGGAATTTGATTATGCACAATACATTCATGTGTTATCTTTTGGGCCCTACTGTACTGAACACTTGCCTTTTTTCCCCTTCCTAAAATAAATAAATAAAAACTATAAAACATAAATAAAACAAATCATAATAATAAAAGTTAAATAAAACAATTATATTAAGTTAAATAAATTATATTTTTTAATGCAGACCGGACCCACTTGTTTAGGGGTGTGTGTGGCCGCTGCCTCCAGTGTCTCTGCTGCCTTCAGTTTGCCCTGTCGCCTGTAGAGGGCTCCCAAGTTCCTCAGGGTGCTGGTCATGGTGGCACTGCACGGGGTCAAAGGTCAGGGATTGTGTAAACCATGTAATATTCATTAGTGTACACCGTAACAAAACATTTTGCAACAGAAAACTAAAACAAGTCTTTCTTATTGGACAATTTCAGGTAGTCCTTCCCTGTTTCGACCTGTTTTCTTTCATTTCGTGTCTAGTGAATACAACCCTAATGGAGTAGGACAAATTTGCCTGGCCTTAGGCACAGATCTAGGATCAGCTTTCCCGCCCCAAATCCTTACCTTAACCATAAGGAGGGAGAATGAGAAACTGACCTTACATCAGTGTCTAGGGGCAAATTCATCATACTCGGTCAGGAAACAGATCTAGGATCGGCTTCAGGGTAAAGTTGCCTCTACATGCTGATCTTGGGTCAGTTTAGTATTTTCCCCACTAATGGTTAAGGTTAATATTGGGGGAAGTGAAGCTGATCCTAGAGCTGTACCTAGTGGATACGCCACCCTGAGCATGGAGATGACTGACCTGTCCACTTTGCCAGTCCTGTCCCAGCTACCTTGATCTCCTATAGACAGGCCTTCTCTCTTTCTGCCCTGAGGAGCACACATTTAAACATGGTCAACAGTGGAATGGTGAACAATGGCTCAGTTGGTTGGAGCATTGGTTGCTGTACAGGTTATAGTCCAGTGTGGGCAGATTTGTTACTATGGTTGTAGTAGCTGAAATGAGATTTGATCAAATATGAGGGGCTGAGTTTGTTCACCTGTTCCTCCCTCTCCTCTGCCTGCATCCAGATGGACTTGACCTCCCCTGTATCAACAGATAAATACACAGACAGACAGGTTAACTGGTGTAATGGAACCAATAGAATAGCCCCAAAAGTACAAGCCCGCCCATCCAGCATGCAGGGTAAGCGAAACACAGCACACCTCAAGGATTTGAAAGAAGATAAAATACTATTTCGACCCAGGTATGGCTGGAAACTAGAGGCATTTTCCAGATTGTTTTCACAATAAAAACTTTAACGGAAGATGTAAATGATGGGTCCTTACCATTTGTAGAGCCACTGGCCTTCTCGTGGGCATGGGTTAGGATCTCTTTGTACAGCACCTCTGCTTGTTTAAACTTCCCTTGCTTTAGGTAACAGGAGGCCTAAGAGAGGAAGGGAGATACATTATATATACAAAAGTATGTGGACACCCCTTCAAATTAGTGGATTCTGCTTTTTCAGCCACACCTGTTGCTGACAGGTGTATAAAATCGAGCACACAGCCATGCAATATCCATAGACAAACATTGGCAGTAGAATGGCCTTACTGAAGAGCTCAGTGACTTTCAACGTGGCACTGTCATAGGATGCCACCTTTCCAACAAGTCAGTTCGTCAAATTTCTGCCCTGCTAGAGCTGCCCCGGTCAACTGTAAGTGCTGTTATTGTGAAGTGGAAATGTCTAGCAGCAACAACGGCTCAGCCGTGAAGTGGTAGGCCACACAAGCTCACAGAACGGGACCGCCGAGTGCTGAAGCGCGCAGCGCGTAGAAATCGTTTGTACTCGGTTGCAACACTCACTACCGAGTTCCAAACTGCCTCTGGAAGCAACGTCAGCACAATAACTGTTTCTTCAGGAGCTTCATGAAATGGGTTTCCATGGCCGAGCAGCCGCTCACAAGCCTAAGATCACCATGCACAATGCCAAGCGTCGGCTGGAGTGGTGTAAAGCTTGTCGCCATTGGACTCTGGAGCAGTGAAAATGCTTTCTCTGGAGTGATGAAACACGCTTCACCATCTGGCAGTCCGACGAACGAATCTGGGTTTGGCGGATGCCAGGAGAACGCTACTTGCCGGATGCATAGTGCCAACTGTAAGGTTTGGTGGAGGAGGAATAATGGTCTGGGGCTGTTTTTCATGGTTTGGGCAAGGCCCCTTAGTTCCAGTGAAGGGAAATCTTAACACTACAGCATACAATGACATTCTAGACGATTCTGTGCTTCCAACTTTGTGGCAACAGTTTGGGGAATGTCATTTCCTGTTTCAGCATGACAATGCACAAAGCGAGGTCCATGCAGAAATGGTTTGTCGAGATCGGTGTGGAAGAACTTGACTGGCCTGCACAGAGCCCTGACCTCAACCCCATCGAACACCTTTGGGATGAATTGGAAGGCCGACTGCGAGCCAGGCCTAATCGCCCAACATTAGTGCCCGACCTCACTAATGCTCTTGTGGCTGAATGGAAGCAAGTCCCCGCAGTAATGTTCCAACATCTAGTGGAAAGCCTTCCCAGAAGAGTGGAGGCTGTTATAGCAGCAAAAGGGGGACCAACTCCATATCAATGCCGATGATTTTGGAATGAGATGTTCGACAAGCAGGTGTCCATATACTATTGGTCATGTAGTGTATCATTTCAGATATCATGAGTGGAAATAATGACATTCCAAACATATGACAAGGCAACAAATTCTATACAAAATACTTCATTTTTTATGTCAATCAAATCAATCAATGAAATGTATTTTATACAGCCCTTTTTACATCGGCAGTTGTCAGAAGGTGCTTTACAGATATCCATTTGTTATGTCTTGTGCATTTTTTCAACAGACTATTGACTTGACAGTGAAGTACCTGTCAATGAGAGGCTGTATAAAATACAGGTCAATTACTAGAACCTTCATTTAGGCACAATCCAGAAACAACCATTAGCCCCTACCCTCTAGGCACATCTATAGATCTGAAAGGGTTGGATACTGAGATGTAAGCAATGCGGCTGATCTCTGATTGGCTACGTGGACATCCACCATATTGCTTATTATACTAATCCAATCCTTTCAGATCTGCACAATGTCCAAGGGGGTAGGGGCTAGGGGTTGTTTCTGGACACGGCCATGGTCTTTCAACACAGAGTACTAGCCCAGGCACCAGGCAGATTTCAGTGAGCTGCTCTGTTTGGGACTAGATGACAGTGTCCCAGTATTTTCCTTTCATCATTCCAGCACACTTCTAGCAACTGTGGCGGATGCTTAACCAAGCCAGACCATTAAAACTCAGCTCAGCTCACTAGTGTGAGAAGGGTACCAGTCTCTCACCAGCTTGTTCTTGGTTTTAGCCATGTTGGGGTCATCGGGGCTAAGCCTGGTCTGGTAGATGTCCAGGGCACGTTGGTAGTGCTGCTCCACCTCTCTATACTTCCCCTGGTTCTGGCACAGCAAGGCCAGGTTGTTCAGCTGCTTGGCCACGTCAGGATGCTCCTTACCCAGTATCTAGATCAACAGGGGTTAGGAGTTTAGTTTTGTGTAGGATGAGGTATTTAGATAAACACAGGCACGCACACAGTTTACATTGACATTTTAGTCATTTAGCAGACACTCTTATCCAGACCGACTTACAGTTAGTGCATTAATCTTAAGATTGCTAGGTTGTAAAACCACATATCTCAGTCATAGTAAGTACATTTTTCCTCAATAAAGTTGAGAGCAGGTCAGTGGTAGAAAAAATTATACACTGAGTGTACAAAACATTAGGAACTTCTCTTTCCATGACAGACTGACCAGGTGAATCCAGGTGAAAGCTATGATCCCTTATTGATGTCACCTGTTAAATCCATGTTTTATTATTATTTTTACACACACACACACACACAGAGACAGACACACACACACACACCTAGTGACCCACCTTCTCCCTAATCTCCAGCGCTCGTTTACACAGTGGCTCGGCCTCCTTGTACCTGCCACTCTTCCCATAGAGCACAGCCAGGTTGTTGAGTGTAGCGGCCACCTGAGAGGAGGGTATGGGGACGTTAGCCACAGGGTCAGTGATACTCACACAGCCGCTAGGTCAATGACACCTACAGTGACTAGTAGCTGTCAGCCTTAGAATTGGAAGGGGGAGCGGGTATGGGAACAACACAACAGTGGGGTCAGAGACAAACACACACAAACACAAAGTGATGGCCATACACACACATAGACACAAGGTGATGGCCATACACTCACCGCCGGGTGGTCCCTGCCAAGGGTCCTCTCCCGAACCGCCAGCGAGTCGTTGAGAAGGTTGGCTGCCTCTTTGTACTTATTCTGGTCCCTGGAAGGAGAGGGGTGGAGGGCCTGGTTACTAGGGTATCGCCACGGCAACCTCAAGGTAAAACCAGGGTTAGGGTTGCCAGAGCTTGGCTGTTTTCAACAACAACAATGGTCCCCATCATGTGAGAAGAGTAACTGACTATTTATCATGTTAAACCCGAATGCTTTCACTGTCAAACATTAGGCTGGGATTGGGCTTCGGAGTTGGTGGCTCGTGCTTTGAATGAAATGGTGTGGCTGGCAGGTTGGATTTACACACTAAATCATACAGACAGAAGAAAAAACGAACATTTGGGCCTGGCAACTATTCCAAAAAGGTGGAGTCCATGTCCTTATAAACTTCCTGCATCATAATGTGCTTTAACACTGAAATTTGACACCTGATATTTATACTCTATTGGCAGCCACTGCTTATTTGAAGTTGAGAACCTGCTAGCCCATTGCCATCTGTGGGAAAGCTAGGTGCCCCCTACATGAGGAATGCACAAAACTGGATCAATGACTTAGCTCATGTCAGCTGTTGTCTATTCTAATGTAACATAATCCTAAATCGATGGTACCATAATGTTGACCAATTATTAGTTTTGGAATAAATAAGAAAATATTGATATTGATATTTATTGATATATATAACTTGAAGACCATAAGAGCACTCATTGAAAGGATACATAATTTCAATGTAGTAAAGACAATAGGCCTATGCTGTCATCACTATGATATGTTTCATGTTCTCTGATCAGATTATTTCCATTACAAACACTATCCCATCTTATTCTTATCAAACTGGAGGAACAAGATCTGATCGGAGAACATAACTGAATATAACACAGGATCGTTCCTGTGGTCCGTCATCATCTTCTCCGGCATCCCGCGGGGCTCACCTGTAGACCAGGGCCAGGATGTTGAGCATGGTGGCCACGTCTGGATGCTCGTGTCCGGAGGTCTTCTCCAGGTCCTCAAGGGCCTGTTTGCAGAGGGGCACAGCCACCTCGTAGCGACCCTGCGAGGCGTACTGGATCACCAGGTTGTGGAGCGTACACAGACGGGCTGGAATCTCGTAGCCACCCTGGTTGGCGGCTGCCATCGCCACATTGCTACTGTGCTGCTGAACTGAAGGGAATATGGAGTCTACCTTATTTAATGACATCGTAACTGTGACCATTATCGCTACCGCTAGTTTACTAGCTAGTAATACTAGCTTGCTAGCTGCTAGCTTCTAATACATACAACAAATAATTTGTGCCACTGACAAAATAATACCACCAACACCATTACAACAATTAGTAATTATACTATTACATTAGGGGAATAAACGTTTTTTTTGTTGTTGGATTTTGTGACTATCATTGCCATTACTGTTAGTGTTTTCACTGTGCAAGGGAATATTTGAAAGCTACATAGTATGCCATTCTGATACTGCAGATGATTCTAGATTAGATTCCCGCAATAATCCCGGTCTTTAATCCCCTGCCCGCCCAGTGCTTACTGCCATGGCCCTGGTTCTCCTCTTCATCATTGGGGAAGAGGTCATCCAGTGTTTCCTTGCTGGAATCAATCTCTTCCTGGTGAGTAAAGGTAGGGTTGTATTATCACTATCATTAGCGCACACACAGCTAACAAGAATTGTTCCTAGAACATGAGGTGAAGTTCCCACTCCTGTCTGGTAAAGTCCCACTCCTGTCTGATTGAGAAGAAAGCCCAACAAAACTTGATCAGAACATCTCAGGTGATTCATGTTCTGGATACATTGACAATGTGGAAGATAAATGTCCCTGTTCATGTCATCACCCTGCAATTTCTGGACTGTCCTGGAATGGTTTTGCGAGAAAATAAATTTATAGAATGCTATCTGTACCATTGATTAATTGTTCTGGGAACCAAAAGTTGTTGGCTTGGCATGCATTCACACGTTCTGTGGCACTGTTCAACCCATGCTTGTCTCCAAAAGTCTCCTCTTTAGTACCTTGACAGCAACTCTGGCTTATTCTGTATCTTCTGTTATAGCATGGATCCCACTGCTGCCACCAAAAACCATTAATCATATTGTCTGACCTACATTTGAGTATAAAGTTCTCAAACATGAACTAGGAAATGTTGCTGTCTGCAGGAACTTAATTCCGCTGAATGCTAAGAGAGCTGGTTTATGCTAGTCTAGCAATATACACATTTATTTTTTACAATTCCTGATGGCTACATGGGGTCGGTGAATGCCTGTAAATTTGTTTTTGATCTGATAAAATGTATTTATGGTTTAGTTGAAATCACTAGAAAATCTCAAAATAAACTTTGATGAAAAAAATATTGAATACACTCACGGGGGACGAAAGGTCATCGCTGTCGTCGTCATATCGCCGGAGGCAGCTCATGAACTCCAGGTGCCTCCTTTCTTCTTCCAGCTGCGCCACACTCTGCTCGCTCTCCTGCAGCCTCCACTGTGCCCCCGCCAGCTCATCCCGCAGCCACTGGTTCTCCTGGCACAGCTGCCTCACCTGAGCACGCAGCTTCTGCTTCTCCGCCTCCACCATGCTAAGGTGGGCCGACAGGGCCAGCATGACCTGGGGAAGGGGAGGTAGGAAAATAATTATTGGAAAAGACAATATGGCCGCCGGTCCACCCATCACACTTGCATGGGAACGTCCATTCTAGTAATTATATTTCTATGGGGGAAAACCCAGATAGGCCTTTAACCTCAAACTGCATAGGTTGTTCTTAGGGTGCCATGTCTTGCCTTATGGTCCGTTCAAGACAACTGGGAACTCTGAAACAAACAAGGTCAAATCATGACGTCAGTGATCTTTAGCTTGGAAAGTCGTAGCTCTAGAAAGAGGCCAGAGTTCCTGAGTTGAAATTATGAGTTGGAAGACTGTTCAGAACTATTTTTCCCAGTCGGAGCTAGTTTTTTCAGAGTTCCTAGTTGTCTTGAACGCACTGAAGTCGGAAGTCAGAGTTCCGAGTTCCCAGTAGTTTTGAACGCGGCATTACTGTGGCTGTACGCAGCAAAACAGAGCAAAACTCGGAACACAAAACAACTCTGACAGCAAGCAAGTGTCATCTGACCTCCCATGACATGACCTCAACCCTAACCTGATCCATACTGACAATACTATGCTAATTGCTCTAAGCTAAAGAAAGCTTACCCCAGCTGCCACAAGCAGTACTCTTAATCTCTGACCTCGGTCAGGTCCATCAGGCAAAACAGAAGTGAAACAGGAAACAGAGTGGCTAGCTACAAATTGAAAAACGCTTTCTCCTCCTCACAAATGTTAAGATAGCCAAAGAATGAAAAACAGATACTCTTGATCCAAAATCTGAGTGCAGTCCTACATGTGATTTTGACTGAGACTGAAACATTAACTTAAGAGTTTTGGCATATAATGTCCCATAGACTACATCTGACTACGTGTTTGTGAATTTTTTATTCCTGCCACGTGTATAACCATAATAATCAAATAAAGAGTTTTACTTTTCTACACAAGAGAGTGCCTACGAATGTTAAGAAAGCAGCATCTGTTTTTCATCTGCAAATTGCAATATTTAATTAATTAATTAATATTAATGATTACAATTCAATGTATCTGACCTGCGCTTCGCCCAGCCCAAGCTCTAGGGTGTCCAGCGAGCGGTGGATGGCCCTGGCCTTCTCCTGGGCAGGGCTGGGCTCCTCGTGGTTCTGGCTCCCCTCCACTTCCAGGCAGTGCAGGCTCCCCAGTAGGCCCTCCAGGAGAGAGTGGTGCTCCAGTCTCAGGGCCTCCATCCCCTGGATCACCTGCCTGGTCTGGCCCAGCATCTCCTCCTGGGTTGTCCTACGATCGGCCAAGACCCCCTGCGGTGCCACCAGGGCGGGTGCGTTTTCATACATCCTGGGGAGGGATAGAGGGTGGGGAAGAGAGGACATGGAGAAAAAAATAGGGATTAGGTCCTAATTCAATTAAATTAGAAATAGATTGGGTATTAGAATAACCCAATTTTCTCTGGGCTTCGAGGGCTGCAGCACTGCTGGATTTCATCCTTCCCCTCTTATCAGGGACTGATTCTGACCTGGGACACCAGGTTAGCGGAATCTGTGGGCAAACCATGTCATTTATCAATGAATTAACTACAGATGCAGTATTTTATGCACACTGCACAGCATGTTGCACTCACCTGGGTAAAAATCTGTGAGAGAAAGGCAGGCACAAAATAATTTCATTTCCTGGTGATGTTGAAGATGTGTGGCATTTGTTCTTTTAATGTAATGCAATCAAATATTTTTCCCCATGCGATTTTGACCCAGGCGAGTGCAGTATGCTGTGCTGTGACGCGCCCCCCAAAAAAGACTGCATCTCTGAGAGAAAATAAAGTAGTAGTGCTCTGGACCTTTGAATACCCCTGATGTAAAACAGTTGGCTGTAAGTGCTGTACATGATAAATCCAGGAAGCATACCCCTGATGTAAAACAGTTGGCTGTAAGTGCTGTACATGATAAATCCAGGAAGCATTGTTATCACACACCAAGCGTAATGTAAGGTGATCAGAGTTCATTTTGGCGGTTACTCTACTTTCTTCCTTATTTTAGCCTTGTGTTGTCAATCAATAAAATGATATTCTCTTTGCTGTGAGAACACACAAATTAATCCTAAAAGTGTTAACAAGAGCAGGGTATTTTGTTTCTTTTGAAAACAGCATAATATTTTGTTAAACTTACCTTAATAATACTGTGTGGAGTTGAGAACTGGGAGACACAGAGAGACACTGATCCTAGTCCTGTGGTGTGAGATGTGAGGCACTGTAAGCATAATGAAGTAGTGTGATGAAAGATTTGTCCACAGCTTAACCACACCCTATGAGTAAGACAGCAAACTAAAATGGCACTAACACACACAAAATTAAATACAGTTTGGATCGGCAATGAAACATTGTGCATATATTAATACAACACACAGACACACACATTCAGCCACAAACAGACACACACACACACAGGTACTCTCTCTCTCTCTCTCTCTCTCTCTCTCTCTCTCTCTCTCTCTCTCTCTCTCTCTCTCAAACTTAGAGCCCAAACTCATCCTCCCAAGCTCACCCCGGTCTCATTCGCAGCTAAAATGAGATATTCCCATAGTACCTTGACCTCCTGCAGAGGGGTCGCTGGCTAAACCCAAGGAATGCTTTTGTGAATGGGCACCGTGGACGGGCCACAACAATGGCCTGACCCACCCATTATACAACCCCTCCCGGTATGATTTGGGGGAAGAGGTTTGAGTCCATCATAATGGGGGGTGTTGGCGCGAGAGGGAGAAGGGTGCTGCTACAGACATTTCATAAGAGGAGGGATGTGCAGTCTGCAAATGAAATGTCATCCTATTTGATTACCATGGATGGAATATATTGTTATTCATTGTCATATAAGATCAATGGAATATAGGGAAAGACATACCTGAGACATTATTGATGAATATACACCCTGTATGACTTATGGGACCCATGCAATTAAATATGAGAAAACACATATTGAAGCCAATCCATACACATCATAAAATAATTATGCATGTGAATATCCTAATGTGGATATCTGTGATAGAAATATATATAGAGCTATCATAATTTATAGATGTTGTGACATCCCAAAGCCACAGTATCCTGGTGCTGCTCTGTGCCAGAATGTTAGCGGAAGTCCACTGTAAGAGTCATGGTGGCTAATAGATAACATTGTCTTCTCTGTTTCTAGGCTATAGCCTATTAGTCACCAGAAACAAAGAGCGCCATGCCAACTGTTACTAAGACAGCTGGACACCGCCTCTTGAATGAGTGGGAGTGCTCTTGGGCTTGAGGCACAGTGGAGGGCCCAAGCTACCTACCGTGTGACGTTCAAGGCAACTGCCATCGAGAGAAAAGCTCTGTGCATACACAGGCTGTACAACTGATGTACAACGTATTTGACACAATGGTTGCGATATAACACATTCAGTATGTTAGTGACACAACAGAAAGTTTGTCAGTCTGCACAAACATTTTACACAACCATTGTGCACTGTCTCTGCAACGCTTGTGTAAATATTTGGTGTGCAGAAAAGCTCTCTGTGGTATTACAACAGTTGTGCCAAATGTGTTGTACATCAGTTGTACCGCTTCAGTGTGTCTGGGGCTACAGTGATAGGACACCCCAACAAACTGCAATACTATCTTAACACTTCAATAAGGCCCGATTCCGACCCGAGTTAAGCGTGCGTAAATGAAACGTAATTCCCTTTTTTATGTGCTTTCCTCTCTATGGCCCCGATTCTGACCTGAGTTCAGCGCACATAACTGGAACGTATTCCCTTTTTATACACTTTACGCGCAATGAAACCATGAATAAGGTCTAGCGAACATACCGGTTCCATGTGGAGAAATAATCTACTTCCAATAAAATTACACCATTCTCCATGCACTGTAATTTGATAAGAGCTATTGATAAGAGCTAGGTAGTAAATGAGTAATCCGTTTAGATAAGGGAATATGAAACCAGTCATATGGCAGCAAACTGAAGCAGTAAAGTTGATGAAATGCTGTGCCATTATGCAGAATTTAAATTCTATGGCCTTTTAGCTTGCAGGGATGGGCATTCTCTAATGTCTTTATTATAGGCTACCCTGACTTACTCTGTTTCCTATCTCTATCATCTTAAATATCAGTATCGACCGTCAGTAGGCCTAATAACCACACATATTAAACTGCCAATTTACTGTTAGTTCCTTCAGTTGGTATAGCCTACATTATCATTCCATTTAATGACATTGTTTCGTTCACCTTCATTTGCTTCCTGTGTAAACACCGTCATGGTCATGTGATTGTTACTGAAGATCATTAATAACAGTTGATAATATAAAAAAAAAGAAATGTAGGCTAATTAAATGGTAATGAGAGGAACGCAGACCAAGCCGTAACAGTTTGAAACCGACCCATTGCGCAATCCTAGGCCATGTCATCAGACAGTTCCATGGTTAGTGCAGGCAATAGACGAGGGTATAGGCTACTATTGTACACTATTCTCCCTATTATAATTCTATGTAAAATAATCTTCCAACATTACCATGTGTTGAAGAACTGAATGTGGCAATTTTGTGAATGAATCAAACCACCGTTTTCTTTCTTTCATGAGTAAAGGCTCTCAAAACCAGTTTTTTTATGATTGATAAATACTTTCCTATACCTAAATAATCTACACTATTTTTTTATCTACCAATTGGTGCTGAAACGGAGACGAATATGCATATATTTAGAAGGTTTTCTTTAACTGATCCCTAATATTCTGAACCCGTTCTCTCAATATATTCTAGTCTGTCAACAAAATTCTAACTAAAAGGTGCACTGTATTCAAAGGGATGGCTTAAGATAAATATACTGAAAATCCCATTGAAGTAAAAATCTGTTGGCCAGCAAGTGGGAGGGTTTTCAGCGGTTGAATGACATTTATTCAGAACAAGCAAGGTAGCCACACCTGCAGAGCTCGTTACGCAACCGAATAAGGTAAGTCTGAATACCAAATACTGAGAAGAAAGGCATAAATTCCTAAGTCGGGATCGGGCCCTTATACATTTCATACGAGCTACAAAATACTTTAAAACTGGAGGAGAGAGTGTCGCTGCCTGAGTTTAAAGCTCTGATAGAAGAAAATGTCATTGACCATTGTAATTGTTTTTAATGTATTGTATTGTATTGTGCTCTTATGTTATGTGTACACGCTGACTACATCCTGCTGACCTCTTGCCAGGTGACCCTCACAAAACCTCAAGGGTCTTTTCCTGGTTAAATAAAGGTTAAATAAATACAAATGCACATGACCATCAGGGGCACACTCAATGTCTTGTTTCACATCTTTATACTGGTTTCATTCTGTAGGCCTAGAATGAACAATGAAGGTCTATTGTTTATATTAATTTGCTAGTTTAATGAAACAGCACAAATATCATTTTGGTTAGTACAATCATAGTGTGGCAGTTAGATCACTGCTATCTATGTGTTGGCCAGAAGACAGTTATTCGACTCATACAAGAGGGTACAACATCTGTCTTTGTGGTGGTTGAATGAATGGGCTGACTGGATTGAATCAGACCTGCTACATTGGTAAACGCACAAAGATTCACCACCCTCGTTTTGAGGAGATAGCTTTCCCACAAATGATTCCTTATTCACTGTGCACTTTTTGGCAACCTTGTTCAATATTGAACCAAATATTCTGATTTCTGGTTCTCAACTCACTCTTTCTCCCCAATGCTACACAATAAATGGAACTCACAAGTAGATGCACGCATTACACAGCAAGTCACAGCAAGTTATATGAAAAGTAATGTGAAAATATTTCTTACGTTGGGGAGGGAGGTGCATTTCCTTATGACACCTCAAGTCTTTACTACTGTCAAACAAATTAGATTATATATATGATATGTCCAGGTTCCAAGGTGAACAATATAAACTGTACACATGTGCCTTGACACCTTATCTAACCAATAATGTTTCTAACTCAATGAACATGCAAAGAAAACAGTGGTGAAAGAAATCTTTACCACTGTTGTTCACTGTAAGCATCTCCTAAAAAGGTACTTCTGCCAGGAAGCTACTAGAATGTAGGCCAGAGCTCTCCAACCCTGTTCCTGGAGAGGTACCGTCCTGTAGGTTTTCACTCCAACCCCAATCTAGCACACCTGATTCTAATAATTAGCTGGTTGATAAGCTGAACCAGGTTAGTTACAACTGGGGTTGGAGGGAAAACCTACAGGAGGGTAACCCTCCAGGAACAGTGTTGGAGATCCCTGATGTAGGCTATGTGCTGTACACATTATAGTCTATTTGCAATGTCAATGAAATACTTGTAATATGATGGTGACAAATAGAAAGACATCTTTTGGCCTCCATCTCTGCATATAAAACAGGGATGAATACTTTTTTAACTGAATTGAATAATACTGGGTTATTTTAATAGATCTATAGTAATCTTTCTATTTGAATATTATTGTCATAATATTATTTCCTGTATCAGATATTGATACTTTTAAAATATGGTAAGACTTTATCCAGGTATAATGGTTTATAACTTGTTATAATGTCTCTCTATTAATACATTTTTCAACCAAACTGGCTGTTATTTAGCAGATCATTATGAGATGATTATAAGTCATTATAAAGCGGTCGTAATATGCTGCTCGTGACAAGTAGGCCTATTACAATGCATTATAACTGCATCATTATGCATTATACCTGAATGATTACTGAAAATATTTGTGTTCTTTTTATTTCTAGGGAATTTCATGCACATTATAAAATAATGAGCAGACGGACATCTAGTTTCATCGAGACCACTACACATTTTATAGGCGCAAACACATTCACATAACGTCGTGAGTTACCGGTATGTCAAAGTAGCCTACATTCACTTACCTCTAAATGTGGAGTGGATTCCTTTCGACTGAAGACACGGAGTATAGTCGGTGTTGTCTCTTTGACATCGCTTTAGTTCTGTGCAAAACATGATCCAATCGATAGCACATATCGTCCGGCAAACTCCGGCTACGTGCTCAAATTTGACCTGGATTCAAAGTGCACACAAACTCAGCCCCGTATTTTCTTAACCCACACCCCCCTTTATAGGTAGGTTTAATTTGATTTAAATATCCCTTAGGCTACAATATAATGCACACTAAGAAAATGTGAACCATTTGGGGTTCAAGGTGATTGCCACGGTGGGGGAACCTTTGGGGTTCATATAGGCTATCTTATTTGTATCCCAACAGTTTAATGCTGACCTATACAGCCTCTATCAATGTATCTATTGCCTATAGGACAACATACTTTTATATTAGCCTATCTCATCTCCCTCCTTATAATTTATAAGTTATTTTTAATAAATCACTTTTCCTTAACATCATGTATATATGTTTATTGAGTATAGCCTAATCAATAAGAGATCCACATATCTTTCAGTAACATCTGCACAGATTAAACAGTATACAAACTCATTTAAATTACAGACATTATTCCCAACTTGTATGCAAAGTTATTGTTACTGTGTTGTGTATGATACATGTGTGTTTTTTATTGAGCTGCCCTCTTGGCCAGATCTCACTCATAAAAGTGAGTGTAGTCCCCTGTAGCTCAATTGGTAGAGCATGGCGCTTGCAACGCCAGGGTTGTGGGTTCGTTTCCCACGGGGGGCCAGTATGAAAATGTATGCACTCACTAACTGTAAGTCACTCTGGATAAGAGTGTCTGCTAAATGACTAAAATGTAATAAAAGAGGTCTTCTGACCTCAATGGGACTTCCTGGATAAATAAAGGTAAAATAAAAAATGCACTTCTCGTTATTCCATACCACATTCAAGTAGATAGAAAAAGAGCAATGTTCCATCTGCCTATTTGCTGTTCATCGTTGCATTAAACATGAATTGTCCCTGTGGCACAATCTTGTGGATGATAGAAGTATCTGTGTTCCTTATGCAGATTCCTACCTCACTCAAAGCTCCACTCCTCAAACACCTGTATTAAAACAAACTCAGGAAATACAGCACTCACCTGATCTGTACAGGGTAAAGTACATCACAGCACAGTAAAACACAGCTCTCTCACATACTGGTTCATTTACTCTGTTCTCTCAGAACTCCATGCTACTGTATGTCTCCCACTGCAAAGGTCCTCCCATCATACACAGGTAATACAGAGTCAAGATAGTCTTATTACAGGAAGTAAAACTCATTTTTATTTATTTATTTTTATTTCACCTTTATTTAACCATTGCAGCACTGTAACATTTAGCTCTGTTCTACTGGTGTCTATTTGCCCAATGTGTTCAACAAAGGACTTATGTACTGTATATACACTGAGTGTACAAAACATTAGGAACACCTTCCTAATATTGAGTTGCACCCCTGTTGCCCTAAGAACAGCTTCAATTTGTCAGGGCATGGACTCCACAAAGGTGTCGAAAGGGTTCCACAAGAAGGCCCATGTTGACTCCAATGCTTCACACAGTTGTGTCAGGTTGGCCATTCTTGATACACATGGGAAACTGTTGAGAGTGAAAAACCCAGCAGCGTTGCAGTTTTTGACACACACAAACCTGTGTGCCTGGCACCTACTACCATACCCCGTTCAAAGGCACTTAAATATTTTGTCTTGCCCATTCACCCTCTGAATGGCACACATACACAATCCATGTCTCAAGGCTTAAAAATTATACTTTAACCTGTCTCCTCCCCTTCATCTACACTGATTGAAGTGGATTTAACAGGTGACATCAATAAGGGATCATAGCTTTCACCTGGATAGTCTATGTCATGGAAAGAGTAGGTGTTCCTAATGTTTTATACACTCAATGTAGGTGCAGTGAAATGTATTGTTTTACAGGGTCAGCCATAGTAGTACGGCGCCCCTGGTGCAAATTAGGGTTAAGTGCCTTGCTCAAGGGCACATTGACAGATTTGTTTCACCTTTATTTATTTATTTTTTGTTATTTAGCAGACGCTCTTATCCAGAGCGACTTACAGGAGCAATTAGGGTTAAGTGCCTTGCTCAAGGGCACATCAGCAGATTTTTCACCTAGGCACCTCACTGGCACAACGCTCTTAACCACTAAGCTATCTGCCACCCAGCTATTCAAATGCCCACCTTTCACCTATTCAAACCAGCGACCTTTCAGTTACTGGCCCAGCGCACTAACAGCTAGGCTACCTGACACCGGACCTATGACTCAATAATAATGTAAACATTTCAGATTAGTTTCTGGAGGAGAAACCACTAAAACTGTCTTTATAGCTCTGCTACCAAACAAGGGTGAGTCTTTAAAAGTTAAAGTAACCTCCTTTCTTAGGGCAATACTGACGCAAAAGGCGAGTGTGACTGAGGGAGAAAATGGCTTCCAGACCGTCTCTCCCAGAGGAGGATCTCTCCTGTCCTGTGTGCTGTGACATCTTCAAGGATTCTGTCCTCCTGTCGTGTAGCCACAGCGTCTGTAAAATCTGTCTGTAGGAATACTGGAAAGGGAATGAGTGTAAGGAGTGTCCAGTTTGCAGGAGTAGATCGTCAAGACACAAACCTCCATGTAACCTGGTTTTAAAAAACCTGTGTGAGGCCTTCTTACAGGAGAGAAGTCAGAGAGCTTCAAAAGAGTTGCTCTGCAGTCTGCACAGAGAGAAACTCAACCCATTGGTCACACACTGGTTAAATCAACATTGTTTCCACGTCATTTCAATGAAATTAAATTGAACCAACGTGGAATAGACGTTGAATTGACATCTGTGCTCAGTGGAAAGCTCTTCTGTCTGGAGGATAAACAGCCTGTCTGTTTGGTGTGTCAGACTTCCAGAAAACACACAAACCACAAGTCAAGTTCTGTTCCATAGATGAAGCTGCACAGGTTAAGAAGGTAATAAGCAAACTATAAATATGAACTCAGGTCCTCAAGGGTCATTATGTATTCTGGTCTTTGCCTTTTTATCAGAGCAGGTTAATCATGTTTATGGACACGTTCTCTATAGCCTTAAACAACATTAATCAATCAATTGGCGAAATCAGTCTATTGACGCACCCGTACATAAATCTAAGTAACATAATAAAAAAATCCCCATAAAAATCAGTCAGTTTAGGCTAGAGCGTCTCAATCTACTGCATCCGCCTATGTCGGCCTACAGCATCTGCGGTGGAAGGTGGCCGAGCTACAGCGGTGTTTGTCAGACCATGAGACATCCCGAAAATCCCGAAAATCTGTCTTCTCACGAAAACGTCTGTAGCGTCCGATCGGTTTGGCTACAATTATGACCACTCTATGGAAAGGGGAGACTCTCACGAACATGATGGTGTGCTCTACCACCCCACAAGCCGTACGGGACTCATCTGAAGGTAACCCATACAAACAAAGATATTTCCTGAGCTTTCTTATATCTTCTAGATATAGGACAGACACTTCAAAACTTTATTCTTTATGATACATTTTTTGACTGTCACTTTTACCATTTATGGATGTGTTATTCAATGCATTTCTATGGGCTATAGTAGTGAAGGCCAAATTCAATATTTTATCAAATCCTTTTTCTATATTTGTTTTTGATACCTAAAGGTGTCCTAAAATTCAAACTCAAATAGCTAAAAGACACATGGTATGACCATCTTAAAAACAATTCCATAAGTTAGCTTAGTATCCCCCAACGGCTTAGACTTTTAGAGGTTTTAAGCGCTGTGAAGATAATAGTTGTGCACCCCTGGGATATGACACTGATCAATTCAATCTTTCAGTAAAGTAAGGTTTAATTTCAGGCTAAACTCAAGACTGGACTTTGGACCTTATAGGAAAAGCTGGAGATCTTTTATGAAGTTAAATTAACTTGTGATCAAACGGTAGAGCATATAAAGGTGAGAAAGCTGAGTGCTGCTATGATAAAACTTTTTCATTATATAGTGAATAAATGCCTCATTGACTAAACAATTAATTTGATTAGATAATGGCCTGACTGATTTTACACCTGGAATGTATTTAAACCCTGTTTCTGTTTGAGGGGCGTCTGCTCACGATAGCGCCACATTTGAGTTTTTGCCCTATCACTACACAGCTGATTCTAATAATCAACTCATCATCAAGCTTTGATTATTTGAACAGCTGTGTAGTGCTAGGGCAAAAAACTAAATGTGCACCCATTGGGGTCCCCAGGGCCAAGTTTGGGAAATGCTGGTCCAGTGGTTTGGTGGTTCCTTGCCGCATGGGGGTAATGGAGTCTTGTGAGTTTGACGATCTGGGAAAGAAAAGACTGCCTCCTGGGCAGCACCACCTCCTGTGCTTTTTGTTTCCTTTGTGTATTTGGTATGTTTTAAATTGCATGGTTTGTGAATGTGTTCCTGAACCAGAGCGAAAGGCCACTGCTGAAAATGTATACTTGTTAAACCATGTTTTAAAGGCCCAGTGCAGTCAACAATGTGATTTTCCTGTGTTTTATATGTATTTCCACACTGAGGTTGGAATAATATTGAGAAATTGTGAACATTATGATAATGCCCTTTTAGTATAAGAGCTGTTTGATAAGAACACCTTAAATTTCAGCCTGTTTTGGTGGGATGGAGTTTTGGCTTTCATAGTGACATCACCATGCAGTAAATTAGTTAATAGACCAATAACAGCAAGTTTCCCCAATAACAGCACATTTTCAGTGTTCCCTTCCCCACTCAGACCCCTCCCAGAGTCCTAGCAAAAGTCTTGCTTGAGAAATTGCCCTTTGCTAAGAAGCTATTTGTTTCTTTTAGGCCATTTTAATAATATAATTTTACTGCAGTGGGCTAAATCAGGGTCAGTGTTTCTTGGTAGTCTTAAACAAATCTACTTTGAAACAAAAGTACACACATGGTTATGGGCTTTAAAACATGAAGACACCTGTACCATGTCAGATATAGAGTTGAAATGTATTCAATTTTGAGTTTGCATCCCAATATTACACTTTATATACATCACAGAAGACTGAAATATAACAAAACCATTTGACATAGAAACACAGGATTTTCTGAAATAATGTTTAATAATTATGAAATTATGAACAATATGAATAACATTACACCCATGAGGTCACTAGGTCATTTGACTGCAGGACAGGCTACTTAATAATAATAATAATAATAATATGCCATTTAGCTGACGCTTTTATCCAAAGCGACTTACAGTCATGCGTGCATACATTTTTGTATATGGGTGGTCCCGGGGATCGAACCCACTACCTTGGCGTTACAAGCGCCGTTGAAAACAATCACAGTAAGGTACTTAATTGTTACACAGAAATGATTTTATATTGAGATAAAAAACAGCTGCATTGAACCTTGAATATATTCAATAGTTAAACTGTTTGCCTCTACTTCACTCGGCCTGCTCAACCCAGATCCAAACAATCTGTTACATTTTCCACCTTTTGACGGATACTCTGTCTTCAGAGCCAGGTCCAGCACACTGAGAAGCTGATTAAGGATGAGTTTTAGAAACATCACCAGTTTCTACGAGATGAAGAGGCAAGTAGGATAGCTGCTCTGAGGGAGGAAGAGGAACAGAAGGGTCAGATGAAGATTGAGGAGATGGGAAGAGAGGTATCATGACTTTCTGACACAATCAGAGCCATAGATGGAGAGTTGAGCACTGAAGACATTTCATTCCTGAGGTAAGAACCAACATCTTTGTCCTTGGTAGACATTATTTAGATTTGTTTGATTGATAACTATGTTGATAATATTGATAAACTGCTATGTTGTTCCTCTACAGAACTACAAGGCCACCTTGAAAAGGTACGCTGCCTCCTGTCTCTCTGCTTTCTGTAGTTCTGAACCCAACCCCACGGCAGCACTGACTCCTGAATGTTTTTCCAGAGCACACTGCCAGATCCAGAGAGGGTTTCAGGAACGCTGATAGACGTGACCAAACACCTGGAGAACCTGAAGTTCAAAGTCTGGGAGAAGATGCAGGAGATGGTTCAGTACAGTAAGTGTTGTTTTGTGATTACATAATGGAAATTACATTTTCTAATAGAAAGAGGTGCACTCGCACCTCCGCTGGAAATTACAGTATACATTCTTCTGAAAACCATATCAAAAAACAAAGGAAACATGTTTGTCTTGTTTTACATTTTACAAGGTTCTACACAGTTCTCTGTTTAGCTCCCGTGACTATGGGTCCCAACACTGCTCACCCACGTCTCATCCTATCTGATGATCTCACCAGTGTGAGATACAGTAGAGTAGAGAAACGGTCACAGCTATCCGGGATCCTTAGGATGTCCCTACCCTAAACCCTAACCTTTTTAAATTTCAACTTCAATGGGGGGTAGGGATATCCCAAGGATCCCAGATAGCACAGACCGTAGAGAAACACAGCAGCTTCCTGACAACCCAGAGAGATTGGATGAAATGATCCTGAGCTCGGAGGGCTTTGACTCAGGGACACACAGTTGTGACATTGCGGTTGGAGACAGTACAGACTGGATTGGATTGTCTGTGTGATGCCAGAGTCTGTCCCCAGGAAGGGAATCGGGTCCTGGGATGAAATCTTGGGAATAAAGCGCTGGTATGATGCATACACAACCCTTAGGGACAGAAACCCCAGAGGATCAGAGTGCAGCTCGACTGGGACAGAGGAAAGCTGTTATTTTCTGATCCTGATAATAATACACATATACTAACATACAAACACACTTTCACTGAGAGACTCTTTTGGTGTATCTTCAATTACAGTGACCTGCCTTTGAGGATCTTAGAAATTAAGGCAGTTAAAACTGATTGCACCTATGTCTGTAAGAGTGGAACAGCACAGTTAGAGCTAATACCACCTCTATAACAGTGGAAAGCAAAGTTAAGAGCTAATACCACCTCGGTCTACAACAGTGGAACTGCACAGTTAGAGGTAATACTATATGTACAGTAAAACAGTATATATAGTCATACTTGACTACAGTATAACAGTGGAACAGCACAGTGAGAGTTATTACTACATACACTGGGTGTACAAAACACTACCCATCCTTACAACCAGGCCCTCATTTTAAGGCTTCTGGAAGTTTAACTTAATTTCTGTACCTTACTGTGAAATGAAGTGAAACTTCCAGA